>NC_139722.1:119526920-120268766 GCF_964211835.1 Anser anser | reverse complement strand
GAAGTTGCCCTTTTTTAGGTAAATAAAAGAAAGCTTGCAATCTATAATACAGATTTTAAATTGATTGTTCTTAACTAGCGATTTCTAGTGGGTTCTAGTTTCATGATGGTTTAGCATGCAATACTTTGGTTTTCACGTTCATAGTTTCTGACAGAAGGAACATTTAATTCCAGTGAAACTTGTAGTTTGTATGCTAATTGAAATAATGTTTCTGCTTTGTTACAGGCTACTGCTGAGAAAGAATTGAGTGAAGATGAAATTCCATCTGATGTTGATCTCAATGATCCATATTTTGCTGAAGAACTTGGAAAAACAGGTGAGTCAAGACACGTAACTTCTTTTCTGGGATAAGTGTGCTCTTTCTTTAAATAACGAGCTTTAGAAACAAAGGCTAGTCTAAATGCAGAGATGGCATGTTCAGAATGGAAAAAAGTAGGTGTCATTTGCCTATAATTGCAGGCAGGATTCGTGATAAAATGATGCATACTGTAATATATGTAATGGAAATGCGAAATTTCACCCAGTTATAATCAGAGACTGTTACTTAGCCAATTACTGGGGATGGCTGTTGAGAACAAGCGAACCATCTACTCCCCTAAAAATTCTAGAGGAAAAAAACTTGGTTGCCTTGGAAGCGTTTTCCAGACAGATTATATGGTCCCTTTGATGGTTGGGTTAGTTATGTAAATGACAGAAACATTTGACATGTTAAAAAAATAAAAGTCTGTCTTTCATAAGAAAGTAATTTTGTTTTCTCTCAGTCTGATGTATGTTTTTACTTGTGTACTCTGGCTGCTTAGAAAACCAATTGCTGAAATAATAAACTGGACACATACATGATTTTTTATTTGTGGACAGCTTAAAGAGTTATCTACACTATGAAAATATATTAATTATTTCTCTGAAAATAAGTCTTTAATATATGTAGCCTTTCTTAATAGAAAATGGAGAACTGTTCAGGCTTTCAGAATTGTAATGATCTAATGCTAAATAGGTAGCAGAATTCCCATGTGTGTTTTAGTCTAGGAATTTTTTTTAGCATTATTATATGGGCACAAGGACAATAGTAAGATATTTTGAAGTGTAGTATTTTGGGAATTAACTTGTCCAGTTCAGATTTTTGGGATACTGCTTTCACAAGTTTTTGGTCTGGTGTTTAAGTTAGCTCTTGCTGTGACGACAAATTTATTCCAAGGATGACTTTGGTGGCTAAAATTTTAAGTTGAGGGTAATCAAGAAGTGCAAGTTGAAGGCTCTGGGGAGCCAAAGCCTAGGACTGATTCATACGATTGCATATTAAGAGGGTTGAGGGGATGAGGTATTAGCAACAGATTTACAAATACCACAACTCAGAAGTAAACTACTTCTAATTTGACACCAAACACCATAGGCTTATGCCCTGATGGTTAGAAGTTTGTGTTAGGAGAAAGTAAATAAAGTCCAGCTTTTGTTTTTGAATTTCTTAATGTGTTTATATGAATGTCTTAGTAGTCTGAAGTACAAAACAGTGAGTTGTATTTATGTTTCACAGAAAGTATTAGCTTAATTTAAGGAAGGTGTAATGCAGTGCTGTTTTCTGCCAGACTTCTGTGATGAGTTGTGTGTAGGCTAGGTTTCAGAACTTGTTGGAAAGATGCCATTTCTTCCAACATCTTTTTAAAATTTTTCTAATAGCAAGAGTATGTGGATGTTCTCATACAACACTGAAACATCAAATATTGGTATGCAAGATCTCTGAACATGTTTTTCTGCATTATGTAAGAAGTTCTTCGTGTTGTGGAGGGACTCAGCAGAGAATGATTGTCTCTGATGATTAAAACTTCTCATCCATAATAGGGAGAATAGATTTTACTCTGCATGGAGCCTTTGGGGATATCAAAACAGACATAAAGGTTATGCAAGTGAAACTTATGTCTGCAAGATTATTGATAATCTACTGGGGGGAAAAACAATGTGGCTAACCCTGGAGAAGTTTTAAAGGGAGAATACAGTGGTTGACTACAAGCCAACTGACATTTTAGTTATTGTTATACACCCCAACTTTGTCAGGCTTTACCCAAGTTCCCTAAGAAAGGTCTCTGTCTCACAGCTGGGGTTCTCTTTAAGCACAGCTTGCTTACCTGGTTGGGGAAAATGAGTTAAAATCTTCTCTGGACTAGGCTTTATCTGTGACAGTTTCATATCTAGGGTACAGGCAGTATTAAGTTGAATGATCGTAACTTTTCATAAGCCTTCCACAATTCCCCTGAAAGATGGAAATTGCTCCCTTAAACTGCCTGTCATATGATATTAAATTATACTGGAAAAGTATATTACACAATATATTTACAGACTCAGGTGGACCAGAGCAAAACTGAAGATACAATAGTGCTGTTAGTGCTTTGCAGTGGTATATATGCTCCCATAGTGGTTTGACTTCTTGATTGTAATGTGCAAGGGTTTTGCATAAGTTCATTTTTGATGAGGTGGGGTAGTTTAAGGGAAGCAAGACTGTAAGGAGGTATTAGACACAGAGCCTCAGTTTTTCATATTCTGTTTAAGCACCAGTGCTATGAAAAGGAAAACTGGAAGTTATGTAAAGTCTACTCAAGTGTGTGTTTGTCAGATTTGTCTTAGTTCTGTGAAGTACTGTAGCTATATGAGCCTCGATGTTTGTTTGTATTTCAGAAGCTTGATTCTGTTTGGTATTGTCAAGGGAAAGAAAAAGCACTTATCACTTTTGATTTATATGAATGCATGTATTGCTGGAAAAAAGTGTTGTAAATCTTTCATTTGGCTTGGCCAATTTCAGTCTTTGTCTGTTTTTGTGGGCTCACCTGAAACTAAATGTTGTTATTTTTCTTGTTTCAGCCTTGTTTCAGGGAAGTGAATAGCTGAACGGTGTAATTGCTTATTAACGTGGTAGTTTCCAACTCAGGATATTGTGTGATGTATGTGCAAAAGAAGATGGGTATGTGGGTAGATGGACTATGTCAGGACTATGTTAAACAGAAAGAAAATGGCACTTCTGTGAATTACGAAACCAAACTGATTTCACTGCGATGCAATAGTTTTAGTGCTGAGAGAGATTTCAACTTTAGCTGCAAAAGATCACAGCAAGAAATTAATGGATTTTAGTTTTATTTTTATTCTACCTCCTTTCTCTATGCAAAAAAGCTTAGTTTGATACTGTCTCCTGATTTCACCCCAATCTACAGCAACATGAGTCTTTGAAGACTGAAGCATAAGCTGTCTTTGCTTTAGTGGTTCTTCACACAGTAAAAGATGCGGGAAGATATTATGAGGGCACTTCTTAGAGGTGTAGGAAGAAAGGCTATAAGAGGCTTAGATTTAACTTCCAGAATAATTGTCATCAGTTTGCATATCTGGTGCTCTGTTTACTTTGCTCTAGTTTAGTCAGTTCTGGAAAGACAGAGAAGACTTCCAAGTTGTTGAAACCTTACATAAGACAGGTATTTCTTCCCTTCATACATTAAAATAAATTGTTTAAATTAGGTAACAATATTATATCTGAATCTGATTTTCCTGCACACTTTTTGGAACTGCTAGAACAACAGTTCAGCTTGTGAGCTGATGACACTGTGCATCTGGATAGTTAATTTTTTCTGGTGGTAGTAGTTTCTTCTAGAAATCCATTTCAAGCTTGGAATCTGTTTAGAAATAGTCAAGAGAGTAGTCAAGGGAGGAAAAAATGTTCTTCAAGAAATGCATCCTGTTCCAGAGTATACTTAGTGATATAACTTGACATTTTTCTGGCATGATTATATTTTTAGTCTGACTACAAATCTGGCTTAACAAAATGGAGCCAAAATCTTCCTTAAGAGTACCCCCAGTGGACTGTAATAAATTGCCTGGGAATGAAATTCCAAGCTCAAAGGTCAGAGTACGTGTTTCAGGTCAAAACCTTATTTTCCTGCTCCTTCTTGGTCCAGTTCTACGGGTGTTCCAAGGAGAATACATTGAATTTCATAGGATTCATGAAAACAGACCTGTTCATAAAAGTTATGTTTGACTCACGCTTTATGCTGTTACTACTCATTTTGTCTCTAATTAGCACTATGCATCTAACATTAAGTATAAGAATAAGAAAGCTTTATCTGAAGAATATTCAGTCTGAACAGTCAATCATATTTTTATCCCCATGGATGAAAATAGGTCTTTTTTACCTTAATGCCTAACGGCAAGATAGGGTGTTTTAGGCTTACAAGTAAATTCTAAAAATGTGGTTTTTGTTTGACTGATATTTTATCTTACTCAGCTGGCAGGCTTGTGTTCTGGATACAGAGAGGAGGTGCACATTTGCTTTTTATTCTAAAGTATTTGCTACGTTCTCTAAGCAGAAAGAATGAACAATTTGAGAACTGTAGTACATTTCAGTAAGACTTAGGAGTCTAAAATAATTTCTATTTAAAATACTGTGGGAGTGGAGTTGCCATACTTGCCTGCACTGTTGTGATACCTCTCTACCGCTCTATAAAAAATACAGTAGAATCTATTTGAATATTGTTTCCTCCTTGAATTATGCAAATATTCTGTAGATTTTTATTGCTTTAAGTCTAGCTAATTTTTCATCAGTTTTCGGCATCTGATGTTGAAGAAAGAAAGAAAATGAGGTGTACTTTGAGGTCCTATTGATAGGTACATCATGGTCTCATGCAAAAGCTTGAATAAATGTGTGCATGGCCTATTTTTGCACTTAGGTTCAAAGAAGAAGGCAGAGTCAGCTGAAAGTGACCACGAAGAAGATGAAGCTGAAGTTGAAAAGCAGAAGGTAAAGTGGCTTAAAACATTGAGAATTACAGATGGTGCCTTGCCTGAATTCTGCAAATACTTGGAGATGTGTTTGTGAGCGGAACTATTAGTCCCCTAGGCTAACAATAGAATAAAGCTGTATAATTGAAATAGTGAGAGCTTTTGGAACAAATCACCCAAGGAAACTGGTAAATGGTCCCTGAAGATTATACCAGAATATCTTCCTGGAGAACTGTAGTTGAATGTCAGCTCAACAGAGTTTAGTAACCCTAAAATGTAAATGGGCATGGAAACAACACTGGATGGTTAATCTCTAGCTTTAAAGCTGTCTCAGCATGTTTGTCCTATTGGCTTTTAACCTTCAAGATTGAATTGTTTGCTATTGCTTATTTGTTTTTTTATTCATTCTCAGAATTTATTACATTTATGAAGTTTGTGAATGTCAATTATTTTGTGATTTGAATACCCGTAGAAAATGATACTTGTTCTTTTGATGTTAGGGTATACAATTCTCAAATTAGGTTATTAGTACATGTTAGAAAGTTGAAATGTGTATCTGCAGTTTTTTAATTAAAAAAATCAACTTGCATTCTTTAAATATTTTGAGGTGCAATAATGTTATGCATGATATAATACTGTTTTAACAACCCTATTTCAACTCATACGTATGTAGAATCAGACTTGACTAACGTAGTTGCTGTATATTTTCATAGAAAACTCCATTTCATTGCGTACATCAACTCTTATTTTGTAACAGGCTGAAATGGCTCTACTTATGATGGATGATGAGGACGATGGCAGAAAGCATTTTAATTATAAGCAGATTGTAGAACAGCAGAACTTGAGCAAGAAGAAAAAGAAACTCTTAATGAAAAAGAAAGAGTTATTAGAAGATGACTTCCAGGTAATGCTGTATGCTTGATTTTTGAAGATTAACTAGAACAACTTAGATGCTAATTGTTGGTATCAGTTATTTTTGGGATAAATTAGTGGTTCCATATCCTTCTCCCTTGCTCTAGGTGAAGGAGAAGCAGCTATATCTACCTTTTTTAGGGTTTTACAGGCTGTTTTAGAAAACAAACAAAAATATTTTGACACGAGGTTGAAGGGGGGACACATTCCAACTTTGTGTAAGTAACAGGACAATATATAAGACCTTGTACAACTCATTGAGTAAATACTCACAGGTACCTTTTGTTCTAATAATTTTCCACTGTGTCTTTGATTCTGGTCAATTGTTCTCAACTATAGACTCTTCCTTGGTTTGCTGATTGAGGTTTATGCAGGATTTGTACAAGTATTCACTCACCTGGTTTACTAGTATGATCTTCTGGTACTCTACTCTATACTCACTGAAAACTTGTGACTTGAGCAGTTCCTGGAATGATGAACCATTTCATATGCTCAATAAGCATCTAGTGTTGTACTTAGAAACATTGCTATATGAGTAAAGGTTACTTAAAATAAATTTTCTTTTTCTGCTTCAGGTCAATGTTGCTGATACAAGGTTCCAAGCTATGTTTACTTCCCCATTATTTAATGTGGATCCTTCAGATCCAAATTTCAAGAAGACAAAAGCAGTAGAGAAGATCTTAGAAGAGAAAGCTCGCCGAAGAGAACAAAAGCAGCAAGGTCTTAAGGAGGCAAACAAGGAGCAGGAGAGCAAGATGGCAAAGAAAGAGGTCGCAAAGAAATCTACAGATCCTGCTTTATCAATGCTAATAAAGTCAGTCAAAACCAAAACGGAACAGTTTCAGGCAAGGAAAAAGCAGAAAATTAAATAACCGAACTTCATTTATACTCAGACTTTACTTTTGTCCACGTTCTTCTGACAACATCTGTTGACATTTCTACAGTCTGGTCTAATTCCTGTTCACTTAAAATTTCCAAAAAAATCACTTAACTTTGGTGACAAGTTTTGAAGTAACTAGAATAATGATAACCCTTTCTTTCTGCCCCCCAAATTGTTTAGCTGTGTTGTTGGAAAAACTAAGGAATTAGTTGAAAACCTAAGGAATTAATGGTTTTGGAGCTATTTGGTTCGTATCATGCAGTCTCTGAATAGAAGTGCTGATGATGGCTACAAAAAGTAGCCATAATTATGGTTTTATTTAAAAAAGAAAAAAACACAAAAAACACTTCTGCTTTGGGTTTAGAGCTGAGACAATGAGTCTTAATGTTTTTAATTCTGCAGAAGTCTGTAAACATCTGATTAAAAAAGGTAGTAATATAACTAAACACTGAAGAAATTTTGTATACAGGTCTATTGTATACATTTAATTGTTTACATATATGCTACCTGATTAATTTCTACTCCAAATAATTGAAGAGTTTGTGGATCTTGTAAGGGCTAATTAATGGGAAAAAAATGCTATTTAGAAGAATTTCTTTAATATATATCAGAAATAAACATTTAAAACTTGCCCAAAGGAGTTTTTGGGCACTTAGCTCTGTTTTCTTTTTCTGTGCCTAAATAAAACTGTGTTAAAATTGAACTTCTCCTACTAATTTTGCATTCCTGTTAATATAGTTCCTCTTATACCAAGTCTTACAGCGTTGCAAGTGTGTTTTTTTTTTTTTTTTTTAAAGTCAAAAGCAGATCTGGGTGATACAATTTTAGAAACCCTGCTGTTGGTCTCTGTTAGTATTGGTGTCAGTGATGAAGGTATCAACAGTGCAGGGAAGGTAAATACAGGAAGTAGAAAATAGCGTTCTTTCCTAGAGTGTTTCAATTAATTGGTCTTAAGGTGTTTTTTGAAGTGTTTGCTATATCAGCTGTAGTGGAAATACAATATTGTATCAAAAAAGACTGAGAATATTAGGATCATGGAGCTGATAGGTAATTCGTAATCACGAAGAAGTATGGTTAATTTTTAAGTTGTCATATTAATTTGAACAAAGCACTGTTAAAGTAGAGGTTAGAAACTTCAGATACTCAGAACTAGTGTTTACATAAAATAAATATATCTTGATGCGTGAAGGAGATTAGAGTCAGATTTAGCACAGGAGGCTGTATACCTAATAGCAAAAATGGACAAAATATGGTAAGAGAGTATTCAAGTACACATGGAGATACTTTTTTTTTCCCAAGAGTACTTTGTATTGGTGTGCCTGAAGAATACTTGCAAACCTAGAACATTAAAAGTGTTGTTCTCTGTCACCAGCTGAACATCTTCAGATTCATTTTCAAATAGCTAACAGAAAAAAGGTAATGAAATAATACAGTATCTTTTGTGCATAACTTTGATCCAGCTTCTGTGACTTCTTGGCCTTTCAAGCAATACGACAGGACCGATCAAGCGCATTTGGTAGTTTGGAACCGACTGACTGTGATGGTGAACAAGGAAAACCTATCCTGCTGGAAACAGAGAGAAGCTTCTGAGCATGGGTGTACAGCAGAGAATAGCATAATAATATTCAGAAAGATTTGAGTTTACAAACAAAGGGAAGAAAGATACTTTGGGAAACAGAATTTTCCCCTAAGGGAAGTGTTTCTGCATCTCAATCAAAGAGTCAGTGGTTACTATTCTAAGAAAACATGTCATACAAAAGTGATAAAAGTGTATGCATATGCATCTGATAGTGTGGATAAGGAAGCAAGCTTCTGTCATAAAAGACTGTATTCATTTTGCAGTTAAATTTACAGTGGTCATGCCTCTTTTTGAATTCATTGCAATTCATTACCCCTGTCAGTATAAGCCAAAAAAAAAAAAAACAAGAATGGTTTTGACCATCTCATCCTTTAAGAACATTAAAATAGCACCTCAGAGTTCTAAACTGAACTTTAAACTATGATTTTCTTTTTTCAGTAAGTGGCATGTAACCAGCAGCAATGATGATTATCATTAAAAAATGGGGCTGTTGAAGTGAGACAGGACTCATTTTTCTAGTAACTTACGCAGGTTTGGTATAAAGTAGCTTGTCTCCAAGTTGGCGGCCATTAGAGCTGTGTTTAAGCCAGACACTTAAAGATCTAGTATGAGTGGAAATAACAAGAGGTGATTTATTTGAAAATTGAGAGAGATCAGACAACCAAAGATGAAGAGCCATGTATGTTTTCTATTTTTCCTTCCTTCTAGAAATTAAATGTGTTATTTCGAATTGATAGCAATAGTTGGCTTTTTGTTCTTGTTCTGGTAGTGTCCAAAAATAACAGTAAGTTGTGACATTTAAAAAACAGAAGATGAAATACTAGTCTCTCTAAAAGTAGTCTTATGAAATTGTTACATGTTTTTAAAACTACCAGAGTAATTAGTTTGTTTTGCACTTGTTATAAATCAGGAGTTGAATTCCTGTACCTTAGTTTTCTACCTGTGGTAAGAACAACAAAAGTAGTAGCTCTGGCAAAGTAGTTTTCATTAGTCATTTTCATAAAATACTTTGAAAAGATAAATTTCTTGCATTTAAAAGGCTGCAACTTGACATGCACAGGACCATTCTGTAAAAAGCAAGAAAAGTTGTCAGAAAAGCCTGTTGTATTATTTATCTTTTCTGTGCTTGATGTAGTGTTACAAATGGGAATATTTCTGTCTGGGCTCTGAATTCAATCTCGATAAATGTCACTTAAGGTCATTATTGTTTTATATCCTCTTCATTAGCATATGAGTAATGTGTACTCAGCACTGTTCCAGCTTTGTGTTTCAGCCTTGTGAGACTATGCAAGTTTTAAATAACTTTGTTTCTAGCCTCCAGTGACTGCACTGGCAAACCTTGTTCCTGTCCCATTCTTGAAGACACGCATCATCCAAAGGCTGGTTGCCACATCTTCCTGGGCAAATGCTCCTGGGCTGTGTCCCACGCGCTCTGTGGTGCTGCACAGCTTCATGGCTTTGCACTGCAATTCTACCCATAGCACTCAGACCTTCCTCTTTGTCTATTTCTGGGGCAAGGGAGAAGGGAAGGACGACTGAGGCAAATACGGTTTGTATTGACTTCCGACAGCATGAGTCAAAGATTGACGTTTTAAGTCTAAACTATCACAGAAAAACTATTGCTGTCTGCAACGTGTGTGGCTGAACCACTGCTCAAGTGAGTTAGCGGTTTGTTCGTGGAAAATGTAAGTTATAACAGCACTGGTTACCAAAATGACTAAGAATAGCAAAGTGACTGTTTCAGGATGCTTGTGATTTCTATGGGTTAAAATCATGCAACTAAGATTGAGTTTCTGAGGAGTACAAAATTCCTAAGCGTAAGCTTTTTACCTTCCTCATTTACTCAATCTACTCATCTGCTTTTCTCCTTAGGTTAATGCCAGGGCAACCAAAGAATGGACCAGGAGTGAGAGCTACCCCAAGAACTAGTGCGTCGCTCTCGAGCAGGATTTTTTTGCTGGGTGGCACAGCCCGAGCTGTCAGTCTCTTTCCTTAAAGAGTTCTGCAGAAGTGACAACTGAGCAGAACCAGCAACCAGCAGGGAGAGAGCCTGGGAAGATGTGGGATGATGAATTAAGTGTGGTTTTGCCCAGGGGTAGTTCTGCAGGGTGTCCTGACAGCTGGAGGTGGGAAAGAAGGTCAGTAAGGTCAGTAATCACCAAACCAACTACAAGTTATGCTTTTTTTTTTCCCCATCCCAAATACGTAGTTAATGAGAATCTTCCATGTCTGTTCAACAGCTTGCAGGTTAAAGGTAAGATAATTCTGATTTGGTGAATTTTAGAGTTCTGTGAGGACAAAAAAAGACGTGAATGCTTAGGAACCAAAGCCATGTCATAGAGAAAACCAAGTGTGGAGCTTGTGAAATCAGCTATGGCATTTGGTTTTGGTTATTGCAAATGCATTCTTTTCTTTGAGCTGTGGTCTGACAAGAAAATGGCACGCAGGGAAGCATCATGCTATATTTTGGTGTCCAAATGCTCATCTTTTCCAAAATACCTGTTTTGTTATGCTTTTTAATTTTAATTTATCCTAATGGAGGAACAACAACAACAAAAAAGAGTAGTAGATCAGTGATATGAAAAAGAAACATAAACATATTAGTAAATTTCAAGTTACCTGGCTTTCTTAAGAGGCCAAAAACTTCCATTTGACACCAAAGCATGTTGCTTTCATAAGCAACGAAGCATTCGTCACAGATTGGCTGCCTTGCTTTGCTGTAAGCCAAATTTTTTGAAAAGGTAAAAGGTACAATAGATGGAAGAGGGGTAACAGCAATGAACTTAAGCACATGTATTAAAACAAGCTATAGAAGTGTAAATTCTGTCCCGAAACAAACTTGCATAGATTCTTGTGCCAATCTGAACTTGTCTGTCAGCAAATTGGCATTTTGGAGCTCATGAACTAGACTAAGGGATAAGAAGGGATTTTTTTTCTGCATTTTACATCCTGAGGATGAGAACTTCTATAGAGAGAATTGAGTCTGCCATTTATTCTTAAGGTTTTTATAGTGAACTTAAGCATCTTGAACTTCCTGTTGCAGTTGGATCAGTACCATAGAATCTGAACAGGAGGATGTTGTGAAGAGCCCTACTGAAACTGTATCACACCTTGAATGCAGAAAAACAACCTTGGTTTGGGCTAAATCATTACCCATGGAGAGCTGCAGAAAAACCACCATGCAGGTCAAAGCCTATAAAAAAAATGAGATGGTAAAACCCATGGAGAAAATCTAGTCCAGGATTTACTTAGTCACCAACTTGGCCTGTTTTGCCAAAGTGTGTACTTAGAAATGGACGTATTAAAATCCGCACTGTTTTCTGTGGGCACGAAGCAAATGATAGGCAACCCTGAAAACCACTGTTCTGAGTCCTGACTTACTGATTTCCCATAATGGATGATGGGGAGATGACTGTCCTGCTGCATTAGCCAGTACGTATCCTGCGCACATCTAACTCAGCTTCTTTATTTAAGGACTAAAGGCAAAATCTTGTGGGGATTTTGTACTAGTGGTTATTTTGGCAACAGCTGATGAATGCATATTTGAATCTTCATTTCTCATAAGTCCTGTGTCTTACAATTTGGCCCCCACCTAGATACAACTGTGAAAGCTGGCTGAGAGAAGAACACAATCACACAGTTAGAATTTCTTGAGATGCTACGGAACGAGCATTGGAAATAACTGTGTGGGTGTTGAGCGGGCAGGAGTACGTGGAATGCTATTTAGACAGGTCCAGGACGCTGGAGTATTTTCCTTATGTAAACTGGCTCATTATCTGGAAAAAACATTATTTTACTGGCTGGAAGTCAAAGAAGGGGCCTCTTCATTTGCAGAGGAAACAACAAGCATGCCTGGAAAAGACCGCAGGCTTATGTATGCTACCTGCAAAGATCAGGCAGTCTTTGAGGGGGATTAATAAGTTAGTATCTGAACGGATTGATTCCGGTCTTTACAATTGCCTTCAGATGCTATTTTTTGCATGTGGCCATTTAACTAACAGTTTCTGTTGATACTTGATGTGTCCAGCTTCTTTTTCTGTTGATTGTAGAAACGAGTTGCTAAGTTCATGAACTAAATTGGAACAGTCGATATAGGACTACTTTTGCTTCTGATTTTTTTTTGGTCTTGGTGGTGGTGTTTTCTTTTTAAATCTACATGGCTGCTTCCCAGACAAATTCTTGGTTAAATGGTTAAAGTTGTCTTGAATGAATTATATGATGTGGTCCTCTAATCTGGGTCAAAGGGGATACGAGAAGGATGTGTCTTCTCTTGTAATCCCTTTTTTTCAGCTCCTCTGTCCTTTAACAGGCTTCCAAAAGCACTATAAGCTCCCAAAACGAAGTTTCAGCTTTTTGTTGCTGGGAATATTTGCTTTCATAGAGTAGGGAGAGATAAAATAAGTTTAAGTCAGGGTCTCTCTATCTAAAGCAGGTCTCCTCTTGGCCCACAAAAGAGAAGAAGAAAAAAAAGGCAAGAGAAGTATTAGGAAATAAATGTGAACTATGCTGAAAAGCCTGGCTTTCTTGTCTCTGACAATTGAGCATTGTGCTTGAGGGCCACAACTTAGCGTCGCCAGCTTCAGATTGTCTTCTATGAAGTGAAGTAGCTGAATTACTATTTGCTTCTTAATAAAGTTATATGATCTTCCTGGTTTAAAATCAACAGTCATGGCTAGGTTGTAGGTATCAGAGGTGTCATCTGGTTTCTTCTTTTTCTTTGTACTTTGTCTGCATCACTGTAACAAGCTAGTATGACGAATGTATATTGTCAAATACGTGGGCCTGATTTGATTGAAACTCATGGAAATTTCCAGCTACATTGTGTTTTTGTAGGGCTGCACTTGTACTAGTGTGAATGTCAGCAAGTCTGCCTTGCTGCAAACACATTTAAATTCTTCTTATTGAGCCCATGGGATCACCCCCTTCGATATTTGCTCAAAGTAGGAAGGCTCTGCAGGAGGATCTGGATAGGCTGGACCAATGGACTGAGGCCAACTGTATGAAGTTCAACAAGGCCAAGTGCCAGGTCCTGCACCTGGGGCACAACAACCCCAAGCAGCGCTACAGGCTGGGAGATGAGTGGCTGGAAAGCTGCCTGGCAGAGAAGGACCTGGGAGTACTGGTTGATAGTTGGCTGAATATGAGCCAGCAGTGTGCCCAGGTGGCCAAGAAGGCCAACAGCATTCTGGCCTGCATAAGAAGCAGTGTGGCCAGCAGGTCTAGGGAAGTGATTGTGCCCCTGTACTCGGCTCTGGTGAGGCCGCACCTCGAGTACTGTGTTCAGTTTTGGGCCCCTCGCTACAAGAAGGACATGGAGGTGCTCGAGAGAGTCCAGAGAAGGGCAACGAAGCTGGTGAGGGGTCTGGAGAACAAGTCTTATGAGGAGCGGCTGAGGGAGCTGGGGGTTGTTTAGCCTGGAGAAGAGGAGGCTCAGGGGTAACTTTATCACTCTCTGTAGATACCTTAAAGGAGGCTGTAGCGAGGTGGGGGTTGGTCTGTTCTCCCACGTGCCTGGTGACAGGACGAGGGGGAATGGGCTAAAGTTGTGCCAGGGGAGTTTTAGGTTGGATGTTAGGAAGAACTTCTTTACTGAAAGGGTTGTTAGGCATTGAAATGGGCTGCCCAGGGAAGTGGTTCAGTCACCATCCCTGGAGGTCTTTAAAAGACGTTTAGATGTTGAGCTTAGTGATATGGTTTAGCGGAGGACTTGTTAGTGTTAGGTCAGAGGTTGGACTAGGTGATCTTGGAGGTCTCTTCCAACCTAGGTGATTCTGTGAAAAAAATAAGTACCCACTCTTCAAGCTTCTATTAAGGGAATGCAGGTTACATCTCAGGACGTAACTTAACTGAAATGAAACTGATGGTGAGGGATATCTTGCACAAAGCAAGTGTACGTTGACTTCCATCTCTACTGCTAAATATGTTTGGATTTTACCTATCCAATTTATATACACAGATGTACAGATAAAAGTCTGTATTGCGTTACTTAAGATACCTCAATAACATTTTGATATTGGTGCACAGATAACCTCTAACTGAAGAGTGAAATAGTGTTTTCAATCTCTTTAAAATATCGGTCCCCACTCCCGGGCCATCAATTTGGTTTCAAAGGCTGAGGTAGTGTTTCCTACAGTTTGTTTATTTTTCAAACATCTCATTCTTTTTAACCTCTTTCTCTCTGACCCTCTTTTTACCCTTATTGACAGACAAATTCTTCTCTGATCTTCTCATGTTTGGTTGTCTCTGACCTCTTGTTTTTTTCCCTATACCTTCTCTTTTTATTCTCCAATTCTCTGGTCTCTGCTTTGAGTTGTTTTGCCCATATTGTTTCATGTACTGTTGTCCAACTTTAAATTCTTTCTTCTCATTATTTCTGATCTGTTCTTAACTGATTTGGATCTTCTCTCACCTTTTCCTTTGCTCTTTGCACCAATTCAATGCTCCTTAAAAAAAAAAAATCTCTTCATATTTGCTCTGCTTTAGCATACTGTGTTCTTCTGGTGCTTTCTGTCTCTTTGGCCCCCCTCGGGCCTTCTCGGCGCGCGCCCCCCTCGGGCCTTCTCGGCGCGCGCCCCCCTCGGGCCTTCTCGGCGCGCGCCCCCCTCGGGCCTTCTCCAGCCTTCTTTACACCTGCCCTCCTCGGAACGCCTTCAGGCCTTCTCCACGCCCCACTTGGGCCCTACTCAGGCCTTCTTTTTGCCCCCCTCGGGCCCTTCTCCGCGCGCCCCCCTCGGGCCCTTCTCCGCGCGCCCCCCTCGGGCCCTTCTCCGCGCGCCCTCCTTGGGACTTTTTTGGGCCCTTAGGCTTCCCCAGGCCTTCTTTGTGCCCCCTTCGGGCCTTGTTTGCTCCCCCGTCGGGCCGTCCTTGGGCCTTCTTCGGGCCCTCCTCAGGTCTTCTCCGGGCCCCCCTCGGGCCCTCCTCGGGCCTTCTTTGTGCCCTCCACGGGCCTTCTTTGGGCCCTTAGGCCTCCTCGGGCCCCCCTCTGGCCTTCTCCTGGCCTTCTTCGGGCCCTTCTTTGCGCCCTTCTTCGGGCCCTCCTCGGGCCTTCTCCGCGCACCCTCCTCGGGCCTTCTCTGCACGCCCCCCCTCGGGCCTTCTTCAGGCTTTCTTCGGGCCCCCCTCTGGCCTTCTTTGGGCCCTCCTCTGGGCCCTTCTTTGCGCCCTTCCCTGCGCGCCCTCCTCGGGCCTTCCCTGCGCGCCCTCCTCGGGCCTTCCCTGCGCGCCCTCCTCGGGCCTTCCCTGCGCGCCCTCCTCGGGCCTTCCCTGCGCGCCCTCCTCGGGCCTTCCCTGCGCGCCCTCCTCGGGCCTTCCCTGCGCGCCCTCCTCGGGCCTTCCCTGCGCGCCCCCCCTCGGGCCTTCTTCAGGCTTTCTTCGGGCCCCCCTCTGGGCCCTTCTTTGCGCCCTTCTTCATGCCTTCCTCGGGCCTTCTTTGTGCCCTCTGCGGGCCCTCCTCGGGCCTTCTTTGCACCCTCCACGGGCCCTTCTTTGCGCCTTCTTTGGGCCCTCCTTGGGCCTCCTTTGCACCCTCATTGGGCCTATTTTGTGCCCTTATTCGGGCCTTCTTTGCGCGCTCCTCGGGCCTTCTTTGGGCCCTTCTTCAGACCCGCCTTGGGCTTTCTCTGGGGCCTCCTCGGGCCTTCTTCACACACCCTCCTTGGGCCTTCTCTGGGCCATCCTCGAGCCTTCTTCGGGCCCTTCTTTGGGCCCTCCTTGGGCCTTCTTTGGGCCCTTAGGCCTCCTCAGGCCTTCTTCGGGCCCTCCTCTGGGCCCTTCTTTGCGCCCTTCTTCGGGCCCTCCTCGGGCCTTCTCTGCGCGCCCTCCTCGGGCCTTCTCTGCGCGCCCTCCTCGGGCCTTCTCTGCGCGCCCTCCTCGGGCCTTCTCTGCGCGCCCTCCTCGGGCCTTCTTTCGGCCCTTAGGCCTCCTTGGGCCGCCCTCGGGCCTTCTTTGCGCCCTTCTTCAGGCCGCCCTCGGGCCTTCTCTGCGCGGCCGCCTTCGGGCCTTCTTTGCGCGCCCCCCTCAGGCCTTCTTTGCGCGCCCCCCTCGGGCCTTCTTTGCGCCCCCCTCTTGCCCTCCTCGGGCCGTTCTTCGGGCCTCCTCTGCGCCCTCCTTGGGCCTTCTTTCGGCCCTTAGGCCTCCTCGGGCCTTCTTTGCGCCCTCCACGGGCCCTCCTCGGGCCTTCTTTGGGCCCTTCTTCAGACCCTCCTCGGGCTTTCCTCGAGCTTTCTTTGGGGCCTCCTTGGGCCTTCTCCGGGTCCTCCTTTGGCCTTCTTTGGGCCCTTAGGCTTCCTCAGGCCTTCTTTGTGCCCCGCTCGGGCCTTGTTTGCTTCCCCCTCGGGCCGTCCTCGGGCCTTCTTCGGGCCCTCCTTGGGCCTTCTTTGGGCCCTTAGGCCTCCTCAGGCCCCCCTCTGGCCTTCTCCTGGCCTTCTTCGGGCCCTTCTTTGCGCCCTTCTTTGGGCCCTCCTCGGGCCTTCTTTGGGCCCTTAGGCCTCCTCGGGCCCCCCTCTGGCCTCCTCTGGGCCCTCCTCTGGGCCCTTCTTTGCACCCTTCTTCGGGCCTTCTCCGCGCGCCTGCCTCGGGCTCTCCTCGGGCTGCCTTCGGGCCTTCTCCGTGCCCTCCTCAGGTCTTCTTTGCGCCCTCTACAGGCCCTTCTTCGCACGCCCCCCTCGGGCCTTCTTTGCGCCCCCCCTCAGGCCCTCCTCGGGCCTTCTCTGGGCCCTCCTCAAGCCCTCTTCGGGCCCTCCTCTGGGCCCTTCTCTGCACGCCCTCCTCGGGCCTTCTCTGCACGCCCTCCTCGGGCCTTCTCTGCACGCCCTCCTCGGGCCTTCTCTGCACGCCCTCCTCGGGCCTTCTCTGCACGCCCTCCTCGGGCCTTCTCTGCACGCCCTCCTCGGGCCTTCTCTGCACGCCCTCCTCGGGCCTTCTTTCGGCCCTTAGGCCTCCTCGGGCCTTCTTTCGGCCCTTAGGCCTCCTCGGGCCTTCTTTCGGCCCTTAGGCCTCCTCGGGCCTTCTTTGCATCCTTCTTCGTGCCCTCCTCGGGCCTTCTCTGCGCGCCCTCCTCGGGCCTTCTTTCGGTACTTAGGCCTCCTTGGGCCCCCACCGGGCCTTCTTTGCATCTTCTTCGGACTCCCCTCGGGCCATCTTTCCGCCCTCCGCAAGCTTTCTCTGCAAGCTATCCTCAGGCCTTCTTTGCGCCCTTTTTCGGGCCCTCCTCGGGCCTTTTTCGGGCCCTCCTCGGGCCTTTTTCGGGCCCTCCTCGGGCCTTTTTCGGGCCCTCCTCGGGCCTTTTTCGGGCCCTCCTCGGGCCTTTTTCGGGCCCTCCTCGGGCCTTTTTCGGGCCCTCTACAGGCCCTTCTTCTCACGTCCCCCTCGGGCCTTCTTCGCATGCCCTCCTCGGGCCTTCTTTGCGCCTCCCTCAGGCCCTCCTCAGGCCTTCTTTGCACCCTCTACAGGCCCTTCTTCTCACGTCCCCCTCGGGCCTTCTTCGCACGCCCTCCTCGGGCCTTCTTTGCGCCTCCCTCAGGCCCTCCTCAGGCCTTTTCTGGGCCCTCCTCTGGGCCCTTCTTTGGGCCCTCCTCGGGCCTTCTTTGGGCCCTCCTCGGGCCTTCTTCGTGCCCTCCTTGGGCCTTCTTTGCGCCCTTCATGGGCCCTCCTTGGGCCTTCTTTGCGCCCTTCATGGGCCCTCCTTGGGCCTTCTTTGCGCCCTTCATGGGCCCTCCTCGGGCCTTCTTTGCGCCCTCCTAGAGCCCCCCTCAGGCCTTCTTTGTGCCCTTCTTCGGGCCCTCCTCGGGCCTTCTCTGCACACCCTCCTCGGGCCTTCTCTTTGCGCTCTCCTCGTGCCCTCCTCGGGCCTTCTCTGCGTGCCCTCCTCGGGCCTTCTTTCGGCCCTTAGGCCTCCTCGGGCCTTCTTTGCACCCTTCTTCGTGCCCTCCTCGTGCCTTCTTTGCGCCCTTCTTTGGGCGCTCCTCCGGCCTTCTTTGTGCCCTCCTTGTGCCGTCCTTGTGCCCTCCTCTGGGCCCTCCTTGGGCCCTCCTCTTATTCTAGTATTATCTTGGTCTCTCCGATATCTCTTCTTGGGTGTCTTCAAACCCAGAAGATACGTCAGCCCCTTCACTCCTGTACACAGACCAGCATTTGTTACTAAACCATTCTTCTGAATACTTTCTAAATGTGTAACATAGTGGCTATTATATTCCCATCGTTGATGGACCTACTTTTGGCCTTCTCCTGGACCTCCTTTTTGGCCTTCTGAGACATTTTTCTATTTACTTCTCTTCACTTTTTTATTTTCTGAACGTTTTATTTGTCAGTTTTCCGTTTTCCCCATGTCTATCAGTCTTTTTGCTGTTCCCCCTCAAGTTTTTTTTCCTGTGCCTGCTCTCTCATCTTTTCTCAATTTATATGCCTAGGCTCCATTTTCTCTGATTTTTCTGACTTTTTTTTTCATTTTCTGATCTTTTCTAACTTCTTCCTTTGCCTGATCTTTTTTCTTTGATCTTTTCTAGTTTTCTTTTTTTTCCTTCCTACCTTTTCTCCCAGTGTCTGGCACTCTTTTTCTGACCTTTCTTATCTTGTTCCCATGCTTGAACTCTTTTGCTGATGACTTTGGCCTTTTTTTTTTTTTTTTTACTTATCTTCCTTCTGACTTTTTTTTTTTGCTCCCCTGACCTTCCTTTTGATTATTTTCCCATGTCTGACGTTTTTTGCTGAGTTTTCCTGACCTTGTTTTTGCCACTCTGACCTTGTTTTCAGGTGTTTTTGCCATTACTGACCTTTTCACTGATATTCTCTTCTACTTTCTCTAACCATCTTTTTTTATCTTGTCTGACATTCTCCTATTCATCCCTCTGACTGTCTTTTTTCTCCATGCCTGACTTTTTCTCCAGCTTTCTAACTTCTTTAATTTTGTGGTCATTTTCTCAGTCTCTGACCCTCTTATTCCTCGTATTTTCAGACATGCATTTCTGTGGCCTTCTTTCAATTATCCGAGTCTCTGCTTTCTTTTCTGGTGGTCTTTTTCCACATGTCATCTGACATGTCCATTTTTCTTCCAGACCTTCTTTTTTGCGTTCAGATCGACACTATTTACTAACTTGTTCTCTTAACTGCTTTTTGAACATGTTGTCAAACATTATTCCTATCATCTTCTTGTCCTTTCTCACTTCTTACAACTTTTCACACCTCACACATTTGCAATGTTTTTTCTTTTTGGGGCAGCCCTTCTCTTTTTGGGGCGGACCTTCTCTTTTTTTCTTTTTTTTGGCCTCATCTGACAACTTTTTATTTTTGACCATATTTTTCAGCTTCTCCTGTACCTGTTTTTTGACATTCTCCTCCTTCTCTGGGACCTTCTGTTTTCACTTGTCTGCTCCCCTTACCATCTCTTCGTCCCTCTGACCTTCTCTAACCACCTTTCACTTTAGCTAATGTGTTTTTGATCGTGTTATTAACTTTGAGATTTGCTTCTCTTCCTCATTATCATTTGATCTCCTTGTAATTGTTGTTTTCTGTACTTTACTCTATCCGCTTTCTTACAAATCCCCTCTCCTCTTCCCTTCCTTGCTCTTGTGTGTTCTTTTTGATTCATTTCTAAATCCTGAAATGGTCTTGTGGTGGTGGACTTTTGCTTTATTTATATGCTAAATATTTGTATACTGCTGTTTTTATTTGAGAAAAGGTTGCTTATGTGCTGTGGATTATGTTTGGCTGTAGAGAAAAATAACCCTTCCTGATTCAAAGTCTAAGATGATTTTAACAGAGCTTCACATACACACACCGCAATCATACTGGTCAGCACATTGAATTGTTTTCACATGAGAGTAATAGAATGCTTAATAAAATGCCCTAAGTCATTTGCAGTTCTTATTTAAAAAAAAAAAAAAGTCAGTATTCCAACAACACATTTTTCTGTACTTTTAGAAATGAATGCAATACTGCCTGCTAGCATCATCTTTTATGAAGTAGAGTTTTTGCTGCTAATGAGGTCATGGATGGCTTCTGTGTCTTACACAAGCATGGTTGCTTTTTGCCCATGTGTTGCATAGATTTGATAGATATGAATTAAGGAGATATTGAACAGTGCGGGTCAAAACAAGTGCTTGCACTGCATGAGATAACGCTCCTAATGATGAGTTTTGTGGATTAAGTCTATATACCAAGGTCAAATATCTGTGAAGCATTCTTTGTTTCTTTTTTCAGAGATCTATAAGTGAGGGAGTGATGACTGAGAATAGATACAGTTGTGGCAGAATTGCATAAACTTACAGTGCTACCTAGGGACACTTGAAGTGTAGGTTGGTTTCTTGGCTTTTGCTTAAGCTCTCTAGGGAAATTATGTTATATTATTTGATATTCTTTTCTGTGTGTTTTTCCAACTTTTAAGAGTCTCTTTGTCTTATGTTTTTAGTGTTTTTTAGTCTTTATGCATTACCGACAAGCTCTCTTTCTACATTGCCAAAAAAGTACCCATAACAATGTATATAGTTCATTGGGCACTGGCCCTGACATGTAAGTAGCCTTGAAGGCTGCTGTTGGGTTAGAAAATGCCCTTGTCCTGCTAGTTAAATGCTACTGCTTGTTTTTTTAGTTGGATAAGAAGTTACAAAAAAAGATGAAAAAAAATAGGAAGGCGAATGACTAACTGTATTTTAGAAACTTAAGATACAAAACCTTAGCTGCCTCACTTATTTATTTTACGTTGCCAGAAGAAAAAAACAAGCAGTTTTGTTTTGTGGTGATACAAAGCAATTCCTTTCACTCTGTGTTATGTGTTGTTTTTACACTTAAGAAGTTTTTCAACTGTAATATACATATATATTGCAAATGACATGCAAAACCAATATGCTTTAAGCTCCCTGTTGTCTCCTGTTCATTTGGTAAAGCTGTGTTAAAATGGAAAAACTAGTGTGATTGACCTGGATCTGCATTTTTCTTAGTTTTGCTAGTAAGTATTTGATGTATTGGCAATATAGTGAACTGCACATCCTGTCATCCTGTGTTGAGGAAGAACTGAGCATTTACAGAATGGGTCTGCATGTTTTTTTGGTGTTTTTTTTTTTTTTTTTTGTAGGGGGGTGTATTAATCCTGTGTTGAGGAAGAACTGAGCATTTACAGAATGGGTCTGCATGTTTTTTTTTTTTTTTTTGTAGGGGGGTGTATTATTTTTTTTTTTTTTTGGTTTTGATCTTGTTCCATTTTGGAGCCATCTGAAGGTATCCTTCTTCCTTCTGGTGAATTCTGAGATCAGTGATAAGAGTTTATACAACTATGAATCTGATTGTTGGTGAGTAAATTGGCCAAATTCCACTGAAATTAAGGGAGTTATGCCAGAATACAATACCAGGCAGTCTGCGATCCAAAAGCATTTCTGTTAAATGAATGGATCCACTGTTCCCTGCAAGAGACTATCAAAACTGAGTGGAAAACATGTGTTACCTGTAGACGAACATTCAAGTATACCTTCTGTCTCTTAGGATATGACTGGCTGTTGCTGCAGCTTTGCATGAGCCTGGGAAGGGATGGTTCCTCTGACTTTAGAGTGAACTAGGAAGAAGCTTGTGGTTGGATGAAGAAGTGACTGGAGCTGAAGATGCTGTTTTGGAGCAAGTCTGAGTTACCTCTCATTAGAGAATCTTTTGATGTTGTGGAACTCCAGGCTGGGAATGATAAGGTTGAATCCCTGTGGGTTAGGATCCGCGGGAAGGCCAGCAAGGCTAGCATCCTGGTCGGGGTCTGTTATAGACCGCCGAACCAGGATGAGGAGACGGATGAGGAGTTTTATAGGCAAGTTAGACAGAAGTATAGACAGAAGTTGCAAAATCATCGGCGCTTGTCCTCGTGGGGGACTTCAACTTCCCGGACATATCCTGGAAACACAACACGGCACAGAGAAAGCAGTCTAGGAGGTTTCTGGAGAGCATGGGAGATAGCTTCCTGACGCAGCTGGTCAGTGAACCTACCAGGGGTGGTGCCCCGCTAGACCTTCTCTTCACAAACAGAGAAGGACTGGTGGGAGATGTGGTGGTCAGAAGCTGTCTTGGGCAGAGTGACCACAAAATGGTAGAGTTCTCTATTCTTGGCGAGGCCAGGAAGGGGACCAGTAAAACTGCTGTATTGGACTTCCGGAGGGCTGACTTTGAGCTGCTCAGGATGCTGGTTGGCCGAGTCCCTTGGGAGGCGGTTCTGAAGGGCAGAGGAGTCCAGGAAGGCTGGGCGCTCCTCAAGAAGGAAATCGTGATGGCACAGGAGCGGTCCATCCCCACATGCCCAAAGACGAGCCGGCGTGGAAGAAGACCGGCCTGGCTCAACAGAGAGTTGCGGCTTGTGCTTAGCAGAAAAAAGAGGGTTTATAATCTTTGGAAAAAAGGGCGGGCCACTGACGAGGACTACAAGGATGTAGCGAGGCTGTGCAGGGAGAAAATTAGAAAGGCCAAAGCTCATCTGGAGCTCAATCTGGCTACTGCCGTTAAAGACAACAAAAAATCCTTTTACAAATATATCAACGCGAAACGGAAGACTAAGGAGAATCTCCATCCTTTACTGGATGCGAGGGGAAACCTAGTTACTAAGGATGAGGAAAAGGCTGAGGTGCTTAATGCCGCCTTTGCCTCAGTCTTTAGCGGCAATACCGGTTGTTCTCTGGATACCCAGTGCCTTGAGCTGGTGGAAGGGGATGGGGAGCAGGATGTGGCCTTCGCTATCCATGAGGAAATGGTTGGCGACCTGCTACGGAGCTTGGATGTGCGCAAGTCGATGGGGCCGGATGGGATGCACCCGAGGGTACTGAAAGAACTGGTGGAGGAGCTGGCCGAGCCGCTTTCCATCATTTATCGGCAGTCCTGGCTATCGGGGGAGGTCCCAGTTGACTGGCGGCTAGCCAATGTGACGCCCATCTATAAGAAGGGCCGCAGGGCAGACCCGGGGAACTATAGGCCTGTCAGTTTGACCTCAGTGCCAGGAAAGCTCATGGAGCAGATTATCTTGAGGGTCATCACGCGGCACTTGCAGGGCAAGCAGGCGATCAGGCCCAGTCAGCATGGGTTTATGAAAGGCAGGTCCTGCTTGACGAACCTGATCTCCTTCTATGACCAAGTGACGCGCTTGGTGGATGAGGGAAAGGCTGTGGATGTGGTTTACCTTGACCTCAGTAAGGCTTTTGACACCGTTCCCCACAACATTCTCCTCAAGAAACTGGCTGCTCAGGGCTTGGACTGGCGTACGCTTCGCTGGGTTAGAAACTGGCTGGATGGCTGGGCCCAGAGAGTTGTGATGAATGGAGTCAAATCTGGTTGGAGGCTGGTCACTAGTGGTGTCCCCCAGGGCTCGGTACTGGGGCCGGTCCTCTTTAATATCTTTATCGATGATCTGGATGAGGGCGTCCAGTGCACCCTCAGTAAGTTTGCAGATGACACCAAGCTAAGTGCGTGTGTCGATCTGCTCGAGGGCAGGAAGGCTCTGCAGGAGGATCTGGACAGGCTGGACCGATGGGCTGAGGTCAACTGTATGAAGTTCAACAAGGCCAAGTGCTGGGTCCTGCACCTGGGGCGCAACAACCCCAAGCAGAGCTACAGGCTGGGAGATGAGTGGTTGGAAAGCTGCCTGGCCGAGAAGGACCTGGGAGTACTGGTTGATAGTCGGCTGAATATGAGCCAGCAGTGTGCCCAGGTGGCCAAGAAGGCCAACAGCACCCTGGCCTGTATAAGAAGCAGTGTGGCCAGCAGGTCGAGGGAAGTGATTGTGCCCCTGTACTCGGCTCTGGTGAGGCCACACCTTGAGTACTGTGTTCAGTTTTGGGCCCCTCACTACAAGAAGGACATGGAGGTGCTCGAGAGAGTCCAGAGAAGGGCAACGAAGCTGGTGAGGGGTCTGGAGAACAAGCCTTACGAGGAGCGGCTGAGGGAGCTGGGGTTGTTCAGCCTGGAGAAGAGGAGGCTCAGGGGCGACCTTATCGCTCTCTACAGTTACCTTAAAGGAGGCTGTAGCGAGGTGGGGGTTGGTCTGTTCTCCCACGTACCTGGTGACAGGACGAGGGGGAATGGGCTAAAGTTGCGACAGGGGAGTTTTAGGTTGGATGTTAGGAAGAACTTCTTTACCGAAATGGTTATTAAGCATTGGAACGGGCTGCCCAGGGAGGTGGTGGAGTCACCATCCCTGGAGGTCTTTAAAAGACATTTAGATGTAGAGCTTAGCGATATGGTTTAGTGGAGTACTTAGTGTTAGGTTGGAGGTTGGACTCGATGATCTTGAGGTCTCTTCCAACCTAGAAATCTGTGATACTGATACCTTTTTTTTTATTTTTTTTCTTGAGGACAGTTAATTTCATTATCTCTCCAGTTGTGTGAGTCCCAGCCAGCTTTTTCCACCCCTTTTGCAGCTTTTTGCCTATGATTTGTGATAGACCTGTTGCTTTTGGCCTGTGCAACTGGTTGATATTGTTGCTGCCAGTTCTTATTTACAGTTTTGTAGTGTCAGACTGCAGAATTTACTTCAGACAGACCAAAAGGCCTGCTGAGTTCAAATTGAAGGGAAAGAAAGAAAAAAAAGAATATATATATATATATATATATAAAAGATACAAAAGGATGAAGGTTTACTTGTTTACAGTTAGAGTAAAGCTTAAATAAACTTTATTGGAAACGTTTTCCCTTGCCCTAGAAAGAGAGAGGATGTTGAGGATACAGTCAGAAGAAGTAGTAGGAATGTGGCTTTCTTGAAAACAGCCTGTCTCAAATTTGCTAAGTGAGATTGGCTTTGAGCTATGAGCAAATTCTATTTGGCTGTTGCAGAATAAAAGGATATGCGTTTGTAATGTCTTTTGATGCAGTCCAGCTTAATTACAGAGGAGAAAATGACTGGAAATTTTTGGTTGGTAACAGAAACAACTGGCTCAGTGCTGAATTGTGGCTAAGATGGGAGAAAAAAATGTGGTAATATTTTCTGGTTTTATCCTAGAGATGGGTGAGTGGTGTCCCTAGTTATATAAACACACAAGTATCCAGTCAGAGGAAGAAGCTGTTACAAGTATAAACTATGCTTAGTTAAATGTTCACGAACTCCTTTCTTTGGTTGCTGTCTTCTTTAAATCAGGCTTTTTGTATCATCTTTCAGTCTATTTCATTTTTTTTTTTAATCTCTGATGTGCAAAGCAAAGACTTCTATTCTGGTTGTGTAATCTCTAGTTGTCTTTTCCTGTGTTGCTTTGATCGTCTGTAAGTGGTCCATGTCCCCACGCAGGTGAACTGATTCTCAGTTATCACCTGCTTGGAATTCATTCTTGAAAATCTTGAAAAATTGCTTTGTCTTGAGAAGCAGCTGTGGCTTTACTCCTGGATGCACCATTTAAATTTATGATCAAAGATACCAAGAGTTTCACGATGGTATTTGCCAAAGTGTTATTTAAAAACAAATAAAAACCATGAGATAGATACCAAGAGAGAACTGAAATGCAGTCATTTGCTGTTCTGTAGACAGTTCTTGCAAGTCAGGCAGTATCATCCTCTTTAAACAAATAAATCCATTGTCTTGTCAAACCAGAGTAGAGTGCAGTGCTCCAAACAGAAGTTGTCTTAACGAAGTAATAATGTCAATGTATATAACAATTCAGTGCTCAGTTTTGTTTGCTAGAAAGAAATTAAATGAATACATTATGTGTAAGTTGAAATTCTTGGGTCAAGTGCAAGTTCTTGACTCTCCTGACCAGGAATGGTGAGATGAAAATTGGAGTGGGTAGCGGAAAAGCAAATCCGGACTTTCAAGGTGCAGAAATTAGGAAAAGTGATCTCAAACAGTGCATCTTTGCTGTTTCACTAAGACTTTTCAATACCTAGAGATCAACACTAGCATCTGTAACTTAATACTTATTTAGTGGCAAGCCTTGTTGTGCCCTGTAGAATTGCCATGCACAGCTGTATCAGTAATTAGAAAGGTCATGTTTTTTCACACTATCATTTGTGAGGTAGTGAAGGATGAGAGAGAATAGAAATTGTGTACTAGTAATGTGTTGCCTTAAGTCATGTGCTTAAACATTACCTAACAAGTGGGAATAAATACTTCAAATACCGCTTTAAGAAGAAAAGAGCAGTATATTAACAATATTAACAATCTAATCAAAATCACAGAATCACAGAATAGTTGGAAGGGACCTTAAAGATCATCTAATTCCACCCCCCCTGCCATGGGCAGGGACACCTCCCACCAGACCAGGTTGCCAAAGCCCCATCCAGCCTGGCCTTGAACACCTCCAGGGATGGGGCATCCACAGCTTCTCTGAGCAACCTGTGCCAGTGCCTCACCACCCTCTGAGTGAAGAATTTCTTCCTTATATCTAACCTAAACCTACCCTCTTCTAGTTTAAAGCCATTACTCCTTGTCCTATCTCTACACTCCCTGACAAAGAGTCTCTCCCCACCTTTCCTGTAGGCCCCTTTAGGTACTGGAAGGCTGCTATAAGGTCTCCCTGCAGCCTTCTCTTCTCTACGGTGAGCAATTCCAACTCCCCCAGCCTGTCTTGGTACGAGGTGCTCTAGCCCCTTGATCATTTTTGCGGCTCTCCTCTGGACTTGTTCTAATAGGTCCATGTTCTTCTTGTGCTGGGGGCCCCTGTGCTGAACACAGGGCTCCAGGTAGAGTCTCATGAGAGCAGAGCAGTGGGGGAGAGTCACCTCCCTCGGCCTGCTGGCCACGCTGCTTTAGGTGCAGCCCAGGATATGGTTGGCTTTCTGAGCTGCAAGTGCCCATTGTCAGCTTATGTTGAGCTCTTGTCAACCAACACCCCCAGGTCTTTCTCCTCAGGGCTGCTCAATCCATTCTCTGCCCAGACTGTATTTGTACTTGGGATTGCCCTGACCCAGATGCAGGACCTTGTACTTGGCCTTGTTGAACCTCATGAGGGTTGCACAGGCCCGCTTCTCCAACCTGTCAAGATCCCTCTGAATGGCATCCCTTCCCTCCAGCATGTGGATCATATCAAGCATATGTAAGGAAGAGAATACAGTGAAATGAAGTTCCGTCATGAGCTGTGTAACAGCCAAAAAAATATTGCAGTCACAACCTAAAAAAGTGTCATTGCATGTGGTATAGGGTGCTTGATGATCCAGAAACTGTTTCTAAATTTAAAACTGTAAAATTAAAAAAAAAAAATAAAAAATCCAGATTGCCAAGCCACTTTCCACCATCTATCAGCATTCTTGGTTATCTGGAGATGTCCCAGAGGATTGAAGGCTTGCCAATGTGATTCCCATCTACAAGAAGGGCCGTAAGGAGGACCCGGGGAACTACAGGCCTGTCAGCCTGGCCTTGGTTCCAGGGAAAGTTACGGAGCAAATCATCTTGGGTGAGATCACACGGCACTTGCGTGGCATCCAGGGGATCAGGCCCAGCCATCACAGGTTCGTGAAAGGCAGGTCGTGCTTGTCCAACCTCATCACTTTCTATGATCGTGTGACCAGACTGGTAGATGAGGGAAAGGCTGTTGATGTAGTCTACTTAGACTTCAGCAAAACCTTTGACACGGTCTCCCACAGTATTCTCCTGGGGAAACTGGCTTCCCATGGCCTGGACAGATATATTCTTCTCTGGGTAAAGAACTGGCTGGAGGGCCATGCCCAGCGGGTTGTGGTTAATGGAGTTAAGTCCAGCTGGTGTTCCGTTACAAGTGGTGTCCCCCAGGGGTCGGTGCTGGGGCCTATCTTACTTGGGCCTCTCAGCAAGTTTGCAGACAACACCAAGCTAGTAGTGTGGATCTGCCTTGAGGGTAGGGTGGCCCTTCAGAGGGATCTGGATAGGCTGGGCTGAGGCGAATGGGATGAGGTTCAACAAGGCCAAATGCCGGGTCCTGCAGTTTGGCCACAATAACCCCATGCAACACTACAGGCTTGGGGCAGAGTGGCTAAAAGACTGTGAAGAGGAAAGGGACCTGTGAGTGTTGATCGATGCTCGGCTGAGCATGAGCTAGCAGTGTGCCCACGCAGCAAGAAGGCCAACGGCATCCTGGCCTGTATTGGAAATAGTGTAGCCAGCGGGAGCAGGGAGGTGATTGTCCCCCTCTACTTGGCTCTGGTGAGGCTGCACCTCAAGTATTGCATTCAGTTTTGGGCCCCTCACTATAAGAAGAACACCAAGGCCCTGGTGCGTGTCCAGAGAACGGCAACAAAGCTAGAGAGGGGTCTGGAGCACAAGTGTTATGAGGAGCGGCTGAGAGAGCTGGGGTTGTTCAGTCTGGAGAAGAGAAGGCTCAGGGGAGAGCTCATTGCACTCTACAACTTCCTGAAGGGAGGTTGTGATGGGGAGGGGTTCGGCCTCTTCTCTCAAATAACTAATGATAGGACTCAAGGAAATGGCCACAAGTTGCTCCTGGGGAGATTTAGATTAGATATCAGGAAAAACTGTTTCTCTCAGAGTGGTCAGGCACTGGAACAGCCTGCCCAGGTGGGTGGAGGAGTCACTGTCTCTGGTGGTGTTCAAGAAATGCCTGGGTGAAGTGCTACGAGATATGATTTAGTAGCTTAGTGGGTAGTATTGGTGATAGGAGGACGGTTGGACTAGATGATCTTGTAGGTCCTTTCCAACCTTGTGCTTCTATGATTTTGTTGCATATCTTTCTTATAACTCCTCTTATTTCCTCCTTTACAAGTAACATTAATGATTTTTGGCATGAGTTAATGACTTAGGCTTGGCACTTTTTTTTTTTTTTCCTTTGCTGTTTTCAATATGTTTTATTTTGCCTTCAGTGTGCTCTTTTCTGTTGTGGGCGAAAAAGGGATGGGAATGAGTATAGATTTGTAAATGTGATACTGGGCTGCAAGCACCTCTTAGTGTGACTTACTATATTCCTATTGGAAGAGTAAGCAATAGGTCTGTGGCTTACTTGTCAACAGGTCCAGAAAAGTATGTTTTGGTACTGTGCTTAATAAAAAGCTATATTTAAAATAATAATAATAAAAAAAAAGCTAAATGCTCTTAAAACAAATTATTTCCCTTATTTTATTTTCAACAGTTTTTTAAAAGAACAAAATAATAATAATAAAAAAAACCTTCAATGTCTGTCTGTTTTATTTGAGGGATCTGAAATACATTTGCTAATCCATAACCAGAGTCTGCTAGACTTGCCAGCAGCACAAGGGAAACTGATGAGAGGGGTTGAGGAAAATGCATGAATCAACTCTGTAATGTGTACACTAGGAAATCTAATTATCTGATTATTACTGTAGCACTTCAAAAGTGGGGCAGCAAGTCATAGTGACTATGTGATTAGTGAGTCCTGGAAAGGAAAAGGTGAGAAGTGTTATGTTCAAGCTGAGTGCTGTCAGCATATAGCGTCTTTTTACCTCTGCTTTCTTTTCTCACAGTGTAGAATTGGGGATTAGTACAGAGCTAATTCACTTCTCGTGCACGTAGGAATACCTAGTGTGGTCAGCCCTGCAGAAACACTGGCAGAGTGAACATGTAACAAAATCCAAAGTGCTGGACAGACACCGTAGAGCCTGGCAGAGGACGAATGCTGGGTGAAGAGCTGTCCTTCACAGTATTTTCCTCCAGCAATAAGTCACAAGAACCTTTCTATCTTTACTGCATAGCTATTGAAAAGGCTTTTATTTTTCTTCCTTTTTTTTTTTTTTTTTTTTCCCCTTGTAAGCTGCTGGTGATGTGGCCCAGAAAATAGTGAGGAAGAATGAGTCCTAATGTATTCTAACTGATCAGTGAATCTGGGAAGTTAATACAAAAGGAAGATTTTGTTTGCGTGGTACATTCCTTTAACAGAAAACTGGTAAATGAATAAAAGCTATTTGAAATTAAAAATTGGAATTGGGGAGTGGGGGATCCTTGTGTACAGGGGTGTGCTTCAGGGCAAGGCAGTATGCTGGAACCACGTCAGAGAAACTTGCATCAGTGAAGGATGCCTGGATGTAGGCAAGGAGAACCAGAGGAGAGCAAAGGAGGCTCCAGATGCAAGTTCTTCCAAGATCTCAATGGAAGCTGATGGAGTGTTGCCAAGTCAGGAAGGAAGAGTTCATGATATATATATATTTTTAATCTCCATTCTTTTTTCTATTTTTAGTAAGGTTTCTGTAGCAGCAGGGAGAGGATGGAGCTGCAGGGCTGCCCTGTGCTGGACACAGCCATCTCTACAATGGACCCAACACAGAACATAGATGAACCTGAACCCATCAGTGCCCCCGGTGGAGCCTCAATGAAAACGTGCACAAGAAAGGGTAGAAAAAGCTGAGAAGGAGGAACAACACAGCCACAGCAGTAGGAAGAGGAGCTCTGTGGTGGAGTGGTAACATCCCTGATACGTTTGCAATTTAGGAATAACCAACAGTGTTGGGAGATGTCTGGAGTGAAGTTGAAAAGGGGAGAAAAGTGTTATTTCCCCTGCCCCCCCCCCCCCTTTTTTTAAAAGTGTTTTCTTTGTTTCTCAATACCAGAATCAGTAATTGCATGATTGTTAGTTGGAATTAAGTGAAGTTCCCCAAGTCTAGATTCACAGTCCTATGACAAAGAAGATCAGGACCTCTTCTTTTTAAGATACGATAAATGGAGATAAATGAACATGGCGTGGGATAAAGGACGTGGTGTGCAGCTGGCTGTTATGAACATCTGAAAAAACATGAAGGAAATAGGACTTCAGTGTGGCAGCCTTTGTTCCTGGGAAGGTACTTTTAGAAAATGATGCCGGGACAGGTGCCGAGTCTCCTTTAGAGGAAAACGGGTAGAAGCAAGGGGGAACTGAATATTCCTGTCACAGTAAAGGCTCTGAGAATGAAATGACTCTTTCTTGAATGAGGTCCTTCTGGGCAGCCTCAAGTGTGATGGGGAATTATCCAACATGCCTACTACGGAAAAAAGTGCTCTTTTATTTTATCCTTGGTAGAAAGCAGAGCTCATGCTTCTTACTTCGAGGAAGGCAACAGTTACCTCACAACCCCGCTCCCTATGCAAAATCCCTCAGAGGCAGGTCTAGTTTTATGCTCGCTTTTGCTTAAGGGACTCTCTGAGGTAGGAGAGAGGAGAAAGCAGCTGGAGGAAGCCCAGCCCGAGGCTGTCCCCTTCCCCTCCGGCCCGTAGGGCCCAGCCCGGCCGCCATTTCCTCGCAGGCGGCGCCGCGGGCACCACACTCTCTCCCCAGCCCCGCCGCGGCCGCCGTTTTCCGTCAGCCCCTCCCCGAGCCCCTTTCATAGCAGCGCCCGCGCCGCGATTGGCTCCTTCTCTTCAGCGGGGCGGGCCTTTCCCCTCCCCGCCCGCCAATCGGCCGCCCCCTTCCCCTCGCGACGCCTCTTCCGGTCGCGTCGCCGGCCGCGCCCAATGGGAGGCCGGCGGGGGGGCGGGACGCCTCACCCTCACCGAGGCAACGGGGCGGCCGGGCGGTTCCGGGTGCGCGCGAGGCCGGCGGCGGCGGCGGGTGAGTGCTCGGCGCCCGGCCCCGCCCCCCCCGCGCCCCCCGGCCGGCCGTTAACGGCCGCGCGGGCTCGCGCGCTGCCGGGAGGTGGGGGGCGGGGCGGGGAGCTCCCCCCGGTGACGTCACCCCCGCGAACGGCGGAGGCCCCGCCCCCGGCAGGGCGTTGCCATGGCGACCGCAGCGCTGAGGCGGCCCCTCAGGAGGGCGGGGTGGGGGGGGTTTCCCTGGCGGTTTTTCGCAATAAAAGTTGCTTTTCTGCCTTTTTTCGTGCGTCTCTGTGGCTCCTCGTTGGTCGTTGCGTGCTCCCCGTGGCTCACGTTGCGCTCGGGGCTCTCCGCGCTTGCCCTGCTGCCCAATGCCCTCCCGCCCTGCGTTACCCAGCCCCTGTCAGAAACGGAAAGCTCTAAAACACGAAAAGCGCCCGGAAATGAAAAGCCCCAAAGCACGGAAAGCTTCCCCAAAACGACCCCTTTCACGCGGCCAGGGCTGAGACGGAGCCGTCCCTACGGGCGCCCCCTCCTCCCCTCACCTGCCTGTAGCCGTCGGTGTGTGTCAGTACCCGCGGGCGTCTGCCCCGCAGAGCAGGGAGCTGAGCTCCACCTCCCCCGGGGGCGCCCCGCGTCCCCTCTGGGCTCTCGGGCTGCCCCTGGGCTGTGTGTGTGTGGCAGGCACCCGCGCTGGCTGCGACGCCCGCGCTCGGTGACTTTGTTTTTCTGAGCGGCCGCCTGGGATTTCGGCGCTCGTTGCTTTTTAAATGCAGTAAGTGCTTCGGACTGCTTCGTTAGGATTGTCACGGTTTGCGTTCTTCGCGTTCCTCCAGCGTGTCTGTAGCTGCGCGTCGTAGTTCTGTAGCGAGGGGGGGTGAGGTCAGGGCTATCGAGCGTACGAGAGGCCAGCAAAGGGAACAGATCAATCTCTCAAGGCAGCCGTAAAGGGAAAGGCAGGCTCCGACTGGAGCTTAGAGAGTGGAAGCAGCAAGTTTGGGAATGATACTTGAAGAAGGGTTTGGAATGGACGAGATTTGACAAAAAATAATGTAGAAGGATGTTAATGAGATGAGTTTAATATACGTTGTCTTTTGAGCTTACTGTGCAAACTCTGCCACTGCCTTGCTTGTAAAAATCAGCACATCCTCAAACCAAAGTGCGTGTTAACGCCTAATTAGGATTTTCAGTCTGGAGCTATACTATTATTTAGGCTTTAAATAGCATCTGTATCTTTATTTTTAAAAAACATTTCTCTCCCATCTTCATTACTGTTCCTACCACCGTACTATTTTTCTTCTATTTCTGCAAGAATACGTGTTCCATAATTGCCCTTCTATCATTTTACTTCAGTCTTTGTAGTTCCCCTGTAGGTGTGTGCTGCAGTAAGATGCAGGAAAGTGGAGTTTGTAGCAAACAGACTGTTTCAGGTCACCTCCTGTACCAATGGCTGCTGGAGCTCCCTTGCTTCTTGTTAGCAAAAAAGGAAGTAAATTGTGGTGGTTGTGACGTTAACTCGAGCTCTGAAGTCTATACACGAGACTTACAGTTGGATGTAGTTTATAAATTATTTTACTCCTTGTAGAATCTGTATGTTGTTGAGGTAATTAATTTTGTATGAGTATATGTATTTATATTTACATAAGTAAACATAATTATTTGTATTATATATGTTTAGAAATATATGAAGATAAATATGCATATATAGCACCTAAGAGAAAATGAGTGGAAAGAAGTAGCTTCGTAGAAAGCTGTGCTAATTTTCAATATTGCAAAGAAGGCTTTGGTAAACCAGTAAGTTTGTCCTATGCCAGTGCAGAGTGTTGACAAACAACATTTGCATTGTTATGGCTGTTTAAGCGGAGTGATGTTTAATTCCTGGAGTGAGCTGTACAGCATTTGCAAAATTTGTGGTTTAAATCCTACATATTAAACATCCCCTATTCACTTACTAGTGTTTTTAGGTTACAAGTAGTCCCTTTAGAGGTGGGAGGGGAGTTAGACATCATACTGGAATATCTTGATATGTTATCAGAGGTCTTCATCCAAGCATTACAGCGACATGCTTGTTCACTTCCTGAATTAATCCGACACGTAGAATGTGCTTTCAGTTTACCAGCTGAACTAGAGGAATGATAGTGTCATTATTTGTCTGTAGATAAGAGAAGCAGTAAATACAGCAAATTTATTTTCTGACTCTTGAGGAATACAATACATTTTTCTGTACTACCATTTGGGAGCTTTTACTTTTCTAGAAAATACTGTCGGTTTTTCCATGAACTTTCTATAAACATCAAATTCTGTAAACATGTTAAGGGTTAAGATCCAAAAGCTAGCTAAAAGAATGGGTTTACTAAATTATTTGACTTTAACTTAAGCGTATTGTGGTTCATTAATAATCACGGTAGCTGTTCTTTTTCTCTAGGCAAACTTTCCTTCACTGTCTTGGGCTTATTTGGCATTATTTTTAGAAATACTTCGCAATTAAAAAAAATATTCCTTTTTTCTTTTTCCCCTTTAAATTAATGGAGAATAATAAGGGGAGGACGTAGAAGGCTATGGAAGACTAGGAATGAGTTCATTATAGGATCTTAAACAGCTATTTCTTTCAAAAGAAAGAAAAAGATAAGGCATTATTTTTATTCATATGCTGCAATTCTGTGGAGAATGTGTTAATAATTTCTGATAGACTTGAATTTGTGTTAATGTATGTTTTCTACATCACCTATATAAAATAACACAAAATCATGCAGGCAGATGCCAGCACGTGATTTCAGGATAGGAGGTTATGCACGTATCTGTACATACCATCTTTTAGCTTTTGCTAGCGTTGTTATAATGATGCTTAGGACTTTTCACATGAGAAGGGGATGTCACTTTTAAGAAGTCAAGATTATGACTGTGAAGCATCATTGCATTTAAAGCTAGTTAGGCATGTTGGGTGGAGAAATATGTTGTAATGTTGAATAAAAGAAGACCATGGAAAGCAGCTTTCTCAGTCGTGTGCAAGCCTTTGATCAGCAGTTCCCTAGAACAACTGGAAAGATTATTAGGTTCAAGTCTCTTAAGGGGAGCTTAAAGGCTGATTCCAACTTCCAACATGGACTTTTCCAACTGAGTTGGTTATCTTAAGTCATGTTAATACTGCTAGCTAGGCAAGAGGCAGAACTTAGAAGCGCTCCTTTCAACAGGTGTTCTCGCCTTGTTTCAAACCTGTCTTCCAAAAATTCTTTCTGATGTTGATATATATGAAATATGCCTCTTGGAAATCAGTATCTAACATTTGCATGTGATTTGATTTTAGGATGATTCCTCTCCAGAATTTATTTTTGAATGGAAGCATGCTCTTTTCCAGTAGAAGATGGTGATCCTAACGTACGATCATGGAAAAGGGGATAAGTTCGATAGAAGTATTACCTTCCAAATCATCTCAGGTTACAGCTGTAAAAGTGGTGGTCAAAGAGCCCGAAACAAAGCAAACCCAAAGAGGGAAACGAGTGGGATTTGTGCTTGTTCACGCAGGTAAGGTGGGGAAACATAACAGCTGGAATGGAAATAGTGCGTATACAGACTAAATATCAACTGAAGTTTTATATTGGCTTTGGTCTGCTAGTATGTTAATGAAACACATTTAATGAAATGATGTGAACTTTGGATGTAAATGTGTGAGTGGAGAGTTTGTTTGGAAGTTGCATTGGCTGGAGAATCTTGGGAGCTGGTACTAAAAATGTAATTTTTGGTGTTCTGAACGGTTTGTGTGTGTATATACATATTTATATATATAAATATATGCGTTTGCTCTTTGTCAAAAAAATCCTTAAATTTCACAGTTATAAAACATCAAATTCTTCAGTTACATCTGCTGATAGGGAACCCTACAAAATGTGAGAGAGGTCTATTTCAGTCTGTTTCTTTACCGTACAGAAGGATCAAATAGAGCTCTTCGATTACCGACAATTTTTTGTCTAGCTTGTCCTTAAGCATGTCTAGTTAAGACTTTCTGAAACCTTAGGCAATGTGTTGCAGTATTTGACTCTTTTTACACTTTGAAGGTTTTCTCCAAGTCTATTTTTTTATTGTGTTCTTTTTAAAGTGAATTGTTATTTATTCTTTCCACATGTAACAGAGGTCTTCTACTCAGATGTGATATAAAAATGATGTACTATGTGTCTCTTGTTCATAAATAATTTTTAATAGGTTCCTTCTTAAATACTGTTAGTCTTGAAAATATGAATAACGTTTACATCTGGCTATATGTTTGTTTTTAGCTGCTGAAATCCTTCAGGCAAAAACCAAAAAGTCTCCATGGTGCTTATTCTGGGTTGATATTGGAAGACCCTGGTATTTTATTTAAAGAGCAGATTGAAATGATCAATACGTTGCTCTTTGCTGGGTTATTTTGCTATTTAAAAGTCCTTTTTTTCATTGCTAGAAGTGTTAAAACTGATTTTATTAGAGTTTATCAAGGCTGGCATTACTAAAGGTGAGGAAAGGGAAGTTGAAATCAATACAAACGTGTTTGTCAAGTTAAAAAAAAATGGAAACTAAAGGTCAGTGTGCTAATCTTGTCTGCTGTTTTTCTGGTACTGTATTGAGTCAAATAGTGGACACTGATAAATTTCTCAGGTATGGAAATAGGGGACAGTGGCTAAAACCAGGGCAAAATGGGTAGGTGTAGCAGGATAGGCATAAAGACTGAAAATGAGAAAAAGTCGAAAAAAGTGATCCTTATTTCAGGGACATCTTCTGGTTCTAAAACTGGAGTAATGAGCTCTAAAAGTGTAGCATAAATATGAGAAAATAAACAAAATAGTAATTGGCCAACGTACAAGTCATGAGGAAAAGGAAAATTGGAGTTTGACTTAAAAAATTGGAGTTGACTTTCTTTTTTTTTTTCCCCACATGAATGGAGGTTAAATAAAATAGCAGTGCTGGAAATCCTCCAAGAATGAACAAAACTGGAGTTGCTTCTAGAGTGTTTATAGGAACGGATTATATGACACTGAGATTTACACCTGTGTGCTCTGTACTCTATAAGTGTATTTGAATGGCATAAAGTTGTCAACCACGGATACAAAAAAGAAATGCTAATGTAATCCAGACACCTTCTGTTTGCCCATGTCATAATTCTTGCTTTGAAGTATAGACAGTAGTTTGATAAGTAGTATAATCTCTTTTTCTTTTGTCTAATTGTAGGTGCAGGTTATCATTCTGAATCCAAAGCTAAAGAGTATAAGCATGTGTGCAAAAGAGCTTGCCAGAAGGTATGTCTTACCATCCCCACAGTCTTGTACTGGGTATGTAAGAAGTATACAGGGAGCACTGTCCCTTTGCTATAAATAGGCATATTGTGGTTTAGCTACTCAGAACGTATGTGTTGCTAGAGGAAAAAATGGAGCAGCAACAGTTAACGTGATGGCTGTACAGAGTCACTACAGTGCTTGGCCCCAAGGTGCAGAAACTTTGCTATTTCAGTGGTGGCAAATAAAAGACATCAAAGGAATGGTGGAGAACAAACAGGTAAGCTCGCAGTAGTGCCTTCACAGGATATTCTTACAGCTTCATGCATACAGCTTCTGTGGTTCTGGGATTACCAGAGCTGAACATGATGCCTGGATCTTTCTTTCATTAATATCCACACTTTTTGGAGTTTATTTAAGCTCTAGCATCCAGATTGCTCCATAGATATAGGAATTTCTAGAATTCCTTTCTTCTTGATAGCTCTTAACTTTTTAATAGGAGGAGAGGTAGAAACAATGAAAAAAAAACAACCAACCAACCAAAAAAATCCTCTTCCCAAAGTTGGAAAGGAAGAAATGGCACGATTTTCATTTCTATGGCAGTACATATAAAAATATATATTTATTATTTTTATCTACCTTGAGAACTTGGCTTTGGAGCTGGCAAGTCTTGTACACAAAGTGTTGAATAAGAAGCTGGAATACTGATCTTCAAAATTCATAATGCCTTTTGCTTTCTTCACGGAGATGGAGCTGAGGAGCCTGGCAGGCTTTTTGGAAGTGTTTCAGAGCTGGAATCTAATAATTAATTAACACTTCATCTTTACAGTTCTGTTGCTCAATCCTAATACAAATCTAATTTTTTAATGAGAAGCCTCAAAAAGCATCCAAACTTAACACCAGCTTCATTAAAGTTGTACATTAGCCCTGATGATAGTAATTTTTCAGCTAATTATGTGTGGAAAAGAGGTTGTTTGCTGTTGAATTTGTCTAATTGGAGATTCTGTTTGGTTCCTTAAGCTAGGTAGCCAACAAAAATAATTTGTATGAAGAGCAAACAGTCATGGGTTTGTCTTGCTGCTTAAGATGCAGCCATAGCTGTTTTCTGGAGGTTACCTGAGGGCCCAGTATGGATCTGAGATGCAGCGTTAGGCTCTAGAACTCTTTTTGTGTGTGTGCATGCATATAAAATCTGAAGATAACTTTATCGTATATGATATGTTTTTATGCATTGTCTTTTAGATGAGTTCATTTGTTGATAATGTTCAATTTCATGATCATTACCATGTGTGGTACTAGGGATTGTTGTTGAATCTTGGAAAGAAATTAGAAACTTCTTGACTGAAACATTGTGTTTGAGGAAGTCAGGTATGAGAATTTTTTTTGCTACAAATATGAGCTTGCAGGAATCTGCTACTAAATGCAGTGTTGGAATGTCTGAGGAGTAAAAAGCCATCGGATCTGCCCTCACATGGTGCATGGCCGTGATTTCCTGCGTATCTTGTTTTTCTGTCTTCTTACATCTTAAAGTAATTTGGTGAAGATTCTCTTTTGTACAGGACTAGGAAAATGTAGGGCTTAGCGATAAAATATTAGAATTTCCTAATCATCAACTGAAAATTCTGTTTTACAGGCAATTGAAAAGCTACAGGCTGGCGCTCTTGCAACAGATGCAGTGACTGCAGCACTTATAGAATTAGAGGTAAGAATTTCTGACTACTAATGTATATCTCAGGTACATTGTCACATTTTTCTGTAGGAAGGTACTAATTCAAGGGGGGAAGGTACTAATTCAAATGGGAAATCTACTGAGATTTCCCTTTTTGTGTCTTAAAGTTAGTTATCTGTGCAGATAGGGAAGCTATACTAATTTTATCTTGCCTTTTAATTCTCTTTTGGAATAAATGTATTTAAAGACTTCTAAAATTGCCAAGTGAATAAAAGTTCTGTACTTGGTTCAAATTGGTTTTTATCTCAGGTACGTTTTATCAGATAGTCTTTAACAATTAAAAAAAAAACGATTAAAGATTTATCTAACCCTTTTTAGGGAAGTTCTGACTTACAGGTGGACTGCACTGGCTCTGCTTCTTAGGTGGGGAAAAATCATGCTACTGGTAACATTGGCTGACTAGACGTTCTAGAATAAGTTCTAATTTTTTTTTTTCTCATTAGTATCTCTCACAGTTACGTTTAGTTTCTTCAAATTATAGTCAAAGAATTTAGATGTAGTTAGTCCTTAGTAACTGTATTAATGCTCTCAGGTAGCAATTATATTGATGTAACTGTCTCTGATGTGCTTTCCTGGATTGTGTTATTCATACCTTTTTCAGTTCTTCAGGATAACATTGCAAAAGTGATTGTATAAATCTAAGGTTGCTTGTCTCTGTCCAATTAAACGACTATTAGAAAATGAAGTAGGAATTTTAAGTTCTCATTTGTTCCACATCATACTTGAGCTATGCACTTGAACTAATGTAAATCATGAAGGCTTTTTTTCTTATATTTTTACTTTTTTTCCTCTATGATCTCTGTCCGATAGGATAGGAGACTAGAAGCAGGCTGTTTGGCGAAATACAGCTTTTTGTAAAATTATCTTTTTTTTCTGATTTTTATGACGAGCTGTGTATAGAAGAGTAGGACAAGTAATGCTTTTATTTAAAATTGATTTTTTATTTAAGATACAAAGAATCAATAATTATAAGGAGATGAGCAGCTGTTTGTAAGGCATTTGGAAGAGTCTCTTTTTGGAATGGTGAGATTTTACAGCATCTGACTTTAGTGAATGGTCCCTATGAAATAAGGAAAAGGGGAGTAAAGCTAAAAGAATTTCTGGGATATAAATGAGGAAGCTTAATATTAATGATTGTCCCAGGTTCACATATCCCTCATGGCAGTGATTGTTTCATCCTCTCCAACTTTATTAGTGAAAAAGGGAAGGTGATGTGAGTGTTCTACTGTAAAAATAATGTCCTGGTTTGGGAATTTATTGTCAGATTTGAGAGGATTAGCAGTGGATTTGATCACACATATGTTTAGAAAGTATTAATTAACATAAGTGATAGGGTCAGCGTGAGGCACGCAGTATGTACTTCAATATGCGTTAGGCATGCCGACCAGGTGCCGAAGCTTCAGTCATACTTTTAACTTGGTGAACTTCTTGACTTTGAACACTACTCCAGGTCTCCACTGAACTGTTCAAATATGCTTCCATGTGCTATCTTACACATTAAAATAGATCTAGGTGAGAATAAAAGATAAATTCTCTGTAGAGGAATTATTTATGATGCACATCTATAAGCTAACTGAATCTTCTGTTTTTCTACAAGATTGTTTTGTGATTCAGTTCCCTCCTTGGTGGAAGAAAAATTTCATATTTTGTGTTGTGATTTTTATTGTGTTCCTGAACTAAGTAGAAGAAAACATATTTTAAGAAGCTTAACTTAAAAGCTATGTATCTCCTTGCAGCTGTGCCCAGGGTAATTATTTTCTGTTTTTGATATCCCTAAGAAAATCTTTTGCTGTAATAGATTTAAATATTCTGAAGTGATATCTATAAGATGTTATGGCTTTAAGATGAAATTAAAACATATTTAGGGAATTAATCCGATCAGCAACCTTTTTCTTCTTTTCTGTCCTGCTACTGCTCTGGTGATGCCTGCAATCATTCTACTTTCTGTTTTTGTAATTGTATTAGGTAGTATTTTAATGTGTACTGTTGTACAAAACCTGTTTTTTTTTTTTTTTCCTTTTTTCCTGTTTTTAAGATTAAATATTATTTTGTTCAGGCTATTCTTCCATTGTTCTCAACAAAATTATTGGCTTTCATTTACTCATTAAGTGATCTATATAACTTCTTAATTGTGTGTCATTTTCTTTTTTATTGTGATAAAGAATATTGGGTTTGGGATTTGGGCTTCTTTTAAATTAAACTTTATGGCTATGCAGTTAGGAAGAATCAAAGGTATACTCAGAACATAAAATGGTGTGTTTGGCAGTGGCAGTTTTTTGGAACTGATATGAGAAATTCCAAAGTGTTAGACTGTCAGCTTTGAAAATGTTGGAAGGTTTGTGTCTACTCATATCTCATGGTGAACACCACCTCCAGAGATGTCCATCTTTTCTCTAGCTGAGTCTTCTGTTTTATTTCCAGTTCTTTTCCTATTCCTGTCTGGAAAACAGAAACTGCATGTGGCAAACCAACAAAGCAAACAGAGTAAATTTTCTCTTTCATTATAAAAATTTTTAGGTAAAAATGTAGGTTTGTGTGTTGACTGTCTCTCTTGTGAGCTATCACTACTCTTTTTTATGCAGAAAAAATATTGACATTTTCATCAAGTACTTTAGCATTTCGAATTGGGAGGTACATAGTAAAAAATCTGTATAAAAACAGTTTTGTTTGTTTGCATCTGCCACTGCAATACAGATTAAGGTAAAGAACAACAAAATTTTGTATTACATGATAACAGATTCCATCGTGGAATACTGTTTCAAGCTTCTTTATATTTTGGTTGCTGGAGAACACATTATAGTGAGTTTATCTGAAATATTTAATCTCTTTTACAGTTCTGTAGAGTTTTTAATGCTGTATTCCAAAAATCTGTAGTCTTTGCAAGACACACAAATCTTTTCATGGAAGTGTCACAAAAGATTAATTTTTTTTCCCCTCAGTTCCACTCAATTACACAACTCCTATTACACAGAATTTCAGCTAATCCAAGAGGCATCACTTCAAAGACTTGTTGAGGCGCAAGACTTGCTCTTGATCTTTTATGAGCAAGCTGACAGTTTGCTTGTGGTATGCTGTCTGTTTTTTGTTTTATTTTTGCAGGCTCCAAATGGAGAATGAACAGCCTTTTTTTGTTGGACTTTGAATCTCAAATGAAATAGTGGATAGATTAAGATATAATGCTAATAGTTTTTTGAGAAAAGGTAGATTACTTTTACAAAACAACAACACCTGACCACAATACTGTTGAAATAACTTCACTGGTCTTCATAAGCATCAGCTGTATTTCCTAAGTTGATTAAAGGCAGTTACGTTTTCCAGTTTGTGAACTCTGTCATTGCAGAGAAACAAATGAACAGGTTACTTCCTTCAGCTTTTGGTGATAGAATGGATATGGACAAGGTGCTTCATAAAAGTCGTCATTTACACTGTATTCTTCTACAAAGACATGAGCCCAGAATCACTTATTTTTGCGATCTTACTATCAGCCACCATAGGAAGTCTGAACTTGCCTTGAAAAACAAAAGGATTTGGGCAGCTTTTTTTTTTTTTTTTCCTTATGAAACGTGCAGTTTTCAACAAAACCACATGCTGATTGAATTTATGGCTGGCTGGAGAAGTGATGTGCAATTTCAAGCTTAGAGTATAGAGCAATTCAGAGGGTCTACTGCTCAAATATCAGAGACAAGAGCATAAGTTTGTTGTAAAGGACGATGAAGATATTAAAATTTCTCTATGTGTAGTCTAAGTTTGTTAATACGATGTGTACATTGCTTGTTTCTTTAATTTGACTTCTGTGGAATATTATTTATGGACATCATTTAAATTGGAAATTAATGTGATTGATGGGGAAGTGGATGTCACATTTTGCTTTTGATCTCCTTGCTACTAAAATTCCTCTATTTACTTTGCTTGTTTTTTAGCCTCAATTCAAAGGAACGCAAAGCAAAATTTTGCAGTGAAGTAGTTTACTTCTTGTTGAATTGTGGTTGGTTTTTAAGCATGATTTATTAATTTTATAGTAAATAAGATTTTGGAATACAGAATCTTAGTCCCAAGGATATCTTTATAAAGCTGAAAGCACGATGCCGGCAGCACTGTTGTGGTAAGGCAGTCACCATAGATGAACTTTAAATGGATAATGAACTGGAAGTTGTTAATTCTAGTTAAAAGCATTGCTGTGATGTTTTGCAGCAGAGTGACTAATGGTAATCTATGACAAAAGTGTTCTTTAAAAACATTTTAGCTGACTTAGTTGAAAGGGACCTGACTCATCCTTGTAGACTATTACTTCTTGTCACTGAATTCCCACAGAAAAATGAATTTTAAAATTGCAGTGTGTAGAAAGAAATGGCTGTAGACTTTGAAATCCTTTTAAAAGTTGCAAATAAACCTTGGCCTAAACTGTAGAAAAGATGAATGGAATCCTCTTTAATACATGTCAAAATAGAACATTTTAACTATTTGCCTAGATGTAATTCTGGACTATTAGAGTTGAGTAACATCTTCAAGCGTTCCAACTTTGACCGCAGCTGGAAACTTCAGCATGCCTGTGATTGCTGCCAGAACATTTTCAAATACATCTTGAAATGAAAAGGAGTCTACAAATGAAAATGATACCCTTGGTATGGGGTTAACCCAAGATGGGCTAACTTTTGAAAATTAAATTATTGTTCCACATCTTAAAGCTTTGTATTATCTCTTTACTACAGTTTCAAGTTAGAGATACTTCAGTGATGGTGTAATTGCTGTAGTCTAGTATTTTTCACAAATTCGAAAGCTTTTGTTTTATTAAAATGCTTTGAATAGACACTTGTTTGTCTTTTCTCGCATTTTTTACTTTTGTGTAGTGGTAGGGCTTGCTGTTAGCTTGCAAAGCTCGTGCTGTTTTGCTTGTTTATCTGATCTTTTTCTGACTGCTTAGAGATACAAAGGCTGATCTCTGCTTGTGTTTTTTAAATACAAGTAAATACCTGAATATACCTACTGTTACAACTTTCTTTTCCTTCTTTCCCTCCCTCCCCCAAGATGGGTACAGCTTGGGGAATCAGTTCTTGCAGTTCTGGAGTAGCTCAGTTTATTTTTTGCCTTTTGAAAGCATGCACACTTCTGTTTTAATAATGTTTCCACATTCCTCAAAGGCTGTGCATTTTCATTTTAAAACACTTCTTAATTTTCCTAGATTGTATTCCAAAATTTGTTTATCAGTCTTGATATCTTTTGGGCAGACTTTGCAGAGATTCATGTGTTTCAAAAAGAGATGTATTAATGTGCGGTATTTCACGTCCTTGTCTATTCATAGATGTAGGTGTGAATATCTGTTTCCATTTGTTGTAAAGGTTTTTCCCTGCCTCATTTCAAAGGCTTTATATCTCATCTCATCTCATCTCAAAGACACTCCAGTAGGTGTCAGAGATTCCGTGCTGTTCACACCCAGTTCCTGCGCTGTCTAAAGCTGTTATCAGATCAGCTTTTAGGTTTGTGAAGTTACAGAGACCACCTTTCTCTTGGCAATTCTGAGACTGCATCTTAACTGAGTGCAGTCTAATTGTAAAGCTCCACAGAAATTCTGAGCAGGCCCTTGGAATTTGCTCTTCATTTCTTTTTCACTGGAGAAGTCGCTCAGGTTGTGAATGAGCGTACTGGTAAGACTCCGTAGTTCTGAAATGAAAGAGTTGTGCCATCAGAGGCACCTTCTGTTTTGTTGGTTTAGATACCCTATTTATCACATACTATGTGACATTCTCATAAATATTTTGTAGTATTCAGAGGGGAGAAACAGGTGGCATTCGCTTTGTCTTGAGATCCTCTCGATAAGTCATTTCTTGGTGAATCCTCGATGTTGTGCAGGGAAGGTGTTATTCCAAAGCACTTCTTGATTTTTAGAAATAAACCGAACTAGTGCTACTATGTAGCCTGTTTTTTTTTTTCCCCTTAAACTCTCTAAATTATTAGGTGTATCAGATAGTAGGGAGCTTTGTATCTTGCAGGCAGGAGGATTCTAGACAGAGTAACCAGGATTTCTCTTCTGATAGGTCCTCCCTACTCCCCTTATTTGGCTGTGACATCCACTTTTAAGGTAACAGCTGTCTTTGCTTTGTGGCTGTAACAGATCTATAGAACACAAAATTCTTGCTCTTTGCTAATGTTTTTGAGTATAATGTACTGAGCAAATGTTTTTGGAACAGAGCCTTAGAAATTAGTCTCCAGACTTGCAGATCTCCGTGCTCCAATTACCCAAGAGCAAGGAACTTGGAGAGCTCTAGGAGTAAGCACAGTTCATCCTAATGCATTCCTGTTTTTCCTTTGTCCTCCAAGAATTTTTCACTGTTTGCATTCAGATTCCTTCTGTCACTTCGCTGCTCCTTTTGTTCTAAAACTTCACTGGCTTAATTTTCTTCATAGTTGCAGTCTGGCGAGCAATACAGTTGGCTAAGCCCGCTCCTGCTCGGCAATCTTCCCCCTTTCCAAGACCATCATCTTGGTAGCCTTCCACCTTTCCCCCTTTCTAGGGAAGGTTATTCACTGTGTGCCAAGCTGCAAGTGTTTCAACTTCTCTCCCACTTTACTTCTTTTCTGTGATGCATATCTGTCAAAATGAACAACACAATGAACGTACACAATGAATTTGAAGATCTGTTACGGCATGAGATAAAATGGGATGGGATAAAATCTTGTGCTACTTCTTGGATGCAGAAGAAAAACAGACAATAAAGATGAGTGGTGTAGAATTAACATGACGGAGATATTACTGTCTGTTTAATGATTATACGTTGATCATGTATTAATGATTCTCCACTGTTACCTTTAAGCATAAAACTCTAGTGAGACTGCATTTTGATAACTGTTTCCAATATTAATGTGCTAAATACCTTATCTCTGTAAATTAGAATCAGTATCTTGCAAAACAGGTTTTGTATTTACTCATTACTGTTCATTTGGAAGTTAACAAGAGTTCTGACTTGCTGCAAAGTTGTTTTTCATTTCTCTTCTCCCTCTTTAGTTTCCTTGCATTCATTGCAAACTAGCGTGTGCAAAAAAGAGCCAATTCTCTTAACATTTAAGACAGAACTTTGTTTCCAATAGATGTGTTTCTTGATTCTGCATATATTACGTGTATTTGTAACATTATGGCCATCTAATTTCTATGATATATTTACATACGGTCTAGACAACCGTTTTATTTCTTACGTGAGGTTGTTCTGCTATTGTAATAAAAACAGATATAAAACTCTGAAAGCATGCAGCATCTCTAAAATGTTATTGTTTGAATGTTCTGGCCTGTTTTCTTTCTTCATCTTGTACTCAGTTTTGTGCCTGCATATGGAAAGTGGGGGTTATGTTGACCTGACAGTGAGACTTCTGGACTATGCCACTTTAAAGCTTTGTGATTTTAAAATCATGGTGATGCTCCGAGGGAACGTGTAGGCAACAATTCGTACTTTTAAATCTAGCATGCGACACTTCTTGTTCGACAAACTTAAGTTTTCAAAAACTACAGAAAACTCTAATAAAAGATGAGTTAGTTTTTAATTAGGTAGTTTATTAAAGGTTGTTCCATGCTTTATGTGAAATATACCTTTGTTATTCAGTAAACTTCCAGACCATGGTAATGACTGTCCTTGTGCTAGCGTTCAAATAGGAATTTTGCAAAGTGAATTCTTTTTATTGGTGCTGATTCCTCATTTCTGTGTGCAAGGCTGAAATCACAGTCTTATCATCTTAAGGAAACATACAGTTCTGTTTTGCTGCTCCACCATACTTGAGAGTTTCAGAAGTAGACCGTGGTCTCTGTGGAAGAGATTTTTACTCATCTTGTAAAGCTGTTGCTTGCATATAAATGATTATCTAAATTTGTCGTGTGGTTATTATTTATAATAGCCCATTATTACACTTGAGATGTATCACATTGAAGAGGGTATAAGGTATCTACGGTAGTAATTTGAGATGACCAGTGCAAATTGCTCCTCTTTGTTGTTGTGGCAGATTGAAATACTGCAATAAGAAATTGCGCTGTACAAAGACCAGTGTCACCATATTAGTTATGCAAAGGTCTTAATATAGTCTGTTATGGATGTGGCCTTACAGTGTTTTATTCTTATTTTTAGGATTCTCCTTTTACAAATGCAGGAATGGGTTCTAACCTAAACCTTCTGGGTGAGATAGAATGTGATGCCAGTATAATGGATGGAAAGTCATTAAATTTTGGAGCTGTTGGAGCACTGAGTGGTATGTTACTTACGTATTGTAAAGCTAACTACTGATTTATGTGCAAAGATCAATCTTGTTCTTTTTTGTTATGTTTTTGGAGGGGGGTGGTAGTATAAAATACTTCCCTGTTTAATAAATCCTTCTCCCTTTAAGGGGAGAAGGAGGCATTCCTGCACCCTGAAATGCTGCTTTGTGTTGTTGCAGTGTGTTATCTTGTTAGTTGACTGATAATCCTTTGATGCAGAATGATCACGTGATAAAGTGTTCACCAATGGAGTTAAATTTGCTCAGATGGCTTTGGAGAATGAAACTTTATGATATGATAACTACATATGAAAATACAATTATCTATCTTTCTATCTACGTATTAAAAAAAAAAAAAAGAACACTAGCATTTAAATTCCACTTTATATTTGTTTTTGTTATCTGCCTCTTTGGGGAATTTACTGTTACATAATTCAGTCATAAGGTTACCTGATAGTTGGTCTCTTAGTTAAATTGGTCAAATTAGGATACGAAGGAACTGAGATTTCCTTTACAGTGTCAGAAAGTTACATAGATTGCTAGCCTCGAAACCGAAGCTTATTATTTATTCTCGAGAATGGGTTTAGCTATTCATCTGTCAAGCTGTTTGCCTGCAACATAAAATTTCTGTTTAATGTGGATTTTTTTTCATTATAAATTTTCTCACATGAATAGTTACATTTGGATTATTTTTTTTGTGAAACTATTATGAGGTTTGATAAATATGCATACAGGACTTATTTAATCTGAGAAATAATGTGTTTTTCTTCTCCTTTTTGCCTAGCTTTACCTTTCATTACAAAACAAATATACAGACCCAAATAGGGATTGCTGAGCTCTTTCCCTAAGTATGTTCAACAGCCTTAACTGTTACTATTGAATAGCTTTTCTGACAATGTTTCAAGCTTTGTTCTTTATCCTAGAATAGTTCTAAACTGTGGTAATAACTTCCTCATGTAGATATAAATCTAAAATAAATAGTGAAATGAAGTGTTTCAGGGCTTGCTTGTTACAAAAAATATCCTTCAAACCATGGCGAAGGAGAAAATGAGGCAGTGAGAAAAAGCTAAACCTGAATCCTATAATCCCTGTTCTGGCCAGATAGATCCAAATAAAAGCTTTTTCCGTCTTGAAAAATTAATACTCATAAAATGTCTTTGGCCTGTAGAATACCACTGAGTTAATTTTGAGACTTCTGTGGTAGGCATTCACTCCTAATATTTCAGTATGCTTCTTTCTTTAAAAAAACAAAACAAAAGCAAGTGTTGATTAGAAGGCCTTGCCACCACTGATAGGATATGTGAAGGAAAAACTGATACAAAGTGTTATTAAATTGAAACATAGCACCCTGAGGTATCTGTTACTGAATTGCCGAAGCCTTGGAAATTAAAGGAAGCTGACTTCATTGCCAAAATGAAAATTAAAATGCAATGTGGAAAAATATTTTAATGTTTTGTTCCCATTTTTTTTTGCTAATTTTTCTTTTCAGGGATCAAGAATCCGGTTTCAGTTGCAAATAGGTTGTTGTGTGAAGGGCAGAAGGGAAAACTCTCTGCTGGCAGAATTCCACCTTGGTAATTGCTTTGTTCTGCTTGTCTTTACTTTAGTCTTACGTCTCTACTGCATGCGATATTTGAAGGCTATATCTTATCCAAAGAAGGCTGATGCTGTTTTACATACCAGCTATAGCGTGCTTTTAAAAAGAAGCTAAGTTTTGTTCTCTGATCTTGAAACATCTTGTGCACTTGATGCAGCTACGTGTCGAAGCATTGTGGGTAGATGGAGATGTCAGTTTGTGATAATTTCTGTCTGTTATTATTTCCAAAGTTATGTCATACTGAATTCTTATGTTTTTTACTATATCATTTTGAAAAATCTGTGAGCGCATCAAAATGAAAATGAAATTCTACTACCTTTGCCTCTGTTTACCTTTTAAAAAAAAAAAAAAAGCAAGAACACAGCTTTTAAAAAGCATGTAAAAGAATCCTGCTTCATTGACTATGTGGCTTTATTTTGTAGCTGAAACATGAAAATTTCCATTGTTTACTTGGAAGTTGTTTTAAACATGAATTTAATAGTATTTACAGCAACAATGAAAACATGCTTTATTGATATTGGTATAATACCTATATGAAAGAGGAAACTATTAAGCACATGACAACTTTGAATATTCCTGGAAAGAATCCAAGAACTGTTTTGGAATTGATTGATCTTAAAAGCATCTTATTTTCATCAACAGTTTAAATTGACAAGTAGAGATCTTGAACTCAAAGTGGTTACCTCAGTTATCATACTCACGGCAAAAATTTGCTACCGTTTGCTCACTAACTGCAATATTGGCAGATGTGTTAAATCAGCACTTACGTTGTTTGAAATTCCTATATTCAGATTTACAGATTTTATTTTCCTTACTGTGTTATTCTTCCTATAAAGCTATCCAAATAGTCAGTCTGTATCTGATAGTACAGTATTCCAGTTTAAATAGTGAGGGAAACTACTATTTCAGTGTTCTGTAATGCTGCAAAGGTAGGTCACAGATTGAAAACAGGCCCTCCAAAACCAGCCCATCAACAAGCAGATTTTGCATTTAAAACTGTTTTCTTTACTAAAAGAAGGAAAGAGTGATTGTAGTTAGTGAGAACTTCTTTTTCAGAGGAGAAGTTTACTAAGGAATAGGAACTTCAATTTCAGTTGCTGCAAGTAGCTTATTTCTTGAGATTTCAGGAGAAAGCCAGCGTTTAGACAAAATACATTAAAAGGGGGTGTCAAATGGGGTGGTTGTTGGTTTTATTTATTTATTTAGTTTCAGAACAGGGGAGTTTTGTAGCCTCCTACAGGAGCAAGCACCTGTGATTTAGTTTTGTCTCTACCATCACAGTATTTTCTCTAACTGTGGCAAGGAAGAGTACCTGGGATAGTCTGTATCCTATTTTAGCATGTTTTCTGTAACTTCACGACCTAGTTTATGTCGCTATTATTTTAAAAATAACTGAATGGAAAAGAAACTATATCCTCTTGTCCTCAGAAGACAAGACTAAATCTTTCCAACACTGTGCAAGGTCTTGACTAACAAACACTGTAAAAGACAAGGGAGCTCAAATTGTCAAGGTGAGAAGTGAACTGTCTTCAGAGCCAACACATTCAGCTTATTGTGCAAATGCTTTGGATCTTATTTACCTATACATATTTCAATTTCTCCTTCCCCATTCTGAATTTTGGGTATGGATTTTATTAGAAAAAAACTAGTTACCTTGGGAACAATCTATAGTAGTGGAACACAGTAGCTTGCTTTGGTAGATGCTTCTGTATGCGCAGGGTATCCTGAGTTCGGAATGGAGCTAATGATCGTTGTAGGTGTTGACTGTTGACAATTTCATGCCTTGCCTTTCTGGCAGGGTTTGGCGTAACACATTCTTGTTCCAGGAGTGAAACATATTCCAGCACAAGCTGGGAAAATATGTTGTCAAGTAGCAAGAGAACAGCTGTATTTTTGGCGGTCTTCCCAAGTGTTAGGCTTTTAGTAATGAATTTTTATTTGTGAAGATATGCAAGTTTCATCTTGTTTCTTGTGGGCAAATAGTGCTTTGGGGAATCTTACAGATACTGCATAGCCTAAGAACCTATCTTGTTAAAGAAGCCTAGTGGTAGAGACAGCTTCTATAGCATGAGCTAAGCTAGCTTAATGTTTTCTGGCCAGGATGTTTGGCACAGGACCACATGAGAGAAATTCAGGAACTGTGAGATCAGTAGAAGTGGCATTATGGAGGGAGAGGCTTGTCTGTAAGAGAACATATGGAGGCAGTCAGTTTGGCCTGTTCACCACTGTTCTGCACCCATTTGTACAGTGACATTTCAAAATGGCACATTTCTAATTTGCAGTAGAAGAAATTCTAATGACTGTGAATTAATTTATTTGGAGATGGTAAGTTTATTGGGAAGGAGCGATCAAGTGTCCTGACTGATACATGTATGCAGTTTGCTGGGAATTGCTCTGTTGTCTGGTCATTCTGGAACACTATCTTGTTGTTGTGTTCAAAACACAGAATCCCACTATCCAAATTAAAATTTAAAAGGTTTCTAGTAGGGAATTCCTGCATGTATGAGTGTATTTGTTAAAGCTGTTTTAAGATCCTTACACCTTCTCTCATAGTTTATTCAGCTTGTTGTTGGCAGAACGTTCTCCAGCTGTGTGTGCAATGATAGAAAATACTGAACTCTTCAATGTTACATATTATCCTGTAAGACATTCCTAATCGTTGTATAACTTTACAAAAGAAAGAACAATTATAGTTGCACAATTACACATCGGGTGGATCATCAAGAGTGGTCTTTGGTCCCAGAATAATGGATTAGAAGTTTTGTACTAATAGCTTTTAAGTTTTTTTTTTTTCTATTTCATATGCTGAAATGAGGGATACCTGATCCTCCTAAGAGAAAAAAGCTTATTTACATCTTTTACTATTCACTTTAGATATGTAAGGATTGCAAGATTGTACAAATAGACCTAAATGTCTCCTTTTTTAACAATTCCTTTGTATTATTGATTTCAAAGTTCATATTTGTATCCCTTTTTCAGTATTAATAATAATCCGTATGAGAAGAAGGACTTCCCCCCTCTCCCCCCTCTGGACATGAAGGGTTTTGCAGTTTTCACGCCTGTGATGCACAGTGCTATAGACAGGATATGTATGTTGGGCAACTTGCAGGGCAGTGCATAGTCAAGGAAGTGCATAGATTGAAGATTCTCACCACCTTTTATCCCTGTTCTTAATGTCATCTGAATAATTTCTTCGATGCAAGAGTGATTTCAGAGTGATTGCTGCATTTTAAAATAAACATTACAAAATTTGTTACATTCAGGATCACCTTGACCATCTTTCATGAACCCAACCCTCTTCTGCCACTTCTGTTCAGCTCAATGTAGCCTGTCTCCATACTGCCCATATTAAATGGTCCTGTTTGGAGCAAACATCACCAGGAGAACCATGTTCTTGTGAAAATTTGCCTAAAAGGACCATTTTAAGAGTCCTTTGCCTGCATTTTCACTTACTGTGTTGTAGTTCCCCTGGAATTGGAAGGCACATCTAAATGTGGACTTGGTCCTAGGAGGACTTTTTCATCTTCTGTGTGTTCGGAGCCTGTAGCAGCTGCAGAGTACTCTTCATTTGATACATTTGCATCTTTTTATCTTGTTTGTGTAGAACCAACTTTCAGAGTAGCAGAGCACAAACTGTCATTCATCCTTTGTTTTTGTTTTGTTTTTGTTTTCCCTTTTGGGAAAAAATGTATTTTGAACTAGCCTAAAGGCTTTTGAGACTCAGTAGAGTTTTGGCTGCTTTCTGTAGCCCATGGGCTTTGTTCCCTATTTTCCCTCTTCCTCGGTTAATCATGCTTGGTGGTAGCTGCATAGGGTTAGTTTTGCTTTTATGCCAGCTTAAACTATAGCCCTGTTCATTCTTGCCTGCTGCAGCTCTTCTACGTAGGTATATGGATGTGTCTTATGGCACCCAAAGTAGTTTCCTAAGTGCCTGCCTGTTGGTTCCCACCTTCCCACCTCCCTGTGATCTCTGGCTGTGAGCTGAACCAGATCACAGAAACTTGCTTTTTGGACTGGTGTGAAGACTATTTAGTCTTGTTTAGATTTATAATTATTTGGCTACCTACAGAGCTGAGTTCATGCTGTATGTCTGTAGGATTTGCTAACTAGCTATCTTGGTATCAGTTTAGAGGAGGGAGTACAGGTGGTATGGATAACAAAGCACTGAGATCCTGATTTTTTGGCAAACTGATGATGCAACTCCTCTGTGATTATGTTGTCCTTTCAAGGCATCTGAAGTGAAAGATTAAAACAAAAAAACAAACAAGCAAAAGCACTAACTATTCTTTGGGACCAGAACAGGAAAATGCTTAGTCTGTGTCCACCTTATAACCAGGGAGATGAATCCAGGAGTTAAGGACACAAGCGAGAGCAAAATAAAAGTCACGTTACTTAAGTTTTGAACAACTTAGTATATCTTGAACATTCTTGGGGGCTTTTTTTCTTGCTTTGTAAATACCAGTGACTGTTTTTGTGTCTCTAAGTATAACAGAAGCAATTGTGAGATGTCAGGAAAATGTAGCGTTTCTGACTGATCTGTGCTATTCAGGTTATCGTATGTAAGACTCCTAATATCTGATCATGGTACTTTTTGCAACTACCCTTCCTCTATTTTATTCAACAGGAAGCAGTTACTCACTTCCTGAGAATGTATAGTTGAAAGAAAACTTTTAGTCAGTGGAGAATACTACTTACTTCAGTTTGGCTACAATTTGCATTTCTCTCTTATGCTGATCTGAGTGACAGATTGTTCTCGATCACTAGCTTACCTAAAAGGAGACACTTGAGTTCTCCCAAAGTACCCAGTAACTTACTCTACAGTATCTCGCAACATGAAAAAATATTTATCTGGAGCTACACTAACAATGGTAAGAAATACATGCTTAACGATTCAAATTCTTATCTAAAGAAACTTTTTTTTTTTGAGACTTAGGTAAGGAAAGACTGAACTTGTAATGGTTGTGTCATAGAAAAGATGGAAAGTACCACTGCAAAACACCACATACTGAAAGCTGCAGGTGTCAGATATAATGCTATCAAGAAAATTTGCAGCAGTAGTAATGCCAATAAATCTTCTATATCAGTAATGTTCTCAGGAATTGATAGTATTATGTGGTCAAGGAGACTTCTGCATAGCTGAAATAACTTTTTTAACCTCATATATTTTTAACCTCATATATTCATAATTCCGATATTTCTGTAAAGCTTTTTGAAATTATTCTAAGTCCTCAGTCTTTGCTTCTTTTGCCCACTAGGCAGTTGTGGTATTCTTATTTCAAAAGGGAAATAGGAAGTAGTGACTGGAAACAGGTGTCCTTTACTATGTTGCTGCTGTTGCTGTTTTTCAATAGCTTTCTGAAAATGTGTAATTTTCAACTACCACATTCCCTTTTTCAAGGATTCAGATTAATTTATCTAAGGGGAAGTGGTGTAGATAATTGAGATAACTTTTTTTTTTTTCCTAAAAGGAACATGTCTGTGTATAACTCTTGCCATCATTCATTATCATGGCAGTATGTGCTATCTCACTACTGTAAAATGTTAAGTATTGACTACAAAAAAACTTAAATTTTTTTGCCCCGCAGTTATGTTAAATATTCAGTGGACTTGTCTCATTTGCAGATGCTTGATAAAACACCAGACTTATAGAAAGACAGATAGACTTCTGTCTTTCTAAATAAAACTTATTTTTAACTTGTGTCATACATCCCAAAGTAATTCTTGATATTCCAGTAGCACTGACTAACTTCACTGGAAATGTCTTACCATTTTTTTTGTCATTCATCCCATGTCGTTAGTCTTCAGGATCTTACTCAGCTGTTATAGAGAGCGAGCCTATGGACAACTTTATGCTGTTTTAGCTGCAATTAAGAGCTGGTGCTATTTGGTAATTCATTTCAAATTTAATAGCACGTGTTTTTATTCAATAGTAAACAACGTCAGAGCTGCATAGTCTTTTAATGAAACTACGTAAGGTTGCCAACTGAATTATAGCTGACACTTCTGTGAAATGCAGAGAGCTTACAATTTTTAAATGACCAAACCAAATAGAAAAAATAATTGCAAGGAAAGGGGGATTTGTTATATGGTTTTGTTTAAACTCCCTCTTCTGTGTCTCCTAGCTTTTTAGTTGGTGAAGGAGCTTACAGATGGGCAGTTGATCACGGGATACCAGCATGTCCTCCAGGTATCATGGCTACAAGTGAGTAAACTGGTGGTGTGAGTAGGAAGAACAGGACAGAATAATTTAAAATAGTGCCTCATACGTTGAGGTGCACATCATGTCACTGTTCTTAACGTTCAACTAGCTTATGGTATTATGGTATATAAGGATGGTTAAGTTTAATCATTTTCTATTAAGTATCTAAATAGCAAAAATTAAGAACTGTTACTTCAGCTGCATTTTAGCAACATGTAATTCAAATGAATTTGTGATTCTAGGATTAAATACAACAAAGGACTTTTTTTTCATTACTATTCTTTAACCAAAATATAGACTCAAACAGCTCAAGTTGTGATCCATCTTGGATCCAAAAAGCACCAACTAGCCATGTATGTAAATAGTCTCAGATTCTGTAATTACATCCAGCTCTGATTCTTTGTCCAGGATTGTGTGTTGTAAACAGGCCATTATTATTATTTATTCTTTTAAACTTAGCTGGTCTTTTCTTCATCTAATATGGTGGGATGACCCAGTCCAGTGTGACTCAAAATATACTGTACACTAAGAGTGGCCAGGTTTCTTATAAAAGCCTTCTTTTTCTTAAAATAAACAAAGTGTTTGGGGTATATTGATACACCTTCTACAAACTAGGCTAAAAATTTGTGCATGTACCCATGGAAAGGAGGATATAGTTCCCCTTCCTTTTCTTTCTCAGTCCCCAACCTTTTGGCAAGTGCCCTTACCATTAGTTTGTAGCTTGTTATTTTGGTGAGAACAAGCCTTATACTTCCTATTTTTCCTGTGCAGGAAATAAGTCAGAGTTCATTACCAAGAAGACAGACAACTATACAATATTTCTTTTTTTTACAGTTTAAAAGATTACTGCATGAAATATGTGAGTAGTCCCAGAAATTGAAACCCAGGGCTGCTATTAAGGCTTTTATTGGACGTACTTCTAAATGTAGATAAACATCCATAAGTTGCAGTTCAGAGTTGATAATACTCAGTACTCAAATGTAACCCCTGAAACAGTAGTACTGTTACACTTGATCATACCAATTTTCATACATATTCATGATGCATTCCATTTTGAAAAAAAATTTTGATTTCTATTCTCACATGACTTAAACTTGCTCCATCTACCTGCTATTCAGATCAGTATTTGCAAAACAACTTTTGGGCCCAGTTAAGCGAAACAGCTTTATTTCTTTGACTTTAGAAAAGAGGAAAAACTTCTAAAGGATTTTTTTTTGGATGTATTTTCTGTGTATGTGTAGGAGATACTCCAGAAGGAGAGTTTCTTGACTAGCTGTGTTTGAATGCACAAACGTTTACCCTGTTTCTAGTACCACTGCCTTTCTGTTGTGACAGAGATGATTAGTTTATAACATTAATTTCCAAATGTTCTTTTGTTTGCTAAAATTTACTGCGGTCAGAGCAAATCTACATGTGAAGGCTTAAAAATAAGGATGACCTTACTTGGTTGACCCTACTTTGGTCTACCTAACGCAGACTGAATTTACATTGGAGACATAGAAGAAGAATAATCTCACTTGACGTATTTTCCACAAACTAGCTCCAAAAAAATAGTGATTTCTTTTTGTCTCCTCAGCACACTTAGCATATATCTATTTGGCAAAACAATTTCCATTAAAACTTCTCCAGGATTGAGAAGTTAATCCCATTGCTAAGTCAATGCAGAAATGTCGTTTCCTGTTGCAATGTCAATGAATAAAGGATTGGTATTAAATATTGGTATTGAAGTAGCCAACCACCTCCCCCTCCCACCCCCAGACATACACCCCACTTCCACCCAGGTTTATATGCAGCGAAGTACACATATATATGATTATATGCTTGAGTCACTGCACAGGATGGACCCGCTCTGGGAATGAGCTGATGCTGTGAAGCAGGCTGTGACTGTTAGGACTTGTGTGCAGACTGTCACAGAATCATAGGATATCCTGCGCTGGAAGAGACCCACAAGGATCAGCGAGTGCAACTCCTGGCCATGTAAAGGTTTTGCTAGAATGACTTCAGTTTAGGGTACTTGAAGGGTACGCTGGAAAAAAACAGTGGCAAAGAGACTTTGTAATAATGAGCAAATTTCTTAAACTGAGTTCTTCACAGATGTTCTCCAATTCTGTTGCTTTTGCATAGCTTAAATTATAGTCCATAGCCAATCGAATTTACAGAATGGAGGTGTTAGACTATTATAGCGTTGTGCTTCAGATTCCTTCTCAAAAAAAGATGAGATGAGTGTGACCACTATTTAAATAACTAAAATGGATATATAAGAAAAAAAAAAAACACAACAACAACAACAACAAAAACAACTGCCTGAGCAACTTAAACATTGTCATTTTCCCAAGAATTTGAGTATACTTCGTTGTGCAGGATAATCACTAGCTTGTACATTTGATTTTTCTTTAAAAAAATAAAAAAATAAAAAGGGCAAAACTAAACAAAAGCATGAAAAATCACTTCCAGAAAATAATAATACATTGATTTCCTTAACAGTCCTTAGGAAACTTACTCTCTTAAGTTGTAGACTTCTGGTTAGTGAAGCTGGAAGGTAACCACTATCACCTTGAGTGTTACATGCAATTGTTGTAGCTGAAAGCAATTGGAAACTGTCTCATGGGTAACATGCAAGAAAGTCAAAATTGTTTTTTTTTTTTTTTTCCAGTGTTACTAGTGATTTCAGAAATTGCAGTGAAAGAGAAAGCTGTTTTCAAATAACCACAAAGGATCTCATTTGAAGTGAGCTTTTGGACTATATAATGCAAGGAATTTCAAAAATTGGGAGAGGTTTTGATTATGTTTGCTATGTAGGGTTTTCGTGGAGAGTAGGGGGGGTAAATTAACTTGAAATGATCTGACTGTTGGGTAGCTGTGTAAAGTGCAGAACCAAAATAATTGCCAAATGTCAGGGAAAATATGCCGGTAACTTAATTAGAAACAAACAAACAATAACAACAACAAAACACCAAAAAAAAACCAACCACCAAAGCTCTAACTCAAACCGTAGACACATACTTGCAACAAGTATCAACAAGGAGAACTAGGTGCATATGTTCTAGCTTCTCTGTGCTGCACATGGAAAAAATATTCTTGGAGACACATTATTCTGTCTCCCTTTTCCTGGACCTGAGAAGGCAAGAGAAATGTTATACTTGCTATAAGGCTGTGGGATTGTGTGGCTGGTTTTATAGTGATGGAGCTCTCTGTATGATCAGTTACAAAGAAAGCTGCATGATCAGCTTTGTGGTCACACTCCATAATTCTCAGAGAACTTTCAAAGTATTTGAGCACCAAACTGAAATGACATTTTAAACCATGTTATTTGTTGAACTACATTAAGGTTATGTCAAGGCTCACCTGCTTTGTCTTCTTCGGTTTGCCAAGTGTGCAAGGAAATGGGCTTTCTACTGTATGTAGAAATCTGGTGGCTTCCAGTAGAGTGAGTGTTTTTTCTTTTATTTTTAAAAAAAAAAAAAAGATGAAATGTGATCTGCTTGCATTGCCTACAGACTGCAAAAAAGCTGAATTTAATAATTCCTGCCCATACTAGAGCCCATACAAGCATATGATAGTACTTCATTACCCTGCGTAAGAGAGACTGCTTTGAAAGTGTGATCAAAATTTTAAGAGTGTAATTACAATTTAGAAATTCTAATTGACTGTATCATGCAACCTCTCATGAATGTTGAATGTATGCTTTACTCTAAATTGGCAACATAAGTGTGAAGTACAGCTTCAACTGCCAATCTCTCTGCTTGCACTACTAATAACCAAACCACTTTTATCTCTGTTTTTCAGTCCAGCCTATAGTAGATGCAAAGCAGTTGATTTGACAAAGATAACGTGGTACAAGACAACATCTTGCAATTATGCATCTTTGATGGTTGATGCCATCAGCCCTGGCTGGGTGGGAATGTGTATACTATGTATATAATGTTAAGGTGGATCTACTTTGTACAATTGTGTTTGAAAGGGGGAGTTCAATTTCTAGCAGCCTAGAAACTGGCATGAAACTGGAGATCAGAGTTAACAGCCGTAAGGCCTTTTATTTGTGAGACGGTAGTTAATGGCACTTCATTTAAAATCCAACCAAGGCATCACAAAGGGACTTTAAGTTAGAACGTCCGTTTTATATCTGAAGCTGTGGTAGACCTAATCTAGTATTTGTTGCAAAAAAAATCATAATCACTGCACAGCTAATGCTGCTGAGTATGGTCTTCCTACTTGACATAACATGGGGCTGCTTAAGTATACAGTCTTTAAAGAGAAAGAGAAGTACACTCGTGCAGTGTGCTTGTACCTCCAACTCTAATGGTGTGGAAGGGACCATAAGCACTTCAGTAAGTTGTATTCCTTAAGAGCAGGAGCACCTACATCAGTAACTGGAAACCAAGCGTAGCCAAAATTGATGCTTGAAGAAAAACGAACGAGCTGAGTGAATGTTTACCTCCTTTTCCCTACCCCATTTGCTGTCCTAGACAATAAGCTCCTGAATTAGGACTGGTTCCTGCATACCTAGAGGCGATCGATGGTATTTTGTGCTCTTGAGCCCACATTAATTTCTAGCATCAGTAAAGACCTTCACAGCTCAACTATGGTTTATTTGAATAACTACCTCTTTTTCATTAGTCCGAGATCCGCTGAATAAAATCTGCTGGTTTATTGTCAGTCACTGACTCAGAATCCTTCTTCAGTTCTTCTGCCCAGTGCTTATCTTGACAAAATTAGCATCATCAATTTCTATCATTGTTTTGATGCTGCTATGTGTTGGTTTGGCATTCCAGTTGTAACAGGCCATTTACTCCTGCTTTGTTTTCTCTTACTTTAACCATTACAGTATTTTTTATTGTCTATGTAAGGATATTCCTTTTTACCTTATGACTGTTTGGTTTCTTTAATGAAGGAGAGACATTTCTAGATGCCATGCAGATGGTGATACTTCTACTGCCAGGATATGCCTCCCTGTGCATCGGTACTGCTAATATTTGGCCTGTCTCTCTTCCAACCCTCCTCACACCTCCTCATTTTTTCCTCCACTTCACTATTGCAGTAAGAAAAATGTTTGTCGTATTGCTGGAACCGTGCTAGAAGGTTCTGCCAGTAGCTCAGGGCAGTGGCATAGACTGTGATTTGGTTCTTTGGTTTTAGGATGAGAAGGAGATCTGGAGAGAAACTCAGGGGTTTGGGGGATTTTACTAGGTAGCTTGCTTATCTGCTTTGTGTAGTGGAATTTCTGAGTGCCTATCTTGGTTTAGGAAACTAAGAAGTATCTCTCAGAAGATGCTTCTTTTTAACACTAAGGGTTGGTACTTGTGTTCTATAATATGCAAATTAAATTAGCCCTGGTAAATGCAAGTTTCACTTGCACACACAAAAAAACAAAAACAAACAAAAAAAAACGGATGTGGTGTAAAGGCTCCCTGGAGCTGGACATAATATTGCAGATTCACTTGCAGTTCTGAAATCCAACCAAATGCCACCTATATGCAGGCTGTAAGTTAGCCTGGAAAAATTTTGGGCCAAAACACCCAGAAGATACTTTGAGTGAAAATCTTCCAGGGAGCAGAAAGGGCTGCCTGATGAAGAGAAAGGGGTTTCTTCCAGGATGTAGTAAGAAATGATATATTCAGCAATAGTTTACCCTGAGTCCTTGCCACAAAGGACAGATCTGTATGGTAGTGCTCTGAAAAGATAGGTTAATTCTTTTATACACTTCTGATGCAGAGTATTTTTTTCCTTTCATGCTGCTGTCTGTCAAAGTATGGCGACATGGGAAGTAGCACTAATAGTCTTTGATCTCAACAGAAGCATAAGTGGTGTTAATTTGTCATTTAAAATGGCTTTGTTAAAACAAAATTTATTTTCGTCTGTCTTTATTTGTGCCATTCATTTTAGCAACTGCTCAACAGAATTCCTTGTTGGATCATTTTAATTCCTGTGGGTTAACTAATTTGCTAGTATATTCCTTTTTAATTTTCTTCTCTCCAATAGCTGCATTCTCTTTTAATATGGAGTAAAAAGATAAAATGCAGAAAATTCCTTTGGGTTCTTTCAGTTGACTATAAGAAATGTCTGCCAGGGGGTGCTATATGATTGGTCAGAGCTCTGTGCTCCATCTGTACTCTGTACTCCAAAGACTTAAGAAGAGTTTTTGAGTTTTCTTAGTATTTTCAATTTACTGTTTGCTTTTAAACAGGCTTGCTGAACACTCATAGCTTGCATAATGTTTTGTTGCATAACAATTTGTAATGACTGTAATAGAAATAATGGAGTTTGTGTTCCTGGCTTTCTGTTCCACCACTGTAAATACAAAGGTATTGTCCTTTCCTTGAGTTCTGATTTAACGAAGCTAGAAATCTGTATCTGTTACTTGAGTCTGAAAACTTTATTGTCCACTTAAATATCTTACTGGCTTTTAAGCTAGCCTGAAAGTACTGAAGTGAATTGGTATGGCTTATAAAAACATGGGAATTTTATGGAAATGTGGACTTCTTATTAAAAACTTTTTGCATTACCTTTGAGCAAGAAATGTTAGTGTACTATAATAAACAGCTGGTCAGCTACAGGACTGTTTAAAGTACACAGACCTAGAATTAATAAGTAGATATGTATCAATTTTACCATTCTCAAAAAAAAAAAAAAGAAGAAAAAGACTGTCTTACATTTTGTTCTGCATATACAATTCAGTAGTTTGAAGGAGTCCATGAATAGGACAATTGTAACTTTCTCTCTTTAATAATATTTTCTCTTATCTATGTTCTTTAGTCCATTTCCACCGTTTCTTACAGGCTGTGAAAGAGGACTCAGGAAAAGTTCTGTGTAGTGTCTGTGAATAGGAAGTCTAAGGCCATCAGTAATGCTACTGGAAAATTATTAGAGGTCTAGGAGTTGGAGAAGACTGTTCTTTACTGAAAGGGTTGTTAGGCTTTGGAATAGGCTGCTCAGGGAAGTGGTTGAGTCACCATCCCTGGAGGTCTTTAAAAGACATTTAGATGTAGAGCTTAGTGATATGGTTTAGTGGAGGACTTGTTATTGTTAGGTCAGAGGTTGGACTCGGTGATCTTGGAGGTCTCTTCCAACCTAGATGATTCTGTGATTCTGTAAAACAGTAACTCGGGAACTGTGCATCAGTCTAGTGATTCCCAAGTCTCAGTCTAATCATTGCTTGGTTGTAGAGTGTCCCATTTTATATTTATAAAATTTTGCTTTTAAGTTCAATAACTCCCTTTCTGTTTGCAGGTTCATTCTAGATGGTTTAAGGTCCACAAGCTTACATGGCTGTGATCACCTTGTATCGTTCTTTTGTTATGATCCCTACAATTCAAAACTAATAATCCAGATTTGGCTTTTCTTGATTTTAAGACTGGAAAAAACACCATTTTAAGACTCATGGACTTAGATTTTTTGTGCTGCTATAGAAATCAGATTGTGGACTTTGTCTGAATCCAAATGATCTCAGTTTCTTGGTGTTCTTTCCAGCTGGTGCTTACAACTGCTGTCACTGAGAATTTGTCAATGTACACGTGCCTCTGTACAGCCACGTGCCTGCGTGCACATACAGCAGTAGTTTCCAGCAGGTCAGTTTCCTCCAAGCTCAGTCTCGAGAATATCCCTTGGACATACAGAATGTCAGGTCAGTTCGAATCCTACCTGTGGGTAGATGAAACTGGGGAGGACCTGTAAATATGTTGCTAAAACTTTTCTTCATCAGAGTTGATTTTGAAGAGCTTTATCAAAGGAGGAGAGCATGCAGCATGCAAAATTGTTGCATATGCAAATACAGAAAATTGTTTTTGAAGTTGTTCTGTTTTATGAATCAGAAAAGTCAAGTAAGGTAACGAGGGTTGCATGAGACAGAGGTGTGTGCAAGGTGACTAGGAGAAAGGATTACTGCTCTGGAATGATTTCGGGAGCGCATGTGACCAAAAGAGACTTAACAGAAGTGGTATTAGGGGGCTAATTGGATGAAAGTAAGTGAGCCTGGTTTACTGTTTGCAGTGCAGAACAGCACAGTGTAACCTCTGAACGCTAAGGGTTTAGTTCAGTGGTCAGGAGGAATTATCACAGAAGAGCGGTGTAGGACAGGGAATACAGTTGTGTTCCATTTAATCGGTTGCTGTATCATTAAATAGTAAACTGTTAAGATTTTGGGTTAAATATTTACTTGTACATAGTATAACATAGTAACAGGAGTTATGGGAATGATCAAAGTTCCAGAGTGCCAACAGGATTAGTACAAGAGATGAAAAAATGATGTGGAATTTTTATGGCAAACAAGTGTCACACACATGACATCTCTGAACCGACTCAGACCAATGTTCTATTTCTTTTTGTTCCACTGACCTGCTTACTGCAGGTTACTTTCTCATCTATTTCTGTAAAATGGTAATAATGATGTAAAAACCCTATTAAAAAATGTATTAATTGTCTAGCCGTGGTCATACACGTGTAAGATGAAGAGCTTGTGCTAATGAATTATGTAATAAAGATTTTGTGGTTCTTTCTCATCAGTGTGCCCAGTAATACTGGAACCTTTTCAAACTGGGATAACCTGTAACATTCTAATTTTGAGTAAGATGTTCCTGTGAGATTTTTCTTCCACATTTATAGGTAATAAATAAGCACGTATTCTGACACCATCTCTGCTAATACCGACCACTCATGCAGGTGAGGGGTGTTGAGTAGGTTCTGCTTCTACCTGTTCTGTGCTCAGCCACTTAACCTACTCTGCAGGAAAACCCCTGTGCTTGCTTCAGCTTCCACAACTCTGCTGTGACTACGTATTCCACCCAGTGCTTCTACCACTGACTACAAATAGACCCAAAATGTAGGGCTTTTAGGTACAGAGTGCACATGGAGAGTTCCTGTTGGTACCTTGTGGGGTTGAAGGCAGAATGTGGAGGACTGGGAAGATGTTTTCAGGCCCTCGAAGATGATTTGTTCTTAATGGTACCCCATGCTGCATTGCAGGGGCTTGTGACAAGTGCCATAAATGTGAGAAACTGAAGTCCCGAGCTTTTAATAATGTTCTGGTTCTGCTATGCTTTTGTTGTCAGTCATTACATGTCTTTCATCTGGATGAGGCCTGAGTATGACATTTAAACGCTAACAGACAATCATTTTGTAAAGCTGTGGGTTTTTTTGTTCTTTTTTTTTCTTGTCTCCCACCAGCTCTGAAGTAGTTTTATTTATGACAGTATGTGCATAAACGAGAAAGCAAAACAGAAGGGCTGGTTATATTCTGTGGCTTCTGAGATGCAATTCTTTTAAGATTGAGTGTACGTACTATTACTGTGTAGTAATCGTCAAGGACTTTTATCTCAAGGCACATATCTGATTTTCATCTAGACTTTGAAATTCTTGAGTAAAATCAAAGGATGCTGTACAAAATTCCTTTCCATATATTTCAACAACAATACCTCTGGGCTGTACTACAGGAATTTTTCAAACTAAAATCCTGTCTGTTCCCTTACCACCCTTTTTCTAACTTCCTCCCCTTTCCAGTCAATAAGCTCTATCTCTTGCTTCCCTTTTTCCTTGGCCCAGGTGCAACATCAGGCTGATGTAGCTATATTGCATTTGTTTTAGGAAAACATACCTGTCTTCAACACTGTGTTGTCCTTTTCCTCTTCTCAAGCTTGGAATATGCTGTCTTGTTGGAGAAGGTGAGAGTGTTTTTTGTACTGTCATTTAGGACAAATGAAGTTTCTTTTTATCCTTGCATAGCAGAGTTGAGTTTTTGTTTTGCTTTAGGTGTAATTTGAATTATGAACTTGCTCTGTGTTTAGGTGTTTTTCTTCTATGTACATATAAGTAACTCAGGGAAAGGAGGCACACTATTAAAGAAACCTACCCTCCTCCACTCCCAGCTCCCTAAAAATGACACCCCCTCTCAATCCTTCCTCTGCCCAAGACCCTCAGTTATTTCTGATCAAAATTCATGTCATCCTAAAGAACTGAATGAACCACGACTGGCATCTCTTTTAACATCTGCTAGCATAACAGTATGAACTTGCCCACATGACAAATATCACGGTATCTTTCATGGTAGGAGTTAGTGATTAAGTTTTGTAGATACTGTGGTGGAAGAAGCTGGGAAAGTTTGTGTATTTTTTCTAGAAAAACACTATGCTAGCTTCCTTATCGTAGTCTGTTCTGTGTTTGTCATTTAAGTGTCATATTAGTTATGGGGGTGTCTGCTGTACAGGGATAGGATGAGAGCGAAATGACATAAATTAGGATGTGGGAAATTCTGAATAAGTAGGAAAAAAATACGAATTTAAATTGAGGTTAATCAAATACTGGAACAGGAGCCCAGAAAATTTCTAGAATCTCCATCATTGAAGATATCCAAAATTTGACCGCATAAGTTCCTGTGCAGCACTTTTGCAATGGGCTTGCTTTTACTAGGAGGCTAGAGTACATGACCTCCTAAGGTACCTTCCAACCTACATCATTCAATGGTACTAGAAAACTGTCTTCTCCGTCTGTCTGCTTGACATCTGACATAGCTTAAGCTACACAACAAAATACGTGCCGCACCATCTCCTGGGGTTCTAGAGACCTTCTCATCCAGAAGAAGAGTCTTTGTTGGAGCAAAACACCACTGCTCCCCCATGAGATCAGCAAAGTAAAAAAGCAGTGGAGAGAAAATGCACGATAAGTCTTTACCCCAGCATACAGTTAAAAGGCAGTTGAGGTACCTGTGAACTGAAAATATTTGACACCTCGGGATGCAGCAGTTTTTTGTTAGCCAAAATTACTGCTTTGTATGAGAGTCATTCATTCTATAAACATGGACAAAGTGGTACATTGCTAACCCAATTTCCTACTTAGTTTTTCTTATCAACTAGTAAAATGTATGCTTTGCTGTCAATAATGGTCTGTCTTCTCCTGTATATATCCTTGCTTACTGCTACCACTTTGAATTAACAGTGCTAATAAGATACTGTGATCAATGATGTCCTTCAAAGCAAATCTTCATTTTTTTTTTATTGTTTTGAAAAGACAAATAGTATCTTAAAGCACAAAGTAAAATCTGAAAATTGCTTAATCGCTTAGCTAGAAACTGAGGACTTGAGTGGATGGAACGCATCTATTAAACTTGGCGAATGTCATATGTTGTGGAAGAAGAGGCTGGATGAGTAGCAACCAAGGTATAGTTGGAGTGATGATGCTAAGAGGTCATATAACAGCAGCCTGGATAGCTGGCAGAGCAGCTAGGAACTACCCCATGTGTTCCCAGTTTTGCTGCGGTCCTTGAGCGTATGTTCAAACTGGTAGGCATGCAAATATTGCAGAAGACTTCAGAATACCACTAGCATTCAATTCTGGAGTACAAGGAAAACTTATGTTCAGGTTTTCATGTATGGGCTTGTGTACTCTCATATTTGTCTTTCTTCTCTGGTTAGGCAGCTTTTTTCTGAATTGGCAGGAGCCAATGGCAGCAGTAGATAACAGGCTTAGGCATATAGATCCCCATGTAATAGCTACTTTTTGTGAATACCGAGGCCAGGCACCACTTTTCCTCACCCGTATAAAGGTTCTGCTTGTAGATATTTGCTGTACTTACTGAAATTGTGTCAACTTGCAAATTTTCCTGTATAAAAGTTCTGCTAAAAACAATGTGCTGGCTTGGTTTATTTGGCGATACTTCAGTTTAACAAGTGCTGTTCTTGATCTATGGTTAGTTTGTTTACTCCCCCTGAATTAATATTATCAAGTGTTTGTTTTTTACCTCTTGGACCTTATTTCAAACATTAAAAAGTATTGACCAAAGTAGCTGCATCTATCAGCTCTGTATGGTAGGAAGAGTTCCTTTCGTGGTGATGGCAGATGAATACGTGTTTACAGTTTTAAGAAACTGGTATGTGTTAGTTTTTTGGAGAGAAATGCCATTTTTCTCATTATTTTTAGGTTATATACTTGAATAATTGTGTCAGGTTAAGGTTGATTTTTGTGGACTTAAAACAGGTTTAAAAGAGAGTTCACTAGATGATTTTGGTATCTGAATAGGAAGCTTCAAAGAAGTAAAATGCTCAGTCTGTGTACTGTGTGTGAGTTGTAAATGAAAGCGTTGTGTTCTTTTGGCTCTGCAGTATTGATTTTATTCGTAGCCTCTTCTTGCAGCTGTTCTGGTCTTCTGAATAACAGGGATGTAGCTGTATTATGAATTTCATTTAAAATGACATTTTAAAAAGGTTATAGTTTAAATAGGAAACCTGTGCTTTTTAACTTCCACTGAGTTAGTGACCTACCTGAATATACCTCTGCCCTCCAAATAACTTCATTTTCCATGCCTGAACAAGTGACAAAAGACGTTGTTTTCCCCTCTTTTCTCTATATTTCAATGGAAATGTTATTTCAATATGTGGATAATATGAAGTCATAACTGATTTAAAGTAAATTTGTCAATATCTGCAGGTTATTCACGGACTGAAACTTGTAAAATGGCAACTTGTCATTTTGGACTCTTCAGCATAACATTTTTTAAATATTTTTTTTATTGCACTTTAGAAAACACTTTCATTCTGAATGTGGGACTTAGATGTGGAAAATACATGTTTGTCTTTTCAAGATCTAGGTGGTCTTTATACTGTGTTGGATTATGGAACATAAAAATATTGCTTGATTATTGTGTGGCTTTAAATATATGGGTAAACATACAGATATTCAAATAAGGTAATAAAGTAGTAGCCTAATTTTATGGATATCAGAATGAGCTCACATGGTATCTATTTACTTGTCAGCAGTCAAAAACAATAATTTTAATGCAAGCCATTTATTCCATTCTCTTCTGTGTAGCGCTGCTACTTTGCCAAACAGAGAGATATTTAGACTGACATAGCTTCCATATGTGTTCTGCAACTTGTTTCTACTAGTTATTTTACCCATCACTGTTGCTGAACAATAGTAGAACTTTTTTTCGTTTAGGAAAAGATGTAAACATCTTGTACTGGAACTTAAATACTTTGTTGTAGGCTTTTTTTATTGATGCTTTTTGCTGAGAGTGTGGGGAAAGAGACCTCCAAAATGTAAACTTATCAGTATTTGTTTAAGTTAAGTAAGTTTTATTTAGTTAAATGGTTTTGAAATATTTTTATAGGGTTTAGTTTAGCAGCTTTTAAGAGGAACAAGAGGAAGCTGGAGTTGGCTGAAAAGGTGGAAACGGATCTCATTCAACTTAAGAAAAGAAGACAATCAAATGAAAAGGTTAGTTTGTGTTTCAAATTTTATTGTGTCATTATAAGCTTACAGCTGATTGCTAATAAATTTTGTGTTGTACGTATGGTCAGACTAATGTAGCCTCAAAAGATCCTTCTCCTTGGCCACCCATATGTTCGGATGATATAATGGTAACTTAGTGCAAATTAAAACTTTCTGCCTTGCTATTTGAAAGCCAAGCTCTCACTTTGGATTTGTCTATGCTATGGAAAATGTATTTTGCCTATTTTGAAGTGGAAATATGACAAATGTAAACACAAACAGATAATTATTTCCTGAAACATTTTCTTTAGCTTGGGATCTCTGTCAGTGTTTCCCACTTTTTAAATGTTTCCTGAGCGCACTGCATTATGGAGCTGGAATTGGTGAAATTTGAAATATCAGGTAGGTAAACATATGCATCTGTGCATGCATCTAGCATTGACCTGGTCCCTATTACTTGTACTACAGAACTATTAGGACTCCCTCTGTTTCCTTCACTCTGTTAGTTTAAATTTAGAGCCTTTGTTATCGTTTGAAAACATAGATCACGGTATTTGTGTTACTCTTAAATTTTAGCTAAATGAATTAAACCCTTGTGCTTTATCTGGGGCCTGTGGCCATTTGGGTTGGCCGCTTCTTTTTGCTTTGGTAACCTGACTGACCACTGCCTTATTTAGCTGCATATGTTGGTATAAATAATGTACAAATCATAGAGAATTGGACTACAGAGAATGCAACTTTTTTTGCCATGCAAATGCAAACCAGTGATAAATTCAGCAATTTTCTTCTTTCTTCTCAGATCAGGACTTTTTTCTATCAGGGTGCTAATTTTCAGTATTCAGGGAGGTAAGACCTGTAAAGAAAGTAAGGCTAGAGGAGGGAGAAAGTTATTTACTGGTTTTGCAGCTTTTCCTGTTTACGTGACTTCACGCATTTCCTTGTGAAACTTCCATTTCCTAACAGTGTTAAAATGTAACTGAGGGAGGAGGGGTCTCTGTGTAGTATTGGAGTTCATGTAATAAGGGGCAAGTCAATGCTTGAAACATATGCCAATGCATGAGCTTACCGACCTGCAATTTGAAATTTCAAGGGCTCCAGAGTCATGTGCAGCACTTGTGGGAGACCCTCAAAGGCCAATGATGGTAGGTAAAGGAGGTGATCAAATAGAGCTCTACTCACCGGTAAGTAATGCTGTAAAGTAACACAGTGGTTTTGTCCACATTCTGGGTGCATCGTGTCCATGGAAGGGGGGTGAAAACCAAACCACGCTGACAAAGTGGACTGCTTGTCTTACTGCACAGAACATAGGATAATTGCAGTCTTAACTCCTCAAAATGAAATAGAAATGAAAAATTCTGTGAGCGTAAATTTTACAAGAAAAGTAGAATAGTTCTTGCTAAGCTGTTAGAAAGGGGCTGTTTATCAAGGATGAGGCACATGAACTGTGATCCCCAAACTATTGACAAAAATATTGACAAATATTCGACAAAAATATTGTCAAAGCTGAGCTCCCATAAAATCTTAAAAATATTTTTATAGCTACTTAAATACATGAATACTTAAAAGTAAGCATTCCCATCAAGGTTAAGTTTTAATTGTCAAATACTCATTTTATTTTTGTTTGTGTTGTGCTTCTCTGGAGCTGGGGACCTGTCCCTGTAAGCAGGAATTGGTAGCTGTTTTATTGTTTGTCTACTTTCAGTCTCTTACCTGCTTCATGTGCCGCAGTACTGCACAGTTGTTATAAACCCTGGTCATTTTTCATCTCTGAAATTTGAGAAGTCAGGAGAAGAGCAAGGTAGAAAGGATGTTAACAATTTTAAATTTGAATGGAAAACATAACTGAAAGGATTAAGTAAAGATATAGTATCGCTAACCAAGAAAGATAGGTCAAAATCAACTGGAAGCTTAAGCTGTTAAATTTAAATTTAACCAGCTAAAAATGTACAGTTTTGAAAACGTAGCTTTTGATAAAAATTTAAGTATACTAATCTGAAAAAGAATGAGAAGCTGTTTAAATGTAATAAAGTTCCATGGGAAAACTAAATATAAACTACACAACAAATTATTTTTAAATTGTGGTACTACACTGTTAAACCCCCCAAACTGTTTTTGAAATTGACTTGTTAATATAAATTATGAGCTTAAGTTAAATATGGAATTTGTTAACAGATATGGCCAAGTAATAATAAAGTTTCCTCGGGAACTTGCAAAATTTCGAAGTTTAAGGTGTTAAATTTATGAATTAGATACATAAAAAGTTATGGGCAAGCAAGCTGGATCACTTATAGTCCCTTTTGGACCCATATGGAATTTGGACTTATTTTAGAGTTTTGACAGTCTGTTAAGTTTGCCTACTTTAAAATACATATATATATATGTGTGTGTGTATATATATATATATATATATATATAAACTTTGTGAATTGTAGTATTTAACACATTTCTGTTGTTTGTCTTGGTATCAACTTGACAGGATCCTGAATCTTTCGATGTTTATATGGTTTGTAGATCTGAAACATGTCATTGAAAGTCTTCTCACCAGGTGCATTCTTCCTGGCACTCCTCAGGGGCGTAATGCCTTTTTGTATGGAGAGGTACAGGCAATACCTTTGTTAGATTGTGAAGAATTCTTCGTTCACTGATTCAGAAATCATAGGGTTGTTGGTATGCTTTATGTAGGTAGAAGAGTTTTAAGGCTGAACTATAGACATTTATGGTATCACTCACAAGTGTGTAAAGTCAATAGTGTTGAAATGGGAACAAATATAGAGATAAATCTAGAATAGATCCAGTCATGTATTTTCCCATTGCATGTGGAATAGAACTGGTCCATGCTGGTTTTGAGTTTGCTGAGTAAAGGTAAAGGTAACATCAGCAGTGATTCTTTTTCTAATCACAATCTACACCCCAGCCCCTACTTCTGTTCTGTGAAGCAGAATGCAGATTTGCTTTGTTTTACTGGTACAAATTTCCTTGAGAAGGCTGGGCAGGGGGCATGTTAAAATAGGCATTTCCCTTAAAAAAATAAACAAAAAATTCCAGCCTCCTAAATTTCCCTATCTAAAAATAAAATAAAGCCAAACAAGCAAGCTATACCACTGTATTGACAGCAAATACTGATATGAAATAGATCTTCTTTTAAAGTAAATAATTTTTAAAGAAAATAATGCTGAAGAAAGTTTTCATGCAACATATATTTGTAAATGCTTGTGGGTTTTTGATTAAAATATCTCTGAAAAAAAATGTGCAAGGCAAATATTTTATGCAAGTAAGAGCTAGATCTGAAGTTAGATGACAGATTGAGCAATAAGATGCTGCAAAAAAAGGCTGCAAGCATTTTTTCTTTGCTGTCAGATGATATGGAAAACATACTGGTCTATTCTGAGCCTCATCTATCTACCATGTATTTCTGTTCGTTATGGGAACCCCAAGTCTTTGATTTAACATGAATTAAGATTACACAGGTGGCCTTTATTCTGGCATTTCCTAACTTTGATGGGCTTGATTTTCACATCTGTAGTTGTCTATCAATCTATTTTTTGTTGTGGGTATAATTTCCTTTGATAAAAGAGGGGGGCAACGGATGGACGACAAAACCTGCATCCTATTAGTATTTCTTCTCTATACAGAAATCATAGAATCATAGAAGTTTGGAAGAAATTTATCCAGTCTAATCTTGAAAATCTCCAAGGGCTGGGAGTCTGTACCTCCAGTGAGCAGCCTGCTCCACTGCCCAGTATCTTTGCAATCCACTTAGTAGTGTTGTTCTAACTGGGCTAATAATACCCGAATTAGGATTTATAATTTTTCACCTCTCCTTCTCTTTTCAGTTATTCTGCTTTACTTTTAGAGCATTCATCTGTTTTAATATTGAATATGGCCAGCTCCTGAGTGTAGAACTTGTTCAGGTGTGTAGTTCAAGAGTGGAAGCTTACTGTTGTCCTGGGTTAGAGCTGAGGATGACACTCCTGCTTAGGGGTTCCAGTTGCACGAAAAATACTGTAGAACACTGTAGTATTGCATTATATGTATTTCATTTCAAGACTGGTGCAATATTAAGTCAATTAGAATATTTCAGTTGGAAGGGACCTCCAAAGATGATTTAGTCCAGCTGCCTGACCACTTCAGGGCTGACCAGAAGTTAAGCATATTGCTAAGGGCATTGTCCGAACGTCTCTTGAACACTGACAGGCTTGGGGCATCAACCATCTCTCTAGGAAGCCTGTCCCAGTGTTTCAGCATGCTCAGAGTAAAGAAATTGTTCCTAATAGCTAGTTTGAAGGCGTTATATCTATGTGAAGTGTGGCCAGAGTATCACCAGCATGAGTCTCATAGGAATTCTGCTTGACGAGTGACTCTGCCCAAGTAAATTTTCATTGATGATGGGAGCTTGATGATTTGAAGTTGAATAATTAAATATAGATTTTTTTTTAGTTTGCTTTTACACCTGGGTTCTAGTCCAGAAAAAAACATGTTTATGTGAAAAAATACAGCTTAACATCCTTTGGGTTTATTTGCTTGAATAAGTTTTATTTTTACTTTACTTTACATTACTTTACGTTGCTTTACTTTACTTTACTTTATGTTTTAAAGCAGGTATATATCTACAGAGGAAAGATCGATCAGTTCAAGGGTTGAGGGCTTGTGCAGAAGCAGTGTTTATCTTTGGAGTGTGTGATGGATGATGTATCGGTGTTGTTTATTCATTTTATTTTATGTATACTGCATCCTGTGTCCCATTAAAAGCGTGCAGTTGGGCATGAAGTCAGAGTGCCTTGCACTGGCTTGGGCAGAGAAGGGAATCTAGGGGAAGCCTAGGCAGAGGGGAAAACTGCTCTTTCTGATAGAGTGACTGAGTGTGGTGTGTTAAAGAAACAGGGGAAGGAAGGGGAGATTGGAGGGTGAGAGGTGAGAGCTAAAGTGTTTGTGAGACAGTAGGCAGAGAGCTCACATCAGGAACAGATGCTGAAAGACCCCTGCTTTTAGGGGAGGAAATGTGCCTCGCAAGTGATGGAAGTAAGGAGACGTTTTGAGCAACGCAGAGGGAGTGGAGGGTAATTTGTTTCAACCAGGAAGCCACTGGAGATTGCTAAAGTAAGAACAAACATGGCAGAAAGAATCTGTCCTGGGGGGGGGGATTTCCTGTCTTGCTCAGAATATTTGAATGTTCTCTTTACGTGGTAAATTGCTGCTTGTGAATTCTGTTTTCTTTTGATTTGGTTGTGTGTGTGTGTGTCTTTTTTAAAATCGTACATAGCTTTAAAGATCAGAAGTCTCTGAAAATGCCACCTCAAAGCTTTTGGGAGAGGTCTTTTGATACGGTATCTTTGGAATGAATTCCTGAATCACTTCTTAGTGGACAAGTGTGCATCACTAGCATAAAAGGATTTTTGGTACTTTTGTGAGTAAAGGCAGGTAATCTAAGCACTGGATGAGTTGTGAGATGCTTATTTCCTTCTCGTTTCCAGAGAAGCTTTCTTCAGGTCTTGTCGGAGGCAAGAGAACATTTTGGGAAGATTCATGGCAGCATCACCAGTACAATATGCATGATAACAAATCTGTTTTGTTGATGGGCCTGCCATTTGGTTCTGTGCACGTTAGTTTGCACACTCCTAAAAAGCATAATCTGACTTTAATATGCTAGTTTAGTAGTTATTTCTGTTTGTGTATCCTGCAGGAGAATGACTCAGGAACATTGGATACAGTTGGTGCAGTTGTTGTTGACCAAGAAGGAAATGTCGCTGCTGCTGTCTCCAGTGGAGGTTTAGCACTAAAGCATCCTGGAAGAGTCGGTCAGGTGATTATATGTTTTCACTTGGGAATGCCTGTTCAGTAGAGCTGTGGTAGCAAACTGATGTTCTTCCTCCCTTTCCCATTAAACTCTGAAGGTATTATCACTGTCTTGGAATGTAAGTTTTGTTTTTAGTATCCTGCATCAGTGTTATAAGACATTGATAGGTAAGAACTTTTTCTTTAGTTACCTTTTGCGAGAGCTCTTAATATTTAATTTTCAGCTTAAATACCTCTTGCTTACTACAAGTACTCTCTTAAATGCCTGAAGTGTTTTTAGATAGGATTTTTATCAATATTTAGGGAAGTTGTCCTAGTTATTCAATTTTTAAATAATCTTATGAATTGGTAGAAGCGACAATGGTATTAAAAGAACAAATCAGTTGTAGGCATTCTTTATTGTTATTAAGCAAGGGAGTTTTGAAATGCATCAGAAATAATGCCATACTCTGCTGTAGAGGTGTATTTTTGGTGCACTTTTGCCACTGTCATTTGTCTCTTTCAAAACATATTAAAGATTTCCTTTTGGAATAGGAGAATGAAAGGAACTTTATATGAAAGGGAGCAGTTGGCATTATTTTGTTTTGATATTTATACTTAATTTTCTCTAAGGTTAGGTTAGAATACTATACCTCTAGAGATAATCACTCAGTTCTGAAGAGTACTATTGGAAGATACACCGAAGTGGATTGGAATTTTTATTTTGACTGTTATGATTTCCTTATCTGTTGTATTAATACTTGGATTTTTCTCAGGTTTCTTTTTTTTTTTGTCCTTTTTGTTTGTTTTTTAAGAGATTGAAACAACCCAATAGCTTGGATATTTAAATTTATGAAAGATGTGTTTCTTTACTCAGGCAGCTCTTTATGGTTGTGGCTGCTGGGCTGAAAATACAGGAGCTCATACACCTTACTCCACTGCTGTGAGTACTTCAGGTATTTGCTACTTTTATAAATATTTCAAAATGTTGCTATCTCTCTGTAATTTGTTTACAAATCCAAAATAGTTTTAATATAAATGATTAATTAAAATATTATCATTATTTCCATAATGCATTCTATATTTGTTTCACTGTATTTATATATATACACACACACATATATACGCCAGTATTGTCTTTAAATCCATAAATTAATCTCTGTTGGATGCCTACATCAGTCACTGTACTTAACAACCACTTGAACTTTTATTGCACTGAAAGGATGTGTTCTATCTGTTATGTTTTAAGAGACCTGTTGTCCTTTAAAGAACTGTTTTTAGAAGTCTAGTACTGTTTTAAACAAAATGCATCTCTAACTGTAAGCCTTCTGTAGAGGACTAAGATAATTTGAGGGTCCTTAACATAAGAGGGTCCCTGCGATACAAAAATGCTACAAATTGCACTTTTCCCTCCAAAATGGTTAAGTATTATTTTAAGTGAATATTTAAGTCATTTTGTTCTTCACGAAGCTCTCGTTTCCTCTTAAATGGAAGAGGAAAAGGCAAAAACAAATGACTAGAACATATATCTTGGAAATCATTTATTCAGAAATTGTGAATGCAACATCAGAAGAATTAGGGTGGCTTCTCTTCCGTTTGGAAATCTCAGGGTCCTGGACACACAAAAGTATTTTGTTCATATTATGCCTTCCAGTCTGCTGTCACACTGAGCTGTTCTGTTGGCTGGAATGCTGAGCACTGGAGACAACAATTGTAAAAACAAGTTTAACAACAGATCTACTAAATTTAACAGGACAGGAGGAATAGTAACAAAAGAAAAATAATAAAAGAGTAGATAATTAGGATAATAGCTCATAACACTATGTACAATTGGAGAATGTAACCCAAGATGTTTCTGACATGTCAGGAACAGACACTGAAAAGATAACTGTGTTGTATTAAATACCAGATAAATATTTAGAACACAAAAGTTTTAAGATGAAGTTATGCAGGAGTTGCAAGTAAAATTAACAAATAAAAAGTAAAAGCTGTTGAAAGAACTGAATTTCATCTTATGATTGATCCTGGTTGTATGAGCAGTATTAAACAGAAAAACTACTTGTCAGGATGCAAAATCTATGATACTAAATGCAGAAGTGTTGGAAGACATCTCTGCACAAGAAACACCATATTGATTTTAGTTTAAAAAATGCTTACTCGTGTAAGCAAATATATATAAATATTGTAGAATTGGGGACCATAGTAAGTGGTGAGCATAAGGCCAATATTGGAGATTGTTTGTGGGAAAGCTGAGAAGGACACCTTTATTTAATTTTTTTAAACTGCTCTTTACAAAGTCAGCTGGATTCGAAGTCTATGTAAGTACAGACAAACATCCTGATATACTTACAGGAGGTTGACTGAGTTTAATGATGGCCTTAAACAGAAGTCTCCTTTCTTTTATGATGGTACTAATTTTATATAATGGTAAATACTTTAATGTTACACTATTTATAACCCCCCCCCACACACATATATAAATGTATTTCCTTGGTTCAAGTCTTCTAGCTTCCATCGCGTTATATTAATACCAATCACAGTTAATTGAAATAGACTGCTGGCGGTCTATGAAGCATGGCCATCTGTTTATTCGGTGATTTGAAATTCAGACTAGCGGTGTTTAATTAAACTCTCGTTTCTGGCTTTCCTTTAAAGTTTGTGTGTGTGAGAGAGAGAGCAAGAGAAAGAGCGGGAGATAGAAATGTTTACAGGAAGTGAGAACTCTTCTGTAATCAATACCATTCTTTTTTCCATTTTCAGAAGCTCATAATGTTTTATCTTGTAAATAAATTTGTTTTCTAGATAGCCAGAGACTATTTTTCAGTGATAGCTAGGGATAAAAATTTGAGCCTTGAGAGTTTGTTGAATCAGCCTTTATATTCAATGTTGAGAAGGGATATTTTTTGGCATTAGTTCTCTGCAAGCAATTTTTAAGAGCCAGTGTTTGTAAAATATTTTAACATCCCTGTCTTTGGATTTTGGAGATAAGAAAAAGATTGAACAAGCCAGGGAAAACCTCTGGCATGGGGAAGGCAGTCTGGGATAGTAATTCAAAGTATACAGAATACAAACACTTGCATGTCGCAATCCATTCAGAATTGGCAGGAACATAGGACTGGACACACTGGGTCAAAGTAGAACTCCAGACAGTTTGGTGTCCAGTTTCGAATAGAGGGTGGTTGCAGGTCTGCAAGGAAAAGTACCGGACTAGGATTGGCACCTCCACTCTGTTATGTAACCTTCTAGCGATATGCGACATTGGGGCTTTACAAGCTGGAGATACCTTTCTTTTCTATAGGTCAAATGACTTTCTAAAGATTTCTTACTTGTGTTTGGAAGCTCAGTCATTTAATCCTTGATGGGAATGTTTTTCTTATTGTGATGACTGAACTGTGTAGAAGCTTTCCTGGAAAAAGAAATGTCAGTTTGAATGCCACAGTTAATAATTCAGTTGTTTATGTACTTGGATTTTTATTAATTTTGTTCTAAAATCATTCTTTCAAAGCTTCAGCTTGAGACGTATCTTTCACTGTTTTCCTCATAAAAGAGAAGAAACACTACTTCATTAAAAGTACTTCCAAAATTCATGTAGCTTTTTTTAATGGTCATGTATTATTTGAAGACACACTTTTACATCTTGATTGTCTGTTGGCCCTGTGGATGCTGGCTGGCTTCCTGCTTCTGACATACTCAAAAAGGATTTAGTATTAGTTGTTATGCCTTTAGCAAGTTGTTTCTCAAATATTGGCCATTTTTATCATGGTTTTACATCGGATGTGTCAAAGATGGTGGTTCTGAACTTGTTTGGGCATGACTTCAACTTGTTGAATGGTGTTTTCTTACCTCTAACAGTCTCTTGGCCTTGTTGTTTAGTCACACTGTCTTTTGGCTTTTTTTTTTTGGCTTTTCAAAAGATACTTTATGGTTTATAATACACAGGATATTGTAAAACTCATATTATATGGATATAGTTCAGCAGGGGGTGGAACAACTGAAATCAAAAGATGATGACAGGAATGGGGAGACTTTGGAATTTAGGAATGACTTTGCATGTAAAGGGCCTTGAATTCAACGTCTATTTTGTAACTGTTAGTCTGAAACTCAGTTTATATGTTAAACGAGTAAAATCTTTCTGAGTTCTGCATCGTTTTTTTGGGAAGACATTTTAAAGCAGGAACTTTGAATTATGTTACAATTTATGTTTTTTCTGATAAAAAACCAACATGGTTTAGGGACTTCTGGCAGCTTAAGGATAAATATTATAGGAATGCTGTAAGTATCTCAAAATGAGTATTAAAATTCAAGAAATTCAGAGAGTGTTGCTGTTACAGACATAGCTAAGATACCTGTGCAGCCTTAACTGTGGCACCTAACAACAGAATGCAAGAGCCATTCCATGCAAGAATGGTGGTAGAGATTGAGTGAAAGCATGCTAAGTAAGATAGGCATTGCCAATGGCCTTTATTTAGCATAAAGATAAGTAGAAGCTAAACTCTTTTTTGGTTCAGAGTAGTATAAAACCACAGCTTTTGCCTTTAAAAGCTCACACATGCATTTGTGCCCGTGCACACACGGACATGCACACACTTGTGTGTGTGCACACAGAACAGCCTCCCCTTTTAAGCACCCAACCCTCCCAAAAGCCAAAGGCACACTCCAAGGGTCACTTGGAACTCTAATAAATATTTTTTGTTGGTATATGAATATAAACACAGGAAGATGGGTATTATTTGGCAGGAAAATATTTGTGAACAAAATCCGACCACAGGAGAAACAATTGTCTGCCTTTTGGCTGTACTTTAAGAAAACATTTCCTATTTTTTCCTGAATGCAATATGAATTAAAGACATTGTGCATATTTTTTTCATTCAAAATAATATCAACTGTGACTTCAGGCTCCTCCCCAGCTGGGACTTCCATGATGATTGTGAATATTGGTCTACTAACTGTGCCAAGAAGAGGCAGTTTATGTTTTTCCTGGGAGATAAGTTGAAAAGTAAGAATTCTTTTTTGGAGATACAGAGCCTTAGATATAAAATCTACAGTAACAGCTAATGGAGGAGAGTTCGAAAACGGAAGTGTAAGTGGAATTTTTGAGTGGAAATAAAGAGACGGAGAATTATGTGTTGCATTCCTTTTTAACATCTTTACAACAGCAGCTAGTAGAAAGCATCCTTACCCATTCTTCATGTATGGCTGGTGTGCTTTGTGTGTATATAGCAGCCAATGAAACCAGCACGCCCTTTGGTACTGCATTTCTGAAGATAGACTTAAGGTCTTGGGTTATTTAGAAAATGCAGAAATTCTGTAACACAAAGCTGAAAAGTCTCTGACTTTTAGTAGAATCCATTTGAGGAGCATGTTTGGTACATGAATGTTGAAGTGATGTCCTAATTTAAATGGGGCTTAATTATAATTTACAATCCTAAAGAAAGGGGAAGAGTACAATCTTTAAATATATTGAGTTCTTTCAGAAAAAATAAGCATATTAATGAATATAACTGGACTGAGCCCAAAGTTATGTTTTGTTGAGAAAGCAGCAGGTATGTCAGGTTTCTGGACCCAAACTGAGATGTAGGTGAGGATTTAGTCTGGTAGACGTTCTCATAAACACAGAGTGGCCTCTGTTCTCATAAATGCATTTTAGGGATTACATTAAGATACTTCAAAAGGTGGTTTGGAAATACTTTTCTTTTGATGCATCATTCAGTGAAGTGAATAGCACATTTTATATTGTGAAATATCACAGAATTGCTTTGGTTGGGAGGAACCTGAGATCATGTAGTCCAGCCCCTGCTGAAGCAGGGTCAGCTGGAACAGGTTGCCAGGACCAGCGTCCAATTGGGTTTTTATTATATCCACAGACAGAGATTGCACAACCTCTCCAGGCAACCTGCTGTAGTGTTTGACCACCTCATAGTAAAGATTTTGCTTGTGTTCAGATTTAATTTCATGTCTCTTAATTTGTGGCCATTGCCTCTTGTCCTGTCACTGGGCTCCCCTGACACAAGTCTGGCTCACTTATCTTCATTCCCTCCCATCAGATATTCATACGGATTGATAAAATAAGAAATTAGGAGAGTTGTTTCACAATAGGTTGAGATTGCTGCTGTGTGTACCTTTGCCAGCCCTAACAGCCATGGGGCAGTGTAATGATCCTTACAAGCTAATCGTCTTTCCTTAAATTTTGGGTATGACTTGGTTTTCTAGAATATGGTTCAAGATTGTGAAATTGCTCTTGGATACATTGAATTTACTTGACAGATAAGTTCATTAGTTGTGGCCTCCCAAACCTCTGTTTAAAAAAGTTACTGCCGCCCATGTTCTCTTCTTTTCAAAATTATCGTCAATAAGGAAATGAGCGTATTCACTCCTCCTTCCACCGCCTCTTCCTGCTCAAACTTCTGTTTGAACTTTTGTTCAGTTTTGTTCTCCTTTCAAGTCCATTGTGTACCTCATGGATGATTTTGCTGGAGGACAGAGCAGGTAATGTGGAATAGGAAATGCCCCCTGTGAAGAAAAGATGTCTTGTGCTCAGTAAATTGGTTGTTGAGCTGTGCCATAGCCAGCATCTTCCTTTGTGCTTATAGAAGTTGCTGAACCGTAGACTCTTACTTGAAAACTCATTTCCAACAGGAACCATAGATTTATCTGCAAATGTGTGGAGGAAATGCCTCTCAAGGAAGTTTTAATCCAGTAAATTGACTTGTGATGTCTGGTTTTGAGATACCCGTGCACTGAGAGCAGTAGTGGCTGCTGTGGAGCCCAGTGACTGCCAGTGCGTGGGCACGTGCGGTCTGTCTGCCTGACCTGTGCCCTTCTTTGTGCAGAGGCCCACAGTAATTTCATGGGCAAATCTTGTATCTTGCATGGGTCGTTTAAGCTACATCGTGTGAGATAGCTACTGTGGTACAGCTAATCTCTTTGCAGGGAGATGTATTGTCTCTCAAAATCAGTCTGCTCTTGTAAGGTTTGGGGAATAATAGGTAATTTAATGCATCACAGGTGAAGCAGCTGCCTATGGAGAAGAGTTATGTCATTGTGCCAGTTGAACAGAGGGCTGCAGCAGAAAGGTCTGTCTCCAGACAGATCAGCATTTACCTCTGATGCTTCTGTCAAGAGTTCAGACTTTGTCTCCAGATGCCTTTTGGAGGCTTCAGTGCCGTAGCATGTGGTGTCTGAACTGACGTACTATCACCGCAAGGCCATGTGAAGAGGGAGGAAGCAACAAGCGGAGATGATTTGTGGAAGTGGTAGCGCTGTGAGGCAGTCAATGAAACACGCTACCACGGTGCTCAAAGCTGAGGGGCTTGTCCACAAAATAATCAGAATGCTTCCTTGAATGGCCTTCAGAGAGATTTTTTGTTTTTTTTTTTTAAGCAGAACTGGATGGATGCAACACACATAGGGTGCTTATTGCCTTTTGAAATTTTGATTAGACTTAATGTAATAATATATTTTAAGCATGAAGTCGCACTGCTTTTAAAAAGCAGTACTCCTGCAGAAGGCCCACTGCTCGCAGAGCAGTGCGTTCATAACTGCGGGCAGCAGCCAGGCAGGCAGCACAGCACTGTCTCCTCCTCTGAAAAGTGTTAGTCCTGGTCTGCTTGCCATGCCTGGCCCAAATGGCATGACCTGGATGCAAAGGTAGAAAATTAAATGGAGACCGCATCCACCCGAGTTCTGTTTTTGTCTTAAACATTTTTCCATCATTGAGAGAAAACGATTGTATGCATTTAGGTAGCTAATACATAAGCTACTGACTCGCTTCTCTTCATGTAAATTTTACCTGACCAAGGGTTTGTTGTTTGGTGTAGTACTTTTTACAAAGAGATCAGTAGCAACAAACCTTCTGATGAAGGCCTAGGCAAAAATGAGTTTGTGTCTTTCATTTTTCAATTTTACTGAATTTAATCTTTCAAAATATACTAAATGTAAAATAAACTGTAAAATGTGCATCCAGTTTAATGGAACTACATTTTTTCTTCATTCTGTTTTCTTGTTTTCTCTTTGACAGGCATCTGAAATGCTTGTTCTTAATAATTGAAACAAGCAGGTCTTTAATACCTGAAGTTATCTGACATTTTCCAGAAAAATTTTCCATGAAAGTGAAGGATTCATGAATTTTGCAACTTTTAACTAGTCTTTTTTTTTTTTTTTTCTGTCTGTAAAACTGTAGAATAGCGGGATCAGTTGCTCTTTGGAGTGATTTTTAGTTTTTTTTTTTTCTTTTTTTTTTCTCATGCTAAAAACTTGAAGATGTAGAACAATAAAGCTCCTTAGAAAAGATAAGTGAGATGAAGTTTGTCCCAGTGTTAGATTTGTCTTGCTGTCTTTGAAACTTATCCAAATTTACTGAAGTTACAACCTTTTGGAAAATTTCAGTTTGCATCTTCTTAGTAGGTGTTTGCTGGTTTTGAAGCTAAATCACCCAAGAAATTTCTGTCTGCAAGAATGTGCTCCATTGATCCCTCTAGAATCAATGCTTCAGGAATTGTACGGGATTTTGCTTGCAGGTGTTCTTCCTGGCAGCAAGTCAGTAAGTTAAAAAAAAAAAATTCCCCTGCTAGTATGAAGGCAAGATGCAGCAGCTGACATGAGTGCAAAAAGATAAAAATTACGAGGTTTTAATTTAGTACTGTAGTGCATTATGCTAGACTGTAGCATTTTCTGTCTTTTCAGAATTAGAGTTTAGAATCTGAAATGTTCTTAAATTTCTATTTTAATAGGTAACTAACTGTATCAGTATGTTGCAAGCCAAATACTTTTATTTTTACTGTATTTTATTTTTTAACATCATTGCCTTGTAAGTTTTTAGTCATCTCTTTCTAGAGATGCTGGTAATAAACCAGAGGTTATTATAATGCAGGTTTCACTGTATTTCCATTAGGTATTACTAAGAAACTACTTCAGGAAATAAAGCAGGAATAGTAATTTGTAACTTGTGAACTGATACTTGTTTTTTTGGCATTACTAAAAATAATAACATCAAAACTGAAACAACTTGACAGGGCCAGGTTCAGACTCTGCTTTATGAAATAGATAATAAAATACAGATAACCTGTGATTTCTATCTTTAGCTTCTGAAAAGGGAAGAGTCATATTTTGGCAGTGGAGTAAACTAGATTACTTTTTCCATTCTTAGATGAATGTGAGTAATGCAAATTTCCATTTTGTACTCCTTTAAAACAAGCTCCAACACTTTGCGTCGAGGTACTGTACATTTCAATAGCTAGATGGGCTCAGGCAGCTTGTCAAAGCTCCATAAGCTCTCTGCTTATGGCTTGCAGAAAGCAAGCTAGATTTTCATTTCTCCTTCCATTCAACAGGAGTCTCTTTCATGTCTGAAAATTGAAAACGCGTGTTTTTCAGTGTGGTGCATGGATGTGTATGTGCCCTCTGGCACACCTGTTTCTAATTTCCTGACTTGAAAGCATCTCCCATCAAAAGAAGCAGAAAAACAATTTCTTTCTGACACGCTGCTCGGAGGCCTTTGCTTTGCAGAAGGCCTTCCTTTCGTTTGCCATCTTGGTTCCATTGGTAGGACATTATAAGATGCAGAGCACGCTTTGTATGTGATGTTCAGCTTATATTGTGCTGGGTTCTTTCCCCTCTTGTTGTGGTTATTTTAAGCATTAGAAATCTACTTGAGAAGTCCCTATGTTGAGAAAAAAAAATAGAAAGAAAAAAAACCATAATAATTTAATCCATCATTTCTTACATGAAGCACAAATTAGGAACCAAAGTCTACAGCAAGTTTACATTTGTATAACCTACAAATTAGCTGGAACACTAGTTACTGTTTGGTCCAAAAGGTCAGCCATGCTCATTTAACTGTTATAGCTCAGATTTCTAACATTTTCTTCAAGATAATATGCAATGTAACATAGTATGTCATTTAATAGCTGAAAATCAAAGATACTGACAACCTTGAAAATTAGTAATTTGGTTGTTGTGAAATTTTTGTAGGCTAGCTAGTAAATTACTACAGAATAGAGCAATTAACTGTTGAAGATCATTAGGAATTTTAAGCTCTACCTTTCATGTTACTGACTTGTTTTCTCAGTTCAGCAACTGACACATTCACAAACAAATCTGGATTGTGTCCACAGCTGCTGTGCTGCAGTTCGTACCTATCCAGCAGTATGTTGTTGAAATACAATGGTAGAGTTCACTGACAAGCTAAACAGAATGAAACTTTCCAAAAGAATTACAGCTCAAAAACCATTATATGCATACAGCTAAATAGTAATTAAAGTATAAAAACCTTAACTTGGCTCTAACACATGGTGTCTTGTAATTATACTAATAATACACCCAGAAAACCTGATTTTGCTAAGCTTTGCTGATTAATAATATGACCTGGCATATCACTGACAAAAGGTTAAAATTGTGAATCAAGGTATATACTCCTATGCAACTTTATGGACTAAAACAATTAAAAAAAAAATCTTAAATCTTTAAATGGGTCAATAAGGCGTGCCATTCGCATTTATGCCCCCTAAGGTATGCAATCCTAATATATTTCTTGTGCATATACTGACATGCTGTAACAAAGACATCCTGTGCAAAGAGAATATCTGCCTGCTGTTAGAATTACAGATGACAATAGAAAAACTATTGTCATGTGTCAGCATAGTGACAGCTTTCCATGATTGGTTCCTGTCTTTCATTCCCCTGCAAAATGGCATGTATCGCGCTTGCAGGACAGCACTGTACAACGTAACAGGTACTTTTTTTATAACAGGTACTTCTTGTTTGCTTGATCTGTGATTCACTGATCAGCAACATCTGATGCATGGGGCAGGGAGTGCAGGAAGAACTATCTTACTGTGCTCAGAGCTTGAAAAATGCGTCTTGGGGGCTCTATGTTTTTCTGTGCTATTTTTGGCTGAAATAGTAACTTGAGAGAACTACTGATATATACATAAATGTTAAGCTATAAGAGAAGAAAGAGACGCTATGGGAAAAAAAAAGGAGGCTCTGGATTCTCAGATTGTTCTTGTGGGGACCTTGTATGAATCCTCGAGGGGCGTCTGAGTAGGAAAAGTGGTGTTCTCAGAAACTGCACATTTAAATACTCACAGAAGAGGGAAGTCATGTTTCATTGTTGGTTACCTTTACAGTTTGAAAGAAACACTGCATTAGAAACTGTTCTCTGATGTGATCCAAGATGATCTGTATTTCTGAAAGTCAGTTCTGATGCTTTTTGTATGATCTGCAGGGCTAAAGCAGTTTTCAGACACAGCTGCAAACTTCTGAACTTTGCGTTAGGAAAGGTGTAACTTGATCAGTTAGGGTTCGACAGGTTTTATTTATTTATTTAATTGAGACTCTGGATCTCCTCAAACCTTTTGGTTTAAGTGTGAAATAAAAGCTAGGACTGTTGTGCCCTATACTCCTTTGCTACCCTGGTCATAGGAGCCTCTTCCTGCTATGTGACTTTGGAGCCTTGGGGAATCTGGTTTTTGAACCTATTTACTTCCCCTTGACGTAGGAGGCTAGAAAATTGCATCAAAATACTAATCTTTATCAGCCTTTTGATTTATTTATTTCTCAAAATAGAATATCCATTGCTCCTGCAACCATAGACAAAAAGGCCACATGGTGCTTGCACAGTATTACTGTGTTAGGAAAATACATTGGTTACTATATGAAACAGTTCCTTCAGTGAGAAGCAATAAGTTAACCCAGTAAATTTTTCCAGACAGCTATCTCCATTTGACTCACTCTTTCGTGAAGACTTACGGAAGCTTTGGTCTTGTTGCAGAACATTTGTCTCTGAGATATCATGAGCTTCTGGTTACCGAAGAAGTCATCATCTTAACTGGGAAAGGATAATAAAATGATTCAGACTCTGTTTACAGGAAAGTTACTAAAACAAGCATACTTCAAATTTTATGTAGAATTGAAAATTCATCATAGGGAGTTTCCTGTTGGTTTGATTTCAGTATTGTTTAGTGAAAATCTGTGAAGTGTAATAAGACATATTTAAACATAATGTGAGATAGTTAAGCAAATGAAGTTTTCACTAGCTCATGCGTGATTTGGAAATGCGTTGCGGTAGCTCTGACTTGTTGCTATCTTGGTTCATGTTAATAAAACTTTTTCACAAGTTGGCTAGTGATGGTGGTTAGTTTACAAATGAATGAAACAATAAATTTGAACCCACAACTTTATATTGTACGTTATAAATCAGGTTTAGATTACTGTAGTTCTGTGTGCATTTATTTTGTGTCTAGTCCTGGTATTATCAGCACTATTTTCCCAGTTTGAGACAGTAGAGATGTACAGGTGTGATAAACCTGCAGACAGTGCACGAGCTAGTATTTGCTTCTACTTGAGATAATAGGAGATACCATTCTATTGGAATAATTATGATAATTAGTTTTTCCCAGCCTTTTTCTGGTCGAGGTATGTGAAACACTGCTTAGTTATTTTTCTTGTTCAAAAATAGGTGTTCCTAGCTGAAAAACTGAAGGAACAAATTTATCTGTTCAGAAAAGGGTGGCGGGGGGATTGTTTTCATTAGTTATCTGTCCCTGCAAATTGCTGGCGTGTGATGTGCTGAAAGATTTTTACGTACGCTGCCAGCAGTGGTCTGTAAGTTTACTGCCTTGTAGGTTGATATAAATATGACAAAAAGAAATCAGTTTGTCTGTGGGGATGTAGAGATGTGTGATGTGTTAGTAGAATTGCAAGGCTGCTTTCCTTGTGGTTGTTCCTGGATCACGTCAGTGGGCTGCAGCTGTTCTTAACCTGTATTAAGTTTTGTGTCTCTTCATTTTTTTTTTGTAGCAGACTCAATGTTATGGGAACTCTTCAATAAAGTTATTCTCTTGGGGGAAAATAAGATAATGTATCATGCTAAAAAATAGCTATTGTCTTTTTGATGCCAATTTAGGAATTACTTAAATTCTGAAGCAGTAACATCTGGCTTTATTACAACTTGGAGGTGCGTAGTCTCACTCTTATTTTTGTTTCTCATTTGCTTGATTCAATTGTAAGCCCAGTGCTTCTTACCTCATGTAGTGTATTAAATTTATCTTTAAAGTTGTTAACAGGTTTTGTTTAAGAAAAAGTCAACTTGCTTTTTTTTGTTTTTGCTGGAGCATATTCTTATTTAGTTCTATTAATTACAGCTAAATTTCATAATAATTAAATTTTCTTTGTTTAAAAACAAATGAGGTCCAAATTGTGATCTATGGGCAAAATGCATCTTGCAGTTTTTGCATGTTCTTTATGCATTACTTTGTCTTGAATGAATAAATATGAGATAACTCTCAATTGTATTGTGGTCGAAAGGTTTCCAGCATGGAATTAATGAGGCAATGAACGGACAGACCCTCCTGTAAGCAACTGCTGAAGGACACTGTATTGTGTGATCCTCTTGAAGATAATGTCCTAACCAGGACACTTTTCTCAGTAACTTGAGAGTTTGGCAGTCTCTGTGAAAACACTTTTTTCTTGTGCTCTCAAGAATGGCCTCCCTTTGCTGTGTAATTGTGCTATTTTAGGTCTTTCATTTTCCTCTAAATTTATACCTGGCTTTTACTCAATCAGTTTGCTATACAAAGATTTTTTTTGCCTTTCCGTTATGCCAGTTATGTGTAGATTCAATGGCAGAGTGCCCCACTTCAAACAATTCAGTTTAACTGAATTGTATTGATCAGGAGATACTGCCCATTTGAAGGAGCACATAACTGAAGACTAAAGTGTAAGCTTGATGATGGAAGATTGTAAGATTTTGGGACAAGTACACACAATTCTTCCGCCATCTGATCCTGGGCTTGTTCTCAGACTTCTAATGCTTACCTAATGCTCCAGGGGGGTTTTGGTTGTTCATTTTTTAGTCTTGGAAATGACGGTGAAGGAGTAATTTTTTGTCCTGTTTTCTGATATTTTAGCAGTTTTTGAGAAATGGTATTTGAAAACTAATTCTGCCGTGAAGGGGAAGGGTATAATTGCGTGATGAGTAGCCAGAAAGAGAGATTCTTGGAGAAGGTCACTGTGGTAATTGGGGCTTAAAGTGGTGGCAAGAACAAGAAGCAAGTCAGCAAGCAGCTCCAAGACACTGTGCTAGACCTGCCTGTGTGTCTTTGTGCAGCGGTGTGCCGAAGCCAGCCAGTGCTCCCAACTCAGAGCTTTGGGAAGCACAGAGATGAGGCACGCAGCAGAGGCACAAACTGCAGCCAGTTTGGGTTGGATTTAGTTATTCTTTCTTTGTGCCAGATCTAGGCTGGCTTCATCCAGAGTCACTCAGTTTCCTCTGTTCTGGGCTTGTTCGTGCTTCCAGTAAAGTGAATGTTATCCGTGGAGACTGAGCTGCCTTTGTCTGAAGCCAGCTTAGGCCTGATGTCTTACCAGCTCCAGCTCTCTGCCGTGTGAAAGCAGTTAGGTGCTTTCCAGCCCTAAATCGTTTCTGGAAGCTGCAGAGGTCTATTTATGTAGCTCTGCACCTAAGCTAATAAGTCCAACTGGATTATAGCTGATTTTTGTATGGAGCCAGCACAGTGCTTGCAGCCTTGTGGTTAATGAGAAATTAGCTAGAAACATATACAGATATTTGGGAATTGACCGCATTTGACTTCTCTCTATATATTCTGGTGTCCATTGAGGTTTTAGGCCCTGGTACGCTGTGAAGTTGCAGGTCTGATCAAATTGCAGTCACCTAAATGTGGATAATTAAAACCATTGTTGTGTCACAGCTGTTAAATTAGTTGTGGCTTTCCTTTTTTCCTCACTGGATTACACAGCTGAGCTAAACTGGTGCTTGGTAAGACCTCTTCTAGCTGGCTCATCTGCTTCCTTGGCACCAAGGGAAAAAATGTCAACAGATGGGAGGCACAGCAGCAGAATGACTTTCTTATGTATCTAGAAGGTATCACCAATGTGTTTTCCTCTCCAAGAGGAAAGAAGTCTCCAAGAAGACTTTTATCCAATAAATAAGCGCTGTACTCTTTGACCACAGCTCTATGTCCCAAAGAACGTTACAGGAATGGAAAAGAGGATGGCGGAAAAGCAGCGGGTATGAAAACGTTCCTACAGAGTAGCACTAATGACCAATTCATCTTCCTCGTTGGCAAGTTTCATACAGAAAGTACTGAGGCAGTAAACGGTTGGCAGCTGGTGTTTTTTAGTTTCTTAAAGACAAGCCTTTGAAAGTTAAAGTAATTTTTATTAATAGTCCAATAAGCAGACACCGTGTCAAAGTAACATAGTTGTAGGTAAATTCACTTATTCCTTTGTTGACAAAAGGCTGAATCAGATGGACTACATCATGCAGAGGAATTAACTGTGGCATTCACCAAAGATGATTTTGGTTTAAAGATGTCATTTTTTTAAGATTAAACTGTTAAAAATATTTGTTGTATATAATGAGCTGTATCCAAGTATCATTCCTGTGAGAATGACCAGTAGGCGAATTGAGAGAGAATTGCAGGATCTGGATAAAGATGACAAGTCAGAGACAATCTTACTGTTTATTCTCTCTTTATTTAACCCTCTTTGGTTTATGACTTCGTGCAGTAAAAATTTCAGTAAGGTTGTGAGAGAAACTGCTGGCATAATTGAACTTTCTGGTGACCCATTGTCATCCTTTTAAGAAATAATAATTAAAAAATGTTGGATACTGTCAAATGCAGCTTTTATTTTTTTCCCTGTGGTGTTAACGGCAGAGTACTTTCATAGTGCTACCTATATTTTGACTATTCCTAATCTTTATATTTCCTTAGGTTGTGGAGAGCACCTTGTCCGAACCATACTGGCCAGAGAATGTTCATGTGCTTTGCAAACGGAAGATGCCCACCAAGCTCTCCTAGAGACTATGCAAAACAAGTTTATTGGTAAGTATCTGGTGCTAATTGCCTAAGCATTTCATAGCATTATTTAAAATACAATAAATCCTATTAAATAAACTTAAGATACTTATTTTTATGATTTCCGTTGAAACCCTGTGTTGCAATTGGCTTCAAATTTAGTGTTGTATTACATCTAAAGAATGTTAAATCAAACTACAGAGGAAAAAATCTAAAGGAAAACCCTTGGAAATATCTAAATTGATATGTGAGTCATAGAATACCCGGAGAGGTTTGAAGGAAGAATTTCCTGTCTGAATCACTGGCTGTAGCATACAACTGCATGCTTTAGAATTGGTGGTTTAGCAGCATTTATAAAAATTATTCATCACGTTAACCCTTTTCAATATAGCAGACCTCAAAGCCACTGCCTTTTATAATTTAATTTCTTGGACAGACAGCTTCTGGCTTGCTATTTACATTATGAAATTGATTTCTTGAAAAAGTGATGTAGACTACATTCAAGAGGTAAACACAATTTTTTCTTGATCTGAGAGGATTAAGTATATTTGAATGTAGATCTTGTTTTCTTCCGTCAAGTTATAACCAAAATATGAACGTGAAGTTTTAAAATATCTATATGAGCTCGAATTTATGAAGATAGCATAGACTTTAATGGGAATTCTGGCATACATGTTGACTTGCATTGTCTTTATACACCTTGAAAATTTTGAAGCTTTAATATCTACAATTTTGACTTTCAAAATTTCTTCTGGAAAACATAGCACTTCTCGTACACTGTGTTGTAAAACTTTATGGTATTTTAATTAGAACAGAGAGCGACATACAGATACCTCTTTGGGACCCGGGAACTATTGCCCCTGGTCTTAGTAATAATTGTATTGCAGTTCCATTATTTCTGTTTATAATGTTGAATCCTTGTTGAATTCTGCTTCTGACAGCATTACATTTGACTTTTTGAGGAGAAGCTACCTCCATATTAGAAGGATTCACTTAATAATATACTGCTGTATTGCAGTCAATTCTAGCTGCTGTAAAAATGCGGAACAGAATAATCCTAGTATTTTCCCCAAAGAGATTATAACTGAAGTAGAACAAATGTAACTTTTTGTATTAAATTATTTATTCCAGTGCACAAAGTCAGGGATTTAATTATCCAAGAGGTCTTTAGGAAGCATGCATGTGATAGCATCACTAATTTGTAATGTCGCTCTGAAGGTTCTGTATGACCAGGTTCCTGACCTAACTTCAGGAAAATCAGGTCTTTAGTCTCCCTACTTTCTAAAATTATTGTACAGTTTGTTGCAGGGATACCAAAAGAAAACATAAAATAGTACATACCCTTGTTTGATTTCATGTTAACACACACAGATGCATGTACACACACAACAGCTACCGCCAAAATAGTTCTTTAATAGTACTTCATAGAAACTGGCTGATAAAAGATTAAAAAAAAAAAAAAAAAGTTCAGGAAATTGTTAGTTGAGGTACTTTAAGTTGCTAGCAAAAGTGCAGTTCTCTTACTGTTTGTCCTGGTAAAGGTATTTTTAACGTGATCAACGAGTTTCTTTAACTCCTTTTTTTTTTTTTTTTTTCCTTTGGTTTCAATATATTTTGCCAACAGTTTGCATAGCAGATGTTTTTGTTTTAAATGTTAACTGGCTACTATGTGATATATGAATTGTTTTCTTTGCTGAAAATGTTTGTATTGGACTTAAGAAAATATTGAATATTGCTAAGCTTTTTATTATACCTGAAACTATAAATTACAGAGAAAGAGGAGCTGGGCAGACAGAGATACCAGGCTAACAGTGTGATATCTTATTGCCTTGGGAAAACAGACTAAAAACAACAGAACAGGGGAAAGTGAAAAGTATGAGAGGCAGTATCAAATTCATGCTTTTCTTGGCAAACTTGAAAAAAAAAAAAAGTTTTATAGTTCTTTTTTGTAATTTCATATGTTAATTAGTGATAGGTCTTACTTGTATTTTCAGAAACTTGTCACTGCAGGTTTTTGTTATCCAACAGCAGGGATGTGTATTACCTTCTCAGTGGTACTTTGGGGCAGCATTAAAGTGAAACTTTTTTTTTTTTAAAAAAAAAAAGGATGCAGCCATCTTTTTGTGTAAGTGAAGTGCTTCTGTGCATTGATTAGAAAGGGTAAAATCTAGTTTGTCCTCAGCTGTCGTATGAATGAAGAGGCTGAGAAAACCTCAAAGTCCAGATACATCTTGTTGTTTACATGTAACATCGTACTAAGTTTGTAGCCAGTAGTGTAATTTTGAGGAACTTGGCAGTTCTGAAGATGGAATGCAAAGTTATGTCTTGCTAATATAATGTAAGAGCTGAAAAAATGCACTGCATGTCAAACATTAGGTTTGTACTAAATATATATATATATTTATTTATTTCTGTAAATTTTCAGAGAGGTTAATGTATTGTTTGCTATCTCAAGATGTATGGTATGATGCAGGATTTCTTACCATTGTAAAACAATAGGTTGAAACAGCTTAATAGCCTACTTGCTAATGGCATGGATTCTTTCCTTGATAGTCTTTCTTAAAGTCCTATTTTGTGGTCATGTCAAACTTTCGCCAGAATTACAATGGACCAAGGCCAAAAAAAATTAATAGCTTTAACAAAGCAGAGCTGGAATGTTTTGTCAGAAGTCAAAATGTGTGTTACTTGTATTGGAGGGAGGAACAGCTGATTTTGGCAGTTGCCATCAGATTGGTGCTTCCTGTTTACAGAACTCTTCAAATCTCCACAGAGCCCTGGGAATTGTTCCAGCAAGGGAATGCCTGGCTTAAACAGTGAGTGCTGTTTAAACAGCAGGTGATGAACAAACTAATGGCAGATGTGCTTCTCTCATCCTTGCTCAGAGCCAGCTAAGCGTGGATAATGCACAATTGATGGTTGAGCTGGAGGTGGGAGAAATTGAATTTCAACTTTTTGTAAGTTGAATGGGCTTGATATCTACTGTAGAAGAATGCTAAAGGCTTGGTTTGCCGTCGAAGAATGGTGTTCTGTAAACACAAATACCTTCCATACAGAAGAACAGAGGATTTTGTTACTCATCATTCCTTTCAAATGTGGCCAAGTTTGTGGAATGTAGACTTAGAGTAAATGTTTGTGTCATCTCACTGGCGGGAAATCTAGGCTTTTAACAATGGCAATGTTACGAATTCTGCTTCAAAGTTTCTTATAAGCTATTAGAAAATAACAAGCTGAAAGACACAGGTGGAATCTGATATTTGTTCTTTCCTTAGCAGAGAAGTGTTCATCTATTCTTGAATTTTTAAGCTGTACTTCCATCCACAAATGAGCAATGTCTGCAAAAAGGTTTTAACAGAATGATAACACCGCAACTTTCTCTTTTAGAAATTTTGTGCTGAATACCTCTCTTGGGGAAGGAGTTTGGACTCCTTTTTTCAGTTTGTTAAGAATCACAGAGCATAAATTTCTCCATTATGAGCTGTACTCATTGGTGGAAAAAAGCCTCATGCCACAGTTGCCAGTGACTGTTGTTACGCAGGGTTATTTTTGCTTTATACTGAGGTACTGCATCACTCTAAGCTTTGTAGTATCCCTTGGGGTTTGATAGCAGAGGAAGCATGCTATGGAAGCATTATTATGCCTTCTCCATGATGCTGAGAAGAGAATGAAGTGATCCTGAAGTTTCGTGTAAAATGTTTCATCCACTGCACGTTTGAGATTTCAGAAGTTTGTATGGGATGGTAGGACAGGTCTCTCTCTATAAAAACTGAAAAACTAACATGACACAGTGATGTTACACAAGGGTTTGTCTAGGCCCAAGTCGTGCTTCTCCTTATCAAGAGCACTGAGATTTTTTTGGACAGCAGTATCCTCAGTTATTTAATTTCTTAAAATTTTACTTGTGAAGTGTGAAGGTACAGTTCCTTTTTCCTTGCAGCTTCTTTAAAAATTCCAAACAGAAGTTTTAAACAACTTACTTATCATAAAATATGAAAATCTCTGGTTTCAAACAGCTTGTGCTTAAACATTTTACAAATAATAGTGCATGAAATTAAAAGCAGGTTTCATTTAGTGCTTAAGTATTCCTCTAATGTTTATTTAAATTGTTAGCTTGAAGTTTAGCATGATACATAGCAGAAGCAGAGTGGTGAACAGCTTTGTTTTAAAGGCGTGCTGTACAAAGGCTGACAAAGTGCAGTGCCATAGGTGAACTATGGACTGTTGGCCTGGGAAAATCTGAATTTCACTCACGTTATAGCACAAGATGCAGAAGTGTTTAGCTGGGGAATGCTATGGCGCTTAATTTGTTACATTGCGCCACGGCCAGCGTTTAGACCAAAGTTCTGAAGACTTTGAAAGCTGATGTAAACAGTGAAGCTGGTAATGGTTTCTCTGCTGTGTAAGAGTATGAATGTCAGACATCTGATGAACAGCTGGTTAGTCCTTCAGCTGGTAAAGTGTAAATAAAACACTTCTTCTACTCTTAAGAAGGTCTGTGCTAGACTGGATCTGTCCAGTAGCTACAAATGGGAAAAAAAGCACAGGATCAGAAATGCTCATATTGATCGTACGCTTTGGAGTAAGCCCTCTTCATCTTGGGAGCAGATTAATTTACAGGAGACGTAGAAGAAAAAATGTCCTTTATTTATAGCTGTAGTTCCTCCAGAACAAGGCTGAATGTGGAGGCCAGTATTTAACACTTGTGAAATCTCTGTGCTTTGTCCCTGTTGGAGGCTGAAATGGGTCTCGGTGTTCAGCTATGGTTGTTCTTGCAGAACTTGAAGGGATCGGTGAATGGTGGAGCTGCTGTGAAGATCTGTTTGCTTGTTTTAAAGAGACCGTTATTGCAGATTAATAAGGTACAAAATATATAAATAAAAACTCGATAATGCTTTCCGTGTGTCAGATAGCATTAACAGACTAGTTGAGCTCTGAAAGAAGGGAACATATTTTGTAAGACAATTTTGTGACTGAGGGAGCTGAGATTTAAACCCAAAGTATCAAATTATGTTCTTTCTTTGGTTTTCTACACCTTCTCTCTGGTGTGGCCAGTCAGTGGTAACATTATTAGTTGATGCTGTACTTCCAGTTTTGCTTCGGATTTTTCTTACCAAATTCTTCCATGTTATGCCAATACAAACGGGAAGGAACAATGAGTTTCATGAGACTTAAACTGGTATTGTTAAAAGCCCTGGGTTTTTATAGCTTTTTCATTAGCAAGCTATTAGATCAAAGACAGCAATTATACTTGATTACAATAAAAAAAAAAGAAAAAAAAGACTAGTGGGCATATTTTATTTTATTTTTACAGAATTTTTAGTTTTATAGCAACATCTGTCACTCTTAAGAGTACAGAGAGATCAAAATGATGTAGAAGCCTGGGAGCCAGATTTCTTTTTTCTTCTAATGTGAAACCTTTATGGCTTTAATATACATAGAAGTTCTTTATTTGCAAATTTTCTCTTTTTATTTAAATATAATTTAATACAATATATATGAAAAATGCCATTACCTATACTGTTGTTTTTATGTCTGCACTATTCTTTCTTTTTCTCAACGGCTTGGCTTTTAATAGAATGATTTTTAGAACTGAATTAATGAAACGTGTTCCTAACGTTTGAATTCATAGTATTTTTGAGAATACTCAAATTGCTTTATGTGTACTTTGCATGGGTTTTATTTGGGAATAAAGTATAATACTATTTTTCTATTTAGAAATAAAGTACAATGCTATTTTTGTGCCAATGTTTTCAGAAACTTATTAATGGATGCTCATCATTCAGCTGTCTAGAATCTTGCTTAACTTAGACCTAGTCATTTACACTCTATGGCTGTGTTAAAATACACCCTTTAGTGTAATCCCCAGTAAAACGTATGCACATCAGAAAAATCTTTATTTTAAAAAATATTAATATATTTGAAACTCTCTTTTAAAACAAATTCTCTAATTGGAAAATAATGCACTTTGTTTTAAAGAACGTACAGTTTGGTATGTGTTTAATTTAGCTTAGAAACTGATTTTAAGGGAGGAGTAACAGTCTCACTGAATTTATTGTTGTGTAGAAAGATGTAATATTACTGTAGGCAACTGATTTTTACTGCCACTATTTAGAAGCTGATTCCCCACAACTTAGTAGAGTAAATTGGAGGCACATTCCGTATTGTTGCTGGTTTTGCACTGAAATGGTTTAGCTGAAGTTGCTGATGAAATCAGTTGGAATGGATGAGGGAGCAGTCACGCAATTTGTTTCTGATGACTCTATGGAAGGCAACCTCCAGCAGAAGTGGTGTGTGTGTGGAAATTATGAACCATTGTGATGGTTTTACAATTGACTATGTGTTTGTGTCTTCGTTTGTTATTTGTATTTGGAGGTGAGAAGAAGGGTTGTGTTCTTGTTTCACATGTTTTTCCGTATTTCCAGAAGAACGTTCGGACTGCAGTTTGTCATAAAATGGTGTTGAAGAATAGAAATTGGCTCTGGTTTATGCTCAAAGAAAAGAGAGGAGAGAATTTTTCAGTAACTCATCAGAAAATACTAAATCCCAGTAATTTATTGAATTGAAACTCTGTTTTGGCTCAATTTCTATTGCTACAGCTCTGTATGATGGCTAGCTGCAACAAGAAAATCAACATAATCTCATCATTTTCATCGTTGTGCTGTAGTATATTGGTCAACGTGCTGCAAATGAGGATAGCCTGTAGGTTCTGGGTTCGTCTTGGATGTTGTGCACTGCTGGACAAGTAATGCCATGTCTCCATCTGTGGGAAGAAGATAATGCCTCCCATCTTCTTTGCTTTGTTTACACAGTATAAACTTTTAAGACATTCCCTGTTTTAATACTGTGTTCAAATTGCTGACAACTAGTCACTCAAGCCACTGACTTTTACTCATCTCTGTACCAACCCAGTGCTATGGCTGTGTTTGTTCACACCTTACAAAGTTAGTGCAGGAAGGCCTGGTCTATTGGCATACTGTTCACTACAGCAGCCAACTGTTGTCTTTGCTCCAATTTTGTTATTCTTAAACAAGTCACCTTCCTGCATCTGATGTGCTTTTATGAGGGCTAAAGTTAAAGCTGTACTTCATCATGCTTTTATCACACACACAGCTATTGAATCAATCGTCTTTTTAAACTGTTTGAAATGGCAGTAGAATGGCAGTTTACTTCAGCAAATGCTAGATTAATACAGTTAATTTTATAAATTTTGAGTTCTTAGCATGGAATTCAAAGCTTTTGAGTTTTGTTAACTGGTAATGAAGCTTCCATGGTCGGTAGTCACTGAAGGAAGTAAGTTGGTTCGGAGAAACACTTGTGTACATATTTAAACAGTATGATGGTGAGAATGTTTAAAGTAAAAAAGGAGATATACACTTGTAGAACTGGGATTTTCATGACTGTAATTCTGCATGTATAGGTAGAGCATTTCTTTGGAAATTGTATGCTTACAAATTTGTCTTGTGCACTTAAAGCTCAAGTTCTAAATTATTTTTAAATCCTTTTTAAAAAAAATCATAACACATGCTTTGATTGATCACTTTTCTCATTCTGTACTCCACTGAAGAAAATAAATTAACACAGCTTACAGAAAAAAAAAAAAAAAAAAAAAAAAACACAACAAAACTAGTTGCAATGACTTTGACCATAGCATAGCTTATAGCCTAAATAATTTTAGCAATTGAGTATAAGATTAGGTCTGCAAACCAAGTTCAGGTTAAGACATTGTCTTAGAAGTGGACAAGTTTCTGAAGAAAAGATTAAAGGACACGTCTCCTATGAAGAAAATCACTTATTTTGTTCATTTACTTGCAGAAATCGAAACACATACTTAACCAGCATTTAGTTAATGCGATGAGAGTATGTAAAATATAAAATACATTTGACATCTTGGAAATTGTAGAATAAAAGATTTTGATTTGGGTGGTAAAACTCTTCACAACTTCTTAACCCTTGTGTTTGTATTTTAGTCAACCACGTTTTCCTGTTTTATTATCTATTATGTTATGATTGGCTGCATTCCTGATTCACAGGGATGTGGTTGCAGTTGACGAGCGATGCCATTGCACGTAGCAATAGTTCTTGTGCAAAGCGAGTGGCACTTAAGTGCCACTATGATTGTATTAGGTCAAATTAGACATACCTGTTTATTAAGCATGGTAATTTTGTTTTCTTCCTGCAATTTGGACATCTGTTGTAATGACCATCTTGTATCACTTCCGAATAAGGCTTCTCTTATGTTGAGAATGAATGTGGTAAGACTTAAAGTTTTCCCTACAGAAAAGCTTGAAGTTGGTTCTTATTGTTGTTTTGACAATTTGCATTAATGGAGTAATTTGAATCATAGGAATAGCTGTGGGCGAATTGAAGGGGGCTGATGAGTAGGTCTGCTCTGAAGTTCTTGTGGCCAGCAAAGCCTTATACAGTGTCTGTACATTAGCCATAGTATACTAATTTATGTAAAAGAAAATAATTGAAAAGAAATATATGAAATGCTTGTTGCAATTGTGTATTCCAGTTTAAATTGCAATTTATTGCAAATGTGTGACTATGGTCTAATTGGGCTTAAGTGCAAGAATTTGGTTAATTTTGTGGCTCAAGGCATTTTAAATCGTATATAAATCATGCCATTATTTTCACATTTAAAACTATAGGAATCTCATTTCAAATTAATAACCAAAAAAAAGAATACTTAGACTTGATTCAGCTAACTTTAAAAGTTTTCCAGCTTCTGATAGAAGATTTTTTTCTAGCATATGTCTTAAATTAACAATAGAAAAGCCCCTTTAAAAAGTAGGAGATTTTTGGCTTTTCTGCTAATATCTGTAAAACAGTAAGAAAGACCGTCTATAGCAGCTTGATCATGTCTTTCTACAAAGTGCTTTAAATTGGGAAAAATGAATACATTCTAAAAGTGACCCAGATTTGCTTGATTTTTTATTTATGTGGCCATCTTTATATTAATTACACTACAGAGGGAACTAAATATTGAGACATGATTTTTATTTTTTTATCTTGACACTCCATTTTTCTTTATTATATCTTCTTTGGTCCAAGCACAAATGGTTTTGTACTCAAACGTAATTTCCAATTTTTATTTACACAGTGTTGTTCTCTTTCCCTTTTTGATTACTGGTATATTGTGCCATGATTCATTTTCTTGGAATCACTGTATTTCTCCACGTTATTTTAAAAACAGAAGTTTGAATATATAAAGCAAAATTCAAAGTACTAGTAACTGTGTCCGGGAATTGTGGTTTGAATCCGGAATGATACTGAAGACACAAAAAGCATGTAACGAATGAATCACAGTATCTGTACGTTCACTAGAATCTGAGAGAAGGACTTCTGGTTGCTGACAAGTAGCCAACTTCCCAGATGTAACTTTTGAGACCTGAAGCCTTGTTTGTGCCTTTGCCTGCTACGGGTGAGGACCTCAGAGGGTCACACGCAGTATCTTTGATTTTGACAGTGACACCTTAAAAGCCTACAATTTCCTGTCACAAATACATTTCTAAAGATAAATAATGAATAATGCCACTGAGAATTAAAAACTAAAGAGGATAAAGAGGATAGGAATAGAGAAATGGAACAAGTTTGGGAGATATTCATCAGAATTAATAGAAGGTTTCAAAAGCTCAACAGCTGAGCTTAATTTCTAGTTCTGCTAAGTGTATCTCAGACTGTGTTGAATCCTACACGAAAAAATAGTTTCTTTGTTCTTCAACTGTCTGTGCAACAGCAAAATATAGTGAAAATTTGTGATCTCTATTACATTGATTTGCCTGAAGAACAATGTTCATGCAGTTTATCTAACGTCTGTTTTGGCAGGGGGCTTCAGGGAGGCTTACTAGGTCTTATAGAGCAGTCTGAAATTGGAGTGTTTCATGGCTTAGGCTGACCATCTTTTGCCATCTCCTCTTGTGTGAGTGATATTTGATCTGCTCTTAATGTACCGAAAACTTGTGACTCTTGCTAAAATCATACTGAGTTCTAAATTTCAAGTTTGAGATGTTTAGATATCTATCGCCTGCAGGAAAAAAAAAAATGTAGCAGAAGCACAAGAAGTTCGTGGCATATAAAGTTTTTCTAATTCAGAATTTTGCATTATTTCTTTCCACAGATAAGAAAGGGTGTAAAGTGCTTGGGAAGTGGTGGGCAAAGTTAATCACTACTTGTGCTTTAAGTACTTTTTTCTTCCTTGAGTCTCGTGTTTTCCATTCTGTTTTGAATAATGAATTTTCAAGCTTCCATTTTAAAGCTGCCATGGGAATTTTCAGTGTTATCTTTGCCATTTATGCAATACAAGACCAGGCTTTTATGAACCATCAAATCTTTTTAGAAAGCTGCTCATTAGAAACACTAGAAAAATTAAACTGATGCTTTTGTAAAAGCACTGGTTGACCTGACAGTCTTTTTAACCCTTACAGATAAAATTAAAGAGGAAAGTCAAATAACAAAATATCCAAAAAACTAATCCTACTGCAAATAATTCTCCACAACAATTTTGCCTAGGTTCACCTTTTCTAGCCAATGAAGATGGTGTACTCGGAGGTGTGATAGTTCTTCGGTGTTGCAGGTGTTCAGCAGAGACTGAAACGTCACAGGAAAAGCCAACTTTACTAGGTAAGAAATCTTACTCATTTTTACTTTAGGTTGGTGCTAACTCAAGGTAATAGCTGAAATAAAAATTCTTGTTGCATGTTTACCATTGTTTAAAAGCCACAAGTTATTACAGTTGCACAAGGTAAGGTGTGTGTTATCATTCAGCGTGTTATTCTTGTATTATGCCTTGCTGGTTTGCGTTATGAGACTTCGTGTACACGAGATACTGAGTACTACTTTGTCACTCAACTTGAGCCTGATTGTATCGCTCCCCAGTTATTTACTCTAGGAGGTAATCCGGCTCAATACAGATAATACCATTAGTGATTCTCAACCCAACAATAAAAGTTGATGTGAGCTTTATGTGTTTAATCAACATCATTTCTGTAAGAGTTTCATGTACACATATTTTGCTATTAAAAAGAACCACAGATTTACAAGGTGAATCCTTACAATTCAGATGATGGTTCTGGGGTAATACTGATGAACAGCAAACGGATTTTGGAAGTCTTGGATGGGAAAAGGATTTAGAAATAGGTTTTTAATGTTATATTTTTGGAGTTATTACTTGAATAGCATGTCTTTTTGAAGTAGACTATTAAATAGCATTTGACAATCATCCTACTATTGTCTTTCAACTATTTGAAAGCCAAGATGGTCTCATGCTGACTCCCGAAGCAGGACGTGGAGTTGCTAAAAATACAGAGAATGTTGCAAGTTTGATTTACAATTTTAAAATTTAAGAATGGAATAATTGTGACATTATTGATCTAGTGGAAAGTATCCCAGCACATAAATTCTACCACTAAAAAGGAGTTAAGAAAATGAAAATACAAGTTTGATTAAACAAGAACAAATAAGATCAGCTTAGCCATAAATTTCTTATGTTTGGAAATGAGAGTAATATTTTCTATTCATTTAATATTTGACTTACATGTAAGTAAACATGTTCCTATTAAAGAAGATTTTCCTCAAAAATTTACAAAGAAAATTCCCCAAGCATTGTAAGTAAAGACTTGATTGTTCTTTTTCTCTCCACTGAAATAAGATTCTTGCAGCACAGCTTATTCTAAACATATTTTTTTCTTTAGTGCAAAAATTTCCTGCCTTATAAATATGTTGAGTTAATCTGTAATTGAGCATATGTACTATTTGTGTTGTTTGGATTGAAGATAAATTGTGTGATACTGAACAATTTGGTGTATAGTATAATAAAATCATTTGTCTCTATTACAAGGATGATCTTTTTATATTTTTGAAACTATTGAAACAATTTTCAAGAAAGTGATTTATTAAATAGTTGAAAATGTTGGAAATGTCCTCAGAGCAAGTATGTAATTTAGGATTTTTATTGTAATTCCATTACTTTTATTAGTTAGCAATAATCACATTGCATGCTAGTATATGGTACTTTTGGTGGACAATGTAGAAGGAAAAAAAATCTTAAAAACTTAAAAAGAAAATATGCCTAGAGGTATCAAAGACAAAGAAGTATTTTGAGGATATTTGACCAGAACTGTTACTCAACTTCTCAAAATTAAAAGATAAAATAAATTTTGTCTGAAAAAAAATGCTTTCATTGACTGTTGAACCGTTAGAGTGTTAGGGAGGGGTAGGCCTCATCAAATGCAGTTACATTGCACTGAATATGTGTCACTGAAAGTTCTTGATTAACCTTTGGCAATATCAGTCACAAATCTATTACAGGGGAACAAATCGCATACCAAAATGAAGTTAATTTTTCTTTTATGGTGATATGTACACATCTGTCAGAATTTTCCAGTCTGCTGGGATTGTCCAAACTTTGATCTTCTGCTAAGGGTTAATTGCTATGCAAGGAAAAATGGTTCAAAGGATAAGCATACACGGCATGCTATGACCTTCGTCAGTCATATTAAGGGACTGTGAGGAATAACAACGAAGGAGTTTTAAAAATCATCTAGACATGCTTTTTACAAGATGTGAAAGTCTTTCAGTAATAAAATACGTGAAAACAGCTTTTTATGGCATCATATTTAATTCTTGTAAGACTGCTTCTGTAATCCAAGAGAAGAATTTGTACTTTGGTGCAATTTTTAACTCTTTACAGTATATACCCTAAATTCTGATTAACAACTCTTTCCATCATCCAAATTATGTACTTCATGACAGGAAAGAAAAATGTCTGTGAATAAAGCAAGAAAAATACTTTGTGACAATTTATAAAGCTCCATTAGATTAGAACTAATACGAATAATGTGCTCTTTGTCTGAATTTTGTAGGAGTGTATGTATGCATCAGGGAATTAAAAATCACTGCAGAAGGCTGTTTAAGACTGATAAATCAGGCCACTTTTAAACTTCAGAACAACACTTCGCTTGATTAACATGCTATAAGAGTACACGTTACCAGAGTTTAGTTTTCTAAATCACTATCACTACAAACACAAAACTGTTTGTAATGTTTCTATTCTAAATTAGCTGTGAGTACATGGTACCACGGAGCTGATGCTCTATATAGCTGGTGCTAGAGGTCAAGGTGATCAGATTTGAAAGTACATTGATGTGGAGGCCAAAAACAAAACCGGCCAATTTCTTCTCATCTTTCTTCTCTTACCTTTGGTGTTTCATGCTCACTCTCCCCAAAGAGAAGGGGTGATAGTATCTGCTCTCGATATCATTCAGTATACTTTCAGGATCAGGTCTTGCTCTGAGTTTGCCAGGCATCTTTCTTGCTTATTGTGCAGGATTATTCTGGTTTCATCCAATGTCTCTCCTGCTGCTTCTGCAGGATTATTTCTCTTTCACCAGACGTCTTTGTATGTCTTCAGTTCTGTCTTGCAGAGTTTACTAATTCTGCATGTTTTCCTGTATCCACTGTACCACAAATCTCTGTTTACCCCTTGGTGTTTGCATGTTATATATGTATTTATGCTCATTTCTGTGAAAAAATGCTTGATACAGATTATTTTTGGATAGTCTTACAATTCTACAGAATCCTTGTACACCATCTGAGCTTATGCTGTTGTAGAGGGCTTGTGTCTGAGTTCAAGGCAAGTAAATGCAATTTATATCTGCTTCTACTTTATGGGTGAAACCAGCCTCTGCTTTAGAAGTTAATCGTATCTTTTAACTTCATTTGCAACTTTTCTATTTCTCGTCTTGGAGGCTTCTTATTGTTGAAGTAACTTTCTCATCCTGGGTATTAGTTCTGCAGTGTGTGACTGCAAATAGTACAGGAAAATCTTATTGTTTGTTTGGTAGCTATTTCTTTTGAGATTAAATTATTCTGGCAAGTAGTTTTTGTTCTTTGAGTTTTGTAAGACCCTGTTCATTTCTTTCTCCTTTCTCAATCTTTATTTTAAGCTAAGTTTTTTTCTCAAGATTCCAGTCTTGTTAAATTACATCTTATATTTTTTAAAAAAATGCATTTTTATGACTTCTTGCATTTTCCTTTATAGTGGAATTTCTGTGGAGCCATACAACAGAGAGCATGTGTGTAGGATATATGTCTGCACAGGATGGCAAAGCTAAGGTAAGCCATGAGGAATAGGTTGTAATGGTTGTAGAGGTTGTAGAATGGTTGTAATGGTTGTAGAATGGGTGCAGAAGTTAAGGAGAATTTAAATAACGAAATACATAAAAATTCTGTCTTGAAGAGAAGGGAAAAAGTAACGGGTGCAGAAGAAGTTAAATATATTTATTGATGGGGTCTTTCTGATTCCCCTTCCTTAATTGCAGCAGTTAGGAAACCTATGCTAACATATGTATTACGTAAGGAAAATTTGTCACAAACATATTGTCATTCCTTCTGCTGTTGGTAATTGTATTTGAATAATTTTATCCAGCTTCATTTAGTTACACTCTTTATCTAGGTTGGTACACTATTTTTCTGTGGGTGTGTCTTCCTTCAGATAACAGAATTGCAACATCATCAAAGAAGAAGGGAGAGGATATAAAACAAACTTTGAGCTAGTTCCTAGAACAGCCTCTGTTATATACAATCTGCATGTTAACATCCATGTTTTCAGTTTCTTGGGGACTATTTACTTTTTTTTTTTTTTCAATGAGAGAAATAATATATTAAAACTGAGTTTAGCAATGGGAACTAGAAAAGTCTTTAATGTCAAATAGTAGAGGTTAACCAAAAAGGATGAGAGCCACCTATGCTTAGGCAAATACAGTACTGCAGGGACAAGGCAGGTACTGCGATGGAGGGAGAGGACTACAAAAACAAAATATTTCTCTTTCTTTTTTTTTTTGGGGGGGGGGGGGGGGGGGAGACTGTATTTCATTTGTGAGAGAAGTATAAAAAAAAATGCAAAAGAAGGAAATTGACATCAGATAATTTTACACACCAAAAGTGGTGTAACATGCTGGTTGGAGCATTGGGAACAGATGTGTTACTTTGAGGAGAAAAATGTATAGAAAAAAATACAAGAATGCCCTAGAAGGAGAAGGAGATAAAAAGCTGGTGAAGGTGATGCTGGTAGAGGTGTTAGTGAAGTACTCTCCTTCATGGCATATGTCAAGTTCCTTCCAGCTGAGTATGGAACAGGACATGTTTTTGCTTGTTTTCTTAACATATATTTTAGATTTTCTTGGAAAAGAATCTGAACTTAGACTAAAAGCTCAGACTGAACTAAGTAAAACTCACTCAAGCTCAGCTGTGGATGTGCTAGTATTCATTGGTTAATGCAGAAGTCACTGTGTTCACAGTGAAAGAAGGAGGATTTCTAGAATGCACAATATTAAATTATTACAGTGTGCACACCTGCTTCTTGCTTACATTATAACACTCAAAAGGTGTGTCTAAGGAAGTACTCTGTTTCTTCCTGGTAGTGTCTTTCTAATTAATGAATAAATGCTAAATATGAAATCTGTCTGGAAATGAGTACTAGCATGACAGTGCCATGCCCAGAGATGTTTTCCTACTCACAGTTGTAACATTTGACATCTGGTGTGCATTGTTTTCATACTGCTGGTAAATTCTCCAGCTGGTAATCTTGATTGCGCTGACAGACACAGCTGCTCCTCTCGGTTCACTTTTAAATTATGTTTTTGACCTTCACTGAAGAGTTAATCCCCCTCCCTTTCTTCCTCCTTTGAGTCTGTGGCCACAAATGCTTTCCAGAGAAAAACCACAAATGCTTTTGCTGCTGACTTCTATTGATCAAAAAAAGTCTTCTGTCATAAAAGCTGGAATTTTATTCTGCTACAACTAGGGCTAAGTTATAGATGGAAAACTGGGCTTGAAATAGAACACAATGTTTTGTACGTTGAAAAAAAAATCTTTTTTCTTTAATAGAATAACTGTTTTGGAACAGTTAATTTTGAGTGCTTGCCATGAAAAAAACAAGGGTATAAGAATTCATAAAAGTATAAAATATCACTTGTTTATGAGTACCATAACAAAATCATCAGGCAGCAGCTTGTAGGGAAACATGTTGCTTTCCTGTTTATCTCGGGTGGTAAAGAACTTCAGTTTTTATTTCTTTCATCAGTTTAGGACTCAAGTTTTATTCTTAAACCAAGGGATTGTCACGGTGGCTGGTTTGGGGCTGTTTCAATTTAATGAATATGAAAGCAGATATTGTCACAGCAAGGCTTTTAGAAAGTGAGAAGGTTTTTAAGTGTTTTTAAGTGTCTAGTGTTATGAATTAGACTACTGTTAGAATCATAATTATATAAATGGGTACGTACTTAAGAAAAAAGTTCCTGCTTTATAATCTTGGTGTGTTTCTTTGTGCATTGGAGGCTAATGCGTTTCATAATAGTATCTAGAAAATGGTCTTCATGGATTTGATGCGAAGAGATAGCAGAGGCCTTTCTTACAAGGCAGACACTGCACTCTGACCAGCTGGATACCAGCTCACCTACAGAAACTGGTACGCTTGAGAGGCAGAAACATACTCAACCCATTAACTATCAACAACTCCTTAAAAGAAAAGTGAGGCAGGAAAGCGGGATCCGAGGCTTGAAACGGTTTGCACATCCTGACCTGCTGGTGCCTCTGGCTTTTAGCGCTATGAGCTCTCCAAGTACTGATCTGGAGGCAGCCTTGCAACAGGAGTTTGTTTCCTTCCAATTTAGAAACGGCTGGGCTCTGCAGCCGGCCGTTCACCTCCAAACAAGACTGCTTGTATGCTCACTTGCCAGCCTGAATGCATGAAGTGGCTGAGCCTGCAAGAGCTGTAGAACAGTTTTGCAGTGTGACTAATAACTGTTTGATTTAAAGCATACTTTCTGGAAAGGTGTCCAGTCCTTTTTGTTGGAAACCAGTTTTCTGAAGAAGTCATTGTTTCCTGTCCAAACATTGGTTTAAAATGTTTGGTTGAAATTTGTTTTAACAGTAGTGTGGAGGCTTACCAGATGAACTAAGTTCACACCTGACTGCTGATGCAGTCATCCCTGGTTGTGTGTCCTGTTAGTTGCCTTTATCTCTCCCTCAGTGTGAAAGTGTTCCGGCTCCTCCAGCACTGATAGCAGCAGTAATGTCGTCTTTGCTACCTGCACGGTATCTGCATCTGACTTCCTTCTGGTTCCTAGGCCCTGGAACCCTTACATCACTGCCGCAAGTAGCTCATCAAAGCACATCCTTGCTGGTTCAACATTGTACTCTGTTTTGTCATCCCCCCCAACACTAGCAGTTTCATAATCACTCAGGCCCAATGTTTGTCACACACTGGATGTGGAAGGAAACAAACTGACTTTTTAGAATATACTTCTTGGAACTAACCTATACCACCTATTGCTACAACTTAGGCAGGGTCTCTCAGCTATAATGAGCTTAAGTGATGGATAGATTCTATTTTAGCAGTTGCCATTACATTTGAGATGTAAATGAAGAGCAGGAACGAAAGGAGGTTTGTGGATAGATTACAAATTAATTGACTCCTCTGAGCTGCTGCTTAGTCTTTGTATCTTGTTCTTTGTCTGCTTTGACCAACTGAGAACGCTGCAAAGGAAAAGTTCTTCAATGTCAGGTGACAGTACAACATATGCCGGCAACGTAAGCACACATATAAACAGCATCTCTTGAAGATTCTGGTTATGGGTGGGCATCCTTTCTTCGATTTAACACCATATATTTTTGCTTAATCAACCAGGAGCCCTTTTAGCCCTGGCAGAGTCTGCAGTGTATTTGCTCACATGGGGCTCACAGCATTTTGTGCCCACAAAGTAGAAGTAGGTGGGATGTGCTACAGGACTTCTTTTTTCCTGGATACCCCAAATTTCTTATATTATCTTAGTGATTTAGAGGAGTTGGTGGTGGATGATATTTTTGCTTGAAAATAGGGACTTCCTCACTGTTTTTTCAGTAGTGTTTCAAGACCAGGCTCTTTCTTACAAGTGAAAATTCCAATCTCAATACCAACAATATGCAGTTCTGGTCCTATGTTATCCATAAGTATTTGAAATAATTTGTCATCTCAGTATGGTTCTTAGTAGGGATATGATGAGTTAATATATGATCTGTGTATAATTGTCGCATACTTCCGCAATTATTGCAAATACTGCAATGCTTTTGAGATATCACTGTAGTTCAACTTTTTACATTTTAGTATTTCTAATAGCTAGATGAGCTACACAACTAGTTTCTAAAAATCTAGCTGTAATATTGAATGTAGTCCAGATTCAGTTGCCAGTTTAAATCTCTCTTTGGCACATATTCAATTCATGAATTAGTAAGCTTTATGTTGTAGCAGGTTTTAACATTGCAAAACTATGTATGCCATTCTTTCCATTTTCTAATGAACCAAATTCAAGTTGCTTTGCAAGACAGGGGGAACTGTAGTGGAGAGTGTCATATGTTGCTGGGTTTGGAAACACGCATTAGCAGCAACTGCAGTCTACACCAAATGTGGTTGTAATACGCAAACAGAAACTTTATCTTTGACAGCTAATTTCATGTTCCAGTATGAAGAAACAGTGAATGGGGAGACCATTTCCAATTCACTCTTCTTGTTGAGATTAAGTGCTATAATCAGATTTACTTGACTTTACGAACACTGTAAAATTTAGCAAAAATTACTTCCCTCTATGTTTAAAGTAATATTTATGACAAACACCGATTGTAGTGATTGTTGTCAAGTTTTCTGATGATAAACTGTGTTTTACTTGTGAATAAAAGGTTTGTGAAAGCCCTTTGTGAGGAGAAGGGCAGCTATCCAGTGCTCATTGGGTGAAGAAATACATCTTGGAAGAATCCAAATATTAATTTGAAAATTAGTGGAAAAATTTAACAAACCTGTTTAGTTAACAGAAATACTAAGTCAAATAATTTAGTCATTCATTTCAGGATACAGAGACAGTCTTTTAACTTCATGAGACAGGAAAAGTATATGTCACTGTTATCTTTTTTTTTCTTTAATCTGCACTCATGTCTGGAGACTGGGGAATCATTCAGAAATTCTTACTTGAAAATAACTCTGTGCATACAGTAGAGCATCCAGTTCTCTCATAAAAATAAGGTATTTATACTTGTTGGAAATAACCTTCAGTGCTGAGATACCAGTTAAAATATTTGGCTTACTGACCTTCATGGAAATTATGGGCTTTGAGATGGGAAGATAAGTTAAATTTGTTGGGTTGAGTTCTTGCACAAAGCCAGAAGTTCTGGAATTTTCCTCATATTTGGCTGTTATATCTTAGAGCAGAGCAGAGTAGAGGACATTATGTATCTAGGTATGCAAATATAAATAAAATGACCTGACTTAGCACCTGCAATTCAGACTAGTAAATATCAAGTTTTAAAACATATGGCAGTATTCTAAAATACCTCTACAATTGCCTGGAGTGATGAGCTGAATAGATGATGAATTGCTACATAGCTTTAGATGAAGTATGTGTATGAATGATACAAGGAGTTTAAAATACTTTAGTTTTCGACTTTCTGAAAATCTCATTTGTTTCTAACACATTGTCCTAAAGTTTTTAGATGCACCAATTGTGTGTAATTATATATTTAACCCACAGAATGAATTTGAGCTTGGAAAACTGTTAGGTTCCTGAGTAACCTGTGTGTAGAACCATTATTCTGAGTGCCTGAGAGCCAGAAGCATGCCATCAGTATGACTGTCTTGCCCACAGGGACAATCCTTCTGGAGCACCCCCCCATATATATATATATATTTATTTTTTTTCTGCCAAGAGAGAGTTGTGTATGGAATATTGTGATAGCAGCGGTTGTCAGTGTTTTTCAGGGCATCCTCTCCTGTCATATGGCAGGCATACATTCAGACTGTGATGGAGGAGAGCTTCCCAGGAGACGGAGCAGCAGAGGATGACTGTTGCCACCAGAATGGGCTGTTACTGCCTAGAGAAGATATTGACAGTAGGTCCAGATGGTTTTCATGGTGGAAGTGCATACCCAGCTAGAAAGCTTGTAGACATCTGAGTGATTCTGAGTTTCTAACGAATATATGGGTTTGGTACTCTTTTTATTTAACAAGTAAGGTGGTAGAAAACAATTTAATTAAGTACATGATGTCCTCAGTCTCTGTTTCATTATATTTCATCTCAATAGTGTAATGAATGGAAAAAGTTTGTTTTATACATTATTCTGTCCAAAGCACATCCTGAGCGTGTAATAAGAAAGCTAAACACATGAAGTACTCCCTTGACTTGCTTAAGAACTGAATGTGCTGCCATCTGGTAGTTGTGCTCTGTTCTCTTGGCAGTATTTGATTGACTTCAGTTTTCTCATGTAGTGCTGTCTGTCTTTTGGCTTAGGCATTATATTAATTCTACACTGTATCTATGCTTTTAATGAAAAAAATGAAGCTGATGTGACAAACTCGTACTTTTATGTGAATAAAAGGAGGAGACTAGCTCTTTAAAGACTTTAAGTCTTTAGTTGGCCCCAAAGTTGTTTCAGAAACTTTATCTGAGAGACATGAAGTAAAGAAAGTCTTGGCACAACTTGTATTTAAAAAATATACTAAAAATACATTACAAAAAAAAATCAAATGTTTTTGATGAAAAGATGAAATCTCTGTAGCAGTTAACACTTATTCCAGGGCAGGATGACCAATTAGTTTTGGACTTGCAGGGCAGTGGGGAGCTTTCCAGTGTAGATCAAAAGGGACTGAGAGACAGTAAGTTTGGACAGTGTCTGGGGTTGTGGGAGTTAGTTGCTGTGGTTTAGTTAGGAGGGAAAGAGGGATTAATTTTTGTTTTGTTATATTTTTGATGACAAGTACACACAGAGCAAGAATCAGTGTCTGAAGGCTGGTTAGCTTGGTTGTGCTGTGTAGGTGGGGGGAAAAAGGCAAAATCAAGTACTTCATCTAACATTTATTTATTTTCGTTTTTAATAGTGGGCATGAGATTTTCCCTCTAAGCTACAGACAAGTAGCTTAGTACAGGCAGTGATGATGTGGTTTCTTAGTCCATTCTGTCAGAATCTGTGTTTCTGCTAGGTGTCACCAACCTCACTTTTTGCTAGGAAAACAAAGAAACTCAAAATATTCTCAGGGACAGTAAAATTTCCATTTATAGAGCTAAAGATCTGGATAGCCCTGCCATTCCTGATTTACCTTTCCTTAGCATACTGTTTCCTCAAGGAGAAACTTCTGTGAAGCTTAGTGGAGGATTAATTCCAAACTTTTTTTTTTTTCTTTTCTTATTTGTATATTCCCAGGTGCAATTTCCCCTAGATGTAGGTTCATTCAAGTGTTAAAGCTGATGGACTAATCAAATTAAAAAAATTAAAAGCTTTCCAGTGTTTTTGGTTGTTTTTTTTTTATATATATTTTTAAATCTAAATCCAATCCATTGTACAATCTGAACTTAATATAAATATGATGTTGAGGTAAAAAAAAAATGTAGCAAACGGTACAAATAAGTTCTGTGGTTGCATTTTTAAAATCTTAAATATTCTTTGATGTTTCTTTTTATTTACTAGAGTTCATTCTTATGGCTAGGAACAAGGGAAGTTGTAAGAATTCACTTGGGAGTTTATCTGAAGTTGTCCTGATATGGCAATATTATCCTTTGATATTACTTATTAGTAAACATATTTTAAATACTCTCATCTTGTATCTGTGTGGATTTTGTTCTACCTAAAGCAGACATTGGTGGAAGTAAGAAGCAGTAGTCAGTGTAAGCATCTGTATTTGCTTCATCGTACAAAGTGCAAATAAACAGGATGCAAGTAAAGGATTAAAGAAAGGTTTTGTTAATATGTGGTTTCGGTGTTTCTGTAAATGGAAATGTACGTGTGCTAGTAAGTAGTGTTGTTTTTTGTTGTTGTCGGTTTGGTTTTGTTCCTTTTTTATGGAAAACTTGTTTTTCTTTGTATACAAAATGCGTTTTTGTTTTTGTTTAATAGGAAATGTGTTTTGGACAGCTATGTAAGCATAGCTACTTGATGATGTATTGACAGATATTAAATATCTGTTTATCCTCTCTTGGTCTTTTTTTCCTTCCCTTGCTCAAGATCTTACTAGGATATTATGCTCAGCTAACTTTTGAATAGCGTGATCTATAAAATTTCAGGTAGATTCGATGGAGTCTCACATTTTGCTCCTGCAGTTATGTAAGTGTGTACTAGGCATTTAACTTTGGGTTGTGGGTTAAATCAAGCCTATGCAAAAGATTAATTCATAATTCCAGTGAGAAATCTAATTTCAACAAATAAAGTCTGTTGTATTTATAAGGAAAAAAGTGATTATAAGATTCATAATAATCATGATAGTGCTAATACTTCTTACATTTTGGTAATAAGTTTCCTCCCTTATGCCTCCTGGAATCATCTTCGAGCCTCCATGCTTTTTATTGTCTTGCTGCTACGGTCTGCTAATAATTCTGACTGATCACTGTGTAAATGTCCTCATTTACAAATGATGTTTGATTTAGATTGGCCCACAGGTTTGCTTTGATTTTAGTATCTCACTTTAGTATCTCAAAGGCATTCTTCCACCGAGGAAAGGTTGGTACAATGCCCTTCAAACAATGTTGTTTGTACATTGTCATCCTATCCCACTTTTCAGTTACAAAACTTAACAGACCTGGAAAAATGTCTTGGGTCTTTTGCTCTTAAAATCAAAAATACCCTTTTTTCTTTCTTTTTTTTTTTCTCTTTTCTTTTTTCTTTCTCTCTCTCTCTCTCTCTCTCTCTCTGTTTTTAAATTTAGGAAATAGCTTCTTAAAAAAATGTCAGTAAGATTTGGGGGAAACTAAGAGATTTGAAAGGAATCTTTTCTTCTTGAAGTGGTAAATCATGGTCGTAACCAAAATTGTTCTGAAAGTAGGAAGATGTTCATATATCAAGCAGGAAGGCCAGAGATCAAAGTTTTAACAGTAAAATGAAAACCTTTAAATGTTTTTAATTAAATCTCATTCTGTAATTTAGCTGAAAACAAGACCACCTAAGAGCAGACACCAGGATACCCTTATCAAGAAAGGAATTGAAAGAAGCTGCTTCTGAAATACAAAAAGTCTCTGTGATGCGATGAATTGTGGTTACAGCCTCAAAAATCTTCCTGTTGAATTGATGGAAGTTCCTCTTAGGGAACTTTTACATCATAGAACCATGGAATGGTTTGGAAGGAATCCTTAAAGATCATCTAGTCCAACCCCCCTGCAACCCATTGCCTCACTGCAAGTTACACATTTTGCAGCACTTCAATCTTTTAAATGGGATAATGTACACACAAAAACTTAAAGATGTAGTTGGCTGCACCTAAAGGAACCTGTAATTTCTCGTGCCAGCAATTTCATTGTTGTGAGCTTTATATCATAGTAGGAGTCATTCAATAATTGTTTAAGCATTAAGTTGTTTGAGCTTTAACGAATCACTTGATGAAAGTTGTTACTCGTGAGGGGAATGAAGTGCTTCTGCTTTGGTGGGAGGGGTGGCTAGGGAGTAGCTCTAGCTGATGACACCTTCTGCCTCAAGCCCGGGGAAATGCTGTTATCAGCGCCATTGCATTTTAGACTTCCACTAGGGCTCTTTTTAGTGTTTTACCAGAATCCACTCAGCAGCTCTGAAAACTGGAAACAGCAAAGTCTGTAGAAACATGCTGCTCTTTGCTGGTTTGGTTACACACTGATTTAGCCCTTGGCTCTATATGAAAGCCATCAATATATCTGAAAATGACTCTGCTGTAGCTCAAAATCAACAGTGTAGATGAAAATGGAAGCAGTTTCCACAGTCCAAAAACATGCACAGGAAAAAAGATTGTCATTACTTTTAAGAATAAATCAAAATATCTTTTAATAGCTGAATACTTTTGCCCATCAGTAACGAGATGTACCACAGAATAGAAAGGATTTTTAACAGATTTTTAGTGTCACTGAATTACAGCAGTGTTGTAAGCTAAATTGCTATATGCACATGCATATATGCCCAGTTTATTGCTGAAATATTACAGAACCATCTAAAGACCTGCTTTTAAAACTTAAAACTTCTCAATAGAAAGATGCTTGTTGACAGAAACACATTGCTCTTTGGGTCCTTTTATTTGACAATGGACAACAAATACTCTAGAGGAAACTTTTGTGTTTTTTTTTTTTTTTTTTAGGGGGACCAGTAGGTATTTTATGCAGAGAATTTTTTTTGGCGTTTTCATCATTGCAGTTGGCTTATGCTCTAAGGTGCAAGTTTATCTCTGTCAAATATTTTATTGTGTCTTGGGCTTCTGTAAAGCATATTTCTGTATGCAGTACTAAATTTCTTTGAATCTTCGTAAGGAATAAGCTAACAAGCCATGGAAGACCACAGTTATTTTTCTTTTCATGATGAATTATCTTTTCTTCTATTCTCAGTGGACTGGGTTATCCAGTTTACCTTTTCTACACATCTGTCATGGTCCTTCTCTTCATGTGTTAAACATTAGCACAAACAAAATAGAAAAGAATCCAAGTTGTTTGCAACTTTTGAAGTTGCTTTGTAATTCGCCCTTCAGACTGCAGTAATTAAACATATTAATTGTTTGATATTTACAAGCTTGCTCTGTGTCCTGTATAATTTTGCCTCTCTTCCTATTTGATAACACTCTCTTGGCTTTTCCACAGACTCACATTTCAAGACTTCCTCCTGGAGCTGTGGCAGGACAGTCCGTGGCAATAGAAGGAGGGGTTTGCCGACTGGAGAGTCCAGAAAGCTAAACAGCTGATTCCTCACTTCATTGCAAAGAATGTGAATGACTTTTTGTACAATAAGTTTTTTTGTGTTTTAACAGATGTTGGAAATTCTACTCTTGTTTTATACCCCGTATTGCAACCATGTGCACCATAATTTGAGACAAGTGCTGCTGTAGTTTATGTTCTCACTCTGTGAATGGGGGTGTGTGCATGTTCATTTTTTCCCTAATAAAATAGGAGCTCTTCCCAGTTGTACAAAGATTATGTATGATTAATGATTGTGTTTTCATTGTTTTACGTTTGAAAAGTATCTGAAAGTACAAAAAAAATTAATTTAAAGATGTGGTCGCAATTGTCATTCATGTTCTAAATTTAAAAGTAACAGGCCTTTGAAGTGGCTGTATAATTATGCAAAAATGATTATGGTTTCTAAGTTTCTCAGTGGTTTAAGGAAATCCAGTGATGGTTTAAACATGGGTTGTTTTTTTCCTCCCCAATAAGGAGGAATTTTTTTTGTCAAAGAGTGGTTTCAGTGAAACAAACTAAAGCAAAATTAAGGCTAAAATTGTTTTAAATAATCTTATAGGTCATATCTCTGTTCCCAAACTAAGATGTTAATAGCTTCAAGCTGTATGTATTACAAAAAGCTATATAAAGATAATGTATCGTAATGCAGTCTTTATGTATAATGGAATATTACAATGTAAATAAGAAAAAAAAAGTTTATGGAAAGATTCAATATTATTCTTCGCTTCTGTTTTAAATCTATTTTTGAGAGAGGTACAGAAATGAACATATTACTGGATGCGAAGTGCAATGTGTATTGAATGGATGTTGGGAGGTCTGATACTAGCTTTCTTATAGATAAAGCAACTTCCTAAAGTCCAGCCACAGCATGGGTATTTATATAACTGTGTGTAATATGTATGTACTGTGCATAAATTTACTGTAATTCTTTTTTATACCTTCAACAAAACTGCAGTATAAAACAATGTAATCCTTGTCTGCCTCGTGAAGCATTGGCAGCTGAACTGTCTTTTGTCACCAGTTCTGATACGTTGGCCAGACGCCTGAGTACTAAAAGTGAGTTCTGACATATAATCTTCCATTCAGTACTTTTTTCTTCACAGCACTGGCAGCAATAGAAGACTTTTGTAGTTAATTCATTGTCCTGATAAGTATGCCAAAGAGAAACTAAATTAGTTCATCTTTTTCCCTGGTGGATATTTGGTAATTCTGTTTTCAGAAATAGTGGATGAATAGATATTCAGACTGTATTTGCTTAATCGGGCATTGTAATTGCCTCTTTTGTAATGTTGTGCCTGCCTATAACAGACATACTTGACTGATTAAATGGTTACATTGATTGTAGTACCAATCTTTCATGGATAAAAATCTTAATAAATTTTTTTTTAATACCCGGAGTTCATTTTCACTTTTATGTTAAAGAATACATTGATATACTGTCTTTTTTTTTTTAAAGTGAAATTAATGTCATCCTGTAGTTGAAGATATTTATGTAAATTCCTGCAAAAAAATATGAAACAGGCTTTTCAGGTTGCAAAAACAAAAAGTGGAATGCATATCAGTCTGCATCCTCAGAGGATATACTTAGTCTAGTCTGATGAAGTGAAGTAGAGCTATACTTATTTGCACTAGCAGAGACCTCGGCAGTGAAGAGTACAACACTTCAGAAATGTTCTAACAAAGAAGCTAAGTTATCAGAGACAGTAAAATTTCTCTAATATACAACAGTAAGTTACTGTATGGGTGCTGTACTATGTAGTGAGTGAAGAACAGAAATAATACTTACGGGTTTGCAAGTAGCCAAATTTGAAAACGGAATTTTATTTGGAAAAGTATTTGGAAAAGTAACTGTTAACCTTCCATTCCAAACATGCTTTTCAGTGTTGCCTTCATAGAAGCATTGGTATAAATTCACTCTTTCATGGAATAAGCATGGCAGAAGGGCTTGTAAAATGACAAGTTCTTTCTTCCACTCACTTCCTTAATTTCTCTTTATGGAGAGCTGTATTCCAGCTTATGATTTTTTCCCATATGCTGCCTCAAAATCTTATTTTTGTGTGTGTATATATACATACGTGTATATACAAATCATAACCCGAGTGTCAGATGAAATGTTTTGCTTCTCCTTTGCTTCCATGTGTAAGTAGTACTCCAATCTATTACTTCATAAATAGTATTTGTCAAAAAAGTCATGTTTCTTCACGAAGCTATGTAGGAACTATTGTTTGAATTTGGGCAGTGTCTATTTTCATTATCCAACTTTTCCTCCTTCAGTCTGAATAGAGGAAAAAGGAAAAAGAAAAAAAAAGTTTTTCTTATCCTGAGAATCACAAGCAAGGTATGGAGCACAACCCAGGTACAGAGTTGACTTTCTACCTAAGATACTCATATGAAGCAAACTGTTAGCACATTCGCATTTCTGTATCAATAATCATAAAGCCTGACAGGAGCACAACTTCCTATCATCCTACTCCCACTTAAGCCAATGAAAGATCTTACACAGCTTTAATTGTGGGTCTAATTCTGCCGCTGAGTCTATTTTGGACTTGAAAAGGGCTTATGAAAAATAAGTGGTGAGGACGACGGATACACTTTGCAATGAAGCGATCTGCAAACTCTTGTATGTGATGAGTAACCATTGCCACTGGCATAAGCAGATACAGTCCAAGAAGAAATTATACAGTTGACAGCAATAGCTTGCTAAAATTATAAAGGAAGGGTAACCAAATGAAATGCATATAAATACAAACAATTTGAATACTGTTGATTTTATACTCAAACACACAATTACATGTCCTAGGTTATTTTGTAGCAGACAGGTTGGTGCCAGTGTAGTCATTCATCTACCATAATAAATTTCACTGCTAAAAGCTTGTAATAGTCTCTCAAAGTAAAGTTCAGAGGTGATTTGAATTCCATTTTGTGTATTCTGTAGGTACAAAGACTGTGCTTCTCTGCTTGTGAATTAATCTGCGGAAAGGACATGAAATTCAAGTGATTTGAATGGGAAGGAAGAGGGAGCCTGACTTTCTGAAGCTGCAGCCATTCTACATGCAAAGGTCAATATGGGACATGTTGTGGAAGGAGAAGAAGGCCTAAGAGGAAGCAAAGCTGGTAAAAAAAAAATCAGGGGCATTAGCAAGGCTAATAGTAACTGCTATTGTTAACTAAAATTCAGGTTAATAGCAGGGTCTTGAGGAAGAAGCCCAAACTATTGATTATTATGGTATTACAGTTGAAACCGGTGCAACCGGTGGCCAAAGCACACCTAGAGTTGAAGCTGGCTGTGTCTGTGAGAGAAAATAAAAAGGGCTTTTTCAGATATGTGAATGGAAAAGGGAGAACTAAAGAATACATAGGGCCGCTCCTTGATAGGGAAGGTCTCCTCACAGACAATGACATAGGCAAAGCAGAGACGCTTAACACCTTCTTCGCCTCTGTCTTCAATGCCGATGATGGGCTTCGGGACCCAGGGTGCCCTGAGCTGGAGGAGCGGGACGGTGGGGATGACAAACTCCCAACCGACCCTGAACGTGTGCGGGATTTGCTACTCCACCTGGATCCCTACAAGTCCATGGGTCCGGATGGGATTCATCCCCGGGTGCTGAAAGAGCTGGCGGACGTCATCGCGGAACCTCTCTCAATTATTTTTCAACGATCCTGGGAATTTGGAGAGGTCCCGGTAGACTGGAAGCTGGCAAATGTTGTGCCGATTTACAAGAAGGGTCAGAAAGAAGACCCTAGCAATTACAGGCCTGTCAGTCTCACGTCAGTGCCTGGTAAAATCATGGAGAAGATGGTTCTCGAACTTATTGAGGCTCACCTGGGGGACAAAGCAGTCATTGGTCCCAGCCAGCATGGGTTTGTGAAGGGTAGGTCCTGCCTAACTAACCTGATTTCCTTTTATGATAAGATCACCCGTATGATGGACCAAGGGAAACCAGCTGATGTGATTTTTTTGGACTTCAGCAAGGCTTTTGACACGGTTTCCCATAGGATCCTACTGGACAAAATGTCCACCATACAGCTAAATAAAAACATCATACGATGGGTGAGCAATTGGCTAACGGGCAGGGCCCAAAGGGTTATGGTAAATGGGGCTGCGTCAGGCTGGCGGGCGGTCACCAGTGGGGTCCCTCAAGGCTCCATTTTAGGGCCGGTACTTTTCAATATTTTTATAAACGATCTGGATGTAGGAATAGAAGGTATTTTGAGCAAGTTTGCTGATGACACCAAACTTGGAGGAGTTGTGGACTCGAATGAGGGTGGAAAGGCCTTGCAGAGGGATCTGGATAGGTTGGAGAGCTGGGCGATCACCAACCGCATGAAGTTCAATAAGAGCAAGTGCCGGGTCCTGCACCTGGGACGGGGAAACCCTGGCTGCACGTACAGACTGGGCGATGAGACGCTGGAGAGCAGCCTAGAAGAGAGGGATCTGGGGGTCGTGGTAGACAGCAAGTTGAATATGAGCCAGCAGTGTGCCCTGGCGGCCAGGAGGGCCAACCGTGTCCTGGGGTGCATCAAGCACGGCATCGCTAGTAGGTCAAGGGAGGTGATTGTCCCGCTCTACTCTGCGCTGGTGCGGCCTCACCTCGAGTACTGTGTGCAGTTCTGGGCACCACAGTATAAAAAGGACATGAAACTGTTGGAGAGTGTACAGAGGAGGGCTACGAAGATGGTGAAAGGCCTGGAGGGGAAGACGTACGAGGAACGGCTGAGGTCACTGGGCCTGTTCAGCCTGGAGAAGAGGAGGCTGAGGGGAGACCTCATCACAGTCTACAACTTCCTCGTAAGGGGGTGTCGAGAGGCAGGAGACCTTTTCTCCATTAACACCAGTGACAGGACCCGCGGGAACGGGGTTAAGCTGAGGCAGGGGAAATTTAGGCTCGACATCAGGAGGGGGTTCTTCACAGAGAGGGTGGTTGCACACTGGAACAGGCTCCCCGGGGAAGTGGTCACTGCACCGAGCCTGTCTGAATTTAAGAAGAGATTGGACTGTGCACTTAGTCACATGGTCTGAACTTTTGGGTAGACCTGTGCGGTGTCAAGAGTTGGACTTGATGATCCTTAAGGGTCCCTTCCAACTCAGGGTATTCTATGATTCTATGATACAGTTGAAACCGGTGCAACATTTCACAGCGGACAGTCTTTACAGCTCAGTTTTGAGCAGAATGATGCAGAATTAAAGACAGGAAGTTATGGAGCATATATCTACATATCTGAGAAAATGAAAACTTGTCATTCCACTGTAATTCCTAGTAGGCCTATAGCTTTATTTTTTTTCTTTTTTTCTTTTCAGAAAGCAGTGTGGGAGGATTAGTCCTGTGCTTGATCATTCACTCCATTACAAGATAGCACAGCTATTAGGAGGACTTTTTTAGTTTAAGGTCCTATAATGATGCAGCATTCATCTACATAACCTAGGCAATAAATCCTCATAAAAATGATCAGGATCACTTAATGGTTATTAGAACATAATAAATGCCTGTCTTCTTATACGCAGTCCTGTGAACTCAAACCAAATGACATGTTAATGAACACATGAGCAACAGCTGCCATGAGACCTGCTTTCCTATGGCTTTGTGTCTTAACCACAATACCCTCAGTTGCCTTAAAAGTCTCGTATGTTGCCAATGCAATACACTTATTATATTTCTTATGCTCTACACTCCTTCAGTAAGATATTTCTTGCAAGGTAATATCCTGCTCTCCCATGTTCCCCATCCCAGTACAGAAGTGTCAGCTACTCCGTCTCCTCTGTCTCCACATACTGCAGTATTTTTAGCTAACCCTCATGTTCCTGGTGTTCATGCACATCTGCTGCACAGGAGGCAGCACACGTGTGTGGTGACAGGGTAAGTGTCTCTTATACCTTGGCTGCTGGTCTCAAGGGTTGCCTGTAACCCCCAGGCTCATGTTGTGCAAATCTCCCATAGGCAACGACTATCTGTCAGGTATGTAGTCCTCTTCAGATTTGTAGAAATTGGCGAATGGAGGCAGGAATTACTGAAACAGAACAGACAGACAGCATGAGTGTGTAAGCATGGTTTCCTTAGGCTCCAGCCTGAAAGAATATGAAGCAGCTGCTTTGCCTTATTTCTTAAACAGCATCTGAGAAGCTTGAGAGCAAACCAACTTGCACCAAGAGCTATATTCACCAGCCTGTCAAGGGTGATGTAGGGGTTTAAGCAAGTCAAAGCTGTGAGGCTCCAACTAGCCTGGGGAGAAACCAGCTGTGACATTATGGTATCAGTGCTCATCCTGGAGTTTGTATAAACCTGCCAAGGACTGTGGGTGACATGTCCTTGTCTTGTTAACCTGTTATGCTCTGCACTTTCAGGCACACAAGGCTTGTTTCTGTGCAAGCCGTGCAGGTGTATGTTAGCCAGGCATGCAGGGCGACTAGCAGAGCAGGAGCCCTGCAGTTTATCTCATCATCCCATTTGGAGTCTATCAATCAGCTGCAATATATTGTAGTAAATATTTAGGCTAACATTGCCTAATGTATTATGCCTTGTTACGTTGATGTAAATATTCACATATGAATACAGAAAGAGACCACCTAAACTCATCTTTCTAAAATAAAAAAAGCCTTCTGAAGTTGTTAAAGTGCTGTTTTCAGAAAGTACTACACGAAGGCGAATGTTTGAAGTGAAATCGTGTCCCCAGTGAAGTCACTAGGAGCTCAGCCATCAGCTTCAGCAGAGCCAGGACATCTCTCTTTGAAGTCTTTCTCTTAGAGGAGTCAAACATTACAAGTCCCTTAATGTCAACACTGGAGACCTCTGAAACGAGATTGAGCAAGATGTTTTGATGGCTGATGCTTATTTTTTGGATAATGTGAGAGTATCTGTTGGGTGTGCAGGGATTGAGAAGTCAGATGGAAGAATCAAAATGCAGACTCTCCTGTGCAAATAATTTGATGAAAGCAGGCTATGACTTTGCTCCAAAAGGAGCTCTTCTCTAGCCAAGGACTTTCAGTGCTTTTTAAAATTTAAATAATTTTTCTAAAGGTGATAATTTCTACAGCTCTTGTTTCCCTGCGGACGCATGTATGGAAATTGGATGGAATACACTGTGTGGTGCAGTACAAACATTAGCAGGGATTTGCGTTTGGCATGATACATCTTAACAGTGGAAAAAACACTGTGTTCAGGGTTGCATATCAATAAATCACAACACCAGCCTGAATTGTAAAGTCTTCTGTGTGTACTGCACAGAAATAGAAATGCTGTTAAACATGTTTCTAGAATGACTTCCCTAAAATGTGTGTTGTATCCCTCAGCCAATACAGCTGCACATTATGGTGCCATACTGCAGGTCTCCAGAACATGCTGCCCATGGACTGGAGGAGATTCAACTCAAAGTTGAATTTTACAGCTTGAAAATGGTGCCTCTTTACTTCTCATGGCTAAAAGTAAACTTTCTTGTCATGTGTCGGCGTTGAGGCACTGCAGCAGGGGAGCTGCAGGGCCTCTGTGAGGGAGCCGGGGCTGCCCCACGCCAGTTCCAGAAAGTTCTGGAGGGCCCAGGGCAGGGCCCAGCCCCTCAGCGGCTCCTGAGGGGAAAAGGGCTGGAAGAAAGGGCAGCGTGGTGCTGGGCAGCAAGGGTGGGGGGAAAAAGGTGAGGAACAGCCCCGAGGAGACAGGATAATGAGGTGTTCCAGGCATGGGGCAGGCATTGCTCGGCGGCCTGTGGACAGACCGCAGATAGAGTTGTTTTAATTTGTCTTCCTTTCTCACTATCCAAACCTATTTTAATTGGAAATAAGTTAATAAACTACTTTTCCCCAAGTTGAGCCTGCTTTTCCAGTGATGGTGCTTGGTAAGTGATCTCCCCCTCTTGATTTCATCTTAATTTCTGTCTGTGTTGAGGAGAGGGAGTGAGAGTCCGGCCAGGTGAGTGCTGGCAGCTGGCCGGGACCTGTGCACCAAAGGGATAAATTATGGTTGCACCTAGAAATTACTTCAAATCTTGAAGTACCATTTTGCAAGTGAAAAGCTTTTTCTTGTGGTAGGTTAGTTTTCTTTTGGGTCAGTGAACTGAATTTTGTGCCCTGCAGCTGCAGGATTGTTAGGTGTAATATAAAGGAAACACGGGAGCACAGGGATGCAAGAGGGATGGAGACGATGGGATAACCCCTTTTGGCTGATGTTAAATCAGATTAGGTATAGAATGAAACTGCCCCTTCATTGCTGTCACTGTGATTATTATTTTTGTTTGATGTTATTCTGTTCCAACACATCTCAGGAAGTCACTGCTACAAGGTATCGTAGATTTTGTTGGGGAAAAAATTGACATCTTTATAAAAATCACGTTCTTTCTCTAATTTTGCAGGAATCAAGACTAGTTAAGTGCAATTCTCAATTTGATGAAGAAATAGTTTCTAAAATTTGGAAGCTAGTCCTTTTGAAAGGCGGTGAACTCCTCTGGGGAGATAAGAGTGTGCCAAGTCCTGAGGTAATTAACGGTCAGCGTTGTGACATGATGGCCTTTGAAATTAATACCGTGTGTTTGAGGAGGGAAGGGAGATTGTTTCAAAGCCCATGTTTGTTGTATTAATGTGTCATGTAATTTCTATGAAAGAAAATTAGCAAACCAAAAGACAAACAATGCCAGGCACAGCAGAAAATGCGTTATGATACATGATTTGAAAAATGTTACAATTTGAGAGCTGCAAACCAGTTCATTCCTTAGGGAAAAGGACAAATGAATAGAAAAAGTACCATTTGAGTGCACTCTTTGCACATCACAGAACAGTTATTCTCAGGTAAGTTTCAAGAACCTTGACAAACATCAGGGAGTTACCTCAATTAGAAGAGAACTCAAAAGTAAGGAAACTCTCACTATAAATGGTAAACAAAATCCCAGGATGAAGTTCTCTGTTAAAAATGATATGCAAGGGACAGAAATCATCCAAATTGTCTTTTTTGGCCAAATTGTGACTCAGAGTTTTAAGTTCAGGTATGAGCTAATGCTGTTTTCTTCCTTCTTTTCATTGGATTTGTTTTCAATTTCTAAACTAAGATGCCTTTTTTTGTTTTGCTAGAATAAAATTATTTTTACTATAATTATCTCTAAAGTCATGAAAGCTCAGTTAAAATGAAGATGTTTCTACTTCCGTGAAAATGACAAATCTGGATAAGGGTGTCTGTACAGACTAACCCTGCAGGGATGTAGCATCCAAATGTGTTCAGGCATCTGAAGAAATGGTGTGGGTTTTCAACACTAAAGTAGCCTCTGTTCTTCATCAACCCAGTTCAAACTCTAGAGCTTTGCTGGTGTATTTTCAGTGCTCTACCCTGCTCTGTGGCCTTAACTGCACCTGTAACTATTAGGATTCACCTACGGCACTTCCAGAGTCCAGTTGTAAATCCTGTCTTTTGTGAACCTTTGCCTCATCAGCAGAAAATTTGTGTTAATCACAACCTGATTATCCAAAAACACAATTCAGCTTCATATGTTCTCCAAGTCCGCCTGTAACTCTGTCTTCTTATGCCCAGGGCATCTCATTCTTCCCTCTAGCCATTTGTCTCTACTTTTGGTGATTTTTTGCTTCAGTAGATCAGCAGTGGTCTTAGTTCTGCAATCTGCTTCACCAGGAATAACATCAAACATAGCATTGCGTGACTATCCTTGGATGGTCCTCTTCTGTTTCACAGCTCCCTGTAAGCAATATGTTTCTGTGGATAGCAGGAAACTCTCAGGTCCTGCTGTCCTCGCAGTACCTAGCAAGGGCTTCATTCTTCTGTTCCTGATTTTTTGTAAACTTAACGTCAAATTTAATCCTATACACAACTGCATTAGAATGAGCCACAGGAACATTAGGTGGTCTCATAAATGACACACATGAAGAGGTAAAAGGCTTGCTTTTGCCCTTCCTGGAAGGGCAATAAAGTAAACAAGTCCTGGTTTTTTTACCCTCTAAATTGTACCACTCAACTCAACTTTGCCTGAACCCTGCCCCCTGAGGATATGTCACAATTTTTTCAGGGTGTTTTCTGAATGTGAGAGCATGATGGCCATGATGGTCTGCAGGCCTGGTACTAGGGGTGCTAAAGCCTGTTTCCACCACTGTTGCCTGTCCTAGCACTGAAATACTGTCAAGAGCCTAGCAGAATAATTTGGTGCCTGAGGAAACCCTTGAATCCACCATTTTAAATGTCAAAGGGTATTCTCCATACGCTACTTTTTTTTTTTTTTTTTTTCTTCCTTCTTAGCAATAAGTGGCCAGGCTGGCTAGTAAGTGTGATTACCTATTCATTTAGAAGTTTGCAGGTTGATAGGTGCAGGTTTTCAGGCCACCGTGGTCTTGTAAATAAGGTTTTTATGTGAACATTCTGTCTTTATGTGCATCCATCTTTATGTCCTGTTCTCTCCCCTCTTTTCTGTTCCTCTTTCTTCTCTCTTCCCCCAGCGGCATCACTTGGCTCAGTTCAATACTATTAACAGAGAATAAATAATTAAATTTCCCCAGTTAAATGAATGTATGTGGCCAGACAGAAGAACTACATTAAGTCCCTGAATTGAAAGGAGATTGATGAGTCTCTTGGGGATCCGTGCAGAAAAAAACCTTTATAAAGGATCTTTCCCCAGTTAGGGCTAAAACATAGGTTGCTGTGGGATTCACTTTGCACAAATCTGGATGAAACCATGCATTGTTTCTTCCAGTGATCACAGAGCATCTTTATTCACAATTAAGAACTTGTCAGGTTGTTTCAGAAGTTTATTTCTATTTTATCCACTCTATTTTCCTTTTTTTATTTTTCAGATTTTTTTCAAAACTGGTAAAAAATCAACTTCACAATACTGTAGTGCAAGGTTTACACTGAATGTCATCTGAAGAAGCCAGTGCATCCCTAGAGGCTTCTGGCATAAGGGGAACTGCTGATAGTGATGCAGGAGCTGTATCTGCTTTCTGGGCTGATGGAGTTTAGTTTTTCTGCTCTGCAAATTGTCTACAAAAGACATCCCTCCATTACTACATATGGAGTCCTTTTGCTAAGAATCATGCGGTGTTCAGGTAATTTTGCATGAGAAATCCTGTATCAATTGTATAAAAGTAGATACACTGGCTTTTGGGAACAGGGCATATAACAAAAAGACCACAAAATCTTTTGTTTCTTCTTCATTGAAATCTTTCCCATGGCTGGAAAGAAGACCCCTGTCTAGTAACAAATCATATCTCCCCCCCCTCGCTCCAAAGAAAAAAAAGAAAAAAAAAAAAAAAAGTCTTTCAAATGAGAGCTGACATTTCCTCATCATTCTGTGTTTTCTGGTTATTTATATTTCACTGGCAGACAGGCTGAAAGGCCTTGTTCTTTGTGCTAAAGATACCGAGGACATTTTATTGTGGCCTGTCTTGCCAGGAATAAAGTGCAATAACACTTTCCAGTGGATCTTTCCTCCCAGTTTGCTCCCTAGAGAAACAATGCAGCTCCCAGAATCACTGGCCATACAAATGCGTTACAAATACAAGAAAGGTCACCTGCTGTTTGCTGTTTCCTCTTTCCTGTCCTCTTGGTAGCCCATAACACATCCCTGGTTGCTGGTGAGCCATGGAGGTTTCATTCTTTTGATCTGAGGCTCTGTGAGGGATGATGTGAGTACAGCACAGGTTTGTCATGCTCCATATGGTGGTGCTGTAACTTGTGCTTGGTGCGGAGGACTGGGGAGTCCCAGAATGTCCTTGCTGGACTTGCAGCAAGGGCTTAGGAGATTTTCTGTCGTGCTTAAACGTGCCCCATGTTGAGCACGTTATGAACTAGTGTAGTTGGGAAGTGTCACAGGCACGTATGGGGTGTCCTCAGTGTGAAAGTCCTGAGCCAGAGCTGCACTGAGAGCTGTGTTAAGTACAGGCTGTGAGGCTCCAGCCTTCTGCTTGATGGGGTGTGATGAGCCCTTCCTCTCTTCTGGGACAGAACATCCTCACACGCAGAGTTGGAGAAATCCTGGGGTTTCCCCGTCCTGGGCTATAGCTTTGTTGACAGACTTATTTTTCACTTTCACAAAGTAAATAGAGTATATCTCCTGCTTGGCTATGATTCATCTCTCATTATGTTTAATAATTAGAATTCCATGCTTGTCTGCTGCTTCCCCTGTGCTCTGCCAAAATGAGTGGTCTCTGCTCTGAACAGCTCCATCTGTTGGCATTGCATTGCCATATCAAACCCTATCAAAAAAAGTTTTTTAAAAATCCTTCCCACCAACAACCCAGCAGCAAGAAGATGGAGCCTTTCTGCCTGGACTGTGAAGAGATATGATGAGCACAGGTCCTGGTGCACCAACAGCCTGCATCTGAAACCCGCTGGGTAAAATTCCTGCAGTCCTGGGCTTCTTCACCATTCTCCAAAATCAGGAGAGGCATGTGTTTGCTCCGCAGATCTGGGCAGAGATGGGGAAGGAGATCCTCGGCGCCTCGTGTCCTGAGCCCATCGCTTTCCGTTTCACAGCTGGGCTGGCGGCCAGCAGCAGCCTGCAAAGGGCTGGCACTGCTCAGGGAGAACATGCGGCGAGGTGAGCAGCAGGGCTGGAGGAGGCTGCAGGTGGCACGGAGCTGGGTGCACGGAGGTTGTTGCTATGTCAGACCTGGCCACAGGGGGGTACCACAGGCAGGGACACAGCCACTGGGACACGGTTTCAGTATCTCAGCTAACACATGCGGTCACAGCGCTTCTTGCTGCTCCATGTTCCCTCCCTGCCTTGCTGCTAAGGGCGAAGGTGGGAGCAAGGCCCGTGTCCGAGCTGGGCAGAGCATCGGCCTGTTACGCGTTAGTATATAAACCCTCTGCCGCCTTTCCTCCCCTGGGATGCTGGGAATGCATCTTCAGGATTAAGCCTTCGTGTTGTGCTTGAGGCATCAGCAAGGAGCTGTGACTGCTGCCTGATTTCCCAGCACACAAACCATGGAGAGCGAGGCTGCTTCCCGACCTGGTTTCGCAAGTTTGTTGGGAGTAAAGTGGTCTTTGCAAAAACTGTGCTGCTTAGGGAGGTTAAAATTCAACACAACCTTCCTTCTGTTGTTAAGGACCTAGAGCCCAACGCCAAGCACCCGTAAATTCAGTTATCTCCCTGGTGGCTGTGTGTGTCCAGGCTCAAATCTGTAGCTGTGTTTGAGCAGCTGCGTAGCTTGCACTGGGCATGAATACGGCTGGCTGGCATCAACTGAGGCAGCTTCAGTTGCTTGTAATTGTCCAAAGCTGGAGCCATTTAAAAAATTAAGATTACAAACATGCTCACAAGCAAGTATTTTTGCCTTGTATGGTTTATGTAAGTTTCTGCTTCAAAGAAATAATTACCTGCCTTCTTGAAAATGCTGTCTTCTTTCATTTGCCTTCTTGAAAATGTTTCCTTATTCCAGCTACTTTTAGTGTATAGGTATGAACAGGTTTACAGAGTATCTAGTGCTTTACATCAAGTTTAGGATATTTTCACTATTGACACTTCTTATATGAGGCCTGGTCCCATGGTTCTAAAACAAGAATGAGGCTGTATTCATTGTACATGCTCATTTTTGTGTTGTTGTTGTTTTAATATCTTCATCTTTAGGGGACATCAGATGTCCAGAGTATCAGAAAGCAATATTCTTTATGATTAGAGTAAATATTCATGTTTGGTTTTTTTTTTTTGGCAGAGATTTTTTTTCCTCCATAAAAGGGCAAATAAATCTGCCAGCTAAATAAATACAAACATTTTGTTTCTCATGCTATCACATGTAACATGCAATATCATCCAGCCTCATTTGTGAAGGAACAGTTCTAGTTACACAGACGAAAAACGATACTTAAAAGGAAAAAACAAACCAAAACTGTGCAGTTTGTTTGCCTATCTTCAGTTGTGATTGTCCTTTGGAGACTGAAGCCTGGCCCAGAGCTGACATAACGCAAGATAGATTGCTTCCATGGACTTCGGCGGGAGTTTGGATTGGACTATGTGATGTTGCAAAACTACAAATGCCTCTCAGAAAGGCTGAAGTCTAACTTATTCATGATACAGGCTTTAAAATGGAAAAAGTGGTCTGTGAACAATGTGGCAACCACTTCGGATTTCCAGACTTCTCTGCCTTGAAATGGGAACACCTCTGGGCACGCTGCTACTGCTCTCCGGCATGGTTTGGGTTGCCTTTGCTCGGGTGTGGGCACAGCCATCCTGGGAGGAGCGGCAGCCCTCATGAGACATATGCTGGCCGAAGCATCAGCATACTGTGGGCACTGGGACCCACCCTGCAGCTTCAGCGAGACGTTGGCTGTGTTGGAGTTTGGAGAACTCTGTGCTGGAGAGTTTGGAGAAGAGCAGTATCCCCTGTTTGGAAGATGGGAGGTAGAGATTTGGATTGCTTAGCTTACCCAAACCAATTTGCAGCAGTCTTGAGATGTCTTCATAGTTTGAAGAAAAAACACTACCATGGCTTGGGAAATGTGAGCGAGTCTGACTCCGGTTATGGAAAAGCTACGAGGCAGAAGTATGAAAAGCTTGCTGGTAAATCATTTACAAGAAAATATCTTGCTCAGCATGGGGTTTGCAATGAGGGGGTCATATTTAATGACCTGCTTCAAATGTTATTATAAATCATTACTTCCTCACCAGCTAAATCACGGCTGGCTAATACTCTGTATGCTCTCCTGTAGAAGTGCCACTAACTTGTGAACATGTTGGAGTTCAGAGCCATGTGGCCCCGCAGGATGGAGGAAAGGGCAGGAGCATGAAGGGCCGTCAGGCATTCCGGGGGCGATGCCTGTCCCTCCCTCAGCCACGCAGCTCCTGTGTTTTCATAGCGCTGGCCGCCTCTGCAAAACACAAGACCTTTGGGAGCTTTTTGACAAGATGCTAAACTGGAGTAACCTCAGTGAAAGCATGTCCCCGGTGCAGAAGTAAGAACGGTTTTCAGGAGGATAAAGAGGGCAAGTGTTTAGCTTTGGTTGAATGATGCCTTTGAGTTATGCAGGGAATCTTCTTCCAAGCTGCGTAATAAACCTCATGCCCGCTTGGGACAGTCAGCAGGGCTTCACAATAAACTGCTCCAGAGCCCGCCCAGGCAAAAACTCCAAATCCTCTTTGGGTTATGCACAATCTGCAACAGTTAGAGGAGCATGAGTGATGGCAGCCCATGGGTACATGGGATCCTGGCCAGTGGGATGTCTGTGTATGGGGGAGAAACTCCTTCCCCACTGAAAATAAACATCTCACCTCTGAAAAGCAACAGACACTGCAAACATGAGGGAGCACAAGTCCCACGTCCAGTTCTTGATGGAGGATCCACTTTATGCTGGAAGGAGTCTATGGGCTGCTTTCACCTATTTATTTTACACTGAGAAGTGGGGAAGAAAAACCTCAGGGCAGTCTGCAGAGGCGCTAACACCTTGGAAAAATGCATAGCAGTGGGGACGTCAACAGATGGTTGGTAGCTTCCTACTTCTTTCTACCTTTAGATCATGCCTTAAAAAAAATCCCTGTGCATTGCATATTTTCTGTCCCTACACCTATACAAGAACCACAGTCAGCAGTTCTGTAGGTCATTTAGAGAGATTTTATCAATAGAATAAGAATATGCAAGTGGAAGCAGTATTTCTTTTGATGGATACATTTAATGTAATAGTACTTTTACACTTAAAAAAAAAAGAGAAGAAAGCTTTAATGCCTCTTCAGTCCATAGAGAGCACAAAAAATCAAAGTCAAAGCCTATTTAAGATCTTACTCTTTCTTAACAGAGCAGCCTTAGCCAAGGAGAGAAAATAGGGCTTCTAATCTGGCTTCAAAGTAATTGAAAAACAAGTTCAGATTTGGGGTGAAGGTGGAATAAGGAGATGGGGAATATAGCATGAATGGGAAAATGAAATCTTTGGCAGTGTCACAACTACCATAAATAAAGGTAACAGGACCTGTAACAGGACCCAGAGACCAGCAAGGGACATACCCTGGCTGGGCTGTCCTATTCCCCACTCAGGAACCAAGAATGGTGTTTGCCAAGTCTGTGTACATCACTGGTATGTACTTTCCTCAGCACACAACATCTAACTCTCTCTCTTTTTTTTTTTTTCTATTCCCCTCCCTTTAAGATTTTAATCTTAGAAAAAATTCTGGTAGTCTTTTGTGGGCAGTTTGGAGGAGGGGAGATGAGGGATAGTTGAGTATTTTTGTTTCTGTTTACAAATGCAGGGGAGTTTGTCTGGGTTCAGCTGGTGAGGCCACAATCGGGCAGGTGTCACAAGTCTGGTTTGCATTTAACTTTCCAGGGCTTTATTGAGAAGAGGATGTCTGAAGTCACCGTGCATGTTCAGGCACAGAGCTCATACGATTTATACAGGTACAATTCACACAAGTCTGTCTGACTTCACCTCCTCCTCCACACCACGCTGGACCCACTTGTGTGCCTATTGTTCTAATGCCTCCAGCAAGCAGCTTTGCAGCCCCTGCTCCTTTCCCTTGGCTGTGGTCCGACAAGAAGGCTCTCAGGTACAGCTCCTATCGTGTCGTGGTTCTGTGCGAGCAAAAAATGTTAAAAAATAGGTGACTGTCTTTCTTTGCTAATGCATTTTGCAGTTTTGCAAAGGCCAGCATCTGCCTAGATAATAGAGGAGTCTCACTAACGCGAGTAATTCATACAAAGGCATTCACACATTTGCTTTATGTTGCACTTCTTGGCTATTACTGCAAGAGACTTTTATAAAATGATGATCTTTTGATGGGTTTGACCAAGGTAGAACGGGTAACTGAACTGACCTCACTAGTCCAGATAGGGAGCCAAGGCACCTGTGCTGAGTTATTACCAGTGTTCGGTGCAAAAGCACAGAGAAAATAGCACAGGGTTTCTTTTGACACTGAGCAATGCTGGAGTCCGAAAGATACCCCTGCCTGCTCTGTTTGTTTGTTTGTTCAACACTCGTACACCCCTGTTTACTTACTGACACAAGAGACATTGGCTCATTTGGCAACCTCTAATGACAGCTTAAGGTTCACCACCCTGTACTAATTGTGCAGTGTTAAAAATACAATTTTTTTCCAAATGAGGAGCAGCAGTAAGCGAACGCAAGGAATGGTTCTCCACAGCATGTTTGTTTTGTCCCACACCTTTGTTTTGGAAGCTGCTGTTTTCATAGAAAATGAGAACAAAGCTGGGTAAGACTAACTCAACTCTTTCTAAGTATGTTTTGTGGGGATTATCATGCTGGCTGAAAAACACGCCACTTCTCACAGCCAAAGATGTGAACTCGAAATGAGGTCATGAAACTTTGATTACAAGATGCGCAGAGGCCTTTCAATTAAGATTGGCCACACTGCTGTGGGATGGTTATTACTGGTCAGACACTTCCTGAAATGCTCAACAACTCCCATAGAGTGGTGTCAGGAGCTAAAATTACCAACATTTCTGTGGGGTTTTTAAAAGCCCTTCCTATTCAGTTCCACCAGCCACTGTATCAGCGGTGGTCAATATTTTCCCCTACATTGGTACATGAGGAAATAACCAGAATACTGAATGAGCTATTTATAAAGACATATTGTAATGCACACTCATCTGCTTCCAATGAGAGGTTCTGGCCACCAGCAAAACCATGCAGAGTGAGAGGAGAAAATGGCTTTGTGTTTAATTTTATACTTCAGCTTGATCCTCAGTTCCACATAGGATGCTCTGAGGACCCTTGGCAAGCACCCCTAGTGAATGGTGATAGGAAAATACAAGCATGTGTGGGGTATAACAGCATCACTTTCTAGCCAGCCTTTCGCCAGGAGTACAAAATAGCTTAAACTCTGCTCCTGGCATAATTTGTGTGGGACAGAAATGCAGCCTTTCTCTGCCATGACCCTATGTCAATGCCATTTCCAAGCGTTGGCCTTGGCAGAGGCCTCTCCCTTCGCACGGGGCATGTTCCTGGCAGCAGAGGAGGAGGGGAAAAGGACCTAGTGCTATGAAGTGTCCCATACCTCCCGTCCCTGTTGTGAGGTATTTGGCCTCACACTGTTCCAGCGTTCAAGCCTCAGATGCATTTGTGCAGGCAAGACTTTCCTCGGTTGCTCTTGCCTGACTGCTGAGGTCAGAAGGGTGGATGGTGCTGTGCGACACGTTACAGGACAGCTGTTCACAGTGGGCATTTGCCACTTCCATGCACAAGCAAAAGCTCTGTGGTTTAACAGAGGGTTCTGTGTGCCCCTCACTTCAATGTACATAGTATGATTTGTATTTGCTGTGGACCTGCAGGGCTGCAGAAAGATTAATTGTGCTCTCACATGTTAGCTGATGTCTGTTCTATCAGTATGGTGGTCTTGTAACACTTCTAAAATACTTGGGAAGGTTTTTTTAATGGAAGTAAATATTGACTTTCAGTGGAAATAGACAGCCCTTTGTTTTGTCTGAAATTGAAAGTCATTTGCAGTGCTAAACGAATGGTATAGTTGAACTCTTCTCCATAGTTGTCTAAGTCATTTAGTGTTGCATCACTGTTGGATAGTTCATATCCATCTTTAAAAGTAGCTTGCTTATACATTCAGGTATGAATTAGTTAAACCAGCCCAAAATTGCTGTTGTGCTGATAGAGAAGTAGTGTCAGGCCCTGGCAGTGGCTGGGACCCCTCTAGTTGGGGATTTGGCTACTGAGGGCCCTGCTGGGCTCTCGTGTTTATGCACGCTCAGATTTATCAAAGAACAAATAAAAGGACCGTTTGGCCTCCAGCATGTTCTGTTGCTTGCTACGCAGTTTTGTTTGGGTGTAGGTTTGGGTTGAAAAACCACATAGAGCAATTTGCTCCCTCTCACTGAAGAAAAATGTCTCCTCCAACCCCAGATGTACTCATGCCGAAGTTAACCTGAAATAGGTTTACAGTGGCTTTGTGGGCCTCCAGGTCATGGTATCTTCTCTTGAGATGGAGAAGCATGGGTGGTTGCTGAGCTTTGCTGCAGGAGCTAGCTGTGCGCAGTAGAAAGTTGTGTCATCTCTGTAGGTCACTAACAAGGAATACTGCTTTTTGGGATCTAAGGCAGGTGACAGGCTCTTCCCCAGTGTCCTGCTGCCCCACCTCCTCGTTGGTGTTTGACGGGGCGAGGTGTGGAAATCCCATTGTTTCCTGGGGGCACCATGCAGGCATAGTGGCACACTAGGGCAGTTGTGACCAAAGACTCAAACTAGGTACCTCTGCCTCACTGCACTCTTCTGCAGCTTGGACACGGGGCTTTTCATGTCCTAGCACAGTGCGAGCAGAAGCTAATTACTATTCTGTGAGGCAAATAAGCATGTATGCACACATGTAAATTATATGGTGAACCAGATGCCTTCTCCAGACAGTTTTCTGAAAATGACTTCATATAGGAAAGTTGCATTTTTCATGTCTGGCTCTTGAACATTGTTTTTCAGTTACATGGTACTTTCTGTAATTAGCAACGAAAATTCAGGCACAAGAATATAGTGTGTGTTTGTTCCATGAAGTTGGGACCATTTTGATATTTTGTGAAAAAATGAAAAGCTCATTTAATACCAGTCCAGCTATTTATACCTCTTGCACAAACTTAAACATAACAAAAAATGCAACATAACTCATGAAGCAAAGGAGCGTCTTTGCCAAGTGTAATATTTGTATTTGGAAACATGGTCTATATTGTATGAAGCAGTAGCCTTCTAACTGCCTCCAAGGTTTCTTTTGGCTGATGTTTATCCAAACAGTCTTGCTCTTCATTCATTTTAATGGCTGAGAGGGAGCTGAGTGTTTTTACACTGACAGACTGGCACAGCTCAGCCTCTGCTTTTTCGGCTGGCGCCGAATGCCCTCCTCCGCTTGCCTGAGCGCAGCAAGCCTCATGGCATGCCAACCGTGGGCTGAGGTGCGCAGCCCTGATGCACAAGCGCCTGCCTGTTCTGCCACTTCTCAATCACACTCCCGAATTTTGTGTGCTGACGTCTCAGTCCTGCCTTTGGTTTTGCCCTGTGTGTCCTGCGGGTTTGGCACGATGGAAGCAGAATAGTCGCAGTACCCTTGTTTGAAGAAGGGAATGCCCTTTGCTGTCATATCCGTGTGCAACCTGAGCAAAGCTGCTGGGCATGGGAAAGGCGCTTGCACTGGTGCCATCAGGGAGGGGAAGAATTTGGAAAGTTTGGAAGCTTGGAAAGTTTGCAACTGGGAAATGTCCATGGGTGCCTGCTCTGGAAACAGTAGTGGTCAGCTAGAAGGGGGGAGACACGTCAGCCTTGCCTTTTAGCTGCCTGATGTGGTAAAAGGCGGGCACTTACTTCATATGTGAGGCTGGTGTCTTGGTCACTTTCTTCCCCTCTAGAAAAGGTTAGCAAATATTCCCAGTTCTTTTTTCCCTCCTTGAACTCTTTTTAAAATAATAATAATTAATAACCAAATACAGTAGCTGTATTGTCTGGACTACAGGGCTGCATTTAAGCTTTATCACTGTGGGTAACTTAATTCTTTTAGGGACTACATATGAAATTAAGCACCTAAAAGTTAAGCTTAAAATATTGCAGGGCAAGCCTATCAAATCCTTGTCCTGAAGAGCTGGAGATGTCAGGATGTGTTTCAAGGGGTCTCTTCAACACAAAATAACTAAACTTCTGGAAATGGTATTATTAGTAATAAGGTACAAATGCAAGACAAAGCAGTGGGAGCAAGAAGCAGGGAAGACACGAGTCATTCAAATATGAGTCAAAGAGGTTTAATAATAATGGGAACTTTGGAACAAACAAGGACCAAGCTACATTTCTCTACTTTCCCCACCTGCCAGTTACGTAGCACAGTGCCATGGGCCTCACTGATCCTGACGCTATCACAGCAGCCATTTCTTCGTGCGGATGAGTTGTTCCTGAAAAATGCAGTTGGCACAGACCACGCTTATTTTTCACGCAAGGAATGCAGGTCTTCCTGTTCCACATATTTTTCTTCAATGAACGTAGTTATTGTTGTCACTGCGAGGAAAATCCTCTGTCTGTCTGCTAAAATACTTGAGAGGGGGGAGATAAAGCATGAAATCTTTTTGTTGTGGCTAAGGATTTCCTCTGCAAGCTTCCACTTCAGTGATTCACTGCTCTTTTCCAAAAGAAATGCAAAGCCAGGATGGGCATTAATTATGACTTGTAGTCCCTGGCTAGTGTACCTCACATGTTCGCTGGCACCAATGAAGGTGCTGTAGGCTGGCATTCATGGCCAAGCAGGTGCCACCACCTCCTTGTTCTGCTCTGGGCTCGGGGATGTGCCATCATGCAGCCCTGGGAGAGCAGCTTGGGGCTGAGAGGCACCCCCAGGTACAGGGCATCGTTTCTGCTGTCCCCTTCGGTGCTTGCGCGGCAAACCCTCAGGCATCACCTGGCTGACTCGCCTCAGAAGTCACCTGCTGGTCCATATCACAGCATGCAGTCTGCTTTTGTACTTTTTTAGTGCAACAAAACTATACAGTTAATGGAGTCTTAATAAATTCTGGCAGGGCTGAAGCAAAAAAACAGAGGCAAGTGTTCTGATTTTTCTCTAAAGTTAGAGCTATTGTTCATCTGGGCAACTTTTGTGTATGAAATGAAGGCAGAGATCTCTGTTTTGGGGGAGAGCCACACTGTGGATAAGTGCAAAGGAATTCTGCCACGGCTTTGCCATGAATTATATGTTGTCTGAAGGATTTAACAATATCACAGAGTTCATCAAGAACAGGAACACTCATTTTCCTATCTTTTTCTGCCAGCAAAATGAACAAGCGATTTAGCTTCCTTAAAGAAAATCCATCCGGTAGCTGTGCCAGCTCTGTCTTCCTCATGTTCATGTGCATTTGCTTTGTTCCTGAGTCCCAGATGGATTTCTGAAAATGGCACAGGGTTGCCAAAATGCATCTGAAGACACATATCATCAGTATGCACAAATTGTAAAGAATGCAGCCCCTGGAGCGATGTGTGATTTCATCAAAAGTGACTTTCCAGCTACGCCGAAACCTTTCATGTCTCTTGTGCAATCTGCAATGCTAAAGCAAACAATTTGAGTGCCAGATTGTCATAAGTATCTGAATACTTCAACTTATTAAAGGGCCACAATCTTATCAAATCAGAGAAAATATGAAATCTCAAAACAAATTAAGCTGCTATAAATACAGCTAGGTAGATACAATCAATTTCTCTCCCCTCAAAAAAAAAAAAAATCAACACACTTCTAAACCTATCAAATATTTTTAATTAAAGCACCAAGGTGCACTTGCCAAACTTTTGGGTTTCTGTACCCCTTGGGCAACATTCTCTGCTTGTGCACTGTGGTGTTTCTGGTGGCATTGGTGGAGTTAGTCTGCATCTCACCTGGGAAAGAGCAAAGAGATTTTGGATTGGTGATGGAGCTGTATAGTGTTATTACCTAATTTTTGTTTGGATATGGCAGCCTATAAAATAATAGATTCTGAAAATAATAATAATAATAAAACAGAAAATGCGGATACTGTAGTTAAGGAAAGTTTTCAAAAGGGCACAGTGGCATTAGGGAGATGCACTCAGTAGTACACACTGAAGCTGAAACAAGTGCGGGAGTTTGTTGGGGTGGGAGTGCATGGGGACAATCATGCAGGTGTAACCTTGCAGAGGTTCAGGCACCAGATTTCATGAAAAATAAGAAGGGAGAAGAGAACAGGTAATAACCTCCGGCTGCGTGGGTACAAGGAGAAAGGGAAGGTGTTGCTTTCTGTGTCTGTTAGCCATGGAAAAGGGTGCTCAGCCCTTGAAGCAGAAAGGGAGGAGGCTCATGCAAAAACCTGCCAGTGAGGAAGACAGTTTGCTCAGGTGTGGAGCAAAACTTCCATCAGCAGAAGCTTTTCAAAATATGTGGAACACATTGCTGCCAGAAGCACTGTGTTTGACTTGCTTTAAGGCAAGATGAGGGACTGGACTCCCTCATGAGGACTGCTGCAGCCTGATTTTCCTCTCATTAGCAGCGCTGCTGAGGCCACCGACTGCTATAGCTGTGCCGTCTGTGGCATCTAAATGTGGACGACGTGTCAGTGCAGGGGTTTTGGATATGGTGCCTGCATTTTTTCCCCCCTCTCCTTTTCCAGGCTTTGGGAACAAATCTTAAATGCTCATCAAGTTTCAAGACAACAAATTAAAGTAGGTCACATCATAACTTAGCCAGCTGATTTATTTTAAAAGAGTAAACGAGTGATGAATTCCATACAGTCTGATGTCTCTTTCGGAAAAGGCGCCATCTCCTCTTCAACTCAATTTACGGTGTTACAAGGTCGGTATTTTCATGGCATTTTTTTTCAACTTAAAAAGAGTTTTTTATGAAGAGTCTTTGGTTGCTTTCTTCTATGTTTTCCTTTTTAAACAAATTAGGAAGGTTTTTGTGTTCAAAGGCAGTGCTTATATTCTGCTGGAAACTTTTTTTCTTGTTGAGGATTTCAGCTGGATCAGCTTCCCGAATTGAATTGCTGAATTAACACCAGGGTGAAGGCGAGGACTGGCAGGAGCAAGGCAGTGAGCACATCTGGCTGGAGGCAGGGGGTAAGGGCAAGGGGCAGCCTGGGTGAGGAGAACAAAGTGCATTTGACCCCTGGGTGCCTTTCTGAGGGCCTACCTTTGCCACCAAAGGAGCTGACAGCTTTTGGGTAGAAACTTGTCAGGAGTAGCAATGTAAAGGCACAGCCATCCCCAGAACTGATTGTAATCTGTAGCTTTTGTTTTCCTTCCAGACCCTGCACTGCTTCAGGCAGGTCCCCCTCTGGGGTCGAGATGTCTCTGCCATCTCAGTAGCAGAACCCAGAGGTTTTTGCTCCCTCTCCCCTCTCCCCTGGTGCTCCTCTGCAGGCAGCCTTTTTTCCCCAAGCAAAAGCTTGTTGCTCAGGTCTGATGCAGAAGAGAGACAGGATCCAGTCCTGCCAAAAGGCTGTCTGCCTGCTTCTGGCTCCTGTGGCTGGACAGGTGTTTGGTCCTGGCAAAGGCTTTGCAATCTGATGAGCAGGGGAAAGGGACAGAAAAATGCCATCATAAGCCAGGGCGTGCTGCATGTATGTTTTGCACCCCACAGTCGGTGCTGCTTGCAGTCTGCTAGTGAAGGCATCCTGTGCCAGCAGCTTTAGCTGGTGAAACATTAGGGGTGTTTCTCCCTCTTCCCCCCCTTCCCCTTTTTCTCCTGTATCCTTTAAACAGGGTTGGGGATGGGGGCAGTGAGAAGGAAGGCAGGTTGGGACCCGATGTGGCCAGCAAGGCTGGGGGAAAGAGCACTGTATCTGAGGCAGGCGGACGGATTCGCTGCTGCCTTTTCTTGGCCACATCCTGGCTAGAGATGGAGGGAGCTTTGCAGCTGGTGCTGCAGGGGAAGTTGTCCCGGCTGTGTCCGTACCTGCTGTTTGCCTGGTTGCTCTGTGTTGGTTTGCAGCCGATACCCACACAGGTTGTCTGTCCAAGCCCTCGCTGGGATCAGGTGGGAGGTGATGGACCAGGGCTGCGCCACAGTGGGTCCAGCCACCCACCTGCGCCTGTCAGAAGAGCTTTGCTAGGCCTAAGCAAACCTCTGTAAAGAAAATGCGTGTCCTCTTTGCTTTCATCGTATGCATGCTTACACAACTGGCTTTGTGACTCATCCTCTTGGCTTCTGTGATTGCATTTAATGAACTGAAGGCTGAGGTTTCACCCCACAGAGAACAAAGCCCTCCTGGATGCAGGACAGCGAATCATCAAGCCCTCTCAAGAGCAGCACATTCCTGAGAGCTTCGAGAACAAACATCTGCACCAGCTGCGTGCACCCACTATTTCAGCTCTTTGAGGCATGGGGGACTAGTATGGGTGCTGCTTTGAGCCACAGAGGGTGTTTGATATGGGCACAGGCTTCACCTCCCACAACGTGGTAGCTGCTCAGTTTCTGTCTAAACTGATGGTGGAAATGAGACACAATCACTGAAATTTTAGAAAATAGAAGCACAGAAGCACTACAGTCCAGTGATTGTCACTAGAACAGCTTATGCCTTTAGAAGTAAGATGGACAACATGGAGTCAGTTCTCAGTTTTGCCATAATCCTTCCTTCCTGCCCTGACTTTGGCCAGGTTAATTCTCCTGACATCATGAGGTTCCCTGACAATCACAAGGACAAATGAATTTTCATGCTTTAAAGCTGTGAGGAAATTCAGCTCATGAGTATCTGTAGTAACTGGGATTCCTGAGATGGACTGAGAGAAGCTTTGCACTGTGGTGTATAAATGCACCGAGTCTGGAGAGCATTGCGAGCCACACCAGGTATGGTTGTGGTCCTGCTGCCTATGTCTGCCTGTCCCACCTGGAGGCGTGTAGCATTGGCTGATAACTGATCTTGTTTTTAACATAATGCCCATGTGAGAAAGGCTGTACTTGTAGAAAGGCCCCAGATCTGTCCCTGCTTTGTCTGGAAATTATGCCCATGGTGGAGGAATGCTCTTGGGAAGGGGATGTACAAGCTTCGCTATATGGGTATAGTTAAGCTCACAGCTCATAGTCCCCTGAAGCCCTTTAGTTATGTGCCAATAATCTAATGAAGTTTGCATTAACATCGCCTATGGTTATATGCAAGTTCCTTTGCATGGAAGTACTAAAAAGCCTCACCCATATGTTTTTGTGTGGGATCACCAAGAAGCAGCACAGCCTTTATGTTTGCCCAGGCTTTGAGCTCTTTGTCTCCCAGTGCCAGTTACAACTAGTTCTTGCAATAGGGCTGCCTGTCCATGAGAACTGAACTGTCCATGAGAACGGAACCACTTGATGGTCCCAGTTAGCTACGGTCCAGTGAGCAACAGTCCCAAGATAGCTGACACTGTCTCCCTCCTGGTGCCCTGGTGAGTATCTGAAATTGTGGTGTGAGGAGGGGAAAGAGCTGCAGTTGTCCATCTCAGCCCCCTGGTACAAAATGTGCAGAGCATTTCGTTGGCCATTCCCTACTTGTTCTCGCCAATGAAACCATCTCGCCTTTCTTTCTGACTTTATTTGCTTTTGCAGCATGGGCAAGCAGGCGAGGAGTGGCAGCTCCAAGTGAAGGGACTGGGAGGGCTTTTGGCAGGTGTCCTGCTAAGGGGGACAGAGCCCGCAGTCCCAGCACGGGACTGGGAAGGCCAGATACCAGGACGCTGCTTTCGTTCTTTTACAGGCTCTTCTGTGACCACCACCAACTCTAAAAACTGCCATTTCCAGTTCTTTGCTTCCTAAACCATTTGCTTTGCAAAACTATTGCTGAGTTTGATTCACAAAAGTGCTCTGAGGCCTTGGGTGTGAAATGCTATGACAAAAGAAGGCATTCCAGCTCTTTATTACATCGCACATTTTAAATCACGGAAAATTGGTCTAAAATACAATAAAATTAGCATAAAAAGGAATGTTTTCCAATTGCCTGTCAGGATCTCTTCAGTCTCATAACTGTTTTCGTGTGAAGCAACGAGTGTAATGCTTGATGATAGTTGTTTGTTCCCTTGTTGTCTTGAAGTCGCTGGAAGCAATTTACAAGTTACTCTTGCTCAATGTCTAGGAAGGGAAGAGAATGGAAAATGTTTACTTGTTTCTTTTTGGTAAAGAGTTCATTCCCAAAACAACAGACTGGGCCGAAGACAAATTAAGCCTTGCCGTTGACTTTGGAGGGTGAAGGATGCGTGTCCCTGCCGCTCACCCCAGCCAGCACAGAGCAGAAGTGTGGGTGTCCGGCCCCCCGTGCCCGTTGCCCTGTCTGTGTGTTGCTCTGTCCATCTGTGCCATTCCCATTACACTGCTTTCACGTATGCATGTCTCTTCATTGAACGGGTGGTGATGTTTGGAGCTGCAATGCAATGGCAGAGGTTTTTTTTGGGGGGGGTTAAACCACGCTATCCTTTTTCGACCTGCCCAGGGATGCTGACCTGAAGCTTTGGGGCACAGATGTGATCATACCCTGGGGAGGGCACATCTCCTACAACACGGACAGCATCACGGGCTGTTCTTTTTGACTTCCTGCAGACGGTCTAATTATATGAAAGAGCATTACTCTCCATTTGGTAAGAAGATGTATTCTTAGCTAAGTTTACCTAATGCTTTCCTGATTTGTGTGGGTTTTGCTTTTTTTTTCCCCCCCTTGAGCTGGACAACGATGTGAGCTTAGTCCAGCAATCAAACATGAAAGAGCCCATATGTATGAAGTACCCTTCTCACGCTGGCATCTGTCCAGAAGAGACAAATTGTCTTCATGCAGGAGGTCTGTCATAGCCTCTTCCCATTAAAAAAAATAAAAAAATCTGGCATAAGAAGTGTCTCAGGATAAGCCAGGGCAATGCAGCGGTCATTGCTAGTGGTACTGAGCTGTGCCATCAGACCCTAGAGCTCGCAGATGTGGTGGACCTGTGCTGTGCACGACTGCAATGGTGCAAAGCCGACATAAAGGGCAAGTGAGTGGAGGTGGGGTGAGCTGTGTGTGGGGTGTCAGCTGCTGCTCTTCCCCTCCTCTTTCGTCATGAGGAGATGAACTTCTCTGGAGGGCCCTGCCTCTGAAGAGGCTGGAGAGCAGCTCTACGCCTGCTGCAAGTGGTGGGAAATTTTGTGGAAGGAAATCTTTTGGAAGAAACAGGTGGCAATTCTTGGGAGGAAAAATCTCCCGGTTTCTATCAGCTTTTGCTATTTCCTTTCTCAGCTCTGGTTAAAGAGGCTTTTGCAGCTCACAGTATAATTACCAGCCTGGAGGTGTCAGGTGCACCTGACAGCCTGTGGGACTCCCTGGCCTTGCAGATCTCCTCTTGTACAGCTGGCTGATCTGGTCTCATTTTGGGCATGAGAGAAAGGGGGCTGACCTCTCAAGCAAAAGCCGCATAAAATTACAGGAGTACTGATGGCTGTGCCGCTATGGGCAAGGGCAAAACATAGTTATTTGTCAAGGTTAACCACCACCATCAACCTCTTGTGGACAGCTAAAAGCTGTGGTGCAGCTACCACTGTGCTGTGGCCTCTGGGAGCATCAGCCCATCTGGGCTGTTATTCAGGAAAAAGGCTCAGCAACTTTTCTTCCCTTTTCACCTACTGGCTGTACCTTTTAATTCGTCTTTTCTGGTGTTGTGTACCTAGTGGTGATCCAACACATGGTGAAATATTTGGGAATGGGTCTGTGAGTCTATGGACAGGCAACGGAAACCCTCAGCCTGCCGGGGAGGTAGGCACTGCTTCAGCATTTCCTTTGCTAGGTTCCTTTGCAAGACTTGCTTTGTTCCTTCTGATTTACCCTTCTCTGAGGCCGTCCTCCTTTAGGATATCTTTACCCACATGCTCTTATAAATTTTGGTGCACCTTAATGAGGCCATTTTATAACTTAATGTGCTGTTGTTTCCTCTCCTCACTAGCCAGAAGTCATTTCTATTCCTGCTACTGCATCTTCTTTCCCAAACCGAAGCAACTGCATCTGCTTGTTATACGCTCTTATTCTGTGTTTCCTGGGTAGTTTGTAAGACGAGGTTGTGTAAGTGAACCAATGCCTTGAATTCAGCTCACCGTTGCCTTCAGACACGGTTACTGCTGCAGAGGCAGTGGTGGACCTCGCTGTGTCTCCAAACCATTGCTTGCCATCAAGGCCTGGGTGCGCTGCGGAGGCCGGGACTTTTTCCTCCTGGTGGGAGCAGTGCTGGAAGCTGCTTGAGGTTGCCCTCCTGCATTGCTGGCAGGCAGGAGGAGAGAAGCCAGGCCGTATTGTGTTTTGAACGTGCTCCTGGTGACTGCCTGACAGAAAAAGCTGCTGCGGACGGTGGGACACAGGAATCCCTGCATCCACACTGGCAAGTACATTTGCATCTTCCCCATCTTCTTACCTGGCCAAGAGATCCCTATGAAGCCATAGGGCTTTTCCAAGGGCCGCCTGCACCCCTGCTCCATTTTGTGTGGCTGAGCGATGTCTCCTCAAGCTGCCCCCAGGCCGTGGAGATGGGGCCCAGCTGCAGCTTTGGGTTTGGAGGCAAAGAAATGTGTTGAACACAGCCGTGCAGAGGCAGGAGCTAGCCTGGATGAGGGTGTTTGGGGTGGGATCTGGTTCCCCGACCTTCCCCCCCTCCCCAAACTTTGTGAGTCACATCCTGCATCTACCACCACGGCGTGCAGATGCTGTCCCTTGCTTTAGGCATGTTTCGGAGCCGTACCAGAGCCCTCCTGAAGCCAACGGAGTGACGCACTCTTCAGCTCTAAGCAAAGTATTGGTCAGGCCCATAATAAACAGCAAATTCTGACATTTAACACATGTAGTGTTGTTTGCCCACGTTTAAAAAGGAAATATTATTCAAGCACTCCTTTGAAAACTAGAGCCACCCACACTTTGTTTTGTTGGGTTTGGCTGATTTGACCTGTGTCATGTTGCTATCACTTCCAGAATGTAACATTCTGAATCCCTTATAAATTGTGCATTTTAATGAATGAAAGGCTTCTCCATGTGGTTAAAATCCCCCCCGCCTCATTCTTGCGATAGAGAACAAACACAGGAAAAAATTTATAACTCCCTAAACTGATAGAAAATTAGCACAGTCATAAAAGGCGCATGTGGCTTTAGCAATGCGACTGAAAAGGAAAAATGAATAAACCTGTCACTCAAAAAGTAAAAGGCAGAGCTGAGGAACGGCTTCTGCCAGTTCAGCTTCCTGGTGAAGCTCCCCCATGCGAGGTCAGAAATAGCCTCATCACCCTGTGCAGGCCACAAGGGGAGGGCTCCTCTGTAGGTCTGCTCCTGCAGACATCACACTCAGCAACGTGCTGCTATAAAGTGCATGGCTAGAGGATATCCTAAATAAATTTACATAGATATATAAATATATGCATGTGTGTGTATTTTGTATGAAATACGAAACCGGTGATTGCTTAGCCAACCCCTTAATTTGTCTGAAACAGTGCAGGCAGAATGGAAACTGCCCACACATTTTTCCATTAAAAGTTACAAAGGGAAGGGAGGGGGGAATTGGTGACAGAAAAACACATGCTCTGTCAGCTGTCACATAAATGCCATGCAGCCAGGCAGCAATGTACACTTGCACCAGTTTGCTGGATGAATTCTCCTCCTTTTTCTGCTATCTTCCCCCTTCGTGTGCACTCCCTCCACAGCGCTCTGCGTGTAGGCAGGGGAAGGGCCATGGCCGTGCCTGTGCAGGTGCATGAGGAGATCTGATTCTGTTCACCTCCGGTCTGCAGCCTTCCTCCATGACTGCTGCCCTGCAGGTGGGATTTAGATGTGCCCAAAGGCCTCGCAGGATCTAGTGCTGGAGAGGGTTTGTGGTGGCTTTTTGGTTGCTTGTGACTGCAGTCTGTAAACCCTTCACTCACCCTGCTGCTCTGGCCCCTCTGCTGCTCCACCAACAGTTGTGATAAACACCCAAAAGCTTTACCCAGCACCGGGCTGCAGGAGCCGCCTTGCCCATAAAATGGTCAGGAGGAGCTCACTGCTGGGGATGAAAAAGCAACATGATCATCACTGGTGTCACCTAAATCCAACTAGACAAAAGTGTCAGGTGCATCGGTTATCCATCGCATCGCAACCAACCCTACAATCGCAATGAGAAGGCTATATATGGGAAGGCGATCCTGTGAACTCACCAGCATTTTGTGAAAGAATGCATTGTGTTGACAGTGCTAACCATTTTGCACAGCAGGGGGAAAAATGCAGCTGGTAACTAATGCAGAACTGTAGGGATTCATGAATGTGTGTATGTTTTTGTTTTTCGCTATATTGTCCTATAACCCATATGCATCACTGTGGGTTGTGTTAGTGGAATTTTGCTGCTCAGCAGCTGTCCAGGCAATGTGAAGCCAGGCCCACTCATCCTTTTAACCATCAAAGGTACATATTCAATCCATTTCTGGCCGCCTCGGGGCACTGCTCCACACATCTTTCTCAGCAGCGGTGCCAGCTTAAGGCACTCTTGCCAACTCAAATCTGCAGCCGTGCAGTAATCTATCTCTGTTGGTAGAGCAGATTTAAAAATAACTTGGGTGACTTGCCTGGTTCCTTTGCTTCAAGAGCAGACGTGCTGGTCCTAGAGAAAGGTACTATAGAAGAAGGAGTGGCCACAAGGTGAAAACACCTTACTCTGGCTTTGCCGATGAGAAATAGGTAAACAGAGCTGCTTGGATACGGAGAGTTGCTGTGAAATCTGTGTTTTGGGTTTCCTTTTGGGAATCAGGATGGCTACTTCAGACTCTCTGAGGGTTTCTCATTGTGGAGACCATGAGCCTTGTTTAGTTGTGCTTGTTTCAATCCCCCTCATATCTTTGGTTGGGTCTTTGAATATGGTTGTTCTGTGGTAACTCAGACACATGAAAACAGCTTCGTCTAACTACTGAGCCGTGCCCACAAACCTAAGACCACAAAGCCTTCTTGAGGTCTTATTCTGACATGAAATTTGAGAGACTGAGCCAAATTTGGCCATAGTAACTCCAACACCTTGCTAAAGACTACTGCTCAAAGTCATTCCAGGTACAATTGTTGGAAAGGAGATTAAAAAATAGAAAAGAAAAAAGCAGCCAAAGGGATCATAATTTATTATAAGATAGCACTGTCTTTGTTTTTAATAAAGACCATTGCTTAAGACTGTAGAAGTGTGACGACTCTCTTGATGTGTGCTCCAAGACTAATGCTATGAAAAACCTGGTATGTCCTTATCAGTGGTTTAGGCTCCTTCAGTGTTCCTAACCTTGGCAAAACATGAGTGGTAAGGCTTGAACTTTGTGCGTCATTTATTAGAATAATTTTTCCTCTTCCCTGACACTTTATTTGTTATGATCAGTTTTAATGGTACAGTAACATCTCTCAATAGCACCATAATTTACTAATCTATAAAATGCAGGGATGTTTTATATTTCAAAAATTGTGACTGCCCTCTCATTGCCCTCCCAGAGAAACCTGAGACTGTTGTTCCCCCACACTGCTAAGTGAACTAAAAAGCCGGGCCTTCTCCCCCATATTGCAGAAAATACCTGTCTTCCCTAGTAACTGACTGATCCTGGAGTTGCTTATGCTTTTCATCCATCTGCTGTCAATTTAACTGGCTCAGCTAGCTACAGGCTCCTTCATATGACCTTGCAAGAATTTACAAAACCTGGTTTCTATAAAAATTAAGGGGCAATCCCCATGTTTACCCTCTTGCTCAACTAGCCATGTTTTGTTACTACCAGCTAGTGCTAGAATATCTCCATGTCTCCCCCGACCTCCAGCTCGAGCCTGCATCTGGGAAGATCTGATGACTTGGCAAAGATTTCCAGCTGCTGAAGTTACCTCGGTAGATCAGTTCTTGTTGCATATGTGCAGTAGCTTTGCCTAGACTGCTGTGTTTCTGGAAATCTGGAGCGTAAGTACAGTGCCGAGGCTCTGCAGCCTGTCAGACTACGTCTGGCAGAGCTGGGGAGAGCCTTCGCAGCGTGCACGCCACACATTTGGTCAGAGTGGGTGTCCAAGGCCCGGGCTGCTTTTTAGCCCTCTGATTCGCAGCACCTGGGCAGACCAACACAAGCCCGACACTTCCCAGACTCAGCGGACTTAGGCATAAGTTAATGCTGGGGGGAACATGCACACGTCTGTCCGGGAAGTTGCAATCAACCAGCACCTGAAAGGCCAACAGAGGTAGTGAAAAGATTTACAATAAATATGCGTCCACATACGTAGCAGAGGGAATTGTCTTTTGTGGCCGTCTTGAATCTTTTAGCTCAGATTGACTGTAATGCAAGATTGGCTGTACTGCTGTGTGAGGTTTCACATGCAGAGCACATATGGGCATCAGACCACATAACCCGAAAATACACATTTCTCTAGTGACATTTAGCCTTAGTTTTCCAAATGAAGACATTGACTTGCAGCAAGACAGGCTTTTAAAGGATGGAACTGTACGTATTTATTTACCCATGGTGTAATTTTTATCTTTCATAAGAACACGGGTATCAGCTGCTTAATTACAGGATTATGTATGTAAACGTGCACTTTATAAAAATTTGGAAGTAAAACCTTTGCCTAAAAAAGCCAGTCTTATTCCTGGCAATCGAGTTCCATCTACAGAAGCCTTTCATGTTAGAGACATATCCCATATGTGAGTTATTGTTATAATACAATAAATACTTTACAAAAATAATGCTAGCTTTTTTAAAAAAAAAAAAAAAGAAGAAATTTAACTCACCATAGTCCCTCCCAAACAGCTTCCTTAAAGAATAGGTTCTTCTATAGGATACTGTACACTCAGCATATGATAAAAAGGGGAAAAGAGGCTGGTTCCATGCTTTGTCTGAGGGAACTTAGAAATGTATATTCCACTTTTCCTGTTTTTTAAAAAATAAACTTCTTTCTTTTCTTGAAAGAAAGAAGCAGATCTAAACACTCTTCATATTAAAAATTGAGAAGTAACTGTGATTCTTTTTGCCTTTGACATGATTTCCTTCTGTGGCCTCACTCCTCCAAAGACTTACAGCACGCTTAATTTACAGGTAGCTGCCCTCAAGGTCTGCTCCCCAGCGTAAGACATAAGCCCTATCAGCTGTAGTTCCACATCTGAGAAGTCTCCAGGAATGGGCTGTTCGTGACACCTGGAGAACCACTGCATTGGGACTGTTCCTTGTCCACAGGAAAACTGCAGCTACGCCTCCCTGCAGGTCTACCCCAGATGGACAGCAAGGACCTGAGCTAGAGGGTAACAGGAAGAATTCCAAGAAAGAATTGCTAGTAAGGTACTATACTCACTTTTAAGTATTAGCCTTCCAAAAAAAAATCTTCCTTTCTTAGATATGACTACTCATGAAATCAATTATGGGAAAAACTGATGCTGTAGGTGCATTAATCTTGTAAACCATTCCCATATGGAAGAGTACATTTTTCAATCCTGTTGTGTATAATAACTTCTAAATATGTGCCCTGCTCAGCTGGGGCTTTGGGCTTGATGGTGATGGCAGCCGCTCCACTCCTCCCCACCCGCCCATCTCGTACTTATGTTATAGTTGGGGAACAAAATGAAATGCACGTTATTAAATGAACATTATTGCAGTATAAAATCTTACCAGGACAAATTTTATGTATGTCTGTATGCAAAAATAGGTGTGTGTGAGATAGAGAGATATGTGTTTATAAATTACACACACTATGAAAAATACTTATGTATTATATTACAACTATATACATTCATTAGAAAGAAACCGATCAACTCCTGTCAAGGAGATAATGCAGCAGCCGTTATCAGTTCTTTGGCATCCAGGAAATGAATGCTACTTTCTGCCTGAAGAGGAGGAAAATCTTTTCAGTATTCCCTTGCTTCTTGAAATTGCTTGTAATAGTCTTCATCTGAAGGGTTTTCTGTACACTTCTGCCCATTGTTTGGAGGCCGTGCTTCATTGTATCGGCTCCAGTCCCCTTTGCATATAATCCAGGGCAGAATGTCCACTTTGTAATGGAGTTCTGCTGAGAATTCGATGCTAATCAGGTTTGGTGTACCTGCCCCCTTCCCCCTGGTAATCAGCTGCATATTATCATCATAGCAGCAGTGCTGAGCTGCCAGCGTTGTGCTCTCCAAAGAGAGCATGGAGCGGATGCAGTATCGTGCAGTGGGCTTATAGATCTCCAGTTTTTCCTTTGGGCCACTTGCATCTTTCCAGCGAAAGTTTTTCCTCTTAATTCGATCATAGATTTCAGCAGTGCTGTATGCAACTTCTCTGGGGTAGGAGCATGGGCAGCTGGGAAGATCATTGACAACTTTGTGCATATATTTCTTCAAGAACTCACTTTTGCAGCTCATCCATCTTTCGCAACTGTCAGTGTCTGTTTAAGGACAGGAAATGGAAAACTTAAGATACATTATGCAGCATCCCAGTTCATATGACCATGACAAATAAGTAAAGCATTACTGTTCAGCACCAGTACTTTGCTTAAGAAAGAAAGGGCATTAAGAAAAGCTTGCCTCCCTGCCTGCAATGTGTTAATGTGCTGTCTTGTCAGACACAGAAATCAAACATGTGACTGACTTTGAGGGCCTCAGGCATCGCTACTCCAAATTATATTGCAGTACCAATGCCAGCATGAATTTTTGACAGTTCTTCTACCTGGCAAATTCTAACTAAGCCTCTGATATGCCCATGCAGCACAAGAGGAACTACACGGCTTTATAAGCAACAGAACTGACATAGGGCAATTCCGTTCCCTGAACTTGTACAGGGATTTGAAGCCTGTCTTAGGTTTAAAGCCCTAGTCCACACACTCACCTTTTAAGAACAGCAGATTCAGATTTTGAAAGATTTTCTCATGATGTTGGAAATATCAAGATGGCAAGCAAAGCCTGGATTATTTTTTCTAAAATTTGTTATTAAGCCCTAATTCAGCCTTTCTTTTAACTAGCAAATACTTTTTTCTCTTTGGTCTGCATCTTCCCGAAGGGGTATTTCAAGCAGCTGTAGTTCAAACACGGAGACTGACGTCTTGGCTGGCTTCTCACAAATGCAGCCAGAAGTGATTCAGATTCTAAACGAGCGTATGTGACATAGTATCAGAGAGTCTGTACATTAGGAGGACTTCGTGGTACCAGAGCCATGACTTATAGCTGGGATTAAAGAGATTTATACACTAGTAGCATATTTAATACTGACATTTTATTATTTTGCAACAGTCTTAAGAGAATCTGGTTAAAGATCTCCTACGTGAAATGTTGTTTAAGGTGTCTGTATCGTGCTATGGGCTTTAAAAAGCCTTGCACATCTTGCTCCACACTTACTTAACAGGACTCTGGAGTAAGGCAAAGATTGGGACCTAAAGCTCTTTGAGCAAACATTCTTGCAAAATATTTACTTAGTAATCTGTACTTCTTCTTTTTGTTGTTTTAAGAGTTGTATCCCAGCTGTCATTAAACGTAGTGCTCTACCACCATAGGAAGGAGGTGCTGGAGTACATTGTTTATCCAATTAGTCCAGCATACAGTGTTTAAGAGTGGCCACACTATGGCTTCATTGGAAGGAATGTTTTAGAGATTGGGATAAGTTTTAGATAGATCATGCCCTACAAAATTGTTTTGGCTATCCCCATTTATTTTAATGTGACAGCACTATCTAAAACACTTTTATAGTATCTTCCATTCAAGGTTATTTCAGCAAAATGCTAAACAGTGTTTGATTTTCTCCCTCCATTAGGGTTGAGACTTACTGCACTTTTCAGAACTAGGAAAGAGACTCACTATTTTACAACAAAAAGAGTCACAGAAATTTGTTAAGAGTTAAGAAGAGAAAGATTCAATGATGGAAATGAGCTAAGGTCTGGGTCATAAACTTAAGCAAGATAATAAATGACAATTTTTACTGACACGTTTAACGATAAACTTAAAACCTTAGTCCCACAGCGAGAGTCAAAAAAGGAAAATCTAAGTAAGTTTCTTATCTATTACTGAAAGATTGACTAGGCTGCTTACCAACTTCAAACAGTTTGGTGGCATTGAAGTCTTCACTTCCAGCCAGTAAGCTCACTTCTGTGGCAGCTGTCCGGAAGGTATCTTCTATCCCTAAGACAAACATGTTAATGGTGATGGTGTTTTCCTATTAAAACAAAACAAAATCAACCGTCTCCCTGCCACCCTGTCCTCTCCTCGTTCTGCAAGTTGCTTTTGTTTGGCAGGGACGTAATCTGAAGATGTTGCTTGAGGAGGGGGGTGTTCATTTAAAAGTATAATGACCAAGCAATCTGTGGTGTTATGAAGCTAACCTCTCCTTTAAAGCATTAGCTTAGCCCTGAGGTAAAAAGTTTTCAAATTCTAGAATTTAGATTATATTTAAGCAACAAACTGTTTAGTTATGAACCCGGTGCAGAAATAGAGGTGGGAAAACAAATTTCTTTCTTCCTCTTTTAGACCCAAGGCTTGCCAGCATCTCCCAGTAATTCAGGTAGGACATCTGCACAGACTTCACAAACAGTCTCTTGGTCAGCTTTATGTGACCAGCATAGTCTTGAGAGCATGTAATACAAGTCACTGACAAAAAAATCCGTGTGTCCTAATGGAAACTATAAAGCATTGGCTAGAATATGATGTCTAGAGGAGACACCATTTATTTCCTAAAATAGAGCAACATGTCTGTTGACAGGTGAATAAATTTATATCTATGTGTGGGCAAATATTTTTCAGGAAGTACAAAGGAAGAAAGATGCTATTTCAAGAAGAATGGCACTTGTCAATCTCTCCCAGTGCTAGGGAGTTGAAAGGTGTGAGTAGCTGAGAGATAAATAACCTCGCCAATCAACCCCACTCCCCACCAGCTATCGCAATAAAATAATATAATAGGATCTTAAAATATAAGGATCTTCCAGCAATCTCCAGCTAAGTATCCGCTCTCAGTAGAGAGAAACATAACTTAACCCGAAAATATATTAAAGGATCCTTCCAAAGTATGCATCCTTTCACTGCTGTTTTAGTTTGGCCTGCCTGCCAACCTCATGTCACCCAGTCTGTCAGTCTGTGCTGTGTAGCCTTAAAAAAAGTATGTCTTCAAAGAAGTATGTGAATGATATTCTTTTTTTTTTTTTTTTTTTTTTCACCCTTGACTTAAAAACCTCTACAGAGAGCAGAAAGATCTTTAATACATGATAACTATATGGTTAATAATGAAGTCTGTTCACCATCCATCTTGTCTCCAATGAACTTTCTCCTGATCCCCTGAACCAGGGCATAATAGTGGCTTGCAAAGCTTCAAAACAGCCTCAGGCAGCTTTTCAATAAAATTATCATACGGTTTTGCCTTAACTCCAGCAGTAGATGCAGAATAATAGATACCCAAGAATCCATTACAAGGCAGTAATTCACTGCTGGAATTATAAACAGTAGAAGCTGAGCTTTGCCCTTGTCATTTTAAAAATGTCAGCACAGCCTCAAAGAGTGAATATATTTTGCTTGCTGATCGTTGGGGGTCTGTTATATGACATAATATGTTCTTTCAAGTTTGCCACTGTTTGATGCTAGCTGATAATAAATACTGGAGAATATAGCTGGGGAACTACATGCTTTCTTTCGGATTTAACCCCTTATTATTGAAGTTTCAGGATGTATGAGAAAATCCAGCAGTATTTTTCTGCTGAACTAGCAGTCACTATCTTGCAGTGAATGCACACATCTATCTGTGAGTGAAACTTCTCTCCAGCTGCCTTACTAAGGTTCCTACCTCTTTTCTCCAGCACTGCTGATATTTCACTTCCCATAAAAAATGACCTCCAGTTTAAGAATTTTTGCCGTTTTATATCATTAAGTAAGCTCAGTGAAATGTATATCACCATGGCATGTGTTTTACTTCTCTTTTATTGTGGGAAGTAATGAAACTGCATATAGCCCATGCATTGTGGCATCTACTGCATCACTGCACTGCAAACTTGCCTGAAGTATCATTTTAAGAACATCATGAGACAAGTTTCCCATAGCAGCTTTAAACTTTTATGCTGTAGGTTTGAGTGCTCAGCCCTGCTTTCAGCAAAGCAAAAGCTGTATGGTGGTAAGGACACCTCCATTACTGCCATTTAAATGTCTGTGCCAGCCGTTGGGTAGGAGCTAAGGAAAGGCTCCTTGTCTTGGACATACTGTCTGAATGCATTCAAGCCAAAATTACACTTTCCCTTGTCTCATTGTGCACAGCTGTTGCAGGACCAAACTCGCTGTTTATAATTCTCTACAACTGACCAAGCAACATGGCAAGAGAGATGACATTTCCGCCTTAACATAAATGTTGACTTTCTAGGACAGGAGGTTTTGTAGCCCAATAAAAACACAATCTCTTAGGTCAAACACAACCAGGTATTTAAAGTATTTTTTTCATATTAATATATGTGGAGTCTTACAGTAACTATATATATGTTAGGCACAAAACTTAAAAGCCATATAACTGGGGGGAGCTATTTGTTCACCACACAGGCACATCTATTCACTGCCCAGCAAAATATGAGCTCACTGAGGCAACAGTTAGCATGACTGTTTTGAAACTCTAAAGTTAATACAAATTTGTTTCATGAGAGTAGATTACACCCTTTGGAATACAAAACGTACTGTGAACAAAAATGCCTGCCATAATCTAAAAAACCCTGTATTCGTCTTTTAAGTCCCAGGGGATAGTAGACTGCAACTAGCAGTACATTATTACTAGCAAAGAACCTGCCATTTCATTTCACAAATGCCCTTGAAAACCAGCTTGCCTCTTCCCAAAAAAACTCCTACCTAGCGAAGAAGCAAATGGGACCTTGGCTTAGCGTTCAATAGGGCCTGTCTCCCCCTCCATTGCCCCCCGTTCCCACTCCCCTTCCGCTAGCAGTCTGAGAGGGTGTAACCAAACCTGGGCAGTTTGGCCTGTCGCAGGTCCGTGACTCTGTGGCGGTACAGGCGTACCCACAGGACCTCGTCCGCTTCTGATTGCCGCTCCCACAGGTGACGCTACAAAGGGACCACGGGCTCCAGTCTCCCTCACCATCAATGTAATCTGCGCAAGAACAAAGATGAGGAAGGAAATGAAGAAACAAAACTCCTACTACCCCAAACTACTGTGTAGTGTTTTTTATTAAGAAGGCAAAACAAGAATGGAATCCAGATGTCTCTACCTGAAGCTTGGGCTGAATGCCAGGCGTAAGCCTGCTGTTTAAACGGTTTTCACACTTGACGCTCCTCGGGGAAATGCATGCAGCATTATTTGAAAAAATATTTCCTTTCTCTTTTGACCTTTTGGCAGCTGAGAATCCTCAGCTGCAAAGCTGGGTCATGAACTAACAGTACACATCTATTCACATCATTTCCCTGTATATAGGAATATGTTTTCTGACCACAGACTAATCAGGCACAGGATGAATTAAGTTTTCTTTTTCTTTGCTTCAAAACACACAGAAATAGCACAACAATGCTTACTTTATTAATTTTTAGGACAGAATGAATGTCGGACTGTTGGAGGCTGAGGGTCATGTGTGAAAATTGCAAATTTTGTTCTTCAGTCCCTTAAACAGGAAACAGATATTCAGGAATACTGCCATGAATATAGGGGTCTGCATATTCACCTCGCACCCATCAAAACATACAATTTGTAATGATTCATCCAAATTTTTAAATAACATCGAATCTGATTCTTTACTAGGACAAGCCTTCTGATAAGGAAACATGACTTCATTCTCTTCTGGTAGACAGCCAAGACAAACAATACCAAGTCTGTACTGCTGAGGCTCGGTGGCACTGTGAGTATCTAAACACCTTAGAGCTAGACCCGTTTGTTTGCTGAGCTAACGGCTGCACACCCTACCTTGCACCAAATGCAGCCCATGGACCAATCCTGATTCACTTTCATTCCCATCAGCCTCCTGACTTTCAGCCGCCCCAGCTGAGGTCTGTCTCTCTCCATAGCTATAGGCTGACCGTGTATGCACAGGCACGATAACGGGACAGATCCCTGCCTGCACAGCCCCCCGTACTACACGCAGTTCCTGCTCCCCCCTCACTGCCATGCTGTCTGTGGGCTTCCTGAGCTGGTTAGTAGAACACGTAACTTGATTTGTACCATATGTAATGACTGACGACAACTCTGTGGGGTGCTATTAAACATTTATTGCCGGGAGTATGGGAAGGTTATATATCTCACTCGTAGCGAGCTGCCTAGATGCGAGTTCCTTGTGGCAGGGACCTTATGTGTTTCTCCTCCTTTTCTTACACCGCTGCTGATTGCTACGTCAGCATACTTGGACCAGGTGTCCACTGGTCAGGTGTGGGTGGAATTATGGTCCCTGCAGTACAATCGTTGTGCAAAGAGCCATGATTCTGGGCTTTGCCAACAGAAGGGCACTGCAGAAGTCTGAAGAGGCATACGACCTCTCAGGAAAATGCAATCTGCCCTCCCTTACTAGCCCTGCTCTCCTTTCCAGCCCTTTTCTGACTGAATCTTTTTTCCGTGTGGCTGGCGAGGAAGAGCGAGGGTGAACAGGTGTGATGCTTGTCAAAGAGCCCAGCCCGGGAGGCCAGGGTGGGCAGGCAGAGCACCGCAGGGTGCTTTTTGGCAGGGGTGAGGTGAGGGTGATAGGCAGGTAAAATGTGCGAACAGTCTGCTGGCTGGAACTAGCCATCAAAGCGGACAGGATCTGCTGCTGCATCCTCCTGGCAAAGCCAATGGCATGCAACATTTCACACTAGTCATAAGGCCGGGAGTCTCTTGCAATTAGCGGGGTGCACTGGTGTATGGCAGAGAGCTCGAGGATGATTTTCAGGCCTGCCTACATAGTGTATATACTGCACCATGAAACACACAGTATCTAATATTAAATATACAGAGTTGGATTTTCAGCTGGATCTCAACCTGCTCTCCCTATTTTTGTATTTGTAATTCTTATTATTTTAATTCTACTACAATTATTTGTGAAAGAAATTTTATTTTGCCTAAATGAATAACTACCTAATACATGAATTCTTGGCAACAAAGTGTGCCCATGACTAAATGCAGGTGCAAAAAGAAGGGATAGACTTCAATCTTCTGGCCACAAAATTTAATACATATGTATACATTTAAATACAACATTCCATGGAAAGGCCATCTCTAATGTTAAGGCTCTTGGACTTAAGCAGGGAAAAATAAGACTGAAACAATGCAAGACAGCCACTCTGCAATATCTAGGTGATGCAACACAAGTGCCAGGGTAAAAATACCGTGGCTTTGAAACCCTGCTCTAACTAATTTTATTTATTTATTTATTTATTTATTTGCATAAAAACCAAAATCTAAGAGGCTGTAAGCTACCTGTGGCTCCTGGGGTACGCATATTAATTCATCTCCCTTGAGCCTTTTCCTGTGGATAGCTACACCCCAATGGGGCAGTGAATAAATGTAGCTCCTCTCTGTTTCTAGTTTCTGCAACCGTTTCATGCAACAAGCTGAAAACAATTGTTTTCACCATGACACATCTGGAAGAGAATTACACACACAAATACACAATGTTCCTGCTGCATATGCCACTCCCCACACATGCACCAACATAATTCTTCTTATTTGTGTATCCACCAAACACTACCACGTTTTAGATCTTACTTATTTATCCAATGATTATATTTTAGTTCCCAAACCACTGCATGATTCTAAATTTGCACTTATCCTTACTCTAAAAATAAATATGAAACCTTGTTTCCTTTGCTTTTTAAAAAAGTACACTTAGGACTAAAAAAAGGTCCTCTTATGGGATAACTGGTATGATTTTCAAGATTATAGACTTACTAGTGGAATGTAGCTACCACAGTACAGCTTGTGCATCTGCACAGATTTGTATTTAAAAGCTGATGAACAAAAGCCACATGTTGAAAAATTCTATTTTGTTTGGCCTGCTTTCAGCAATGCCTCACCATTTTCATTTCCCCCAAACTCATTTTACAATCCCAAGATGCCCATAAGAGGCCTGGAACGCAAACTTACCATACTCTGTCTGCTCCTTGGACTCAAACGTTCGGTGACTGGGTGCATGACTATCCCACCCACCGAGAGGGTTTAGGAAGTTGCTGTCCTCAGTAGTGCTGTCGTACTTGTAGTCCTGGTCACCACTGCTCATGCGAGTCAAGGTGGAGGACCTCTGCCACCAGTTTCTCCAGTCGGGTGATGGGACTGGCCAGCTAGGCTTGCTGCTCTCTTTCTGCAGGTCCTTGTCTGTCTCAGTGTCAGGGCCATCCACCACTTCAATGGTAACCTGGGGGATTCAAAACAGACGGGAGTGTCCATCAGCATCGCCCCTAGTCACGGGGAAACCCTCTACATGGCAAAGGCAAATGAGATGCTGCCTTGCAAAGGGGCTGTGTTATACTGTAGGGTTAGCTTGTTGTAAACCATATGTGGATTACTGAGCCCAGAGATATGCAGAGGCTGAGTGATTCCTTCTGCTACCTCTGCTGAATCAGACCTTGGAACAAAGGCTAGGAAAAATACCGTGCAAAATAATAACCCATGCTGTGCCTAAAACCTTTGCAGCAGAACTTTCTGCCTTATGGGGAAAAGATGTTTAAACCTGGACATATATGACCAGGAGAAAGAAAACGAAACCTGTTACTCTAAATATGCTGGGGCTGAATCTGAGGCAAGCATGAAGCACACCAGCATGCAGAGCCTGTTCCGAGGGCTGGGACTGACTCAGCACAGGGCTACATAAGTCCACGGGTCCGCAGGTGGAAGACAGAGCCCAGGGTCTCCGCGGGGCCAAGGTGTTTGCATCTGCCTTGCCCTCTAGTGTCAGCTCAGCCATACCCTCACGCTGCCCACCTCGCAGCACCCGCCCTTCCATCACACCACGGCACGGGATGTCACTGCTGTGAGAAACCACTGTCTGTGGCGATGGGAGCCAGCAGCTCTTTCAACCAGTGCCATACAAATCACTTGCTGCTGAGCCAGCTGAAGTGGGTCCTCCTTCTATGCTTTGGTGTAAAATCATATGCAGTCCATTTACAGTTTCTGCAGAACCCAGAGGTGAGATTCAAAGTTTTCTGCCCAGTTCACTCACATACATCATGAATATAAATATAATTCTGCATAGGGAGAGTCCCTGATGGCTTATGCTGAACAATGTGTAATTATGAAACTCTTGGATAAATATTCTGCGCGCATATAGGTGGCTATTTAGGTAGAAATAGGAACTAGCCATCAGAATCCTTGGCTCTACGCAACTGTGCAAGCACAGCATGACCACAGATAAATCACGAAATGCTCTGATGCTTCATGTTAGTGTGTTTCTGTGATTATATTGGACTGGTTAAACAAACGTGATACAGAAGTGAATATCAGATATACCCATAATGTTTAATATGTACAAAGGTGTTCTTCATGATTTATAAACTTACAAAACAGTCTTTCAAGACATTACTCCAGGAAAATTGTGTTCCTTTTTGGAGAAAGGACACTTTGCATCTGTTTTATGCTTTGCTTTTGACCATACACAGAGACATATTGAAATAAAACAACTTTGAGGCTACTACGAAGCTCACTGGGAGAAAGAGCAAGAGCGAGGGAAAGTGCAGTTGTCAGCCTAATATCATCTTTACACAAGAGATATGTTACTCCCAGATTAAATGTGGAATCAGAATGATTACTTCATTAACCTCAGTTTCTACAGACCAAGAATTAAAATGTATTTCATAAGTTTGAAAACAACAGGGTTAGTTCAGGGATTCAAAATTGTTGCATCGACCCAAGCAAAACAGTTTTCACAATAAGTGAAAATAAATGATGTTACTGAGTTGGTAACACTGTGTACCACTGGCCAGTCAGAGGACTTTGGTACTGACCATGTGAAAATCAGTATGACTCTAGTACTTTGGTAGCAAGTATTTTTAAGACCACATTAACTTTGTAAGCAATGACTCAGCAAAGTGGGGAAAAAACAAAACCAAAAAAAAAAAACTCTCGTAAAAAAGGCATGGAGCACTTGATAATCATTTCATTTGCTTTGGTAAACTGTAGTTATATGATTGTGAATCAGGGTAAGCTCCCATTATTTCAGCCAGGTAAAATGAAAAGAAACAAAGGGATTTGATTTAAAATAATTATTCAAGATGCTGATTCAGTTTAAGCAAAAGAGGGTTTGCAGAAAAAACTTCCCAAACTTCTGTTGGGCTATGCACTACACTGAGGCAGCGAGACAAGCGACTTTCAGGCTCATGAGACCTCATCAGACCTCCAACAGCACTGCCACTAACTAACTTTCAAGACTGCAATGTCTGTGCGGTCAGATAGCCTTCTTCAGCCTGTGTTTACTACCGAGTTGGCTTATTAAAAAGGCCTTTAAAATGAGTTTTCTAGCACACAAGGTGTGAGGAACCACACTTTGCCACAGAAAGCTCCAAGTCCTTTCTGTCTGGCTTGGAGCTACCCAACATGGAGCAAACTGGGAACCCACAGCCTGTCGGGGTGACTCATGCCCGGGGTAGGCACGGTTGTCAGCAGCATGTGAAATCATACAGTACTTCTTGCAGTGATACCTGGGCAGGGGAGGAGTAGTTCCTGCACTTTGTCTTTTTTCCTCTCCAGCATGACCGTACCAACCTTGCAGTACCACGATACTTTGTCAACCATGATCCAGACACAGTTAAGGCCTGAGACCTTGTTCCATTTAATAATCCCTTTATCTCAAAGAGAAGAGAGGTCTGGGGAGAGGAGGGACCAAGAGAGATCCACCTCAGCATAAGCAGTTTTTTTTAAATAGCCTATTTAAAAATGTACATAACGAAAGCAAAGTCCAGTGTGGCAATCTGACAAGCACCAGTGTTCCTCCCTCCTCTTTTTTAAACGTTGATTACAAAGTTTTTTGTTCGTGGCTTTAAAACCGTAGAGTGCAAGAAATTCTACAGAGTCCTGGGATTGCCTGAACTGTCACTCCTGAAAAGTTAAAAAAGACAACTTCAGTTGACTCCAGCTCTGTTCATTTTCAGGGACTCATCTACACTCTGCCCAGCCCCATTTAACTCTAAGGCACCTTCTGACAGCTGTGAGGAGATCGGTAAGCAGTAATGGCTCCATGTAGTAGTAGTAATGCCACCAGTAATGCCACCATGATATGGCCCAAGAGTTAGGGTGGTGGTGTGAGAAGTAGCTGCTTCTTCAGGAGAGCAATTGCTCCCCTATCCCAGTGTAAAATTTGAAAAATTAGCATTCACTGAACTCTTCCTGGTACTGGAGAGTTAGCCTTAACAGCATTAGCCCATGACTATGCATATACATACACGTGATACACAAATATGTATCCTGTTTGATTGGTTTCTATACTGGGGATTGTTTATAAAAAGGAAAAAAAGAAAACGGATCTAGAACTATAGTCATGAAAAAGGAGCGGTTAAAACAGCTCTGGAAAAGCTTTCATGCTGGGTAACTATTCCAACAAAAATATGTTCTCTCAAAAATTAAAAAATAGATCTTGTTTAGTATTTCTATCACAGAGACTGCTTTAAAGAATTCATTTTCCCTGTTTTCTTCTTCCAGTGATTATCAAAACTGCAAAGATGATTATTTATTTTTTTGTCAGACTTCCCAAAACGTCTGTGGTAACATGGTTCTTGTATAAATCCACAATCATCTCCAGAAGTATTCAAGCCTAAAATGAAGCCATTTCTTTTATGGTTGTTTGAGCTATAAATAAGGATGTTCCTCTAAAAACTGTTAAAAACAATTGGCATAGGTACATTAAAACAACAGATTTGCAATGAATTTCTAATGAAATAAGTGTATCAAGCACAGATGTCTTGAGACACCAACATCCAATTTTCTCCTGGCCAAAAATATACAGAAGATAAATATTATCCCCGCCTGCTGGAGTGCACAAAAAGTTCTATGTGCTTTGTCCTGTTTATTGAGACAACGTTTCTGAATTCACTTTGATGGTGTAAACATTGCCCTAAGCAACTGGAAGATTATGTTACAGGAAGAACTACACTTGCAGTATTGTGCAAGCCGTGGAGTCTACCACAAGGCTATCCTCTGTTTCCTTTGTGAAACTGATGCAAACTGTCAGTGCAGCACCTGCCATTCTGCAAGGTGGGTGTGCAAGTCAGCAGTGCGTATAATAGCAGAACAGAAATTAGTTAATTATAAGGTATTGAAACGATAAATTTAGGTTTACACCACATAACGATTCAGCTAAAATGGTATCAGCAGTGATATCAAGTTACTCCTGGTTATGTCATGACACTTTTCTGGACTAGTTGGAAGGAAAGTGAAGGACTTTGAAATTTGCTGGGGGCAAAGAACACAACACGACTCAAAATTTAACATTTGTGTTATATGTTGTCACTCTTGGTTGCACTTTCTGATGGGCCTAACTGAATCCCACAATTCAAACTCTGGTCCCAAGCCCAGCTCTGAATTTTGCACTCTGTGACGAGCCCTTGTTACACCATGACATGCAGAGGTAACAGCTCTGTATTTAAAGCAGTTTAAGCATGGCCCTCTGGCACTCTGTTCTGCCAAGACTAATCCCTCCAGCTCACCATGAGGACTAGCTAGTTCCTGGTGTGGCTACGCTCTGCTCTGGTGCTGCAGCAAGCTTGGTGAAGCACACAGACTGACCAGGCAGATGGTCTTTGGTGCAGGGAGTTCTCCCCGGTACAGACCCAGCCCGAGAAACAACAAAATGAACAATGCACTTTCAGCTTTTCCACATCTTAGTTTGATAACAGGGACAATTGCGCTGCTACTATCTCAAAGAATTAAGCCCTAGAAGCACTACAAGAACAGAGTGCTACCTGCTGGAGCCCTCCAATTCTTACTGTGCTAGATTAGGGATGAGAAGTGCTGGTCAGAAGTCAGTATTACAGATATTGCTGAGCCTTTTGTGACAATACTGACAGGGCGTTGCTTTCCAGTGCAGTGAAGCCAGTAGCTTCAAATGACAAATATAAAGGTTATCTTAAAGATACATCAAATAAAACAAAATTAATTAATTAAATTTAATTAAAACTACATGTGATATGGATGGAGGTGAGGGGAATGGGTACTGATGAACCTGGAAAAGAGTTACTTTGAAGTCTGCAGTTATTTTTTAAAGCAGATCTTACAGCCTTTTTTCCTCTGTATTCCATATCTTCCTAGTGGTTCTGTGTGGAGCTTTTTAATCTTTATTTTATTTATTTTTTATTTATTTATTTATTTATTTATTTATTTTAAGAGAAGGTAGAAACGGAGTAGATATCAAACAGAATAAATAAACCTAACAAAGCAGCACTAGTGTAGTATGACTGGCAAATATGGCTCACAGGCCTCATGCAACATGTCACCAAGGAGGCAGCATTAACTTTTTCTGCCTTAGAATCACTCCTATCAATTATTACTAATGCCACAATTCACAGTGAGGATACTAATCAAAACAGGTTTAATCATATCCTCCTCTAGTTCAGTTTCCAGGCCACATCAACACATTTTTTAGGCCAGGAATATTACCTAACTCTGTTTCTACTCAGAACCCATCTTGTCAATCATCACTGCTGGAACTCACCCAGTTGTATTTCAGGTATACTGGGTGTAAAATTTGGTCAAGAATCAAGATCTTCAAAAAGGATCAATATCAACAAAAAGCTCTTGTCTGATAAACAATAGGGAGTTTTCCCTTTTTTCTTCATTTGTCAAGGTGCCCAGCGCTGCTAGGAAAGCAGCAAAGCAGTGGGACAACAGAGAGCAGCGCTCTACCTAGAGAAGCCTGAGAAAACAGGAGTGAAAAGCAAAGAGGAGAGACATGGGAAAAAGTTCAACTGCATGATGAGGCATCAGGTTCCAAACAGAGGAATGGCCAGGAAGGTGGAAGACACAGGGCCCAGGGTCTCAAAGGACAGCTGAGAGGTTGTAGAAGGCTGTTTGGAAGAGATGAGAAAAAACACATCAGAAATGGAAAATAAGCAGGTTCCTCTACATCCCCCACATGGCTTTACTGTGTTACTTAGAACAAGTAGGAACAAGTCTGTCCTCTCTGAACAACCCTGCATTTACAAGGTCTTCGTAGCATCCCTCAGCTAGTTTATGTCAAATGAGTGCAAACCTATGCAAAAGGGGTACTCTTCGTGTGAGGAAATCCAGAGAAAAGGTGTGATCAGTTTCTGTAATCATCTTCTCTTGCTGAAGCCTTACAGACATTGACAGAATAGTTGAAATTACAAAAAAAGAAAATCAAATACCTCAGACCAAACAGCCCTCCTTTGCACAACAACAGCCCTTGCAGTTACTCTCAAACAACCAGTGTAAAAGTAGTGCTAAAGCATAAAACTCTCCTTGAAACATTGCAAGATTTAACAAGGCTGGAACACCATAGAACGACCAGTAAGTGTCATCCCGGTCTTGCATGCATAGAGTCAAACAGCATTTGCATTACTGCAGCAAGACAGTCCACTATACTTATATTTGATTATCACCTGATAAACACAGTAGTAGCCTTAGGGACATGTTAATTTTCTGAACTCCTGTGATTGTGTTCTGATATCCACCACTTCCTCCCTGAAAGAGAACACAACTTGGGCATGATACAGCAATTACTTTTTGCAGGAAACCAGAGAAGGAATGGTCATAAAGAAAACTCACCAGAGTATCTTTTCAACTTGCTTTCTTAGGCTGATTTTTTACATCTGTTTATTAGGTTTTTAAAATTTCCAGGTACAATTTCCCTTTAAAATGTTATTTTTGGTCTACACAGACTAGTAGTAGTAAAAAGCAAAGAGGCTGTGGGGTCCATGAGAGGTAAATGTGGCCATTGTACTGGATTACACACAGTTGTTGGTTTTTTTCCTCCTTTTCAACCAAATCCCGGGACACAAAATATTAGTTTGCTACAGTACCATGGACTTCACAGCAGTGCTATACTGTGCAATACGAGGGTCACCTTTATCCTGACTCCTGTCATAAAGAGGCAAGAGGCTGGCTCGATGTCTCACAGCCAGTCCCCTGCTGCTGTTTCACCAGCTGCCTCTAATGCTTTTTCCACTTACTGCTCGTTATGTCCACTCACATATTCCTGTCCTCTTCTAACTGCAAGCAGGAGCCCCGTCTGGCAGTGAGCTGACACTTTCTAGGTTGGTGGCTGTCCTCTGGAGCAGCCAGTGCCCCTCTTCCCAAGAAGCCACACAAATTGTCTCTAAACTGCACGTAGCATGTGGAGGGCTGGATGCAAAGCCATCGGGGATGTCAAACCATGTAAGCTGCAGCAGAAACCGAGTTTGTATCCTCCTGCTTACCCAGCAGTGCTCATTCAAAATGCAACCATGCTGTATATTACATTGCATGTACGTAATAGATCAGATCTCCAGAGATGTTTGGTTCATGACTGTGAAATCGCGTCCTGTGTATCACGGTCCTATGAAGGCTCTTCATTTAACAACCTCAGAACTGCAACTTACAGAGCCCGAAGCCATTGTGAAAAAGAAAAATGAGTATTGATTCTGCTTTCACTTGCCAAACAGATGATGAGAAATTTGCAAGTCAACAAGTGTCATTATTTCCATTCAGATAAGTAAAGTATCGGTTAATGAGCAAGAATTCACTATACATCTTTTTTTTTTTCCCCACAGGAGCAGACCACCTTTTATAACCTTCAAGCAAAGAAATAAACTTTCATTGAATTTTTAATGAATTAATGGCAGCTTTATCTCAGTAATGCTTGAACTGCTGTAGGACAGTCAACCAGGAACTTCAGGAATCTCTGTATATCCTTATTTATGCACCTGAGTAAGCAGACTAAATATAAAGTAGAACGTAAGGAGTCTATTTCGGAAAGAGTTGAGCCTTGTGCGTAAGAGCTCTGTTATTAATGTTGCCCAATGTTTTCCAGTTTACAGGACTAGGCTTTCCAGTTCTCAGAGTCCAGCAAAACTGCTGACTTAGTTGGCTGACACATTTCCAGCATCAGGTGGTGGAAAAAGAGTTCATAGCAGAAGTAGTTACTGTAAAGACAAGCCAGGGAAATGTTTCCATCCTCCACTCATTTATCTATTCCCTAGGTCTAAATGTTAAATGCTGTCATGAATCAGAGAAGGATTTTGTTTCCTCTTCTCCTCCTTCGTGGTTTACATACTGTTCAAATGGTGATGTTACACCATTCACCTCCTGCCACAACCTGGGGCCCCTACAGCTTCCCCACCTTCCCTTCCTAAGGCTTTCTGGAAGGCTTCTCCCAGCGTGCAGGATGCGTACAGGCACCACATGTTGAACATGTTTACTACCTTGGCCTGTCAAATGTTGGACCTGCACTTGATCCAAAGCTGTTAGACTTCTTAACGTTGCAAGCCATCTATGAAGTAATGGAGCGTTGACTTGAGACAGCTTGTTCTCTCACGAATAGATCTTTTATATCTTTAAGTATGTACTTCTTAGACATATCAAAAGGATGGCAATTTTGTGGGCTGGGGGACTATAAGAAGCCAGGAATTTATTTAACCAGAATACTCGTTCTATTAGCGTATTGTTTTTATAAGCACATCTTAGGCAGAACAACATTTCAATTTATTGTTTTGGTTAAAAAAGACTGCTTATTAATGCCAATTTTGCTTTAAGGCTCTGAATTAAAACCAAATCACTCATTTTTTCCTCTTTCTAATCCTTGAAGTTTTAAGATGCAAGTGGCTTGCAAGAGGCCATTCCAAACCCAAGAATAGTTTGAGGAATAACATATAACAAAGTTTCTTTGCAGACAACTTTTTTTTTTTTTTTATTCCAGGCAGCTGCTGCAGAAATTAACTTTAAGTCTTAGTTCCATACAGAGGACCATATTTTAAGATGAAAGTTAAGTACATACTTTCTTAAAACCTTTGGGAATGGTTGTATTTTATAATAGCATGCTAAAAGAGAATTTGTTCATAAACAAACTTTACAATGGAGAGCTGAAAACAGAATTTAAAATACCCATTTAATATCAAAGATAATATATTCCAAAATGCAAAAGCAAAGATGGCTTTAGTATCATAAATAGGTCTATATTGATATCTACATTCTGCAATCAACAATATCCAAAGAAAAATTCAGAAAAAAAACCTGAAATCTGGGCATTCAGACAGAGAGCACATATAATCTCTCTTGGGTAGAGAGGCAGGGAACTGACTGCACAACATGGAAGCCAGGCTGAAAGGTCACTTGGTTCAGTAAAATGATCTTGTGTAGCTTCACAAAACATCACATGCTAACGAAAATTTGTACCTGAATGTTGGGATTCTGCCCATTGATATCTGCTTTTGACAGGTCAGGGAAGTTTGGGAGATCCAGGAGGAAAGATCTGGGTCCATCTCTCTGTAAGGACGTGTGCCCGTTTTCCTGCCTGAATCGCTGCTTAGGGAATGGCCGGTGGGCAGCCTGAAGATCAGGGTATTCTCTTCTGTCCTCGGGGTTCAGGGTAAAGCTGTCTTCAGGAGAATGGTCATCTGCAGTAAGTGTGTTCTGGGAAAAAAACAACGCACTATAACAACAACTGAGGTGCAGTCCTACCAGTCCCCCCATCTCCAGCTTCCTGCTAATGGTGGCTGCAGACTGCAGGTAGAAATCCTTATAGCATCCAGACCCACCACTACTTTCTTAAACATCCAAGATTTACCATGTATTTTCTAGGGTGTCATGAGTTTGGCACTGGATTCTTACTGAAATATACTCGGTTACGCTGGTGCAAAACCGTAACCATCTGACACAAGATAAAACTGAGTCAGGCTTGGGTGCTTGGGGCTTTCAGGTTCCTGGAACATTCCAGCTTTCCAGTGACACCTGCACTTTGACACAAATGTTTAATTAACGCAAATCTGGAAACATGAAGATCTGAAGCAATCCCTGTGAAATGAAGTTGTATCAGATTAAACACATCCCTAAAATGGTGGAAGGATGTCTTTGCCACTAAGCATTTCAGTTTGCTTTGTTCCAGAGTGGAGCAAAAACAGTGCTAAGTTCTTGCTGAAATTTATGGTATTCAAAGATCCTACTGTGTTGAGCTGGCAGCTTCTCTCTCTCTCCTCAGTTTGCAGCAACTTCCATCTAGTTGTCTGTCTTCCTCACCCAATTTCTCTGGTCTTGAACATCTGAACCTTCCTTCCTCTGGGATCTCATTTTCATGTTTGCCTAATGGTGGGATTGAATTTCACCAAGTTGTGGGTCAGCGGTTAATGCTTTTGTTATTGCTGAGCGTACTTTTGGGTTTTGTAGTTTATTACAGCAGGCTGCCTTCGAACCAGTAGCACTGCTGCCACTGCCTTTGACCTCACCAAGAAGATACATTTAGTATCAAAACACTCTCTCCCTGGGTTAGGACTGGCCTGGGGACTCGGGAAAAAAAAAAAAAAAAGCAGACAAGTCAAAAAAAAAGAAAAAAATGCATGGGGCAGATTCAACACAGGTTTTGCTTTTGACTCAGCTGAAAAAATTTAAGTTTGAGGTCTTAGTATGACTGCCTGGGGAGCTTTTATTTTCAGTTCATAAAGATACAGCAAGCATGGATAGGGTAAATGTTAAAGACCTATCTTTTAAAACAAGCACAATTAAAGTGGAATGGCCACATGTGGTTCTGGCTCTTCTGAAGCATATTTTTGCCAGCATATCTGGTTAAACACAATCTTCATTCAGCTCCCCTGGCTCAAATTAAGCTAGCATACCTTTTGTTAAGGTCTCAGATACACAGCAGTTCCAGTGCCTTTTATTTTGTGTTTATTTGCTCAGACTGTTCTAAATTGACCTTTGAAGAGATTTTACAACGTAATCTGTGCACATTACAGGAAGATATTCAGGGAGTTAAATAAATCAAGATTTAAGAGTTAATCTGGGACTAAGTCAAATCTCAAGCAAAAGCTAAGGCGTTTCTCTTCTCCCCCTCTCACCGCACTGCATTTGTAGAGAAGACCAAAGAGCAGATTTTGTAGTATTAGTATGTTCTTGGTGTTTTCATGATCAGAATATTTATACTCTGAAAGTACCAAAAGGCTACTAAACATCTCTCTACAGCACAGATGTACAAAGTTCATTCCAAGTTAGTGTACGCATGCAGTGGTAGAAGTCTTTGTGCTCCTAACTGCGTTGTTTGAACGCCAAAACAGCAATGCTGCTCTTTGTTACAGACCAGGCAAGACTTTGGGATGCCTTTGGTGGGCCATCCATTAACACACACCTTATTTAATGTAAAGTAGAAAGAAAATGCCATCGCTGCAAGCTCTAGGAAATAAAACTGACGGCCACTTAGCTCACTTTAGGGCCCTTACCCACATGTTTGTGCTTTAACTTAACACTTATCAAACCAAATTTAACTTCAGACTTCTTGGTGCATGAGGATTAAATGGCTTCTCAGCTATGCCTGACCAACAACAAGGAGTAATTGCACCGTTATTAAATTACTTCAGACAGGAACCAAAAAAGTGGTGTTTTCAACTACTTTTTTTTTTTTTTTCCTGGGGTATCACACACATAATCTTGCCTTTATTAAAAATAAAGTGAGAATTTATTAAAAAATAATAAAATTCTCACATACGATTCCATACTTTTGCTGTTTGCTTGCACATTCAGGAGCATCTTGATTCTCTGCATTAACGTACCGTACAGCTAGAGAGCTGGCCATGGGCTTTAGAGCTCTACGTTTAATTCCCTGATAAGACTCGCTGTGTGATCTCGGCAGGTCACGGTCTGTCTGTGCCTTGGTGGGGATAACAGCACTTCCCTTCTTCACTGTGATGTTTGTGGGGAGCTCGGCAACTACAATAATACGGGCTATATAAAAAAGTTTTTTAATAGTGTCAAACAGATGGAATATCACATGGAGTTAGTTAGAAAATTGTCATGGCGAAGTAATGACATCAGGCTGATCGGGCCCACTACCAAGCTGCTTGGGGCAGGGACTGTCATTAATTACAGCCTGACTGAGTTGGGGTTGCTGAACGTTAGAAAGGAAAACCGAGGGGACATCAAAACTGCCCCATGCCAGGGGCTGCTGCAGCGAGGAAAGAGATGGACCTCTGCATCTTCAGGGTGGACAGGAGCAGGAGGTGCTGGTTCAACATCAGTAACACGTTTCTGATGGCAGTGACCACGAAAAACAACTTCAGAATTTAGAGTTGGAAGGGACCTACAAAGATCATCAAGTCCAGCTGCCTGACCACTTCAGGGCTAACCAAAAGTCAAAGCATGTTATTGAGGGCATTGTCCGAATGCCGCTTAAACACTGACAGGCTTGGGCATCAACCACCTCTTTAGGAAGCCTGTCCCAGTGTCTGACCACCCTCACGGCAAAGAAACTGTTCCTAACACCCAGCCTGACCCTCCCCTGACACAGCTTTGTGCTGCCACCGCATGTCTTGTCATCGGCTACCAGGAAGGGACCGGAGCTGCCCTCTGCACGTCACCTCCTCAGGCAGTTGTAGAGAGCCATGAGGTCACCCCTCCGCCTTTTTCTTCAAACCAGACACAGTTTGAGAGCAGACTGTGCTGGGGAGAATGTGGAGCCTGTCTGTAAGAACGGGGTGGACTAGTGTCTGTCAGGCATGGCAGAGGTCACGCAGAGCACCCGCTGCCTAAAAGCCACGCCGGCTCTTGCAGACCCTCTCAGGCCAGGGCAAGCCCACACTGAGCCTTGTGTGTCAGACTGCAGCAGAAGCTGTCAGCCAACACGACGGGTTCAGCTATCGTCTGCTCACGGTACCACCAGCAAAAGACCGTTTGTTCTCAGTCATTAAAATAAATAGGAGGCCTGCTTTTTAGATAAATCATTTTTTGGCACTGTGTCTAAGCTAATGTGCAACATTACTAGAAACATTTATTTCTGGTAGGAAGGTAACAGAGGCTGCCATCAATAAAAGTGAGCGTGCACTGCACCTGACGAGCAGAACATGGGCCTAGTGGTGTATGGCACTAACTCAGGGGATGGCTCTTCCAAGGCCAGCCCAGCAGGGAAAAGTGTGTCCGCACTGCAGTGCCAGCATGCCTTCTGAAGAAAGCAGTGTTTGTGCTCCAAAGCTAACAGATGAAAACCTGGGGAGGGCTATCCTTCTCTTCTAATTTCTTATTTCTAAGTTATTTCACATGTTTTTATTTCACACTATTTATTTTTGGGTGTATACAATTTGTATTTCCGACTGCTTTAGGGAAAGCGGGGTTGCTTCCCTTGCTTCAGAAGCAATGTCACTTCATTCTGAACTACTGACTCAGTTTCTTTGAAGTTATGACATTTCTAAATCAGGCACATCATTGGTTTATTGCTCAAATGATGCATCTGCTCTAAATATTTTAAGATAAATCACTTTTTTCCCTTCATTTAACAGGATTATTCATAACTTTTAAACTTTCCATTAGGATGACTTTTAAGGGGTTACTCATGATTGCTGTCAGCCACAATTCTGCCGTCCCCGCGGGATCAGATATTTATGGAAGTCCCCAGTATGAAAACAGCTTAGGATTTCTGAGCATTCTAAGTGTGGACAGTATACAAGGGCAGGAACTCATTATTCATAGCTGTGTGACAAGGCACTGAAATAAACCCTATAGAGAGAATCTGCCACGCTGTTTGTGTTACACACTAACATACCCTGCCATAGTCATCACTGAAGAAGGGGGGGGGCAATAATTCCCTACCCCTTGTCTGCTAGGTTTAGGCTCTGTGAAGAAGTGGCAAATGGGGAGCACAGTTAAAATACATTAGAAAAGAGAGCACAGAGATAAAATGTGCTATCTATCATCTCCTTCATGGCAGAAGCTGTACAGGGTGGAGTGTGACAGATGAGTTGGGCCGTGCAAGAAAAAATAAAGCAGACCCCAAGCATCGTTATCCCATCTCTGCCACAGACTAACACGAGACTTGATGAAGTCACTCCGATTTGTTTTAAAATCCCACATATCGATATATTTGTGTCTACCTATACACCAGGGAAGAAGAACAATTCACAGGCATTTCGTGAGGATAACTTTAAAAGTTGGTGATCCCGGTGGGACTTACACCATGGCATGGTTTAAGGCACCAAGATACAACTCTGCATGCAGGTAAAATTTCCTACCTGATACTGCAGCTTAAATTTTCAATAATTAAATGGGTATTTTAGCTCTGTCCACTGCTGCCTTATTGTTTCTACCTCTATCATGTTAGACATGAGCTGCAGGGAAGTGCACTGTTTCTCTTTCCCATAGATAATTAAACAGAATTTGGAACTTCTAAAAATACCCTACTAGGGGAAAAGGGAAGTCCCCTGCATTTTTAGCAAGTGAGGAATCCATCTCCTTCCTCTCCCCTTTATCTTAATCCCATTTCTAGTTCTGGAAGAACAACCAAGACAGGGAATAGGTGAGGAATGGCTGGACCTACAGAAAACATTCTGTAGGAGCTGCTCTTTCTCTGTCTTTCATAGTTCTTACTCACCTTCTTTCATTTGCTCCCCACTTGCCAAGCTAAGGGCACATTTGCAAGCACTGCTAATTACGGAGCTGAAAGAATTTGGGAAAACTGATGCCACTTATAACCCTAACAACTCCCAGACAGAAAGGGAATCTATTACCAAATACCTGCTATGGCTACACTGCCTTTATTTTTTTTTTATTTTTTATTTCTTGTATACTCCTTTGAAATATCTTGTAAAATGATCTTGACAAGAGGTCTTGAATTGAAACCCGACAGTCTGTCAATGCACTTTCATGATGCACCTGTACAGCATCTTCAACCACCAGGAATGAGGAACATTTATTTATTAGGAAACTTCACAGACGCTATAAAAGATTATATTGCTATCAGAGACAAAATGAGGCCTGGGGCCTTCACAGAAAATCATTATAGCCATTAGGGCTGGTTTCATTTCCCACCTGCCTAAACAGATTGTTTTGATTTTGAAGGCTGTCGTGTGTTTCCAGGTTAGTGCCAAATGATCACTTTAAAATTAACCCATCTGGGGAGGCTGAGTAACGCACCGGGATACCGCATGAGACTTTCACCTCCGCAGATCCAAGATCCGTAATGAACTTGGGTGATCTAACGCCTGGGCTTTATTTATTTACTTCTTATATCGTGAGTGTAAGCAGCATGTGACCTAGCATGAAGACGTATGAGGACAGTGTTGGGTAAGCAGACAGTGCAGCTAACAGCTGAAAAGCATTATCGGAGATACACAGAGGAGAATTTATTTTATGATTAATGCCACGTACAGTCCAGGCAGTCAGGAGACCCACGTTCTCTTCCTAGCTCTGTTGTGGCTTTCTTATAAAACAGGCAGCTCACTTAGGCTCATACTTAATTTCTGTGGTGGCACTGAGCCTCGCAGCTCCTTCGCTCCAAGGAGTCACTGACAGCTCCCACCTCCAGAAGTCACACCAGAGGTGTGGCACATCAACCACCCAGATTCTGAAACACTCGCCTTTTTCTTAAAGCATGCTTGTCCCTCATGTTCACAACCGTCAGTGAGGTGAAAGACTTACTTATCTTTGGAAAGCCACATAAATTAATTGATGCAGTAATTAATAGCCCATTTTAGATAACCGCGGTTCATAAATCATTTAAAATGGACTACACTGGCTTGCAAGTACACAACCGTTTTCACAAAGTGGCTGCAAAACCTATCACCTGTTTTAAGCGTTGTGCATACAGAAGACGAATTGCTGATACAGTCGCTAAAAAGCAAGTCCTGTTTAGCGTGGTCTATTTTTTAATATTTCAATTCAGTCTAGAAAAATTAGTAAAATGACATTGTATCCCATTCTCTTTAACCTGCATGTATGACTAGATGGCTATGGAGACACCAACCCAGGCATCCCACAGGGTACTGCTGTGGGATGCATTAGCTTCTGGGGCTGTGGAGCTTTTGATTTTGTTTCTGTGATGAACAGGAGTTGCAGGAGCTGCAAACAGTGTTGTAATAGGACAGCAGAACTTCAGAGTGGAAGTGGTGATCCGCAGTCACTGTTGGAGGTTAAACGCTGGGTGCCAGCGGCAGCAGTTACGTAGCTGGGGGTGCCCTACTGCTGCTGGTTTTCTGATGCATGCTGAGATAGCTCTTGGGAGCTGTGTACAGCAGAAGCAGCACCTCAAAGCATCTGGGCACACTCATCTCAGAATCAGAGCTTTTTATTTTTATTTTTTTTTCACTAGAAAATTCTAGCCTCCTAGTTCCACAGAAAATCTTGAGAGCTGAGCACGCAGCTGAGACTTATGCTATGTCTGCAGAGATGCAGGGGCAGTGGTACTGAGGCCACCTTCCCACCTAAGCTCCAGTAAGTCCCAGACCACTCTTCTGCGGCACATACCCAACACTACGGCAGGACTCTCCGCAGCAGAAAAGCCCTACTGCCATTTCTCCCTTGCTGAGGCTGAATAAACAGCCTCCATATGCTTGCAATCATCGAGCCTTGGTCCATCCTTTCTTCGGCCTCTGTCTGGTGAGCTTCTCTCACCAGGCTCCCCGTCTCTTCCACAGCATTACTAAACACTAGGTTCGGAGCCGAACTGCTCTGGCAGTCAATATTGTTTTCCTCAGAGCTCAAGGAGAAAACCAACCATATTATACTCAGATCTGGCAATTTTTTCCTACATGTTGTGGACACACATTTCACAGCACAGCTATTTTTCATGCTCTGTTGTTTGCTTGTATTTCGTGTTTTCTTTCAGCTGGAAAATACAAACAGTATGGCTCAACTTAGAGGTGAAGAGCTGCCAGTTTGTATAAACACTTTGATAATAAAATGGACTTGATGGTGATTATAATTCAAGGTCTGCAGGAAAAAACAGAGGCCCTTTAGCAAATTTTTCTAACACAGTACACACTGATGCTTTGTTCTTCAGCAGATACTCAGCCATCCATGAGACAGCCAAGTGCACAGACTTAAAATTATGTAGGGCTTTGACAGATGATCAGTGCCAAGTTTTGCTTGTAGTTAACAGATATTTCCAGTTGCCTAAGCTGGTGGTAAACCTTTAGTCATTCTTCATGACTCTGATGATCTTCCCCGTAATCACCGCCTGGCTGGAGCTCTCCATGCAGGACTCATTGATTTAGCAGTCGAACAGGCGAATGCACAACTGGAGAGCAAGCCAACTATTTCACTCATATAACCTGTGATGCCAAAATGCAAATTCTTTGAAAGTACTGATTCTTTTGGGCTTTATTAAATCCTTGCATAAAATCAGTAGCATAATATAGTTTTAAACAGAATCAATTTATGCCATGGCTAAATTTAATTGAAGTCATCATTTGAAATCTGTATCTTAATTTATACATACAGTTCCAAGAGAATGGGAAACTCTGCCTTAAGCTGTAATCAAAACCACAAAAGTAAAGGATATGCAGAGTATTAATACTTTTTGTATACAACTTTTTGGTCAGGCTTTGCAGGCCAGCAAACAAAAAGTCAGTGTAAATGAAAGAGAACAAACATACATCTGAAATTATTTTCATGGGTTTTAAACTAGGTACTTTTGCAAGTTTATTCCACTAAATCACTGTAGCTAGTGAACCAGCTTTAATAAATGAAGTTTTCATCTCTCCCTAGCCAAAAGAGTAACCTTACTTGAAACCTTTTCAATTTTCAAAGTTGCCTTCAGCCGTTAGTTTCCAAGAAACAGCTATTCCCAGCCTCTGTGTCTCCCTCTTATATGCCACTGAATATCCACCCTATGCTTTCAAAAGTGTCTGTGACTCTGGCTGTGCTAGCTGGCAGATGTTTTTGGAGACTAGAAAGTGTTTAGTCCCTGTGGACCAAAAGTTACATGATGACTTCATCACATAAGCAAAAGCTAATAACGAGAAAGCAGACAAGTGTTATATTCCAAAAACATGATGTTTCCTGTGCTTCTGGCAATACTACTTCCGTGCCTGAAAAAAGGCAAGTCGCTGGTCTTGATGCTCAAAACACACATGCCATCGAAGCACTGCGAGATAATTTACTAGACCCTCTGTTAGCTGCACTCCCCACCAACACGAGTTTTTGTTTTGATGGAAGTTAGAGGGTGAAGGCAGAGGAAAAGCAGCGCTTGTTTATATTCAATACCTATGCCCCAAGTATATGCCTTACAACACTCTATAGAAGGGGTTGTTACTACACCCAGGAGCTTACAGAGAAACAGCAGCAGAAACCTGAGCGGCTGCCTCGGGATCACGCACCTCTGCTCCTGCAGCAGAGCTCTTCCGAGGCTGGGGGTGCTGCTGTAGGCTCTCCGTCAGAAAACGCTGGAGACTGATACACGAGCAACTGGAAGTCGTTAGCATAAATGGCGTCTGCACACGCAGCGCGATAACTGTTGTGTTTGTCTGTCAAGGCATCATCAGCGGGCATTGTGCCCTCTTTCTACATCGCTGTGAACTGCCCTAATGACAGAGCAAGAGAAAGAAAGGAGAGGAAGCAGATAGACAAGAGAAAGGCCTCCCTCCAGTGACATGATGGGGAAGAAGAGCAAGCAAGGAGATGCGCAGCCCCATGACAAGACAATGTGAGGACCCTTCCCTGTTTAAGAGATGAGAGAGAAAGGATTTGCCCTGGAGAGAAATGTGGGCCTTTTATATTATAAATTCAATGCATGTATATATACATTTTGTGAGAATAGTAAGGGAGGGAGACTATTTCCTAGAGCTGATTAAAGAAGCATGACTCGATTTTCAATTTCAAACGACTCGGGGGGCATTCCAATAGACTGCAGACAGGAAATGAATACCATACATGCACTGAGCAAGGCAGATGCTTTTGAATCTGACACTTACGTGAAAAGAAAATATCTTCATTTCTGTCTCCCCCCACCCCACGATCGCTGGTTAGTTCTAGGCTATTCTTAGAAAACGGTTTTATTTTTCAAACTTGTTATAATCGTTCCACGTGCCTGAAGCCACCCAGATGCCACTGACAATAAACCGTAGGGAGCTGCTGGTCAAAACCATCCCTAGGCTAGCCACAGCAGCCAGATGTTGCAGCAAGGTAGAGGAGGAAAGATGAGCAGCCTGGGTTTGAGATGTCCTAGCCTCCCCCGTTAGAGGGACGGAGCTGTGACCCTAGACGATACACCAGCGCCCAGGGAGGAAGAACTGCTTCTGCATAAAGGGAGAGTCCAAAGTGTCCACAGCACGTGCGCTGCAGAGCAGGTTGGAAGAGCATTTCCTGGCAGGCTGTGGCACAGAACTCGCTTCCAGCTACTTAACTGTGCTAAGGAGATGTCTTCTCTCCTCATATGGCTCTTACCAGTAAACTGCGATGATTGTCATGGGAGTATTATGGGGTTTATAACCCGATTGCAGTGTAATTGTAGCTCTTTTTACCAACAGCAGCAGTGTGTGCTGGGGAATTGGCATATACAGCTCTTTCCCCTACTTATTCCACATGTGTGCAAACGCACAATTTCAGCTGCAGTCTCCTCTTGGATTTTACTATGGAAAGACTTAAATGGAATAGAGGAAAAAAAAAAAACAACAGAGAGGTGATATTAAACTGGCCCTTGCTCTGATGTTATGCAACTAATTAGCTCATTTTAGTTTGATGTAAGGACTGTGATAGCTATATTCCTGAGAACACAAGAAAAAAAAAGATCCATTTACTTGTAAGACCGGCAGGAGAAGAAGAAAGAAGAATGGGTAGGTGAGAAAGGCAGCCATGCCTTACATTATTCAAAAAGCCATGAATGTCAGATCAAAGAAGAGCAAGAATCAAACTCCCTGCCACTGAATTCAGCAGCTTTTTCAGAATTATTGATCCCTCAAGGGCAAACTCTTTTAAACTCCAGCAATGCCTCTAACTACCCAGAGCTCCCATCTGATGCTGGCTGAGCCTCACGTAGTTTGCTTTCATCAGCTGGCATCTTGGGGAAAGCAGAGACAGCTAAGACACTGCTGTATCTGGGCCTGATGAAGGAGACATACAGCAGAGCACAGAAATACCATGTGTGTATTTTTGGCACCAGATGTTACCTTTTAATGGTCATTGTGGTGGATGTTAAATAAAAGACCAGCTTCCTCACTGAAAAGCTGTACATTTGGTATCCACCGAGTCCTTGGAGAGCTTTGTCCGAGGACGGGATGCAATCACCCCACTGAGAGCCCAGCTCCCTGGGCAGGATTTGTTTGCTCAGCTCTGTGGAGGCACCAGCACCTTGCTGATGAGTACAACTCACCTTGTATTTGTTGTGGGATGAAGGTGGGATAAGGCAGCTAAAGAGCTACTGCAGCTCAGCTGGCGACCTGTTCATGAGTTTGGACTCACAGGTCTCATCTGGACACCCAGAAGGACCAGGATCCAACCTGAAATCAAGTCTTAAGATGTCAAATGCACTACAGATTGGCCTCTTCCTCCCCCTGCTTCTTGGGCCAGGTGTCTTTGGTAGGGAAGCTTGCAGGCGTTGTGCCTTGTCAGGACACTGCAGGCTCATGCCCTAAGCCAGAGCCACTGGGATTGGGTGCAGTAAAGCAACTTCACTGGGCTCATCCCCAGTGTCTCTTAAGAGCTGCCTTTGGGCTTCTGACACTGATCCCCTCGCACCGGGCTCGCTGCTGCTGCCACCACCGTGTCACTGGGGACCCTGCACCCTGCGTCTCACTGCCCCTAGGTTACGCGCACACCACAATGGTGCACTGCACATTATTCAGCTCTTTCCAAGCTCTTCCCACAATTCAAAGTCTACCTATTCTCACCAGCATTTAGTGCTGTTTGGTACCTTATGCATTTTCATGAAATGGATGACCCTTTTCCTTCTGCGTGTTTTGATTAAGAGCGAGAGCTAGCACTGCTACCATTTAAATGCATATCAAAAGCTCCAGGGCTCTATCAGGCTAAAGAGTTCATTTGAAACCTTTGGTGCCATTGTTCCAGAACATCTGAAGACACAGGCATGGTGTGGCTGCCCTAGGTTCCCTTTTGAAATATATTTCCACAAATGTTCAGCATAGACATATCAACCCCTCTATTCTTTCCCAATAAAAGCTTGGACTTTAAAGCACAAGATGAGGAATAGATACTCTATTGGCCAGCTGCAGCTAGCCTTTCATAAATAACAGGACAATCAATCCCTGTAAAGGAAAATGATACTCCAGAAGCTCTATCCTGACGTACATCTGTTTTCCTATTGTAGGAACGAATAAGATGACAGAAAAAGTTAAATGCTGAAAGCCTAAACAAACTCTGAATTAAGAGGAGATGGTAGTAGAAATGATGGATGAATTGTAAACCACCTGCAAATGTTAAGATTGCAGCACTCTTCTGCAGACCACTGCAAACCTCCAATAGACATGGACTGTGCTCTGTAAAAATCACGATGAATGCAGACTTGTTTTTTATATTATGGAGGTCCTAATCCTCCTCCTCCTCTGCTTTTGCTCTATTGTTACAACATCAAAGACCAACTGCTGGCCGAGATACAGTCAATATGAAAAGGGCGACCAGCAAATTTACTGCTTGACTTCATTCCCTTTAAATGGAATAGGCACCATGGCCCTTTTTCAAAGTCCAATCACAGACATATATCTTTTTTATTGGACATCATGTACAATAAAGTGAAGCTGTAACTTGGAGAAAAAAAATAGAACACCTTAAAAAAATCCCATGAGGTGAACATTCCTTTATAAAAATATCACTGTGGTTACGTGTTTAGAAAAACTCTGGGTGCTCTGCAGTGCAAAAGGCATGGACTTGTTAGGTTATAGTTTAGCTAAGATGCATACCCATGCCTAATATCTAGTTGGTTTCCAAATTAAAAAAAAGGCAACAAAAAACCCCAAAACTAATAAAAAGTGATATATTTAAGACAGAATGCCAGTGTCATTCAAATAAACTGAAATGGCAGCACTGATGTCACAAGAATCATTAACTGCTTTGTTACAGCCTGCTCTGTGCAGTGAACCTTTACAGACTTCTTCAGGCCAGCGAATCTTAAAATCAGCAGCACAAAACACCAATATATACACCGCATCTTAAACAACTCCAGGCCGATTACTGAGGTAATTTCAAAGGACACTTTCAGATAAGAGTTGTATCCGCAGACATTAAAGGCACGGGCAGTTTTATTGCTATTGTACCACTAAGTAGATGCTAAGTAATTTCCTGGTATGAAATTAAAGAGTGTATAAGCAACTCATCTGATGTAGGAGATGATTCTGGTGGGGTTTTATAGAATCCAGGCTAGCTAGCTCTGGCTTCTATTTTTTTTTTTCTAATTATAAATGTTATGTCAATGTAATGAGAAGCTTTTGTTTTAATCTGTTTAAACTATTAACCCATTTTGTTTGTTTGGGTAATTTGTGCAAAAAGACATTAGTAAATGTCCGATTAGTAACAGTATATCTAGATGCAGTTTACATGGGTTTTAAAATCCTGCACTGATATGTAGGTGGCAGATAAAACCAAGCAAGTTTATGCTTTTATACACCTGCAGTAATCTTAGGCAACTGCTTCCAGTGGAGTAATTTTGGTTTCCTCATGGCTAAACCTGCTGCTGATGGCTTACTTTTAGGTGAGAAAGATACTAAAACTATTTGGTGTTTTTGCAAGACTATCACCCAAAATAGCTGTGTTGTCACTAGGCCCTCCTCGCTGCTCTTTCCATTACGTTATGCTCCGTTGGCAGCCTTTCCATCGCACCTACAGCACAGACCTTCTGGGGAAAGGACCTCGCCTCCCACTCAGCCTTCCTGGGCTTGTGCAAGAAGAGGTGTTTCAATGACAGTGTGCATTGTTCGATACCCGAATACCCAATCCAACGGGAATGCAAAGGCCAGACGCCTGAAGGAAGCCTTCTGGAAGTTAAACCCGGCCCGAGGGCAGCACCCACCCAGTGCCTCTTCCTTAGAAAGGGAGGACTCTGCTTTTTCAGAGCAGTACTGTAAAGAAGGATGGAAAAAGATGAAGAAAAACATTATCTGGGTGGTTTATACAGATACACTGCACTCATGGTATTGTCGCAAGTGCTGATCTCAACAGCTGTGCAGGCGAAGAGACTATTTTAATCTTTCCAAGGAAGAAGAGCTACTGCGGAACAAAACAGCCCAAGATATTTCAGTGGGTATGAAAATAACAAAGAGACATTTTGGATGGAAATAGATTCCTGCAATCAGAAGAAAACTACATGCCAAAGCCCAGCTTGTCTTCATGGATGGAGGTCCGGATTAAGTGTGCTACACGCATGTCAATTCTTTAGAAAAAATGAGTTGTGGAATATTCAGATCCAAGAGGAACTTTGGCTGGGTCTGCAGCCAGCACAAGTCATTGACTCCTCTTGCTTCATGGAAGTCAGAGGCATAAGGTCAATTTAAACACACTGAGAACGTAGGTCTAGCACGGAGATGCAAAAGCCAAGGTACCTTTGAACTTCTCCTGCCTTTCAACATGGACCGGACCCACTGCAACTGACGAAAGAAAGATTTCATCTCTGATTTTCCTCTCTCATCTTTATGAGCACCTCCATAAATTGAAACGGACCCGAATTATCTTTAGACTAAAAGAGCTTAGAGGTGAACAACTCCAGGCCTGCTTTCATCCTGCTGCCAGCTTGAAGGGAAGAATACAAAAATACGCCCCACTACTATGATTTCTCCAAGCACAGAAAAACAAGGGCAAAAGGATAAAGGAACCGCCCACACCAGCTCCTCTGACCAAGTATTATACTGCTGCACAACTGACCAATGTGGCAAACCATCACTTGTTACAATGATAAGTTACGTTTTGCTTTGTTTTCTTTCTTTTTCTGGTATTTCAAATTGAAAATACATGGAAACACCAGCACTGGAAAGGCTCTGCTCTTACGGATGGGTCTATGAGCTCAGTGTTCTATTTCTTGGAAGCCTTACTCATCCAAATGTGTTCAACTGTGACTTTTAACCTGGCATTTTCTGTCTTGAAAACTTTTAAAATCAGTATCCTGAGGGCACAAGGGTATTACAATGCAACAGTAATCACTGTATTATTTAATACTTCCTTTTGCAACTTACTAAAGCACTTTCTATTTTTCTGCTGTAAGCTGTCACTTTATTATCCATTGTGACAGTGTCTACAGCCTCCACTCATGCCTGGAGACCTATTATACTACACATTGTTTGCAAGCAACAACAACAACAACAAAAGAATCTCAACCACAAAGAGCCTGGGTTGAGATTTCAAAAATAAAGGAAAAAAATAAAATGCATCACTGACCTAGATCTGCTACTACTGAAAAATAATGCTTTAAAAAAGTCAGCTTTAATGGAGAACATAAGTTAGTCAACTCAAAGAGCTTTTGATTAGTGTAGTCTTAAGGCAGATAGCAAGATATGAATCTAGCAAAGCAGGCCAAACAAGCACCAAACAACACTGCGAACAGCACAAGTGAGGTACAGCTGGGTACCACCACAGGCGTTCACATGGAAGACCAGTAAAATGCACAGAAAAGTGTGCAGCAGCCAACTCTGATACTTAAACCTGGCACAGCCCCTAAATCTCGTCTGTCACTATACTTTCAGGATATAAGCCCAAAGAAAAACCAGCTTGCTTCACTTTTATAGTTTATGTTTGTGTAAGAAAACATCTAAATTGCCTGCATATATATTTGAAGTGTGAGTGCATTTCAAGATTGTTTAATGACTTAGGAGAATGTAAGCATCAAAAGAGAATGGCAAGACAATTTCCTACCATTGCTTGCATTCTGTGCACTTTTATATTGTGGGGAAAAAAAGGAAAAAGAAAAAAATAAGGAAATTGTTAAGCATGAATATCTACAAACCTGTGGGAAGGCCAAGATAGAGTAGTCTGCATCGTTATCACTACTACTGCCTCACACAAGGTGAGTGCATGGGAGCCTGTTCCCTGTTTTGATTTGGGCATTTCAGCATCAAGTAAGCAGGACTAAAACCGGTGATGTTTTGAGCAGAAACCTGTGGTTACTGTGCTGCAGCTGCTTTGCAGCAGAGATGTGCATGGGGCAGGGCCTGTGCCGGGCACCACTTCCTTACTGACCTGTGAGGGTTTCCTCGGGCGGGCTCTGTCCCGCTCGCTGGCAGAGGAACCATGGCCAGAAGGTGGCTTCTTCCCAGGGGAAAGCAAGAGCTGTGCCACAACGTGCCTGCTCCACTCAGCGAACAATGATGCACTGGACGATGTGAGCCAGGCAGCCTTTTCACCTCCAGTGAGGACTGCAGCGCGGCCCCGTAACCAGAGAGAACTTCTGTCCAACAGAGAATGAAGTGAGGTTGGGCAGCTCTGCAACGGGCAGCCTCTGCACTTCACTTTGTGAGGTTTTCAGATGCTGCAACACAACACAGCCAGAGTTTTCACCTAATCTTTCACTGCTCCTTGTTTTCTTTAAAGAAGTTTTTCCCCATTTTGGAACAATGAGGCACTGGTTATCAATATACAGATGCAGACAAAAGAACAACTGCTGAATTCAAAACACAGATCCCAAGTTACATTTAATACTGCTTGAATTGGTTAAACAGATCTCTCCCCAGCAAAACAATTGCAAAGCAGATCAAGGTGTTGAAAAGCTTAGCATGCTGAAGCTCTAAGTACTAGGGATGGGTTACCTATTAGCAGGTCGTAACGTCTGTGATAAAATCACAGGGGAATACACAGTGACCAGCTCCTGCCTGACAGTAAAACGATGATGAAATTGTTGGGGCCGTGAAGACCAACAGCAGAGCTCCAAGCCAACAGCAGAGCTCCAAGCCGAGGCCTCCTGTCTCTGTGGACAGCTGGTGTGAGGAAGGACAGAGCGGGGAAGTGCAGCTGGACCTAAGGACCGACAGCCTGAGCAGGAGGAGCGAAGGAGAGCTTTCTGTGCCCATCAGATAACAATTAGGGTCAGTAGTTGCACTGTTGTACTGCTGTCATACTGCTGCTATAGCTGTGATGGACTAGCTGTGTTCTTCCTGCGCAGAACGGGCTTCTGTTTACACGATGAACAAAGGCTGCAAAATAAAAGCTACTTGAGAGCTAGCGCTGATTGCCCACATTAGGTGAACCAACATAAGTGCCAACCCTGCTCCTTCCAGGATCTCTTTGTACCCATGCCTTGTCTCTCTATTCCAGTCGTCACCAAGGAACATCATTAAGGCTCTGGACCTTCTCAGGAACCAGACTCAAACCTACCACTCTTTTTACTATTGTTAGTCAGCCACCCAACCCTGTTTGTAGGGCTCAGAGCCACACGTTAGCAGGCTTCCTTTTAACCACTCTCAGCAAAGCCCCAGCATGAATTTAAGACAATGTGCACTCCACTTTTTTTTTTTTTTTTACACAAATAACCCGATACTATAAAGAGTTGGGAAAAGATTCCCAAGTCTTGCTCAAAACAGAAATAACACATTACAATAGACTCATCCGTATAAGGCACTAGGAAAAATCTGCTCCGGGCTATAGTCGCAGAGACAAAATTGAGATGCACCCTCTGATTTAATGCCAGGTATTTATCACTGATGACTCAAGATGAGCTGTACAATAACTGTTAGCTGCTGAGCTGGAGAGAAGTTCAGCAAAATATGTCTCATCCAAACATCTTGGTCAAATCTAATGTAGAAAAAGGCATTTGTACCTGCCTCACAGTGCCCCTTGCAGCCATAACTAAATACAATATTCCTGGATTCCTGTTCTAAATTATAGCAGCAGTCTTAGGTACTAAAAAGGCTTCCCACATCCTACCCTGAAGGTGTGGCAGCTCTTTTCCACTAGGGATGCTTTTGTTTGCTGGGAAATGAATCAATGGGATAGGTGTGACGCTTAATTAATATTTTCTGGAGTTTTCCTGGAGCCAGGTTTGGCAAGTGGAAGAACATCTCTGAGGAGCCACGGACAAGAGCAAATGCTCCACTCGGAGCAGCGGTCTCACTCCTTCACCCTTGTTTCCTGCTTTATCCTCTGCTTCCACACATGCGGCAGCAGCAGCACACGTAAAGCTAATCACCCTTCCTTCCCCCTAGATCCTGGAACAAGCCACAGCCCACTAGCAAAACCACTAAAGAGCACACATAATTCTCTCCCTTGGGACATGAGTGAATGAAGTGCACATGGTGTAAGTCATTCGCAAGGCTTAGTGCCTAACTGGAAGAACATATGCTAATGGTAAGGGTGAGCTTTAGCTAAGAACCTCTACAGCAAAGCCTGCTGAGAACAGACAGGTTTTACTATCACTGTCAAAAAGCACGAAACAGAACATCCTCTGTGATGAGTAACAACCTCACCAAAAGAGATTTGGGTTTTCAAAGTATCAGCCTGCTTCACTCATAAGACACCTGCTCTAAAAGTCATTTGTGTAATGTATAAACTGCTCTTAAGGCAGAGGAGGGTTTAGTGCTCTTATGAAATATATGATGTGTAGTCAGCTATCGGCGTCTTATATAGGCCAGGGACAGTCTGGGAAACGTGAATGCAAAACGTTGAATCAACAATTTTTCAAAGATGATTTAGAGGACCAGTTCCTATTAAAGCTAACCGAATGTAAAGCTCCAGAGCTCCAAAAAGCTTTAAAAAGCTCAGTCTAAAACTCTCCCAAAGTAAACAGCTTCACTCCTGCTTGGACTGAGAAAGCCACAAAGCTGAAGTACGCTGCTGCATCTGAATGGAGAACATTTTGCAGTTTGCATGAATCTAGTGCACGGGCCAGCAGGAACATCCAAACCTTAAAAGCACAGAACTACATCTCGGGAAAGGCAACAGACAGCACACCTTTTCCAAACTTCTCGTCATGTTGAGCTGATGATCTTAGGAGAAAATTAGGAGTTCAGACCTGTGTAAGATGCCTCACAGGACTTGGGGAGTGATGTTTGTAAGCAGCAGAACGTGTTTCTACTTGCAGGGCTCAGAGACCATCTCTGGCATGCTGTAATTGCCTGCATGCCCACTGAGAGGGACAAGGAGCATGGAGATGAGAATTAAAAAGCTGTTCGCAGCATTGTGCTTCTTTTCACATTACGTACTCCTTTATGGCCCCAGTTTTATGCACAACTACCGAGTTTCGTGCTAACGTAATTCTGCTGCAAGTACCGCTGTGGAGAATCTGACTTCATGTGCTACGGCGCGTATTGTTGGTGGCGGTGTTACCTCACCTACAGGGTCATTTGTCTTGGGGTGGGAACACTGCTTTTCTTGGTGTGCAGTGCCTGGTATGGAAAAATTAGAAGTAATGGGAATAAACTTTTTGACGAATTATTTTCTCTTCAAATGAAAGCAGAGGAGATTTTAGACGATCATAAAGTATTACAAACGCCTTTCAAATGTTATGTGAAGGCCTTCCAGTTAGTTTTAGAACTGGGTCACAAGATAAAAGCATACCCAAGCAGCAGCTTTCCATCTCTTAACAATAGCTTCACTTGCTCTTTTTCAGAAGAAAATGTTTATGCTTATTTCAAAAAACGTACTCCAAAATACTTCCTGTCTGCTAATTAAATTGTACCTAATAGAATTCTCACTGGCAAAAAACAAATCTCCCAACCCTCCCTCTCCCACCCCCACCCCAAAAACCTCCTTTTTTTCTTTGGTGGAGATAGAAGAAGGGGATAAAAGCTGACTGAGGGAAAAAAACAAACAAAAAACTGATTCCCTCTCATAACTCAAAACTGCCAGATATTTTACAACTCTAATTTGGATTTCCCACTTTTTGTTAGTTTACCATAAAACCAGTTTTAGCAGCAGCACAATACTGCAGTAAGGCAGAGGTCCAGTGACTGTTTTTGCAGCAGCGAACTGAGGAAGCCTGTGCCTGTATCTCACCCGGCCCAAAGAGCACCAGCAGAGTACATCTGCACTTTTCTCCTCACTGCTGCTCCGCTACAGCCAGCCCCAGGGGCACAACGCTCCAGGAGCTCCAGGGACAGGCACAGCACAGGGAAGGGCACCAAAAGTAGAAATAAGAGTGGGGAAAGAATAACTTTTTAATTTTAGGATGGAAGTTCTATTTGAATTTCTTTCATCTATCAGCATTTGAAACATAAATGAGAGGCAAAATAAATAAATAAGTAAATTCTCCGAGCCTATCCTCTTAAAATCCTTCCATCATTTGTAGGACCAAGAGTGGCAAAAAGAGAAGCTCTTCCTCCCATTATGAATCTGACTATGTGCACACAAGTCTCTTAGAGTACTTGAATCTCCATCATTATTTTAAGATTAGAAAGGATTCTTTCTGAACCAACTTTAAGGGAAAAGGTTCAAGGGTATGCTAGGTTTTTGCTTCTTTGTTTGGTTTTCTTTTCTTTTTTAACTGGGACTAACACTTCATATTTTCTTTCAGACACATAGGACCAAGTTCTGACTGCTTTATTCATGCAAACTGACTTCACAAATCCTAAAATACCATGCCCTCCATTTGGTATTAGTCAGGAACAAACACTAACACTTTAACTCTACCAGTAGTATGTTTTTACACAAATTTGCCTTGTCAAAACCCATTTCCAAGCACTTGCTGCACAAAGTAGTTTTTTTCTGGGTTTGCCAGGATGTGTGCAACAAACTTGGTCAACAAAATTTCATCAGATGAAACACTGACCTAATCACTTCTCACAACCCTTTCTTTCCACAGACATAGCAAGACTAAGGAAAAAAAAAAAAAGAAAGAAAAAACGGAAGAAAGGAACACGGCAAATCATGCACCGACTGAACACCTGGCACTTTCTGGCATGTCTGGCAGGAGAGGGTGACAAGCTAGCCAGCTGTACACATGAAGCAGACTTTCACTGTACCACATATGAAATTTATATTAAACCAACAATAGTTTTTTTTTTTTTTTTCGTATAAGCGATAACAACCTGAAGGATGCCCATTTGCTTGTACCGACAGTTTTACTTTCCACACCGATTCTTTACCTGTGGGTGCAATGCACTAGTGTTTTTCATTTCACTTCAGTGCGACCCATGGTAACAGCCAAGAAATCACTCAGCCCCAAAATCTGAGGACACCAGTGCAAACCTCCCAGCCAGGTCTCTATTGCGATGCCCTGAATGGAAGCATCTGCCTGTCAGGGTTCCATTTGCTGAAGCAGGTCACAATATTTTTTGGCTAGCGAAGGAATCCATGAAAGTTATAAAACAAAAAAATGGATCGACTGCCATCTGTTTCACTGATTGCTCTAATCAATATACTTTCCTCCCCTAATGTCTTGTACAGACACGCTCTCTCAAATACGTAACTGCAGAATCAATTCAGCTGGGAAGTATATAAAAATTTTAATTTGACAACTATCAAAACACGACAAAAACCACGAACTGCTAAAGCTATCACGATGCTTAAAGGCACAGACTTTCATTAAGCTATCTGTAAAAAAAATAGAACCGGACAGAAAAACATTCTTGAAGTCACCAATCAACAGATTTTGATGAGACAGTGTGACAACACCCGAGGACAATTATCTGATCTTCCTCCCGCTTCACCTTAACTTTACAATAGTGCTCTAAAAAGGGCTCCTCAGGGAAACGGCATCACCCAGAGTTCCCACTTGCCCAGATGTTTCCCTCATTATGTTACAAGCCTGTCAAGAAAAGGCAAATTCAGGGTTATTCTAATGATAGCAAACACCTCATAAAAAACCTCTCCAAATTTACTTTTCCAAGGAACATCACTTTAAAAGGCATTTCAAGTGCCCATGAGGAAAGAAAGCATCATTTATAAAACATTATTACCAGAAATCTTGAAGATATTAACAACAAAAAAATAAAATGTCCTGGAGCGTCAGGCCAGCGATAAAGCTGCAGCCCCAAAGAGTGGCGGCACCTTGGGCCCTTTCCCGAGGCACGCGGGTGAGGACTCCCGGGCAGGATCCCCACCACAGCCAGCGGGGTTCTCCGTGCAAGGAGGGTCTGATCCCTGCTTGGGACCGGGCTGGGGAACCCCCAGACCCTAAGTCCTGGCTGTGGTGAGGGGTTGCACCCTGGGGCCCACCAGCCACAAACGGTGCTCATTACTCTCTATTTCCTCACCTTTTATAAAAACTCTCTGCTGGTGCCGTGATTCTTTTAGGAGTGATAAAAGCGGTTATGCACATTTGGGCTGGTTATGATTATATGTTTTCTGTCAGTGCCTTGCGTGATTTGGTGCTTGTTTCTTTCCTAACACCTGGACGCAGAGAAATGGGAAGAACTTGACCTCGGCACATGCAACTGACCAGCTATTTACAAGCTGTGCCTTGGGATTTGGATGGTTCTGCACCTCTTAGCCCTTTATCGCTGTCTCTGGCCATTTCAAACGGCAACAAAATGTGATCCTGAGTAAAAAAAAAAAAAAAAAAAATACACTCTCCAAACCATGGAAACAGAACCCAAAACAGTCCTTTACCTCTGCCTGGCAATTCCCCGTCGGTGTCTGGGGGTGGGCAGGCTGGAGCAGCCCGGTCCCAAGCACCCACTCACTTTTGGGGCCGGGTGCCCCCCCGGGTGCCTGCCCCGCTCCCTGCCCCATCCCCGGGCTCCCAGCCGAGCCGTGCCGTGCGGCCCCCGGGGCTCCCCTCAGCCCCTAGGGGGAGACACCGCGCCGGGGGGGGCGGTCCGGGGAGGGGATTTCGAGGGATTCGGGCACTCACCTGCCGCTGGCTGTGGTTGCCGGGGCCGTGGGGCTCGCCGCCGCCGCGCAGCACGGTGATGTGCAAGGTGAGCAGGAGCAGCCCCAGCAGCAGCAGCAGCTCGGCCGCCAGCCGCACCATCCTCTTGAGCCGGGCGGCTTTAGGGCCCCGCAGCGGCGGCGGCGGCGGCCGAGGAGGAGGAGGCGGAGGAGGAGGAGGAGCCGCCGCCGCCGTCGCCACCGTCCCCGGCGCCGGGGCCACCGCCGGAGCCCCGGGAGCCGCAGGACGGGCGGCGGGGGCCGCGCCGCCGTCGGGGCAGCGGCGGCAGCAGCAGCAGCAGCAGCAGCAGCAGCAGCGGGGGGGGCCGCAGCCCCACGGCGGAGCCACGTCGGGGCGGGACGCGGCGACGGAGGCGACGGCGGCGACAGTCCCGGCGCTGGCCGGCGGCGGGGGCCGGCAGGTAGCCCCCGAGGGGCCGCGGGCCGGCGGCGTCTCTGCGGGCGGCCCTGCAAGCCAGAGGCACCGTGGGCCGTCGGAGGGAAGGAGGAGGGAGGGAAGGAGGAGGGGGGGCCGGGGCCGGCTCTCACATAGCGGGGAGGAGGGAGCCGGCGGCTGTCGCCTGCCCCCTCGCCGGGGGATGGGGGTGGCCCCCGGAGCCGCTTCCCCCCGCTGCGGTGGCCTCGCCCCCCCCCGGCGCTGCCCCTTCCCCGCGGGACCCCCGGCGAGGCGCCTGCCCCCGCCCGCCCCGGCCAGCCCCGTCCCGACCCGTCCCGGGGCAGCTGCGAGCTGCCCCCGAGGGCTGCGGGATGAGGGGCAGCCCCGCTGCCTCCCCGCCGCCCCCCTTCCTCCTCCTCCTCCTCCTCCTCCTCCTCCTGCTCTCCTCTCTCGGAGCGCTGCCCCCGGCTCGGCGGCGGGGTCTGGGGGCGGCGGGCGAGGGGCTGCGAGAGCTTCAGCTGCCTGCCCTCCCTGGGAGCTGGATACCTGGCTCCATCTCTCCTCTCTTTCCTCCAGCGGCCCTAGTGCTGGCAGGGGCAGCTCCGCACTCTCTCCTGCCACCGTGCGTGCGCGCGTGTGTGCGAGCGGCTGGCTCTGCTCCTGCTCCCGCTCCCGCTGCTGCTTCCAGAGCAACTTTCTCGCCCCCTCGCTCTGTGTCGGGAGAGGTGTGTGTCGGATGCTTTTATACTGCCCTGCCTCCCTCCCCTGCTGTCCTCCCCCCTTCTTGCTCCCCCCCTTTCCCTTCTCCCTCTCCGCAGCTCCTGCTGCAGCCTGCCGTCGCCCCCCCGCCCCGCTCCCCTCCCGCCGTGCCCCTCTGCCAGCCCCGCTCTGCCAGGGCACCCGGCGGCACCCGGCGGCACCCGGCGGCACCCTGCACCTTGCGGGAGCGCTGCCACCGCTGCCCGGTGGGCACGAGGCTGTGCTCGAACGTCCCGTCCCCTTCCGCTGGTCCCGTGTCCCCAGCAGGGCTCGGGCTCGGGCATTTCACACTCCTCGCTTTCCCCTTCGCTGACTGCGTAAGTGCGGTGGGGAAAAAAAGCAACCAGAACAGTCTCTATCAGGTGGGAAGAACCCAAGTTGCAAAGTAACTTATGTTTGGAAATATGTGAAAGTGAGGGTTAGGTTGTCACCTGCTGCAAGTCAGGATCCTGGCACCCGAGCTGATGGAGCTGAGCCCCTTCCGAATGCTGACGGTCCAGCTCGCTGTAACAGGAACAAACGCAGCTCAAATATACTTGAAGCGTAAATAAAGTCACCTAACAAAAAAAAAAAAAAAAAAGGGAGTTTTGGCATCTTTGAGGTTGCTCTTCCACAATTCAGGTCGTTCTATGTGAAAATGAGGACACAAGTGATCATGGCCTGGGCAGGTGTGTGGCGGAGGGGTGTGTGTGACAGCTGGCACCTCAACTGGTATCGAAATGGCCAAATGGGGAAGAAGCGTTCCCACCCCAAAACATTTTCAGCCTAAGAGCGATGCCCTCAGTAGTGTTCCCGCAACGTAAGGGTAGGATGTGCAGAGAGCAGTAGCAGCAGGGACCAAGGCACGACAGGAGAGCCTCTGCATGCGGCACGCCAGGAATCTGGCAGGTTTGGGGCGCGAGCGGTCAGAGCTTGCGGGAGGTTTCTTACGGGTCTTGGTGCCACTGAAGGCTGCGGTCATGATTGAGTCAGAACGATGTCTCGTACCCTTCCAGGATAGGTTTCCCTTCCAATGATAACCACCGTAAAGTATTAGCCATCAGACACGAATATGGTTAAAATAATTGCACTGAATTATCGTTAAAGATGCGACCAAAAGCCACAAAACCCAACCCTTCAGATTTAAGGATTTTTAATCCACAAACTTGGTCTGTATTAGTACTATAGCAGGAATTATGTGCACAAACAACTGCACAGGGTAGGGACTCGCATGTGCATTGCAGTGAGGAATAGCCCTCTGCAATCTCTCGTTGAGAAACACCCGATATCGCACCAGTGCTCGCGGATACGCCGGGAAATCATATGGAGCTATTCCATATTACATAAAGCCATAAAAGCCTGTGGGACTGTCACGTGGTTTTAGAAATTTTTTTTTTATTTTTTTTTTTAACCCAAACATTCCTTGGGCTAATCAAAACACTGAGAAGATAAAAACACTTATGTGCTTCAGATGTCATCACTTGGCCTGGGCTCTCCTCCTGCTGCCATCGCTGCGATCCTGGCAGCCGGCGGCTGCATCCCCGGGCAGGCAATGCCAGCGGCAGCGAGCATGAAGCAGGGGGTGGCTAAGAAGGCAGGCTAGTGAAATCGGGTAGAAAAAAGGCAGAACAATGGCCCTCCAGGTGTACAAAGGTCTGTCCCTAACCCTGTGGCTGTCAGTGGATCTCAGCTGGTGAAGCAAAGTGGAAACTTGGCATGGGAGTTCCGTATCTCAGGGCTCACCAGTGCAAATCGATGGCCAGAGACGGGAGGCTGTAATGTGAAACAGTCCAAGTGACAGCCTGGTGAAAAACACACATGGGTCTGCTGCTGAGCTCTGGGTAATGTAAGTTCTCCCTCGCCTTATGAAAGACTGAACCAAAAGACATCTTTAATCCAGATGAGATGGGCCCGAACTGGTGCGCATTTCCTCATGGGACATTAAGTTTTATGCATTAAGCTCTTGTGGAAAGACAGTTAGGGACAGAGCAGAGCTACTATTAGCAGCAAGCGGATGGCAGCGAGAAACCAAAGCCTCTTCCCATTGAAAAGTTGGCACAAAAGCGGCGCTGGTGTATGGTGACACTGCCTGCATGGCTGTGCTGGGGGGACTGGGCAGCCAGAGCGGGGAGCGTGTGCGTGGGCACTGTAGATGCTGATTTCAATTCACAAACACTGTTATATCAGCATATGACTTCTTCAATGAATCCAGATGACGGAATCACAACCTGTAGGGGAGATGTACTCAAAAGCAAAGGGAAAAACTTCTCCAGGCTGGGCGAGTAACTTGCTAGGCAGCCACCATCTGATCCCTGGAAAATGAAGGCAGGCTTTGCCCTGGGGAGGAGACCCACTGGCAGGCTGCAGGGGATGCTGCTCCCAGGATGTGGTTATGGGCACCCATCAGGGAGGTACATCAGCAGGTGGGTGTTCCTTCGACAGCCTCGCCCCTCCACCTCCAGCTTCTCCCTTCCATTTCTCTTCCTGCTGACAATAAAGTTAGAGGTGGACAGTGCTCAGCGGGGTGCAGCACTCCCAGCCTCTTGTGTATGCAAAAGGAAACACACTGAGCCCACGCTCACCAAAAGAGGGTTAAATTCATGTTTTATGAAGCATTTCCTATAGGACAAGTGCACTACGTGGACTGTTAGTGCAGCTTGGCTGGGGTGTGAGGAGTCAGCAAGCCGCAGTAGCTCAGTGTCTGATCTCCTGCCTCTCCCAAGCCCCGCAGATCCTGCATTCCTCATTGTGCAGCTTCAAAAGGGAGACACGGCTGTACCTGTCATGGCCTTGACCACATGTTGAGGACTCTCTCCTGGGGAGGTGCTTCCGGGGTCCATCAGGACTCTGGTCATGGTCCCATCAACAAAAACTGCACAACAGTTGTTCATGGTCACCGTGACACCTTCAGTGCCCAAGGGCAAGAAGCTGGGGCTGGATTTGCCACGTCCTAGCTGGCATGTCCTGCTTGCTGGTGTTCCTGGCACCTGCACTTTCCAGGGCAAACCCCACCACATCACCATGAAGGCACTCACCATTTGGTGTCACGAGTGCCACGCCTGAAAAACGAAGCATTGCCTAGCTGACAAATGACACTGCAGTCTGGGTGGTCCTGTTGGCTGAAATAATTAGTATGTTAGCTGTACCTGCTCAAGTGTGAAAAATCCTTGTTTTGGATGAGTGCCACGAGGTGACGTCCTTCAAGGCTACTGTGAGAGTGGCTGGAGAGAGAGAGAGGGAAAAATACAGTATGATATAACACAACGTATGGCGCTGTCTATGCTTTATCTCAGAAGTATGGAGGAGGCAGAGGTGGGAGCAGTGCCAGATTAAGCAGTGTGAAGTGCCTTTTTTGTCAGAGCACCACGGCTCAGTGGGGCCCTGCACCCCACTCGTCCTGGTGGTTAAAGGATGCTGGTGCCTACCTGTTTGTCCACTTTGCCCCTTTATTGCCAACCCTGGTATTGCTTCGGGACTGTGGAGGTGTCCTGTCTGTAAGACTGACAGCTTTTCAGACGAGACGTGGCTAGTAGAGCCTTCCTCAGCTCACTCCTCCCTGCGCCCACTCCCAGGATGCTGTCGTTTTATCTTTAAGCCCGGGGGTTGCTTTAAAATTATCTGGGATGAAAACCTGGCTCCACTGAAGTCGTTGGCAAAGCTCCCATTGACTTCAGAGGAGCCAGGATTTCACCCTAAGATGCTTTGTAGATTATTGGTGAATGGAAAGCATACGTCTGGCTTCTCGAGGGTTATTATTGTTGGTGGTGACCTCTGCTCTGACGAGCATTGAGCAAGGCCGGCTGAGACAGATGGCTAAAGCTTTGCCTGCCTCTTCCCCTGCTTCCTTACAGGGACTTTGCTTTACAGCTCATCATCTTGGATGCTCCTTATCAAGGAATACCTTCCTGTCGCCTGCCGGTGGAATTTAATGCCTGTTTGCCCACATTCCCCTTCCCCCAACGCCAGCAGATCAGCAGATAGGAGACAGAATGGCTGATTAGCTTCTAGCTCCAACCTCTTAGCTGTAAGCTGCAAATGCACACATAAGGGTCTTCTTGAAAAAAAAAAAAAAGAAAAAAGAAAAAAGAAAAAAGAATAACCTTCCCCTGCAGGCAACGTAGGTCTTTCTGTGACGCATGGTTCCTTTATCTCGATAAATTACTACTTGAATAGTAACCACTGTCTTTTAAAAATAACTGATTAGCTTAGGGGTCTCCATTTTCCTGCCTCTGCTAGACCAGCGCTTTCCTTCCCGTCTACATATTTTGCCACCAGCTGGGTCTAACGGCTGGGTCAAGATTTCTGAATTTTGCAGTGCCTCGTGTGACAGGCTGGAAATTCAGCGGCCACTTTATTAAAACTTGAAGCAAAAGCAGAAACGTATAATGAGAAGTCTCAATCATGGAATATGGAAATGGAGAAAACAGTCTGGCCCAGTTTCCCACCTGTTATTTATTTTTTTAGTACCAAATTTTGTTTATTTTCCACTCGCCCACATTTTCACTTTTCAACATGCTTCACGTTTTTGTACTGATGATGTGCAACTGCACTGCAGCATTTGCCAAGATGCGGCAGTACGGGGCTGTGGGAATCGGCATACTGGGCAACATTTTTCAAAAGTGCCCAAAGAGCCTCAGTTCTGCTGACATTCAGAAGCGCTTGCCACAAGGCATTTTTGCCTCTTTAGAGAAACACAGCGAAACCAGCAAACTCCTTTCCCGCAAGCGCAGTTTTATTGCTGCAGAAGGACATGGGTTTTTAGCTGAGGCGGGCGCTGCGAGGCTCAGCCACCTGATTGAGTTACCTTGGTTGAGACGCAGCCCCTCAGCCGAGGCGAATGCCTTCCCGGCGGTTTTGCTGGCTGCAGTGCCAGGCATGTGGCAGAGCCGGCCCTGCGGCCTGGAGCGGGGAGGCAGTCTCACAGTTTGGCAGCAGAGAGGCATTAAATTGGCTCACCCATTAAGTTGGCTCATCCGTTAAGTTGGCTCGGCCAAATTCATCATTAAGTTTAAATTATTACATTTAATAATGAATAAGGTGACAGCTCACCCTGCGCATACCTACGCAGGCCGTCTGCGGGTGCATGGCAGCGGGTGCTGCAGAGAAGGAGCTTTACACGAGCACATCTGGTGGGGCTGAGAGCACAGCCAGGAGGTTCGGTTCTGCTGGCCCAGCTGATGGAAACGGGTTGTACGACCGAGGCTTGAGCAGGGCAGAAACTTCTGACATGTCTTGTCCTGTGTTCAGTGGTGTAGCAGATCAGCAGCATCTCTGATAATAATAAAAAAAAAAAAAAAAAGGAGAGAGATAAGTAGAGCAATTCACACCTTCCACACCTATGGTTTCCAACCCCTTTATTTCCCCAGCAAAACCATCACACTGCTGGATTGCTACTGGCCTTTTTTTCAGGGCTACGTTTGTGACACTGGAAGTGGGGAACTTAATTAAAAACTAAAACAAATCAGAAAGCCAGCTGAGCGGCTAACGCACAGCCCTGCAATAGGGAAGAGAAAGGAAGATTTCACAGCAGATGCACTGATGGTGGGTGAGATGAAGGGCTGTCTCCCCCCAAAACAAACAAACAAAAGAACAGTTTAGCTACCTCCATTGCAGGGAACCTTTCATTCCTACAGAGAACATATATAGAATATAGCTCATGTGTTGGTGGCTTCAGGTGGTGTCACCTGGCTTCGCACAGCTGATCTCACACGAGAGGCAGGGCGCTGTGCTGGAGCCCCTTGCTGGGCTGGCAGGGCTGAAGATTTTGCCACTCTGGTTATGCCTCCCGGTTAGGGGCTCTTCAGGCGTTATATTTTATTTTCCTTACTACATCAGTTCCTCTCCTTGATGGCTGATGCTCTGGATTTCCTAATATCTTTGTGCAGTGCTTTGGCAAGTCAGAAGTATACCACATCAGTAAAATGACCATTTATGAATCCTGCACTCTAACGCCTGTAACATTTGAGTGCTGAATTTACACTGACATGTCTCGGCTCAGTTTCGAGCCAGTGCTTTAGGAGCTAAACAGCATCAGTGATAAATATCCTCTTCTTTTCCATAATGGAATCTCCAGCGAATACTTCAGAAGAAGTACGTCACGTTGTGTACTGAACCAAGTGGAAAAATGCCACAGTCCTGTCATTACAGAGAGACTTTGTTTAACAAAAGTGTCAGAAACATGGAGCAAGAGGACAGATTTTCCCCTGCTATTTACCTCTTTCTCTGAGGCTCTGATGCTGAGCCCATTGGTACCCCAAGTCCAAGCCCAATGACAAATGGTATAATCCCTGCAGAGATGTCTGAATGATCTGCTACATTAGCAACAGTCTTTCAAAACATGTATGTTCACTGAGACGCATACACACAAAAAAAAAAAGCTCTTATGGAAGTAAACCTCTCTTCTGTAGGGACTGTGGCAATGTGCTCAGTGAAGGCATATCTGTTACACAGCCATTTGGCATGCTGCAAGGAAACAGCAGGAAGAGGCTCATAGTTATTACTGCAGGTGAAGAAATCATTTAAACCAGTACATGTGCCCCTTCTCTCTCTCTCTCTCTCTCTCTATTTTATTTTTTTAAGTTGCTGAGGCCTTAAATTCATTTGTACTGGACTAAAGATGGGCAGTTGGCTTAGATATTCCTAACACCGGAGCTAAAGTGCAGGCTGGGTTTTGTGTCCTCTGTTAGCACAGCTTTTAACAGAGCAGAGCCCAGGTTTGCGATAGCCTAGAACCAACAGTTAAATTCATAACAGCAAACAGTGGTAGAGTCCCTGTGAAATATCCCAGGCAATAGAGAATGGGATTAATTTGAAATGTCCCTTTAACGGATGATGATATGTTAAATAAAGCAATGGAGAGGAAAAAAAATAAAAATAAAAATAAATACAAATAAAAATAAAAATAAAAATAAAAATAATAAAAATAAAAGAGAGAATCTGGGGCCTTTCAGCTCAAGTATTTAAGAAAAACATCCTCTGCTACCCAACTTCAAACACACTGTTTGGGAAACAAATGTGTACATTGCTGGTGTTCCCAAACACAGTTTGGACAGCAACAGCTTCACCTGCTGTCCACGATGGGACGTGAAAGTCTCAGTGGTCTGGATGAGGTGACCAGAGCACAAAGTGCCAGAGCATCTGCAGCCTCTGCACACCTGACGCCTGGTGCATGCAGGTGATGAGCGGGAGGAAAGCAGGGGCACCCACCAGTGCCCAGGGAATTCACATGGATGTGTTTCCTGGTCCTGCTGGAGGCAGACATTCTGGATAAATTGCTCCAAACTGGAGCCACAGGGCTGGGAGGGAGCGAGGGAGAGTGGGTTGAATGGATGACACACTGCAGATCAAAGCATGTGTTTGTTCAGGGCAGCTGACCTGTCTGTAGATGTTCACTCCTCACCTACCCTGAAGATAGCAGCAAAACGGCACAGAACAAGCAATACCTGGAGCTCCACCTTGCTGTCTGAGACAGCTATTTGCTGCTAATCAACTACTTTTTTATTTTTTCTTTCTTTCTTTCTTCTGTATTTACTGATAACATCCCAGCACAGTGAAAATCAGCTTCAGGAGGTGGTGTAACTACGCAAATCCTCAAGGGAGGAAGGCTTCAGAAGGACTGGTGGAAAAATGGTAAGCATCCCTGCATAACAACACAGCCCCCTCTGATCAAGCACAGTCTTTATCCTGCTGCGCTGACTGTAACTGCTGTCCCTTATATGCCGTAATATCACTTCATAGTTTATATGTTTCTAGTGCATTTTTTATGCATAATGTCATTTTCCTAAAATGTGGGACGTATGGGCTTACTGTTGCTATTGAAGATGCTGGTGGTGGTTGTTTTCTGGATAGTCCCCTGGTCTGAGCAAATGGCATGGCAATCGGGCCAGCCCCTGCCAGTTTTCCTTCCAGCGCTGCCTCTTCACCAGGTTAAGAAACACTCAAGTTGTTCCTAGTGCTAAACCCACCGAGCAGGTGGTTGATAAGATTATTGGCTCAAGAAACTAGAACGTTTGTGACTGGTCCCACTATAAAAGGAAATTCTTTCCAATGATTTACAAATAAATGAAACTTAGTGCAGGCAGGATCAGACCTTGTGCACCAAGGATTTTTTTTACTGTATATGGAGACACTAAAGAGATCTTTTTTAAACAAGAAACAACCTGAAACAGAATGAAAAATTGAAAGAGAGAGAGGGAAAAAAAGGAAAAAAAAAAACCAAATTAACCCTTTTTGACTTCTGGCGTTTAACCTCAAACAGTTTTTTTAAGCAGATCCCTAGGGGGGTTCGTCTGTAAAACGCTACAATTTACAAGTGGGTTTAAGTACAACATGTTGCTTTTCAACCGCAGGCAGACAGGAAAAGATCCAATTGACACCTGCTTCAGACAACAAATGGGGCACAAAAGATAAAACTCATTTCAAAGGGTCTATTTGTTTGTCTCTTGTCATGGATTAAATCCGGGGGCCACTATTTCAGGATGGATTCTGCTCCCATTCCAGTCAATGGAAAAAAAAGCCTATTTGTGTGAATAACGCAGAACCAGCCCTTGGCAAGGAAAAGAGCTGGTTGTTGCTGAAGTTTTACTGACGATTCTGTAGTAAGCGAGGATATGGTGCTTCTGAAATGCTCGATTTGCAAGCCAGATGTTTGAAATATGAATATTCACACTTGCAGAACTTTAAACAGAATGATGAAAGTTTACTGAAAAACAAGTGGGAATACAAGAATTTTTTTAAGAATGCAAAGTACCACAGTGCTTTTTAAAAATAGGTTTTCATTTATTTGATTCGAGTCTAACTCAATTTAGAAAATTCTTCCTGTCTAAAGCAATTTTTGTGTGTGTGTGGAAGAACAGAGAAAAATCGCTGAAATTATGCTTTTTAGAAATTCAAACCAAATGAAAAAAAAAAATGGATTACCTTGTTGCCAGTAGTTTCATTAATGGAAATAATGAGATGCTGAAGCAAATGCTCTAAATCATCAGAAGTTTCAACACCCTCCCCCCCCCACACACAGCATGTCGCGGGGCTCACCCAGACACATGCGTGCCCAATAAACCCTTTGCACTTTCGGTTTTGGATGCTCCCTGGGTGCAGACAAGGTCGTGAGCAGCTCAGCTACAACCCAGCTCTGCCTGTCCAAAGGAAAAAAAAATAAAAAAAAAATAAAGAGAGAGAGAGAGAAAAAGCCTGACATGAACATTTTGGCAGCTCTTCGCTTCAAAGAGAACAGAACTTCTGTCTACTGCTTGTTGTCCTTTGATTTTTCATGGATGTGGTGGTGGATGGGGTTTCCAAATCCCTGTCCCTGCCAAACAGCAAGCCAGGTTTTGTCCTCAGATACCTGCCTCTAATCCCTTGGATTTGTGCTGAGTTTGAGCCACGCATAAGCTTTTGCCTGTGTATTTAATCACTGGAGGCTGGGGGGGAGCGGAGCCTGGACTGTTATCAGCCATTCTGCTCTCATGATTAATCTCGTAATTACAAAATGAAGTCAAAGCAGCTCCAAAGAGGAAGACAAACCCCGGTAGCTGCAGGCTTCAGCTCCCGGCTCCTGCGCTCTGAGCGCTCGCAGCCGGCAGCGCTGGCTCGCCTGCATTGGAGAGGCCAAAAACCTGCGTGTGGGAGCCTCGTCTGCGCTGGCATCTGCTGCTGCAGGGTACCCTTAGCTTGGAGGCCACTGCTGTCAGCTGAGGCTGCAGAAACTGGGCCGGGCAGATGACCTGCAAGCGGCCCAGAGCCCCACTGTGTTGCAACAGAGCACTGATTCCAGCACATGCACGCAGAGAAGGCGATGGTGCACAGGGGAGTCCTAACTCTGAATTTTCTGCCTCTTGTAGCCCGCGCCGCAGCCCCTCCAACAATGGTAAAATTCCACTAGCAAATAATTCTGTGCTAATGAGAGTTTTTAGCTTGCATTTACTGAAATGCTTTAAATTGGATTTCTGCCCCTTTAGCTCCCAACAGTTCCTTGAGTCTAAACAACACACGTTTTTGTATCAGATGAAACCCGTGTACTTAAATGCTGTGGTGCAACTGCCCCCTCTCTGCAGGTAGAGACGATGCACATGTAGAGGACATCCCAATTCACAGGAGTAAGCTATACCAGTATAAAGCACCTTTTGCTGATATCTCACCTTCATCAGGACTTTCACTAATTTAACAGCTTCGGTTAAAAAAAATACTAACTGAAATAGAAAAACTATGTGTAAAGCAGGTACAGGACATAAAAGTTCACTAGCACTCTTCAGCTGTTTCAGCAAAGCAAGAGATAAAGCCTACTCAGCCCTGCAGAAAGACTCCTACCAGTGATTACTTATGAACTCAACAGTCATAGCGGAGAGGACAAAAGTCTACCACTGCCTGAAAACAATTTAAACTGTAAAAATCCCAACCCGTAGAACAACACACGCACACAAAGTAGTCTTCAGTTGGAGCAAAGCTCTCTCGATTGCCACACCTGTTAACAACTGGGGAAGAAGCTGAGAAGTGATGTGTTAAATTTGGCAGATGAAACAAAACTGATAAAGCTAAATAAAGCTGAGGGAAAACAGGAACAAATTCCATTCCAAATAGACAACACGGCAATGAAGAAATTCACGTAGAAGAACCTAGCAGAAACAACATGGCAAAAATACTCCCACACACTGCTTTGTGCTAAGGGAACTCTACCAACCTGGGTGCCAATGTGAACAACAGGGAACTGTCTGGGGAGAAGCACTCAGAATAAAAAGCTGTGATGCTTGGGGAGAAAATAATGCTGAAAATATTCTTTTGCTGTCATTTCAGCCAGCGCGTTAAGCATTGACTTTGTCTCAAAACCAGAAACCGGCTACAGAAAAAATCCACATGACAACCAGGGTCGAGGGAACTTTGCCACTTGAGAAGGGACCCAGAAGGACGAGGAGGAGAGAACGGAGTAGACGTTCCAGTGGACAGCATAATGTCACATTAAAATAGCCACTGCTTTACACAAAGGGAAATGACCTCCTCTGTACTATTGGATGGAGACAAAGCAGCATCGTTAAATGACATGACATCTGAAAGCAAAAAGGAGTATGCTTTTTTCATAAATAATGCCTAACACTGTAGAAATGAGTAGAGGGGTTCAGACTGAAAAAAAGCTGAAACCAGAACAAAAAAATTCTCCGCAAATCTAAGCATTTTTATGAGACCTAAATTTCTTCCATTGATAGCATAACATTAGCTAAATCAGTGGTTTTCCATCTTGCTTTTAATGTGGATTGCTGCATTTTTTCACTAGACATATAGATCCCTGGGCAGTTCCTGAGCCTACTGACAATACATTTGCTTTTCTTAGCTGCTTGTTGCTACCCCACAGATTCGTAAGCCTCAGGTTGAAGATCTCCGTTCTAAAGGATTTCGGTCCTTGGAGCTCAGGATGCAGTCATCTCAAAACCAATTAAAAAAATAAACTAGTGATGGGAATGGAAAGATTCTTCATTTGGCTTAATTATCTAGGGCAAGGAGAAAACATCCTTTCATCCAGGGCTTGCATAATTGTCCATTATGGGCTACAGTTTTGGCTTCTCTAAAATGAGTGTCAAAACTCATACTGAATTAAACGGAAGAGGGATTTGACCCATAAGGATTCAGACCTTTTGAAGCATCCGATCTGTCGATCATTGCCTAAAAGATCCTGGGAAAAACAGTTCACTGCTTTCAATGCCTGATAAGCCTCTCTACACTCCCTCCTCAAAAAACCACATACAACCAACATCTCAAAAATGAAAAACAAAAAACCAAACCAAAAACAAAACCCCATCAACCCAAACCAACAAACAATTAAAAAAAACAACCAAGAAACCTGGACTGACTGCCATCTCCACAGTGCACATGTGCTTTTATGAGAGAAAATAAGTTTGCCTATTGCACAAGTAATTTGGGGGTTCTTAGGTTCAGGAATGTATATACATATATATCTTATTAAATGGTAGTAGAGTATGGGAAATCCAGAAACAATCAGCACTCAAAAGACTGGTCAAGGCTATCATTACAAATACAGAAACCAGTCTAAGAAACCAGTTATAGTCTGTGTTAGGCTGGTGGAATGGATTTTAAATTAAGTTTTAGCTGGAATGTTTGTTTTTTTTTTTTTGTAGTTATTTTTAGATTCAACCATGTGAGAAGCACATGGCTCCATAAATACATCTCCCTCAAGAATAAGTTAATGGGGTGGGGTGCGTGGGAGGAAACAACCTAAACAATTCATTTAAAGTTAATAACTGAGTTAAGAATTTTATAGCTTAATTTTTTAAACATTTGTCATTAAAGTGTGATTGACTTCTGTAATAACATACACACATATACCAGCAGCGCATGGGACAGTCGACTGATGGGAGGATTCACGCAGGCCCCTATTAGCCTATAGCGTCCCTGGCTTCTTCCCAGAGCTGAGAGAGAGGGAAATTATTCATGAGCATTTTGGTGCCACTGGGGTAGGCTCTGGCTCTGAAATACCCCATACAGGAACCTGTCTTTTCCTCTGCTCATTCAGAGAGGGCTTGGGGAGAGTTGGCCTGTGTAAAACCCTCCAACAATCATTTCAGAAAACTGTGCATAAGAAAAAGGTAAAGAAAAGAGCAGTCATGTGCTAATGTTTGTATGTTTCTACCCAATACAAGAGCGTATCTAGGTAGAGATGAAGATGATGAAGGGCTTGTGCAAGTGAACCATACCACGTCCTCAGAAAAGGGACCTCATTAGTTGGAATGGCAATGAGCTGTGTTTTTTGGTTTGCTGGAGTCTGGATTTCATCTCCCCGCCGTATATGTCCAAGTGCATATCTGACTGTGGACTTGTTTTTTTTTTTTCTTAAACTCTACAGAGAAGTTTATCTTCAGTTACTTCTACTGTGGACTACTTGCTTTGCCTCTTTTCAACCTACAGATCAAAGACTTTATATAAAAACAGTGCAATTATGACTAAAATAAACACTTTAAACACTGTTACTGTGATTTCATCCAGACTTTTTTTTTAGGTTTGTATTAACACTCAAGTGACTCAATCAGCATTGGTAGCAATAAAATACACATGATAATCCCCTGCTGATCCATCATTTGTACCAAGAAGACTTAAGCGATGCAGCTTGTATTTTATTTCCTTTTTCTAGCCTCTGTCGAAAGTACATGCCCTTGTGCAATGTACATGTGATACTTAGAAATCAAAAGAACAGCTAATTAATTACATCCCACCTCCTCATATGGAAAATGGATCTAAACTAGCATCTAAAACACAATGTGTTTGCTTTAAATAGCCAAACGCAGAGGGACCAGAGAGATCTGTGGGGAATTTTTGGCACCATATGAAGATTCTTTCAGCCCTCGAATCCCCCACCCTTGAATTCTGTGGTGGGTTAGTAGGGAAAGGATATAAAATTGTGGAATTTTTTTTAAAGGCTTTTCTCTTTGTTTTCTATTCTCCTTGGCTGCGCTGTTATATTTTAATACCGTATAATAGTAAGGAACAAGGAGGGTCATTCAAAAATATTTTTTAATCTTTATTAAAAACAGAACTGCCTTTTGCTGCCGCTGGACCGCATTTACCTACAAAGTCCTAAAATGGCTGAAAGGACTGCAACCATAGCTTCTACTTAGGGGTTTTGAGGGGTGCCAACCCAAGTCTGAATGACTGTAGGCAGTGGAGAATGCCAGTCTCTCACTAAGTTTTTACATGGTGCTGACCACTTCAGTGTCGAGGCATTTCCCCGGGGTCCAAAATTAGATACCAGCATTGCTCTTTTACTTTTGAACAAAAAAGATGCTTTGCTTTGGCCTGACTTTTTCCACTTAGCCCCCCTTTCATTAAGGCATATTTAACTTTAATTCACCATGATGGGACAGTAGCATGAATTTAAGGGCTTTGGTGAATGAGGAAGGGATTGCTCATGTATTCAGAGCTACAAAGTGCTGCAAGAATAAGAGATGGAGTGAATGCTTGGTCTCAGTTGTGATGTGACTTTGTTCTCTTGCTTCTAAGACATTTGGACTTTTTTATGGCCATATGCATATTGCACTTTCAGACTTAATTTTACTGTCTGCATGAGAAAGAAGGAGCTGTAAAGGCCTGAAGGAGGCTTCTGGAAGGAAAGAGAAGGTTATAGGGAATATGAGGGCTTAGAACACAAGGTTTAAGAATTCAAAAGTATTAAGGCTGGCCCAGCCTGCTCCAGTACAGGTGGTGGAATGCCTATATTAGCTTTTCCTTCCTCTGCCATGCTGTTCAGTCCCAGCATCTATGGCCATTAGCACAGACCAGCAATAAAGCCCCAGATCACTGGAATGAATGGGTTTCTTCCACGTGTGAGGATTTCTACTGCTTGCCCATTTTGTAAAGGATAACGTGGTTCCCCCCCCCTCCACCCCCAGCTTCCATACCATGGGCAAGATCTCTAACTTCTATATAAAAGAAGTTAAGCTCACTAATAAAACTTATTGAGATTAAGCAGATAATCCAAATGTCTTGCTTACTCATAGAGTCCCAGCTACTGTGAGCTGAATTGCTGGCATGATCTTATATACAATGTAGAACAACTTGGGCTGCTAGGAACACTAGCAGCTACACAAAACAGTCTGGGACAATTAGTGGAAAAAAAAAAAGAGTAATTAAAAAGAGTAAAAAGCCATGCTAAAAATCACATGAAACATTATCATTAGAGCATACATGATCATGCTCTTCATTGTAGTTACAATGAAACATTTTTTCACCTCAAAAAGAATGGGGAAAAGACTTCTTGAATAAATACCACATATCCACCACCAAAATAAATGGATCGACAGCATCTTGTCCTGAATTATCTTGGGAAAAAATATCCACAAAAATTACAGAAACATCACAGATATGCAGAGCAAGTATCTTAGACCAGTTAAAGTATCTATTATTGCTTGTTTTTATCTGTCTCTAAAGGGAAGCTACGTTTGACCTCTAAGGAAGGTCAACAACTTAATTATTGTACTCAAGACAAAGCTACTCTGTGCACAGGAAATGAAAGCTAAAGAGAAGCACTTCGAAAAGAAAGGCGTTTTACTCTCTTAAATAAATGAGACCCGCAAAATTCAATATTGTTTTCATACTGATCAAGACTTCTGGCTGGATGCTAAGTGGTGTTCACTGGGTAAAGACAGGAAATCCAGGAGCCTTCCTGCCTCTGCAACACAAGTGCTAGAGCAGGGCAAAGCAGCTCGGAAGATAGTATAGGAAAACGGTCTGCATGGGTGCGGGCTGTCATGCCCATACTTCGTTAAATTGTCACATCTACTTGCTTGAGAAAACCAAGATGCTTTCTAGAGCTTAAGAATATATTTTTTCCAATATTTGTATCCAGTTTATGGGTTACAAGTTAGCACCTCCATAGAAATGACACAACAGTCTTCACTGCAGAGTGCTGCAGCTTCTCCTATAGTTAACAGAAACCATTCACAAAGGGCACTGTAACATCCAGGCTGCTTTTGCTGAGCACTCTGCTTATGGACTGAAAACCAAAACCAACAGAACCCCGCATCATAGCTTGTCCTATTCCCACCCTGCAGCAGAGCCAAGAAGCTCTTCTCACCACCAGTATCAGCCCTCTCCACTCCAGCCTACTCAGATTTCGAAATATCTTCCTGATGTTATATGGGGGAGGGTGGGAGGTCCAAGAGGGTAAGGAAATCCCTTCCGGATCCCTACCTGTGGTATATCCCTATCTGTGGGGCTGGCTGATGCTTACTTTTAGCAGCTTACCTGCTTGGTGATGACCCAACAGGATTATATTTTCCGAGAGTACCCTGGTGATTTACAGCTTATGTTGCACTTTCAAAAGTCAGGCAGAATTTAGGAGCCTGCATTAAAAAAAAAAAAAAAAAAGGCAAGTGGAAAATCATTAAGAGGACCTGTGGAAAAATCAGCAGGGGTCATGCAATGAGAGGCTTAATCCCGTCTCACAAGGGAAATGACTTTAGGTTGCACAGATAACCTTAACTCTGACATTTCTTACCATCTGAATACCTGACAAATTCTTTGGTATATAAAAGGAAGAACAACATGAGCTGCTCAGTCCTGAAGGGTTTACGAGCTTCAAGAGAACAATGATCTTTCCAATCCAAGACCACCATTTATCCAACAGATCTTTAGTGATATTTTGAACATTTTGTCTGCTACACAGCCTTGTTTCTTCGTTTACAATTGGCAGAACAGCCCTGAAACTAGACCCCTCATCAGGTAATTGATGTGATAAGTGGCAATGTTCACAATCGCAGGATCTTTGCTGCAGATAAGGCATTTCAGATCAAAAAGCACCAACTAAGTTTCCAATTCAAAATTGGATACTTCCTGCCTGTTCCCAGCTATTGGGAAAATGCAAAAATTGTCCCAAGGAGCCAAACTTTCACTGAAGTCTGCACAGTGGCTGAGAACTGAACGGTCTGGCTAACAAGAACGACCGATTATATAAATTTAACACAAACAGATTTTAGAACGGCTTGGGCAGGATTTATGTATGTCTGCATGTATGCACTGACAAAGCCCACAGCCTGTATCTGGGCCAAGGCTTTCACAGTCACTGCTTCCAGGATGTAAACTGTCATTTGTAGCCTTTGTTCTCAAATATATGACCTTGCATTTTGCTGTTTTAAAACACATGTTCAGAGGAGACTAGTTTACCAAGTGATGCAGTTTGCCTTGCAGACTTGACCCATCTTGTTTATTTACCACTATGATGTATCTGCAACTTTTCCAGCAGCTAATTTAGTTATTTATTTTTCTTTCAAATCCTTGATATCGATAATGAATAGCCCAGGGACATGAAAGAATCATTGCAGAGCCTTGATAAAAATACCCTCCTGACACCTTTCCATTCTGATCCATCAGTTTAGTTATTTAATACGTGCTACATCATAGGTAGCAATGTTTTAGAACTGTTTTGTACAAATACAAACTGCAAATATCAAAACTATACTGACTGGTGTCATTTATGTCACCATCTCTTTAACTAGATTGTGACTATTTTGCTCATCTGATTTTCTTGCAGTTGTTTTGGAACTGATGTCAGGTTAACTAGCCTATATTTACGTGAGGAGTCTGGGAAAAAGGGGTCAGCTCCATCATCCTTTTAAAATAATGAAACATTTGTTCACTTCAAGGTTTCTGGAATTTCCCTAGTACCTTACGAAGCAAGAGTCTCAACAAGAGATGTTGATATAAAGTACAGACTGCTATAAGCAAGAGAAAAAATCTTGGCCTTGAGGCTTGGAAACAATTTTGTAACTCTTGGTTTCAACCAGATCAGCATGGAAATGGATAGCATTTGTTCCTGTGGATTAGCAATCAGTCCTGGTTTTGATTCTGATGTATTCGGCTTCCTTAGAACTACATTAAATTTCTGCAATTTACATCCATCTATAATCTCCAATGTCAAATTACTGAGTTGCACTGACTCCAGCAGCAGCATGATGTGGCATTACCAAGCACTACCTGGTTTCCACCTGTTACAGTAAATTTCCTGTGTTCGCACTAAAGCTGGCCCCAGCTTGCAAATATCAGCACAACTTGCCTGAATTGCAGGTTTTTATTAGATCTCCTGAAGTAGGCAGTTTCTCCTGGTTTCGAGTTTCATTAGGAAAGCTTTGCTTCAACCATTTTTAAGGGTAATGGGGCATCACCACACCTGTTAAAAATGGAGACAAACTGCTCATCCTTCAGCAGAACATCACTACATGGAGACATCACTGGGAGACTGTCTTCGAAAGCAGATTTTTTTTATTTTTTTCCTCCCTCAATCTAATTTTGAAAGCTCAGAGAGAGAGTCTTAGCCTTTTTCCTACCATTAAAGGAATTATCTCCTCCACGCTTCTGTATTTTCAGGCTGTGAATACGTGGAGCCATTTTTATGGGACAGCAGAGTTGCACTGAAGTCACAGAGTGCTCTCAGAAGGCCTGACAGGTAAACAGATGGCAAAGAAAGGGAGTTGCTAGATACCTTATCAGTAGATACAGCTCTGAGGAAAAGCATGAAGTGTGCCCTGAAGTACCCGTACCTATGTCCAGTTGACATTTCTCCCACAAACACTGAAGGGGAACTTATTCCACTGAAACGTCTGCCTGTCTTTTAACACTAAAGCCATCTGAAATCAGATCCTTAACTCTAGAGGAAAAAGGATACTTAAACGCTGATATTATATTAGGAGAAAGCCAGCAGGAGAGAGAGCTCTTTAGTTAATCACCTGTCTTTAAGAGACTCCCATAGATTTCCAGAAAACATACAGTAAATTCAACTGCTTTCCCTCATGCTTGTGAACAAAGACGTAGTTAGAGATCCATCTTTTCTTCCTTCCTTCCTTCCTTCCTTTCTTTCTGTTATTAGCGTACATCATATCTGTTTGCTTAGGACATGGTTTTCCTTTCATCAAGAAGTATGGTTTTCACAGATAGGCTATTTATATGGGCGCAGGGTCAATCTCTGCATTTTCTTCCACCCCTACTCTCAACAGAAAGAAAAGAAAATTGCATAATAACAGAATAGCCTTCACCACTACTTTTAGAGCTGATCCAATATCAGCATTTCTGTTTCAAGAATAACTCCCACTTTCAACACCACAGAGGTAGAACTGGTCTTTATTCTTCATTAAATATCCAGAGGGCCAAATTCCCTGCTGAAGTGCAGTAGGGTAGAGGCCACTGAGCTCAGATAGATAGAACTCAGTCCACCCCATGGTTTCTTACAGTTCTTGTGGACTCTGAAGGCTGGTTTCCCTAGGTGAAGCTTCAAATGCATTTAGAGAGACAGATTTCCTAAGCTAAAGAGGCAGTACCAGCTCCATAACCATCAGTTTCACATTTATTTATTTAAACATTTGTTGAGGAGGTCAAAGTCCTGAAATATTTGGTGTCTTTTTGTAAATCACAAGCAATCCTTTTCAGTGAATATTCCATGACAATTTAAAATTGACCAAAAGATTTGTTTAACAAGAATATATGAGGAGTCACACTGGTTTAGAGAGAGATGGAGGGCTCCAGCTATAGACTCTGAGCCTTAAGATTTGTTCTGAAGCAACTTATGCCACATAAAGTTCCTTCTACTCCTTACATGGCGTTTCAGGACATGTCCTATATCCATTTAGGATTTTCCATTGATGCTCCTCTAATTTGTAACAGTAAGATTGTGCTGAACAGTGGCACTTTAGTTCAAGCAAGCTCCTCTGATTCCTGATGTTTTTGCAGACATCAAGCAAGACAAATCTGAGAGCATTAGCTGTAATACATAGCAAATGCAATCCAAGAGTAGCCAGGCAGAGACAGCCAGCATCTCTCTCCAAAACCATAGCAGTGAAGTCACAGCTGCACACACCTACAGTGATATTTCAAGTCAGGAGAAAGAACCATCGGTAATAACTCCTCTGTTCTTCTGATTTTACTGTAAATGCATCCCAGTCTTTTCTGGCCTAGCTGGGTGTAAGCTGACAACAAAAATATGCTGGCTCCCTCTTTCAGTATTAATTCTGCAGGCCTTACTTATATTATTTCAAAAATATGGAAACCCATGAAGAACAACATCTTTTATCTCCATTAATAATAAAAGTTGGAATTAAATGTTATCTTGGTGCATTGGTTGCCAGAACAGTTTCCTTCTGAAGTATAAAAAGCCACAGAAAGCCAATGTGTTTCATTGATATAGCACTGATACTAGACACCTTCAAAAGCCTTTGCTGTGCTTTTTCTCATGGGCAGAAAGTGACTAACTCTGGCCATATGCACATGGGTAAATGCATCAATTTCTGCCTGTAACTTGTGTCCTGGGCTGCGGCAAACAAGCACTGCAATTTATACCAGACACTGGAGAATATGAATATTTTCTTTACTACTCAGCTCCAGGAAAGGATAATTACTATAAGCAAAACCAGATGAAAATCTGAGAATATTTTATGATCCACTTTCATTATAAAAAATCTCTATTAGCCTTAGAACAATGGGGCCAAATTCACACTCAGGGTAACATCAGTGACATCAGTAGAATACTAGAATTAATTTGGCCCATGGGATCTACTTGAAGATATAACATACTGTCACGGGGATGACAGCCAAATTCTGTGCAGAAAATCTTTCTATACTGACTAATTTGGCATTAAAAAGACAGCACAGCTGTACAAGCAGTAATCCGGTGGGCTGGATCTTCAAGTGCAACTCTGCTTACATCTGTATGATAAAGCTCTGGTATAACTACCTGAGAACCTGGCCAAGTGCCTTTTCCACACCAAATGGGAGATCACAGTATAAATATTATTCAGCACCGGAATGATGTTAATGTGACGTTCAGACAAACAAAGAGAAGGATACTGGGAGGTAGATTTTAAAAGGAATCAGGTAGCCAAAGATCTGAATGAAATGCTGATATCCCTTGCTAATCCTTGCTTATCCTGTCTTCTCTCTTCTCTCTCTCTCTCCCCCTCATCAAGCAGTCTCCTGAACCATATTAAGCTGCAGAGAGAATCAACAAGTAAAGCAGAAGGCTTTTTTTTTTTTCTTTTCTGTTTCTGTCGTCATTTATTTATTTTTAAATAGAAAATTCTTGTCTGTTTCAGCGATGACATTTTAATGAATCCATCAATCACTGCAAACTCCAAACTAGAATCCTACATAAGAGAGACCTATTTGTAATACGTGACCTAAGCCCATACCTAACAAAATTAGTTCTCAGGGAGACAATGCAGGTCTTTCACTGCTGTCTCCATGGAATCGTAGATGATTAAGCTGGACAGGGCATCGTGGGTCCTCAAATCCAATCCCCTACACCTTGCATCACTCTATCCCTGCGTTATTCCCCTGAGTGTATTATCTAATCCTTTGCTGACTGACTGTGACCCACCTTACAACTTCTCTTCCACTGGCAAGTTTTCATCATGTTTTGCCTAAGCAAGCTCTTGGTCAGTCTTAAAAGTCTTCAGTTCCCCATATTGATGTTTTTCAGGGTGTTTGGATCCATACTATGTCCTGTTCCCTAAATTATTTTAGATCTCTTCAGCATTGACTTTTGCTTTTCTTACTTCCTTACTCATTTGCTTTGTACATCTCAGTGCTGCAGGTCCTAGTTCAAGGGTAGGCCAGTAAGTGCTGCATCCCACACTCATAGCCAGTTCTGCCTTTTTTGGCTGCTGCCATATGCAGTAAATTCACCAACCCCACTACATCATGACTCAATTCTTTGCTTCCCTTTTTACGGCTAACAGACTTATTACAATTTGCTTTCATTACCTTTGCACCATTTCTCTGGTTTGCACCATTTGGCAGTTCTCACTTTATTCCTCTGCTTTCTTACTACAGTATGGCTTTTCTTTGCTGATCTGCCACTTGTCCTGTACCTACAAAATTTGAGCTTACTTCTCTCACCCTGGTTGAGAGGATTACTTAACCATTTGGGTTGAGAGCATTCTTCTTACTAACTCCTCTTTCCCAGGGCTCCCAGCAGCTATGCCTCTGAGATGCAAATCACTAAGATAATTTTTAAAATCAAATTTGACTTAGAGAATATCTGAACTGACTCCGCATTCAAAGATTCTGAGTTCTTTACTGACTTAATTTTGGCTCCTGTTGATTTAAATTTACATGGATGAGTTAAGTGGTGTGACATTTGGTGTGCTGCAACATGGACAAATCCATAGACATATAACCATGCTGGCTTCAGGAAGATCAAAGAAAGCAGTTGCTGCTCCCTCGTGGTCATCATCATCACCCCTATTCTGAAAGCTACTATAACTAAACCATGCTTCTATTTTTGATCTTCTATATTCTGTCTTACAGAGATGTTTCTATCTATGCTCTTGGTTGAGTCAAAGAGAACCGAGGTAACAAAGACTTACTACTGAGACTGTTTAAATCCAACCATGCCTGCAGCCTCACGTGATCACTCAGATAGGGAGACTATTACAAACAGCAATTTCTAAAGAAACTGGGTAATCATGATCGCAGTGATTTCTCTCCACCCTTTTCCACTTTCTTTTTTATCACTTGGAAAAGTGTTCTCACTAAATACATCTCCTGTCAGGACTGTCTGGGATAACTATGAAGCAGTTTAAAATCTTAGGTGGCCCCTCAGTTTTCAAAGAACAGGAAGAGACCAGGACACTTACATCGTATACAATACAGAAACCAAGGCTTACAATTGTTATCGCACAGCTGACCTTCTTTGGTGCTCACCATGGATGGCATCCCACAGTAAATCTGCAGTAACAAAGTGAATGGCATTTTCAAACTTGTTAGAGAAAAATATCTTCTTATATTGGGACCAGCAATTAATTCTTTGCTTTCAGCATGCCTTTATTCTTTTGAGGTCCATTGTCCCCCACTATATTTACTATCCATATTTTTCTTTTCGTGCCTGTTAAAACCCAGCAAGAAAATCAAAGCTCTTGTGCCTGCTTCTTGCTATTTTACACTTGACTTTACTTTCTGTTGTCCATTTTGGTCCTGGAAAGCTAGTATCGCAAGTGGCGAAGTGGAGACCACCCTCAGAGAAGTATCTGGTTTAGATGTTCACTTCTCAGTGATCAAGCATCCCCAAATTTCCTTCACAGAACTATTTATGAGGACCTATATCAATTTTCATTATCTTATAATTTTCCATTAGGACTGGAAGAATTCATTGGAAAAACTATGGGGGCATCTCTACCTTAAAGCACTGCCCTCTCTTTGGCAGAGTCATCCTCGATGTGTTTCCACAGTATCACTTGTCCTGAAAGAAAGACAATTCCTGTTACCATCAGCTTTTCTTACTTGCTTTGCCACTGGTTCACATCTAACATTCCTAGTTATGGAAGACAAGGCATCTCTGACTTTTGGCTCGATATTGTTCCTCCCTTGTTCTAAACAATTAAGGGACCTGTCTACAGTCACAGACACCCATGTCATACTGGTGTGGTAGGATCTCCTCTTCTCTCTTGCTTGTCTGAAAATCAGTCTGTCTTATTTTCTCCCTCATTCTGCCCTGTGGAGTCTCAGTCCTGGCTGTCTTCACTGTCATGTCATTTTGTCTTTGGGGGATAGTTTCCCTTATTTTCTCTTTGCTACTGCTTCTTTTTTTCTTCTCCAGTAAAACAAATGTGTTGCTCAGCTTCATCTCTCCTGCACTAGCAAATTCCGTCCTCCCTCTCGTGCTTGTGTAGGGTTCTCCCATGGATAATTCTCACCTGTTTGTTCTCCAGGCCTTCTTCTTCAGAAGGTTTTGTGCTCTAGTGTTTTTGTCTAGTCTTCTCAGGACATTCCTCAATCACATCTTTGAATTCCTTCCTGAATTTGAAGTTACCTCCATGTGCCTCTTTAGCTCTTGCATTGTTTCCTCTATTGCTGTGATCAAATCATGTTTTGCACCTACATATTACATACCACAACATATTGATGTGCAACTGGGAGTTTCTGCAACTGTCCATCATGTTTGTGAACCCTTTCTTCTTCTGACCATTTCAAATACTTCTTCCAAAGTGCCTATCAGAGTTAGGTACCAAACTTCCACTGATATTTACTAGGTGCTAGGTGCATAGGTCTGTTATACACAACAGAAAAAGGAGACTATCACGAACTGTTAAGCAATAAAAATCCCTGCAACTTGATCTGTTGTGGTTGGACATTTTCGTGAAATCCTGGATAGTCATTTGCAAAAAAGCTGACATGCAGGGTTTGGATTTAATCTTCACATTTCCACTCAAACTGTGGCATTGTTTGAACACAACAGCTTTGGGATCCTGGCAAAAGAGTAAAACTGTCCGAGCTGTTCCACTCTGGTTTGAATTATCTCTCTTTTTATTTATTTATTTTTAGCTTTGAAGTCTGTGTACTTTAAAAATCAATGAACAACATATTAACAAGCAGACACTAATTACATTTTAACAAACTCGAAAGGCTTGGCTACAAATCTTTGAAAAGATAAATTCACATTTTATAAAGCTTCCTAATCCAAATGGCATCATTGGAGCAAGACATTGACAAAGCCTGTGCAGAATGGAAATGTTGAAAGAATTTGTTTTCCAGATTTTTTTTTCTATAATTTATAATTAGTCCTCACTATTGCACTGTCTTGTACATTAGGTCTGGTAAACAGAGTACTCATGACTTTTACAGGATTAACGGAGAAGTCCTGAGATGTAGAAATGAAAAGATTGCTCAGATAATAACAACGCTTAGCTCTTTGATAGCTCTTCTTGTCTGTTCAGCTTAGTGTTTTACAAATAAATTGGGAACACTATCATAGTTTTACAGAGGAAAAAAAGTGAGGCAAAGAACATTAATGTGTCTCATCTGCAATTACTTAGTAGAGAAGAGACAGAACAGAATTGGTTTTCTTGAATCCAGCTTAGAGCTCTGGTCCATAGGTTACACTGATTTGCCAAGAAGAGGAATTTTTAAAATATGGGTACTGGAGTGTGCAATGGGAGTCAGAGAGTTCAGACCAGGATCTTCTGCACTTAGGGAAACGTCAAAAGTATGCATACGTGGCCCATGAATTATGAAAAATATCATGCATCATCCTGGCTGCAAGTAGCTGCATCCTCGGTATTAGGGAGTTTTGAAAAGCGGCTCCCACATGAAAGTAGTATCCCCAGCAATGAGCATAACAGTTTCTGCACTGCACACAGAGCCAAGTCATCACGAGGTTTGTGTGGTAACAAGGGGAGAGTAGGACACACACAGGATATTTGTGTCAGAGCAAGCTCCAGAAAACACACAGGGGAAGCGAAGCTTTGGTAATGTCCCCATTGATTTCATCACTTCTGTGCTATTCCCGAGCAGCTGCTGGAGACGTCAATAGATGAGGATCCCAGTTCAGACTAGAGGCTATCTGCAGCACAGAAAAAGCCAGCCTGTGCCAAGAAGCATTCACTCAGTGCTGTGCCATGGACCGTGGTGGAGGGCACACTGGATGCCAGTAGGCCTAGCTGTCCACTTCATGCTGTGCTCTGAACAGACAAAATAGACCTGCTGCCTGCCGTGCTGGAAGTGGAAATAGAGCCAGAGCAGATTAAATGCAACAAATGTGATGGTACTTAATGCTTTGCCATGACATGAGAAATCAGTTTGGTGTTCCAGGAACTGGAGGATACTTTAGCCCACCACACAATACTAGGGTTAGCTCATGTTCACAGAGAATTCTTTGAGGCAATTTCAGTGGGGATGGTAGAAACGTAAGCTTCACCTCTCACATCTGGCACCGCTGTTCCATGTGACACACAGAACATTTCCTCCATCTGTTACCACATGACTTACCTTTGAGAATCAAGCTTTTAGACTTCCTACAAAGTCCTGGTTTCATGGGTACATCTTCTGGTTGAGCTGCTTTGCCAGAAAGAGACTCATCTGCTGGGTGACCTACAGGCCATGTCCTTCTGTACCTGCAAATAAGTTGGCACTGTCATGCCTGTCCTGGAGCCACATCACAGTTACACCTGGCAGGGTAGCACAGGCAGTTGTCACCATACCTGCAGCATTGGCATCTCAGCAAGGATGCCCAGTGAGGGCATCACAACCATCAATAAAGCTGTGCATTACTATTACTAAAACAACCTCTGAACCATTTTTGGCATCAAAAGTATTCGTTACAAAAGGTGGCTCAAACACTACTGCAAACTTGGTTACCCTGGTAGCACAAGCTGTTGAACTCGGGTCTGTTGAGAACAATTAATAGCTGTTGGCCTTTGTACAGCATCTGACAGAAATGATTATCTATAAAACATAAAAGAGTACAAAGTGTCAGGGTCATCTGCTATTGCACCCTATCTATGCTGCCTTCCCTTCATATACAAACTGGCATCACACAATGTGTAGCATCTCTCTTTCCCCAGTTCACAGTTGCCATTCTGGCGTTAAAGACAAGAATTTCCTCCTAAATTGTTTGAGAGACCCACAATTTCCCACTAAGGGACAGAGTGAGAATCTCATTATCTTGTGACTGATCTGCAGTGAGCACAAACAACATTAGATGTGTGAGTAAACAAAGAAAACACCTAGATGCTTTTTTCTGAGCTCCTTAGAAGGCATCTGGAGGCTTGAAAGTTCAGCTGCCAATATTGGAATGACATCTGCCATTTCTCAGCTGGTGGTGTGGTTTCTTTAAAATTTGGTCCCAATCTGTATTTTAATTTGAAGAACAATTAAACTTTATGCACAAATAAAAAGCAGATCAAATATTAAAGATTCTCTATTGGATTTCCAAGCAGGCTAGAAAATGCACAATTAAGTAAACACCTGTAAATTACTTTACTTACATCATTATTTTTCCCTGTCTCAGCAGGACTGGGAGATATGCAATGCAACTTCAACCAAACACGCTTTGGTAATAAATAAATAAAAGAAAATTCAAATCCTACCTTAAATAAATCCAATCCCATATCACGGTCCCTTGCGAAGAGCAGCCACTGTGAAATAGTCTGGAGATGTCAGTGTTCAAATCCCTTTGAAACAAAGGCAGGCAGCTCACCTCATACTGACAGGTCCCTCTCATGGTTTCACCAGTTTTAAACCAATGGCATTGACTTCAAAGCAAGATTTAACCTGATCTACAGTGGAAGATCAAACTCAGTCTTGGTTCAACAGCTTATTCAGAGCAGATGTGGTTCAGCTTAGAAACTTAGCACCATCAGTAAGAAACTTTTATTTGAAAATGAAAGATTAAAGTCTGCAGGAGCTGATGAGGATACCAGGAAAAACAGGCAGAGTGAGGCAGTGCCTACACAGCCAAGTGATACTCACACTTCAGGTCCTCTGCAGCTGCCAGCGTGCTTTCCCTGAGACCCAGAGGATGCGAACTAGCAGAATAGGAAGAACATTGCAAAGAGGGAGGAGAAATGGATGAGGGAACAACCTTGACAAGCAAGATAAGCTCAGGAAATGAAGGCTTTCTAAAAGATGAGGTGGGATAAAAGTACAGGAAAAAGCAAACAATTCACTTACTCTGTCAAAAAGACAACTTGAGTCTTCTCCTAGCATGAAGGTCAATCACGATTTTAGGTAGGATAACAAGATGCTGGAATTGCAGCTTGCCAACAAAAAATTAGCATGTGCATACTTACGTTTCCACTGGATTAAAATGTGACAACTTGAGCAAGTTTTATTTATTGAGGGTAGTTCTTTTTCAAAACCACCTAAAACAGTTATAGAGAACTACATCTCATAAGAACATGCTTGCTTGAAGAGGGAGTATATTCTAGGAAATGTGATCCTTATGCTACACGTGCTAATTCCCTAATAAATACTCCACCAGTTTTTTTCCTAAGCTAGCTAAAATTGGGTCTCCAAGTGCTGATCTCTAAATCTATTAAAATTGATGTAAATCTGGAAAAACTCCACTGAAATTGCACTGGTGGAAAAGCCAGTGCCAGGCCATAGCTAAGCCTCATGGGGAAAATCTAAGAGTCTGGAGTTCCTGGGAGTTTTATTATTGTACCAGTGGAGCAGGGATTTCTCCCCAGATGTTGCCCACGCTCAGGGATAGTCAGGGATAGTCAGCCTGTACTTTCTCTAATGTGTAAAGGATGGAAGAAATCAGAAAAGAGCATATAATAAATCAACTGACAGACTCTGAAAAATAGCTGTCCTGTCTCCTTAATATGAGAGAGAGTAATGTTCTGAGGGCAGGAGGAATTCGGCTTTAGACAGAAAACATTCCCCTATAGGGGGACAAAAAGTGATCACTCTGTAGCTTAATCAATCTCAGACCTCTCTTTGAGGAAAATAACATGTTGCCTGCAACAGCATGTGTAATAACGTTTGCTGAAATATAAACTATGGCTATATACCCCAAGATGGAAGGTCAGAAGTCAACTGAGGATCTGGCCACAGATGTTCAGCAACAGAGATCAAAACGCAATATATCACGTTCAGTGCTTTTCCTCGAGGAACAGGTTGCAGAAATATCTCAACCCATCTCCTTCACAGTCAGTGCACTCACCCTGCATGTAACAAAGCTGTAAATCACAAATTGCCAGGTTATTCAAAGACAAAGTTCACCTTTCCTAATTTCTCTCTGTCCTGTGTCTCAGTATTCTAATATTTATACAGCGAATTTGCTCTTATCCACAAACACTGCTCCCTTGAACCTCTGCAATGTTTTTCAAGTCCGTCTACCAGAGTGAAGAATCATATGACACCACTTAGTCCTCCCCCAGACCTTGATATATGTTTCCTAAAGCCGACATTTGATATTATGGAATGTGTTGTAATCAATTCTTAAAGTTATAGCACCACTGGCTTTTTATTAACTTGCACAACAACAACAAAAATCCAACAAAAAATGGGCCCTCATAACCAATCAGCCTTGTTATATCCTGAAAGCAGCTTTAACAAGCAGGGAGTAATATAGTGTAATTGGTACTCCGCAATTTAATTGTTCTGTTCTTAAATCTAATATTGCAGCTGTGGGTTAAGTTTACACCATAGCTTTCAAGAGAACATGAAAGTGTGGTACATCTGTGCAACAGAAAGCTAAACATCTCTCATCTGATGTGTTTACAATGACATTTGATAGCGTGGAATGGTTTGGAGTTTATTCTTAAAGCTGTAGAGCTGCTTTTCAACACAGCAAAAAAAGGGAAAAAGCCTCCAATCTCCTTCAAACTACTCAGCCCACATAAGGCTTATGATTATGCTGCTGCAGGCATTGCAGGGAAACTGCAGGCTGTAACATTTCCTTCAAGTGTCTTTGAGCATTTGTCACTCGAGCAGTGGAAAAGAGAACAAGGACATCTTCCCTTCAGATGACATAATCAATTATTTGAAAAATAAACCATTCAAAAAGTCTGCAACCAGACAAGTAAAACAACCCGACATGCATAAACCAGACAAGAATATTTCAAGAAATGTTATTAAGTGGATGACACACTTAGCACATTTAGAAATGGTGGAGTTCTCAGTTTAACAGGTGACAGAACTGCTTATGGCATCCTGAACTTCACATTTTGTGTAACTACCAGCTTCAGCATTATGTACTTGCTAGTGAATTTATTAAGCCCGTAAGTAGTTCAAGAAACTTAAGAATGGGGCCTTAAATGTCATCTGCAGTTTGTGAACTGCAAGTATCTGACTGTTTTGATCAAGGTTTTTACGGGAAAGTTAAATGGTTATTAAAATTATTTACTACTGCTACATGAAAAGGGAGTAGGCCTGCTGAAGAACTTTCATTGTGATAAGATGTGGAAGGCTGTAGGTCAAATGCGTTAGAAGAAAAGCATTTCTGTTTATTTCTAAGCCCCAAATTTTGTACATTATGAAGCTTACAGTGTATTTAAGCGGCAGAGAAAGGGTCTGTGGAAGGAAGGAGACATTTCCCTTTCCCATAATCTGCTGTCAGAAACAACTGATGAAACTACTTTTCTTGTTCTCAGCGTTTGCCTTCTTCTAACATTTTCTGTCCTCGGAGAAAGGCATGATAGGACAGATTAGTTAAGAGGTCACTTTCTGCTCTTTCCTCTGTAGCAATCCACAGCGATGGCTTGATTTATGCTCTTCAACAGACAGAATTCAATTTCACTGAAGAAGTTCAGTTACATCATCATACTACACTGGAATCCATTCAGTTTTTAAACTTTATTATTTCAGTCACAATTACGACTATCTGAAGCCTCTTCATAAAAAGGGGCCATAACAAAAGCTGTACACTAGCAACTTGATCAACGGATGCATTCATTCTGCATCAAAAATACCGCAAGAAGGACAGATCTCCTGGGGAGGCAAATCTGTATCAATAGTTCAGTCTCTTGAATACAGAAATTTGATACAATAAAATGCAACGACAAAGCTTCCCCTCTTTTCAATTAACTGAGAAACAAAAATTGTCCTTAGAAGGGAAGAAATGCATTTGTATTTTTTAGTTTCAGGGTTTTCCCCCCTTTTCATAGCATCATAATGTTCTCTTCATGGGTGGAAAACTCAGTCTTCAAGTTCAAACCTAGTTTCTTCATACAGTTCAGGATGAGATGACTTGGAATACCGGGAATATTTCAGTTGTAGAAAATCACCCAATTCATCCAGAGCATTCAAAACCTGTAAGACCACCACACTGTGTCAATTCTCCTGGAAAAGATATGACGTTCTACTAACTTCTACTTTATAGAGGAAAAACAAGTTCATAAAAACGTCAGTTAAAGAAAGCTGAAAGGGCAAATTTTGCTTTTACTCTCCCATAGCAAATGTTCATGCAGTCATAGATGCACAATAGCATCCGTGAGAACAGAATTTACTCCTTCAGAAGGTTATGGTTTATCAGTCAGTACATGAATTGAACACAGATTAAAAAAAAACAAACAACTTTCTAGAAGCATGGTGAGATAATAATCCAGACAAAAAATTATCGTTACTTGCAAAAAAGGCATATGTAAGGTAATACTTCAACACTTCCATATGGATCCTGAAGATTGCAGTTGCCACTATGTTTTCTTGGATGGGACTCAGCACACAGTGCTGATCACAGTCATCATAAATACCCTGTACAGTTTAAGGTATTTCTAGTGCATTCCATTGTTTTCTTGTATTAATATCACAGGCATAATTAATAATGCATTAGGACTGTAATGCAATTTGCTGAGCAGTGTCCTCAGCTCTCAACAGATTCAAAAAGTAGCCAGGGAACTTTAGACCACAGAGAAGCAGCTCAGTGTCTTGCAGCATCTGAACCATGCTCAAGAGCTGCCAACCTTTTGTCATTGAAAAGGAAAACAGCAATTTTGATTGTGAGCGGAAAGGAGTATTTTAGTAATGGTTAATGCAGAGAGATAGTTTCAAAGTCATTAAGGAAGTTATTCTTGGGAGCTTGCCCTTTAAATGGATCTTTCTTTTTCTTAGTTCCAAGCCAAGATTCAAAACAAATTTTGCCAAAGGGAAGTTTTCATTGTGCTTGTTACCTGTTGTTACACTGGATTTAGGAATGTTCACAAAGTGTTTGCCCTAAAAAAACCTTTCCGTCTGCATGTAATTAAACTCAGGGCATTTCCATTCTCCCATAGTATAAGGACATTTAAAGAATGCCACAGTTAGTATAGTAAAGGCACAAGCACAGCACATTTAAGAATGATAGCTGGGGAGTGTTTCAGACCTTCACTCGTACCAGGAAGCAGCGATGTGCCGGTAGCAGAAGAGAACATGCAGTGACAGCTTACAAAAGTAATGGACTTGACAGTTGAGGGTGGAGGGTGAGGAAGCAAAGCAAAGCAGCAACCTCAAGAGATTAACCTTCAGATCAACCTCATTGCCTGTTACCAGTTACATAAGCCAAAATCCACACTGTCAAACAGTAAAAGACGACAATGACCAACACACGGACATAGCTCTGCCCTGCTCTATGCAATTTTATCTTTATGGTATTATGCCCTGCTAATAACTACTGCACCTTTAAGAGCGGCAGGAATTTTGCACTGCACACATGCAAAGCAGATTTTTCAATGTTGTTTGAGAGGGGTCTACACTGGCATGGGAGCTGGTCAGCCAGGCAGGGCTCCCCCATCAAGTTCCATATGAATCTCAGGATGCAAATGGGAGCCAGGGGCTCTCTGCAGACACAGATGCTTGTCTGCATAAAGAAGTGCCATCTTCTACTCAAATGCCTTCTGTATTCACAGGTGTGATTTTTTTTTTTATTTGAGTATCATACTTGTGCAAAGAGAAGAAAAAGAATGCTTGAAATTTACTGTTAACCCTTTGTGTTGCCTGCCCCTAAGTCGGCTTACTCTGAGAATGAAAGAACGTATATCAAGTTAGGCCAAAAACCTCTTTGGCAAGAAGGGGAGATGGAAAATTTCAAAGAGTTTATTTTAAACACATTTCGGAGTGTGTTGGAATGGAGGGTTAATTTGGAAGTCTCTACATAATCTTAACAGTATTTCTGGTGTCAGAGAAAGATACAGAGCTGAGAGAGGCCAGACAGCACCAATTAAACCTCATTAGGTTCAAACCATTCCAAATACTGTTTGCAATTGCTACCTGTACCCCCAAGGCTGTCCCATGCACTTTTACATTTCCACGTGTTTCTTGAATTGCAGAGTGAAAAATGGTATGGAAAAACTGATTTGCAATTATTTCCATATCGTTTCAGGTTTCCTACTCTGACAGTTTTGACCTAGCAGTTAACTTTTGTCTTGCTGTGCTTTTCATGTAGGTCTTTACTAGTTGTGGCAGGCTTGGTCACTATTAGAAATAGAAGAACATAACAAGTTAACTGTCCCATAATCTGTTTTTAAAAATAAAATATATAAGGCTAAAATGCCTTTAAAGATCAAGTGACAAGACCAGAAAAACAGAAGTAAAAATGAATTATTGAGATTCAAAGTAACAGACACACAGCTTCTCCCAACCCCCTTTGCATCTGAAGTTAATTTCAGCAGGACATCTGCTGTTCTTACCGTGTCTAACATCTCCCGTGTATGTGCAGCTGACACACAAAACCGAGCCCTGGATTCTGTGATAGGAGTAGCTGGAAACCCAACCACAACCACCCCGATATTTTTTTCTAACATGCGTCTTGCAAAGGCCCTAAGAAGAAGAAGAAAAAAACAAGAGTAAATTATCGCTAATAAACTGACCACAAAGAGAAAACATTCAAGTATAATAAAACAATGGGTAAAATCCTGTCTTCAATTGAAGTGGATGGTAATAGTCTCATTGAATTCAATAGGAGCCAGAATTTTACCAGTGGGATTGAGATTCTTTGCTGTTTAACAGCTCATGAAGCCAAGTGGGTGTCAAATACTGGCAGTATGATGGCAGAAAGCGTACTGTAGAAGAGATCCAATTCATTTATGTCAAAGGTTTTGAGTGCAAATCAAAACCTGTGGGCACTAGCAGTCCCTAAGCACTGAAGAAGCTGGGCCTCTGGAAGGTGTGAGAGCTGTGTTCCAGCACATCAACAGGACTCAATCTGTGTGATGGTTTCCTTCCTCTCACAATTACTCTGCCTGATTAGGAACATTTTGCATAGTGTGTACTACACCTAAAGCACATAACCACCCTAAATTACCTGCAAAGGCTCTCTACAGTTTGGCTGTTACATTACACATTTCTCAGTCAGTCCATAAGTGCTGCTTGATGGGTACTGAACGGTAAAACAACTTCTCTGTGCAAAGTGTTCAAGTATCAGATGGAGATAAAGAGCATCCATCAAAAACAATTCATACTTCAAAGGCAATATGTCTCTTTTAAGGATTAATAGTTAAAAAAAAAATCCAAGTTCAAAATGTAATCAGGAGTGTTACTCCAGAGCAAGATAAAGAGGGTTACAGGAAGTTTTTAAGATGATGCATACTGGAACAACTCAAAATTATGTCTAGGGGTAAATTTAAAATAGAACGTAACTAAAGATGAAATCACCTAACAGAGTATGTTTGTTTTGTGAAGCATCTACCAAACATAACTACATTTTTCACAGTTCATATGAAATAAACTTTGAAATAAATTTGAATGGTGTTGGTTTTGCTTACAAGGTGTTTTCAGTACTTACCCTATCTTACCAGGCATATAAAGGAGTAAGGGGACAACAGGAGAATCATCATTGCCATAAATGATGAAGCCCATTTCGTGCAGTCGTCTTCTGAAGTATCTTGTGTTTTTCCCTAGCTGGCGCACTCTTTGGAGCCCTGAAATGTGTCAGTCAGGAGAACAGTCAGTGCAAACATCATAACTGGAATCTAGTAACAGCCTGGAAACAGGGCCATAACAGTTCAAAAAGTTCAGCTGAAATATATATATTACCATTTGATTCAGAAGAAAAACACAGAATGAACAAAGTGCAATTATATTGATTATTATGGCATTGTAGGACAGACAGCTGACACTTCCATACTTGTGAGATGCCTTTCCACTGGCAGAAAGTCTTGTTTCATGTCTTCTGGAGATGTATTTGTGAACAATTCCCTTTATTGTATTGCACTGAATAAAGCCTGCTGAATGACACACACCCATAGAGAAGCAGTTACATGTCTCTAGGGATGCAGGACATATAGACAGAGTATGTACTTTCCCAACACAATTCACTACAAGGGAAAACAACGTATGCCTACAGAGACCTTGATACATATGTCACTTTATCTATATATTTTCTCATTAATGACATTCTGCAGGGTTACTCTTATACCTTAGCCAGTTCTGTGCACACACTTCTTTTTTTTGCCATAATAAAACTTAAATAAATAAATAAAAATAAATAATAATAAAATAAATAAATAAATATAAAAAAATAAACTTAATAAAACTAAAAGTAGAAAACACTGAGTTTTGGATCAGCTCAAACTGATACTTCCTTTTCCCTCAGTTTTTCAGGCAGATGAAAAGCATTCAATAAACTCTTATTACACAAAGCCTGATATTCTATAGTGTGTTGTCAATATTCAGCATAACTCCAGTTATAATAACATGCATCTACATGTGTAATCCCTTGCTTAGTTCTCCTGATTTTTCATTCTGAATGACTTCCTACAGTAAGCTCAAGGACAATTTTTTCTCATTTTCTTTTTCAAAGTAAATGAGGAATGCTGAGATGGAAAGTGTGGCAATCCCATGTGATGCTTCCTACTCCTTTCTCCATATCCTAGAGGTGCACACTGAATATTCCTCCTATACATTTTGTCACTTACATCAAATAACTCATCCACTTACATCCATAGGACTACTTTTGGCTACATGCAAGCATTTACGGATTAGGTAAGTTGTGGAATTCTATGCAGTTATGACTGTACGTATTGCTATGTCAAGGAGGACCCTCAACTGGGGAGAAGAAAAAAAAAATAGGAAAAGACAGGCAAAGCGTAGAAAAGAGTTAAATATGACCTGAAAAAGAAACATTGTATTTTGGCCCTTATTTGCACAAATGCATTAGAAAAACATACAACAGGTCTCTAGTTTCTAAGATGTTTTCACACTTGTTTATTTATGTATGTGTTTTTAAACAGAGCACTAAGCCTTACCTTCCTCCTTTTAAGCAGCTAGTGCAATTGTAGGCTGGAAAACTGGGAATGAAAAAGAAGGGGAACAAGAGAACCTACCCAGACACAAACTTAAGTTACAGAGTACCTTAACATTTCTTGTACGAGTTTTCTTGTTAGTTCTTAAAAGGACACAGAGTCTAAAAATCAGCTGTTCAGTTCCTGTGTCCTCTTATTTTACTGTTACTTCCTCAGTATCACAATCTGACAACAAACTTAAGTCATTCAAGTCTTTCAGACACAAATTTTGTACCCTGCATTGTTCCTGGCCTCACTCAGTCACTAATCCAGAGATGTATCTCCCAGCAAAACCAACAGGAGAGCTGAAAACTAGTATTTTTAGTGAAGAAAAAATAAGGCCAAAACCAGCAGAGAAAAGTGCGCTTGAAAAGTCAGCTCAGCCGTTTCTTTTGCAGTGTCACTAAGGAGGTGATTTCTGACAAGGACAGTTACCTCCCTACCCATTGCATACAAAAGAGAAGAGCCACACTCATCATTACTGCAGACAGGGGCTAGAGCATGCCCTTTCCTTACTCTACCTGCATATTTCATCAGCTGGCTGATGGCACTGCATTTCTAATGCTGTACCTACCACCTACCTGGATGGTGCCACCTACTCGGTACCCACACGCTGCTGCATCCCAGTGCCCCCCCAGCACCAGTCCTGGGTTCATGCAGCCACACAATGAATCAAGCCAGGTCCTTCACGTGCCTGACCCGACCAGAAGGAACCACACCGCTGTCAAGCAGATTAATTCTCTAAGCGTTATCACTGTGCAGGTCCTTGCACCTGCCCAGCAGAGGTGGTGAGAACGCATGGTAGGAGCGGGATTTAGTGGGACAACATCTCAGCTACATCCTTGTATTTTGTTTCTCCTGTTCATCAGCCCATCCTTTCACTATCACTTTGATCATGTCACCAGACATGAGCACTGAAGTCCCCAGTACAACTTATTTCCTCTCTTTCCCTTTGCTTTTAAGTTGCCTTTGTGCAGACGTACTTTGTTTTCACTGTCCATTTCCTTTTTCCTTTGCTTTTTGTTCACTTCATTCTTCATTTACTACTTTCTGCTGTCATCATTCTCTGACTGTGTGCCTATTTGCTGATGTCCCATCTTCCTCTTTATAATCACAACAGCCAGTTAGGCATTTACGTCTGCAATGTACCATCTTTGGCAGATCCGTCCTCCGACCACATTCTGCCAGAGCTACTGCCGTGGCTTTTCTTCCTATTCCCTCTTGGCACAGGTAGAAGTCACCACACCTACAGAAACTTCTTCTCCACTAATCATTTCTGAGTGCATGTAGGTTTCAACAAGATCTACTGCTTCATCTGTTCTGTATCTTCCCGAGTCAAGGTTCTGTCGATGTTCTGGCTGGGAAATTTATAGGGAAACTGGGACTTGCTTCACAGTGATCAGTGTTTTGCTGAACAAATTAAAAGATCTCATAAAACTGGTGCATTTGTAACTTTATGCACGAACTGCCCACACAGACAACCTGTTAGTTACAGTTTCAGTCATTCAGCTTAAAACTTTCAGTGGAAGAGATCCGCTGGGTTAGAAAAGGCCACAAATAGTTTAACCATCTCTCTAATGCTGCTAAAACAAAAACAGCTGCGCCAGAGCAAGGAAAACAAATGAAACACAAAAGCATCCTACTACAAAGCTTTCCAGTCACTAATAAAAACAATAGTCTGTGGTATTTCCAAAAATATTTTTGGTGTAGTAGATCTCAAAGAACCAGGAGGAAATATTAAGGAGGAGGAGAAGAGATGGGGGTAGGGGAGAATGGCTAAGTAAAGGGGTTAGAGAAGAACTACAGAATAACGTGTCTGAGGAGAGAGAGTTCTCATAAAGACTTTATTAGCACCTCCTGAGTGCCCAAATTACAGGGAGGTGGGTGCAGGAGTGACCTCGACTGGGGGCTCGAAATCACCGCTGCTTCTCGCTATCTTAGCAGCCCCTAAGCTAGTTTCCAAACTCCCAGCCTCCAGCATTTGAAACTACTAGATTTTCAATTAGGGAAAGTTTTCATAAATGCAGATGTTCTTGGCGGATGCAGTTTAATACTTGCCGCCTTCTCCTTTCTATTCAGCTGTTTACCACAAAGCTGGAAACAAAGTGTCAGCCATGCAAGATTCCAGGCGGTTCGGTATTTATCAAACCATATGCGCACGGCCTACAGTTGGTCATTTTGTCTCTCCTTGTTTTAGGTACCAGGAACTTAGATTCCAAAGCAAAAGAAACATTAGAGCTGAAAGAGGAATTTCAGGCAAGCCCCCCAAGTGTCGAACACCTCCCTCCTTTTCCAATTCTACCCTGCTGAATCCGTAACCTTAACCAGTTTGTGATGGGACGGATTCCCCTTTGAAAACCCCCATGGAATTCATTCGAAGAAAGCCAACTTTGATGCAAAAGAGCCACTTCAATGTTTCAGAAACAGCCCAAAATAGTAATGTCACTTGCAGAGATGCATTAAAGAGCCAAATAAAAGATCAGAGCATTCACATATATCTGGAGGGAGAAAAAGCACATTAGGAGACTATTGCTACACACACTGTACTTGTGGGTGGGTGGCTGGGAGGAACCTACTTCTTTACCAAGTGTCAACACTTTCCTTTCTCATGTTAAGTTTTGTGGTCAAAGACCACATACACACACCATATACACAGCCATCTTCTAGGCTGTCCCGATAAGAGCAATAAAAACCTGAAAGTTTGTAACTGTACCCCAATGCTTTTTTCTTTCCTTTATGGGACCCTCCAATGTCAGATAAGAAGGCAGATCTGAGCAAAATGTTTATTTTGGTCTCATTGGCCCAATTTTTCCCCCACACTGCAGATTAAATCAGCGTAAGAGTGATGGAATTCAGTTTAGAATCAGATCTGAGTCCAAATTTCACTGTGGTATGTTTAATCACAGGCATTGTATTTAAAAGCTATTTTCTTTGATTCTTGAGGCTGTGATCTTGAGTCTTATAGTCTTCTTGCTAACCTCCTCCTTTTATGAGCAAAAATTCGCAGTGTCAGAGCTAAAACAATATAACTGCATCTATTTTAGGGCAAGAATTTGCCTGTGCAGCACTAATTACAGGATCAGAGCCTTAGATAGTAAATATATTTGTTCAAAACTTCTTAGTTTGCAAAATTCTTCAGGATTTTCAGACTCCACAGTCTATGCAAATAGCATATAGCACAGCATGTAGGATGGCCAGGTAGTTATATTCCCTATAACAACTGAACCACTACAGAGTATATGTTCAAAGAAAATAGGAAGCCTGGGCAGGGAAAACTGTCCCTTAGCTAACTAAAATGAAGACCACTAATGCTTCAGATTTCACAGCTGAGGTTGAGCACAACCTTATTAAGAGCTCTACATCTTCTTATTAGCTGAATTAAACAGGGACATGAATAGGGAAAACTGAAGGATAAAGGACTCCTAACTTCACAAGTTACCTTCGTGCTACTTGGAACATACAGTGATAACATAGCCAGTTTATTGGGATTGTACTGAAATGCAGGACTATTTACCTGGACAGTGCAACTGTGCTGGCAAATTCAGAAACTACATTTGTTCCACTGCTTTAAAAATATTTGTTTTATTGCAAAGTTCTAAGGTGTTGGCAATTCTGGGAAAAACACTGATTATATTTTTATTTGACACACATTATTGCATATTGTCAGTTCTAGCTCATTAATTTCTGCAAGCTTTTAGAAGGCTTTACAGCTCACAATTAATATGGTTTAGTTTAAGGGAAAAAACACAAAGAGATGGCAAGAGAGAAAGAAATGATAAAAGATGGATGGCTTGCTCATAATTTGTTTGAAGCAGCAGATGTTTTAAGAGAGCCACTTGGAGTAGCAGGCTCGGTGGATGCTTGGTCACACGCCGGGCGATGGCTACAGACCTGCTGTCAGTGAGGAGCTGCTCTAAAGTCTGACAGCAGGAAGGCATCCTGACTACAAGCCCGAGGGCCTGATTGCAGGCGGGTGTTACCTGGCACAGCTCCACGCGCTTCAACAGAGCTTTGCTATTTATGCCAGCCGAGGACCTTATCCTGGCAGCAAAAGAGGTAGTAAAGCTATCAGCTCTCTGAAACAAAAGTTTGTTTTCCTCTTCCAGAGACGTCTGCTTTTCGCTCCTGCAAGATTTTAATAAGCGGAGAAGCTGGCTGCGTTCAGTTCTTGCACAAACACTCTACCTTTGAACTCTTCCTGTAGGCTTCTAACTTTGGAAATTCTGACTCAGTATATTGAAAACAGGAATAAGCAACCTGTAGCCTTTCATATCAAGATCTCAGGTGTATTTTAATTGAAGGAGAGCTGTTTTTCCTGAACTCATTCCAGGAAAGATAATCCCACACCACGCTTTTCCTTGGCACATGGTGGACTCTTCAAGATACAAATCCACCTGCTTTAATCATCTCCAGCTGTTGTTTCATTGGGCCTTTCTAGATAATTAGTTACACAATCAAACTTCTACATACCGGTGTCAGAGCGTCTCTTCAATCTGTGTTCCTTGGATGCAGAACTCTGCTCCCTGCCCTCCTTGACTAAAAACTAGATAGTAAAAAGCAAACTTTCATAGGCTGAAAAAAAAATAAATTTGGAAAACAATAGCTCTTCCCCACTAAACTGTTGCAGATGGACAGATTTTTTTCTTCCTCCCCCCTATGCCCCCCCCAGTTCCATTATAAGAGTAACACACATGTACCTCCATGTGCATTAAATCACAAATAGAATGCTATAAAACTGGGGTGCCTAAAGGAAATATGTTCTCAGATAAAAAAAATCTTTATAAAAAAATAACTTTGCTATGAAATGGGGAGTAGTGAAGACATTTTCTTCTCCAGTCTAATGCCAACTATAAACCTAGTAATTTCAACTTAATTCAACTGCTAAATAAGCCCTTAAGGACTTATTTAGTCAGTCCAATTTTAACTGTGAACTGCTGCAAAACACTTTCCAGATCAGACTACAGGAAGAAAAAGTGGCAATTTCAACTGAAGCAGAAAAGGGAGAAATTGTACATATACTGTCATTTTTGCCTTATTTCTCAAATGAGTCAACCGTGCCTACCCAGCACCTTATCTGTATTCAGATATACAGTGTCAGCACTTGGTGTCCTGCACAAAAGCAGGGACAGAGCAGCCAGCCTTGGCTGAGCCTTATTTACTCCCAGCAGAGGTGATTAATCACAAAGCACATCAGTCCCTCCACTGAAAGCCAGCCAGTGCACAACGTGCTCCATCTGTATCACATTAGGTGTTTCTGAAATGCCAATGACCTGAATGCTGTTAGAAAAGGCACTTCTCTCCTTCCTGCTCCTCAGGCTGATAACAATGCTGGAGTCCTCAGGCAGTGGCAAGCAGCATCAGGAATGGGAGGGATTCTCATGCTCAGCAGCAAAGACACTCTTAAAAGGAGACTGGTGTGTTGCTGCCCCTGGGGATGGTGTGGCTTTCTTTACTGGGGGATAGGCTGCTAGTCATCAGATAGATTGCATGGCAGGGTGTGAAGAAAAGCTCGCAGTCTGGTCACATCCTTGCTCTGCCTGCAGTTAAAGCTTATTTATGAACACAGGGAGACTTATCCACAGACAGGATCTGGTAAAGGACTCGGCACTGGTTTAACTTTGACTATGGAAAAAGTGACTTCAAATGAGGCAGGATTCAGTCAATCCTCAGAGCTCTTGCAAATCCCACTGCAGACACTATTACTCCAAAGCCCCTGCTTGTGCAGATCAACTGACCCTCCACAGATAAATCTGGCTTCCTTTAGGAGGTGGTTCACATGGCAGGTGGCTCCTCTGGAATAGCACGTCTCACTCATTTCAAGTAAAGGTGGCAGAATTTAACTCTGTTTCATCATTCACTGCTGGGAGAACATCTGTGATGTTCAGCTCAGACAAGTAACAATCACGACAACATATTATCATCATTAGCATCTTCACCGTCATAATGACTGGGAGCCTTAGCCATGGAGCCAGCGCTGAGCAAGCAGGGAATAAAGCTTCTTAAATGCTCTAAATGTAGGCACATGCTTATTGGGAATATTAACTTACTTAAAATTAAGCCATGGTTCAAGCATTCTGCTTGATGAAGACCCCAGAGAAGCAATCATCTTAGAATGAAGCAGCAGAAGGAGAATTTGAGAGGGAACAGTAAAAAGCCACACTTTAGAGGGACTGATTCTGCAAGCTGTTTTGAGCAGGTTCAAGGGGTCTATCGCTAGGTAGCCTGCAGCATTAAAGCTTACTGCTATAGTTTCATGATCAGTTGAGTCTGGCACAAATTTAATTTGCTGAGAAAGGGATCGTTCCCCTTGACTCCAAGCTGTTCAAGTCCTGGCACTAGGATTCATCCAGCCATATGGTCAACTGGCTCGGGGAAATGGTTTGGCTGTAGGCTCACCATTCGTGGGGACTTCAGTTATTTTTCAGCTAGATCAGTTCCCTGATTCAGTTCATCGCATGGCTGCACGAACACTAATGCTAGTATGGAAAAGGGGCACTAATAAGGGGCAAGGCAGGGGGAGAAAAGCCAAGACTGCCCTTCTCAGTAGCAGCGCTGGCTTGTGCCAGACTACAGTGATGGTTAAACTAAGGTTTTTCAGTTTACAGAGGACCCCGAGATGCAACGGTAATGTTTTCAAAAGATTGCTAAGCACCGATAGCAGTGGAAAATGTTGAAAACTGAGCATTTTAAGAAGCTGGTCCTCCAGTTATACAAAAATCTAAGGCAGACGGAAATGTTTTAAAAAGGAACCTTTTAAAAGCAGATCCTTTTAATGCCAAGCCAAAACAGAAAACAGCATTCTGCAGCTTCTTGCAATCTGAATGTGCTCAAAAGTGAGAACTCACAGGCTGCTACAAACAAAAATGAAAACTAGTAGCTACAAGAAGATAAACCAATCAGCACAAATGGCAAAGCACTTTAACATGTTAAAGGAACGCTTTCTGTCTAAACAAACTCAGGAATTAGCTTTTAACACAATGAGGACAGCAGATACCTGAGGATATGGCTTTAAATTTTGCAGTGTCCCATAAAAAACATATGAAACTGCCTATGGCTTTTGGTGAATTATTGTTTGCTATGCATTAAATAGAAAAAAAAAAAGCCTTCAGAAATGCTATAATTTGCTTTTTATGTCACTATAATTTATTATTACCCATCAAGAAATTTGCTTTACATTTCCTACCAGTTTTAACTCTGTCTGCTTAGTGGTTCTATTTTTTACCTATCAAATTTAAGTGTAAAAATATGCTTTTGGTATTCTCAGGCAGAAGGGGGAAAAAAAGGGTCCCAGGTCACAGCTGGAGAGGCTGTGTTGCACGCAAGTAAGTGCACATGAACATTTGCACAGGGTCCAAGCTCTCTGAGTCAACCACAGTCTCATTGTGGGGATAAAACCACTAAGGCAGCTGCTGAGCTTCCTGAGGTATCTCCAGTGGTGTAACAAGAAGCCACAAGGAGAACATATAGAGAGTATCTATATTATGAATTATAAAGAGTAACTGCCATGGGAACTTCTGCTTCCCATATCTCCTAATAAATGAGGAGAGACACATTTGAGATGAAAAGGCCACAAAGCTTTAAGAGGGATTTTTTTTTTTTTTATAGACTGCATGAACTGAGCTGTGGAACTTGCTGCCTTATGACATTACTAAAGGAAACACAGCTGCCAGGAGTTCATACACTTTTGAACAACTCTATTGTAGCAGCTATGATAATAGCTATGACATTACACTACCAAGAATAAATGTCTTGTTCTACCAGTTGCTGATTATCAGAGAGTCCTGTAAAACATGACATTGAAAAATGCCAGTACTTGTACTCTACTAAAAATATGATTTTACATGAAAATGGAAATATATTTCCAATTTTTGTTGTTGTTCTCTGACTCTTCTGCTAAAAGTCACTCAAGAAACAAAGGACTTAGTCATACTGGCCCCAATCCACCTGCCAGGCAGGAACAACTGTTCCTATCAGTTTTAAGGGAACTACTGCCTTCTCCTGATTCAACATTTCTTGCACTTCATTTTCTCAAGGCACAGCAGAAAACAGGAAAATAATGAAATGGTAATACCTGGTTATGGTCTCTGCAGCAACCTCCCAATCTCTTTTACTGAATTTAAGATGACTAAATGGTAAGAGATACAGATCACATTACCATGACATTAATGTTTCACTGTCATCACGAATACTGATGTGGGACATATTCTACATTTACAGATGATTGCTTTGGGAAATACCAGGTCTTCTCTTTACCTTTTTAGTTATGTCAGTACAAAGCTTTAAAATGAGACCTTCCCCAGATAAACTGGAATCTCCTGCTGCAAAGGAAGGTAAGCACACATTTTGCTAGCATACTTCCACAGCAGTTTGCTGACCAGAGAAGATGGAGGAGTATCTGTCTCAACTAGTTTGGAGAGTGGTGTGCTTGCTGTAGTTGCTTGCAGACCCATTTGCAGACCCTGTTCCTCTCCTTCTCCACACCAGGCCCATTTTGCTCGCAGCCTCTGTAGCTCATCTTCTCAGCATCTCATTTTGGTCCGTCTCCATCCTTCCTAACCACTTGTTTTCTATTCCTTGTGGTGTCTCCATTGCTTGCCAGAGTCTCTTTTCTCTTTAATCTTTCTGCCTCACCTCCCTAAATGCTTGACAGTGCAGGATGGATGCAGGTGCTCAGGGCCCCAGTCTCCTGCCCAGGTCCCAGATGGGGGATGTGTAGTTCAGGCCTTCTGGCAGTGAGCTGCAAGATACTCCTTCACTTGGTGGATCTTCAAGTTTTTCACCGTTCATTTCAAGCATATATATATATATAAATATATACACTCATAACATCACAAGACTCAGAAGGTATTTCAAAAACATGGTGAAAATACTAATCTTGGCGATCATAATCCAAATCTTCATCCCAAAGCCTGAAGAAACCAAAGCTCGTCAGGGAAAGAAGTGATTTTTTTATTATTATTTTTTTTATCGTCATCAAAAGCCCATACGTATATATAGACTTGTTCTGAGGAATGACAGTCTTTTTTTTATTTCTGCGAGAAAAGTACAGCCTGAAACATACTTGTTGTGGATAATTTCCAGCTAAACAGTTTAGGTTTGATTTTTTTTTTTTAAGTGTTAAACCTTACCATCTTTGTAATTAAGCTGTATCCCTTGTGTACATATATGTCTATTCATATTCTGTAGTCATGCATCCAATATGCTGATCCTGTCTTGGAAATGTATGCCATGATTGACTTTCCAAACAACCATATTCTTAATAATTGAAAATAAAGGAAGAAAACACAGGAGAGCAATCATTCGGATACACACCGGGATAAAGCACAAACATTATCTCTGCATTTCTGGCCTCTGGCATTATCCACTATATAATTTCAACTACCCTACTCTTTCATAAATCAGCTGCTTAACAGATCTGTGGAGAATAACTGTCAGAAAATGCAAGAGAATGTAAAAGCATGATATCTGGGAAAATAAGAGAAGACTGTGTGAAATAATAGAAAATACAGAATAAAGACTTTTCAGAACAGCAACTTAAAAGACCAAATCAATCTTCCTTCCCTTGATTTTCTATTTACCTATGAAGGAGCCAGTCATGAAGTTCACATACAAGAACAAGCTGGGTTAACATATTTTTCATCCTTTTACTTCAAACTCTTTTCAAGAAGCACCCTCTAGATAACACGTAACTTTTTAGCAAACTGTATTTTCATTCTTTTCCAAAACTTTGTCCGTATTTTCTGCAAGACTCCCTCCCCTACAGGAATGACCTGTGGAGGACAGGCCATCAGGGCAGATGTCCTTATGAAGGATTCCGCCAATTGTCCTTTGGGAGAGAATGCCATCTGAAATAAACTGCAAAATAAACTCCCTTTACCGATCATTTCCACAGAGGATTCATTATCACCCTGTGGTAATTCTGGTTCACTTGAAACTTCACTACCAGGTGTCTGTGCTACATGGCTCATGCTCTTACGAGGACAACTCACACACAGAATTCACCATTTTCCATAACAGCAGACCAGAAGAACTCAGTCAAGACCACCATTGTCCTTGGAAACAAAACTATCTAAGAAGATAGCTTTCTCTCTTCTCTTCCTCTCTTCGTCTTCATCTTTCTGTATGCCAAAGCAGCACTGTAGTGTGGTCCAGCACAACATTTTTTTCCTGTGTTTTGGTGTTGCTTTTTTTTTTTTTTTTTTTTTAGTCAGCAAGACAGCCTAATGAAGGAAGGCCCACATGAAAGAAAAACCAATAGTCTAAAATAATGAGTCTGGCTCAGAAGGACAAGAAGCATTTTCAGACATCATAGTCAGTTTGCTAGCCTTTGTGTAATACTCTAAGTTGTGATATATGATTTATTAATTTGTTCTTCTATTCATTTGCATTTCATATTACCAGACAAATTTTAAAGAACTGATAGAACACTAATTTATTTAATAAAGCATTTGTAGGAGACTTTGTTTGTGCACAAATAAAAACATTATGTTATTAAAGAATACTGTTTCTAAAAGAGAAAACACTGCGACCTCTTTAGCCCTGAGAGAGTCAGACACGCACGGCTTAAAAGGCTGTATTGAACCAAGTTCTTCTATTAGCCTGCACTGAACTGCATGCAGAATCACGCTAGCTGAAGGTCATTTGTAAGAGGCTTTGAAGGTTTGGTAATGCTCTGCATGTTTAATATTTTACACGCGGCGTCTAAGAGAGCCCTAAGCATGTAGCTGATGGGAAGGCTCAGTGTAAGGCTGCCCTCTGACGGCAAGCATTTCCTATAGCAAGTGCAGGGAGTAGCACAGCAAGACAGGCTGCACACACAATCCCCAAGGTAGAAGAAACGTCAGACATGGTCTCTTAGAACCAACAGGATGTAGACATCAGCATACATAACCTTGACCTTTCAACCCGCAGAGTGTAACAACAGTTTCCAACCTGACTTCTCTGTCGAAATGACAAAAGCATCATTTCCTCGTTGTCTACATATTGCACTGGAGTTTGGCTGCACTTTGTTGCTGGACTCAGCAGAATTTGGCACTGGGACTGGATTCTCTATCCCTCCTTTTCTACACGGAAGTCTCAGAAATTCTGGCCTCAGTGTAAGGCTGTGATAAACATCTCAATAGTCTTGTGTCTATCATGGCTTAAAACCACTCTCGGCCACTGCAAGAGAATAGTGCAGAGCAGCATCACGTGGTCTTACACCCTCTTACGCATCCTTTTTCCTTTTCATTCCCACCTTACTCCCAGCAGAACATATCAGGGAGGTCTAACACAGAATGACTCTGTTAGTCCTACGCAAGGTAAGAAAAAACAACACAGTGCTGCTGGACCAGTATAAAAGACACTACAATTCAGAGCAAAATCTGTGTCTTCATCTATATGTTACGCAATGAAGTGACCCACAGGCATGCCTAACAAAAACTATATAAATTCAAAAAAACAAAAACAAAACAACAAAAACAACAGCTTTTCTGTGAGGTAGGACTTAACCCATTTTTTTGGGTGAGGGACAAAACAGTCTTCAAAACTAGTTTCAGGACACTATACCTAATGCCTGAATAAAGTGAGAACTATCATAATCATCTTCTCATACCGGTATTTAATGTACAATACCCATGTTAAAATTCTGTGCCAAGCTTGGGATGCTTGCAGTTTTGAAGGTTCACACCTAGAAAGAAGCTGAACAGGCAGCACCTTGCCCATTCATGAACGTAAGTCCTTCTAAACACCTCCTTCAATGTCAGACAATCTATTCAAAGGGCAATTTATGTACTTTTCCAAGTTGCTGCTGCAAATCAGAGGGGACTGGTGACTATGGGTGGTAGCTTGGTGTCAGAATTCAGGAATATTTCCACCTCTGCTGCACGTGAATAAGTGTAGAAAAAGTACAGTTGATAGCACTTGGAAATGTGATGATCTGGGTATTAATTGTACAGTAGAATGATTCCCTTTGGATTACATTACCGTACCAGTTTGCTGTTGGATGACCTTTTGTGTGCACCTGTACACAGCAGATGCACTGGTTGTAATTGAAATACATGCAAGTTAAAGAGGGTGGCTTACCTTGTGTCGTTCCGTCTAGTCCCATGAGACATTTCATTGCCCTGATGATTTGCTCTGCCACAGGTGGACACATAGATGTGGCGTACACAGCACTGTGAGAATGAGTTCGTAAAAAGTCCACAAGGTCCTTACACAAGCAAAACAAAGTATGAATGAGCTTTGAGGTGCCCAAATAGCAGATCTCCCTCTTAACTACTGCAGAGTGAGAACATGCAAAAGAAAGAGGTTTCACCAGTTATTGGTTTACTTTCTTGGCTGCTACTGTTAATACGCAGCCTGAAGAAATATCAGGCAGGTGCAAGTACTTTACAATTTAAGTGGGGCAATTACAGCTGAAACAAAGCTCTGGAACAGAACACTGTTTATGTGCTGAAACTTATTATAAAGGAGCCAAAATCATTTAAAGACCAACAAACAACCAGCTGCATTTAAAATACCTCTCAGTCCATCTCTGAGCGGGAATGAAGTAAAACCTACATGACAACAGCAGAGTTGCTCTGCCCCAAGACCTAACTCAGGAAAAGCAACCTTACTGGGATCTATATTTGTCTATTAGCATATACATTTCTTAGAACTGAAGCTTTCCATCAGTGTGGCAGGTTCTGTCACGTTATAGTCAGTATAGGCGCTTTAACATTTCCTTGTATAAGCAAGAGCACAATCTGTGGTCTCAGCAAAAGCATTGCTGTACTGTAGGCATATCTAAAGCACCAGCAACTCTCCTGAATGCAGGGATAGGGGAGGAATTCAGAACTTGCTTAGGACTATCATTGCTATGACAACTCCTATTTCATAGTGCAAATTGCAGAGAAACTGTCACCACACTAAAAGCTAAATGCATTTTAGTGAGAAAGGGGTGATGCCTGCTTGGAAATGGCCTTTGATTAAAAAAAGGAAAAAAAAAGACAATGGTACAAATTATTACCAAAAACCAACCATCCAAACAAAAAACACCATGTATGAGTCTATGCTGTAACTCCAGTGCTAGGGAAAAAGATTTAGCTAACTTCGTATACATTATGCATTGCTCCATTGCAATTGTAATCCTAAAGGTTTAACCAAATAGCTGAGAAGGCATCTGTGCTCTTACTGACACAGCAAAAAATGCCACAGTGAGATTCTGGTGGCAGAAATGAATGCAGGTGAGAAGCTGCCACCAAGGCCCAGAAGCCTGAGGCAAAGCTTAGTGATAAACACAGGCATGAGAAGAGCGACCACTTTCATTTAAGAAAACTTCCTAGGGTTATACAATAAGACCTTTTTTTTCACAGGTCTTGGCTTCCCCTCATTTCTAGCTATGTTAGCCATATTGTCCTTCATAAAAGCTGAATTTTCAGATACAAATTCAGGAAGCAAACAAAACAAAGTCGATTCCTTATGTTTTATGATAGTCTGTGTTAAGATGAACTCCCCCCTGAAGATGGTGAAAAATATACACTATGTATTTTCTTATATCCATTTTGTTCTACTCAAGTGCTACCCTTATTATTACTATCCTGACAGCATCCATATGGACTGTCTAAAAAGGCTTCCTACTCATTTAGCAATCTACTTAAGAAATACATTCATGGAGTATGAAGAGAGTAAACAATCAACAACCACTTCATATCTCTGCTAAGCAACAAAAATGATGACATTTCACAATGGCACTGATTATACTTTCTCTTCTCCTACACTCCTAGTTAAAACAAGCTCAGCTCTACTTTTCGTCGACATCTGTTGTTGACAAGAAAATTGTTTTGTTATTTTGTTAATGTAAACAGAGCAATTGAGGACACAGATTTTACTATTGCAAAAGGCCCTCAGTAAACCCTCTTTCACCATCCTCCTAAAAAAATGCAACTATGACAATCCACAACTGTTCAGGAATTTTATTATCAGTGGATGAAACTGTGGCTTTAATCTCTCAATATTGCTCCACATGCTGTTTACAAATGTGAAATAAAGTAACAAGCAGTCTGCATGCAAATTAATGTAGTGAAGTATATTTAGCCAACCACAAAGTGTCTAAACATTTCCAAGACAAACAACAATCATCAGGGTGGCACGGAAATACCCTGCCCAAGCAAATTACATAATACGAACATGAGACAAAAATAAGAAAGTCTGACTGTTTGATGTGCATTTGGGACCCAGACAAAAGTGGTACTATCTTTAGAATTGTGCTTCTGTAAAGCAGTCTATATGAAAAGATAATAAAATATATCACACAATAAGAAGGTACTTTTCCTCCCCTTGATGTTAAATGTGTGTTTTCTTTTACCTTTTTGCCAGCTATGTATCCTCCAGCTGCACCAAAGCTCTTTGTGAACGTTCCCATTAGTACGTCAACATCATCAGGACTCATACCGAAGTACTCCACAACTCCTCGTCCTGTTGCTCCCACTGCACCGATGCTGTGAGCTTCGTCCAAGTAGAGGTAGGCTTTGTATTTCTTCTTCAAGGAGACTATCTCTGGCAGGCGCACAATGGACCCTTCCATGCTGTGGAGGAAGAGAATTATGGATAAACAACAAATATGGCACCACCCTCTCTCCTTAAAATACGGCCAGAAAACAGACATTAATTGCATAGCAGAATTTCCTCCATGGAAGATCTTCTGCAAACTCACTTTATATTTACAAAGAAATATTGCAAACTTCTCACAACTGCAGGTGAATATAAAACAGTCAACCAGTTTTATAATTCCAGCAATGAAGAATAGTTAAAAAGTTCTTGTATATTTGCAAATTGCTAACAGAAAAGAGAAGGAAAGGTATAAAGTAAGGGGGAGATATCCATCCAAAGCAACATACTACATTTCACTACAAAAAAAATAATACTGTAATGAATGAATTATAAGGAACTGCTATAATTCACAGTCTGGTCCTTTCTTACTTCATCCATCTTCTGCTACTGTGGTGATATCTGGGGGTAACAGCTTTAGAGAAAAATTACCCCAGTGCAGAGGAGTTGGGTCTAACATATATCAGATGGCCCACACGAAATGCATGGACAGTGCGATAACTCAAAGCACCCCAGTCTTTAGAGTGGAGAGAATCAGGGATTAGAAAAGGTAGCTCAAATCTACTCTTTACAATTGCTGCTCCTGTTTTTTTTTTTTTTTTTCTCCAGGAAATGCAGCCTGCTGCCTAGCACTCAAAAGGAAAAACAAGTTTCCATTCTTTTTCTATTTATGTTCTTACAGCCATGCAGGATGGAAATATTCTAAACGTGTACTAATGGCGTGTAGAGAGTTCTAGAAATAAGAAAAGATGATAAATCTTTTGTACTGTTGGTAATCACATCAGTAAGTTAGAAGGCACAGAGGAGCTGTATAGCAAAATGAAAGCCCTGGGAGACATAAGAAATGCACTCTAATCCTATAAAAATGAAGTATCAATAGAATTGCTGTGAAGACTATTATGTCTTGAAAACCTTTGTGAGATGACTAAGGCTACGCTTGGATACGCTCTGCTGCACTCAGCATTCATTTCATAATGAGTTAAACATGTTCTCTTCACTAGCTCTAGTGAGCAGGTCTTTAAATGCTAAGTACTTCCTATCAAACGCAAAGTGAATGCGCCATGTGCCAGGAAAAGCAGTGCTCTGTGGCTACTACCTAAAGCGTATTCAACTGCATGTACTACAAGAGCTTCAGATAGGCAGAAATGTCAAGTTTGTTCCCAAATGGCAAGTGAAAAAAGAGCAGTGTCATCAGCATAATTTCTCAGCAGTTTTTTGATCCTGGACCGGTGACTTTCACAGATTCTTTTCCTTACACTCAAGCTGCACTGTGCAGCAAGAAAGGGGCAGGAGGGGCTTTGGACACTTGGGACAATACTGACAGTTTTTGCCCTCCTTTTCATCCTTTGGTCTCCTGAGTAAGCTCGGAAACAGCCTGGTTTTGAAGGAGATATTTGTTCCCTGCCCATCGGCAAGCCTGCATGAGTTTGAAAGACCAGCGCTGGGGAGCAGCCAGGGACACAGGTTGCCTGGGCTGTTCAGGCTCAGAGAGCCTGGCTGCGTGCACCTGGATGCACATTTTTGGCCATCAGGTGACTGCTGGCAAATCTTGCCTAGCCCTAAAAGAGGCAGCTATGGGTGTGTGTATCAACATCACTGTTGCTTGCAGCAAAGGGTGGACAGGCTTGTGCTGCAAGCTCCGAGGACTGAGCTTTCCTTCCTGTCACCCTGTGCTGGGGACAGAGCCGCTCCAGCAGCCAAGTGGCACTTGACAGCTCAGGGAGAAGGAACTTGAACCACCACAGCTATTTTCCTAATGAGTACAAGGACAGAGCCCGCAGTCCTCACATAACCCAGAGTCAAACTATTAGTCAGCTAAAAATTATACCGAGCCACTGGCTGTGCTGGGGCATGCAGCATCCTACATGCTAGGGAGGGCAGCTTTTGGCCACCTGGTCAGCTTGTAGGCTGGCTGAGTGGTCAGAGAGCAAGTGTGGGGCCGAGGAGCTCCTCTGTAGGAAACGAACAGGCATCCCACCCTGCGCCTTCCAGCAACAGCTGGGGAGACCAGCTAGACAGAGAAGGAGAATTACAGTTTTTCCACATTTACATAGGCATCACAGCACACTGGCTTATGGAGATTCAGGTGGGAGATAAAGCATTTAACTTCAAAAAGAGCAAAAATGGTAAATTAAAAATACAGAGCTTATGCAAACACTGCATATTTGCCATTTTCAGTGATGAGTTAGTGCTTTTTAAAGATGCCTGCTGACACAAATGTTGCAATAATTGACAGAGATCCTAACATGGCTTTGAAACATCCTTGGAATAGGTAAAGCCCTGATGGCTTCAGGTACATTTTCTGTGCTGCCATTTGAACTGGCCTCCATCCTCCTGATGGCAGAGATGAAAGCTGTTTCTGTGCCTACCCAGTTCTTTGATTCTCGGTCATTTGACCCTGGGAGATGGCTTGTGATATGAACATCCCTCTGTTTAGAATTGCTGCAAGATAAAACTTGCTTCATATATCCCCTTGGGTAGCCCAAATGGAAAGTTTACTGAATCCTTCAGTAAATACTGCTGTCAACTGAGTTTAAACCAGAGAACCAGAAGTGAACTGTAATCTCTCTGTCTCAGTCTGGCTGCGTCACTTCTACAAAGCTATTGATCTGTTTCCAGATCTGCTCAAGCACACAGTGCACGTCTAAAGAGCTGTATGCAGATGAACGTAAGCTGGCTTTGCCCAAGCCAGACATAAGCATTATGTGGTATTACATCCTGTCTCACAGTAGAAATTATTAGCTTGGCTGCAGGGATATACAGCTTCTAGATTGCAGCTGACCCTCACCTCCCTTGCTCAGAGAGTGGCAGAAGAGCTTAAGTATGCATTCATTTTGAATCTGCTTCCAGACATGAGGAGCTAACCCAAAATTTGGGGAATCAATTAATTTTGAGGCTTGGTTCAATCCCAACAAACCTGAGATCCTTCCTGATGCAGCTGATGAATTCTAGACGCAGGTGCGTTGAGACACAGGAGGTGTGTATTTGTGCTGGTCACCTCTCCTGGAATACAGACTTGCTATACTGGCAGTTTTTTTCCATTTTTTTTTTTTTGAAACTTCTCAGGAAAAGAGCTTTCTACAACCTACTATGTTACAGTAATTTGAAAGTTTTTTTTTCTGTCAGAAAAAGTGATTTACCAATATTCAACCTATCATCTTCATAATTGCATCACTCAACTTCCCTAAACTTGCCTTATAGTATCACTGTCCTTTCAACATTTGACAACTTGTCTGTTTACTATCAGGCTAGTTTGCATTTGGGAAAATCTCTTTCCTTCCTGACCTATTGCTCCCAAAATACATGCACTGCATTTTAATATTTACTTTAGGGATTTTTTTCTCATATAAACCTTGGACATTCATGCTATAATCTCCGTTTTGTAGTTTAGAGCAATAGTTTAGGGAAACCTTCTAACGCTGCCCTCAAATACAACCCCATACACTGAAATGATAGAAATGTTAACCTTTAATGCTGGTCCCTGGCCAAAGACATTAAATGTTACCCCATTCTTTTCTGAAGTCCTGTCATCTAATCCCAGGAAATAAAAAATAACCCTGATAAATTTCTTATGGTATTGGCACTGAATCCCCAGGAACTTCTAGTGCACATGAAAAGGCACTGGATAATATCCAATTGATCAGAGAGCTATTTTCTGAGCTGGAAGGAAATATACCCAAATTAAATTAAAAGCAGGGGAAAAAAATCTGTTTCGATCAGTTTCTGGTGCCCCATAACTCCTGCCCTCGTCCTTAGCCTATCTGACTCCTAGGTAAATATGTGTGCAAGAGAGCAGAAGTCTACCACAAACCGTGTAAGAACACAGTAACTGATTAATCCTGAACTGGAAATGGTACAAGCCAAGAAAAACATTAGCTGGATATTTAAATAATAGAAATATGATTTCGCAAGTCACTTTAATTTATGCCCTGGACACTGCCAAAACTTGTTCATGCTTTTTGTACTGAAGATTGATGGCTTGATGGTCTCTCTGTTTGGAATGAAAATGAAATATATTTGCTCCTAGGCTAGTCCAATTTAAGAACTAGCTTTCACTAGTAGTTACATTTACTTCTGATGATATTTTTTCTTTTTAAGATGCTAGAGACATTAAAAAGCAAACAATCATACACTTATCGCTATTTATTTGACATGTAGCTTGGGTGCTTCCCAAGTCAAGGGGCCAATTCTGCCTTTGGTTGTAACCGAGCAAAATCTGTGGCTTATGGTTTCAAACGCAAGTCTGATTTCCAGAAATGCTCATGTTGGCTAACAACGACCCTTTTCAAATTTTGCCAGCTGGTAACTCCAGGCATATGAGCAGAGTAAACACTTTAACATACCCCTAATGCAAACAGAAGGCAAAATTTTTTCCATATCATCGACTTCACCGTATTACAACGATTGTGTCCCATTTAACAATATTTATTTAAAATAGGAAAGCTTAGCATTTCTTTTGCATCTCTGGAAAAGGCATTTCTATAAACACTTGCCAAGCCAAACTTGCAAGTCAAGATATTTTAACTTGGAGAATGGCTCTGACCAAGTTATTTAAATTCTGTATTAGTTGTCCCCAGAGCAAAACTTCTTTAAGTCCTGGGGAGGGAAAAAAAAAAAAAAAAAAAAAAGGCAATATTAACTGTTTTAAGAAGAATACGTTAACAAAAGTCTGCCTCCTCTTAACTCCTCTAGATGAATGTTGATTTGGCATCTGGCAAATCTGCAAGAGAATTAACATTAGCCAATATTGGGGTTGGAAAATTTTAGTCCTTCTAAAATCAGGGGCCAAGAAAGGAAAGAACATGTGCACAAAAAAAGTAAGAGCACTTCTAATATGTCTTTCTCCAACTTTTTCTTTTGCATTTGAAATGTTACTAGCTACTTAGACTACATGGCTGGTGAATCTGTTCCCAGCCGCTCTGTAAGGACAGACCAGCTGCCTGTGTCTTGGGTTGGCAGCGATGGCAGGGATATGGCACGGTGGGGTGTGGAGGCATTCTCCCTCAAGTCAGAGCAGATTTGCTTTGCAACCAAACCACAATCTTCAATTTCTGATCTGCTTAGACTAAGAAAACAGCTAACCAACCAACCTAGCTACTGCTGGAGCTTGTTCCAGTGACATTAGAGAGCTGAACTTTGTGGGTTTATTTATTTATTTACTTTATGCCTTTCACAAATATTGACATTCAGGACATGAGTGGTCTTAAAACTGTTCAGCTCTTTAGAGGTGAGTGTGATATAAATGAAGTAGAAACAAAGAAGCATAATATCTGATTCTGTGTGCCTGATATTTCTCTAGCAATCAGAAGGAAGCAACATACTAGGGCTGAGACTCTAAAGAAATAAAATATAATTTGATTGTCAAATCCCATTGAAAAGTGGTGACTTATGAACTGTTATGTACCACCACCAATTCCTCTCTAAAAAGTTCCTTTTTGGTGTGGTTATCTAAGGTTTAACATGTTTGTATTTCACATCCTAACAGATGGATCTGCAAACTTTTGAGAATGAAATCTTCTTTGAAAATCAATAGCAAAAACTAAAGCAATACAATGCCCTATACCAAATATACATCTGGAAATACAGCTGCGAGTATTGCAACTATCTGACAGTGGGTTTGTCCCACTGCTTAAATGGATCTATGCCTCTGCGGTCACCAATCTACTGTCTCTCTCCCTAGTGGTCAATATCCAGAGCAAAGGATTTAAAAGTGAAAAAAGCTCAGCAGCTGGAGCATTTTCTGCAGGCCATGTAACTGATGGGAGTATTTGTCAGTAAAATGTTGGTGGTCCACTTAATTTCTGTATGATCAAAGTCCTTAAATCTGAGCTTTCTTTTAGTAGTGCCAAGCTATGTTTATTTGCAGTTTTGCTCTGTTTATTCTGGTTGAAAGGGGACGTTCAGCCTGCTTTGGATCAGCTGACCTGTTTCAGCTCTGAGTGACAGGTGTTTAGATAAGGACTGATTTGTTCTCTTTGCAGATGGAAAATGTTAGGTAAAAAGAAAGTGCTGATTACTATGAAGTTGTGATGACATGAAATTGTATAAGAGATCTTCTGAAAAAGACTGATCTGCTAAACTGCACTACCACTTCTCAATAAAATGGTGTGACTGTCCATCTGCAGCGACTATATTTCAGTAACACATGAAATAATCTCTGCATATAAAGTTTAAGGTTCTTTTCATAAACCATGTCACGTCCTGTGAACGATTGGTCCTGCCTCCCTTCTCTCTAGTGCTAGAGTTGCTACTCCTAAACCTATCCTTCTCCTACTCACCCTCTCTCATCACCTGCACTGTAGCCTTGCCTAGATCCCTGCTTCTTCAGCCCTTCCCTCCCCTTCAAAATCTCTAGCTCTCCCTGTGCTCCTGCTGGCCAGCTCCTTGCCCAACCTCTGAAGACTCCAGTGGCTCCCCCTCCGTGCTGTCCATTGGCCCCATGGCCACCTCCCCAGCAACCTACTTCTGACTTGAGCAGTTGCCAGAATGAAGCCCAAGGTGGTGAGCCTGGCTGGCGCCTCTGCTCTGCTGTCCAACTCTGGCGATGGCTTCTCCCTCTGGCTGGGTGTAAGATGCACCACTAGTGAACTGGAACAATCTGACTAGGAAGCTCGTTAATTACACTGATAATGATGTTACCTGATGATTCTAAGAGACACCTCCTTTCATTCAAATTCCTTCAGGGACTGAGGTTGAAATGAAATACCACTATGTAATTCTTTGAAAGTCAGTCTTGTTATTGTTTTTCCTGTTAAAGTTTGAGTCCATTATATCCAGCACTGATAACTGGAAAGGTGCTGGTATCACTTGGCCTGTGTTTAGTTTGAGGTTTTAATTTCCAACAGCTGGGTAAGAACTGGGCATGCAGAAAAAACTTAACTAGGAATGGCACAGTTGTCTTTTAATCTGCTAGTGCATAACACATAACTCTGGAAAACTCAGCTTTGCAAAACTCCTCACCCACTACAGCTCCATGAATTTTATCACATCTGTGACAACATACACCAGCTGATGATCTATCTTGCTCTCACAGTACATATCCTGCTCCACAGTGATTTTACTAAATCAACATTCAGAACAACACGCAGGACCTAACTGAAGTGAGTAATGCCACAGGGTACTAACTGAATGAAAAGTACCAGCTTTATAAGATCACTGAGGATGTTCTTGTAAACTCCATTCATTTCAGATTTCTTTCAGATACCTAAGTTGATGATCAATATATCATTCTGTCCTCAGAAATGATAGAGTACTGATGTTCCTAAACACACATACCTGTAAATGCCTTCCACAAGGATGATAATTTTTCTCCATGCTCTGCGGCTTCGAGGCTGGCCATATATTATTGCATCTCTTAGTAGCTTCTCGAGACTCTGCATATCTTTATTTAAAAATAAGTAAAAGGAAAAAGGAAAATATTAACAAAGATTTTTCAAATTAAATTTTTGTTTTTCTACCGGTTACTACTTTTTCCTACAGAAAAAGATCACATTAAAAAAGGTATTCTGAAGATAAAATTCCTTTGCTGGCAGGCAAGAACCAATAATTGATTTTATTTGCCTGAATGCAATCTTGTGATAAGTAGAGTTAGAAAATGCTTTCAGTTATGCACCCCTTCTGGGAAATTTCTAAAAATTCTTGGCACACATTTTTATTTAAAGACAAAATTTAACCACTTTGCTTAAGTACTGAGACTAATTGCAGCAATTCTCTGTAGGGGTTGCTGATACTCATCATATCGCAAGGCTTTTGAATAGGAATAGGGAATATTCAGTTGCTTTCCAGCATCACCAAAGGCTCATGAATCACATGCACTGCTTCAGCAAAAGCTTGAATCAGGCTGCATGAAGCACATCAGGATAGCAGCAAGAAAAATCATGTCCTTCTCAGGAAGAAAAGCCAGCAAAAGACTGTTGATGAGAAAGGGAGAGACAAGTGGGTACAAGTACGCAGCATGGATATGCTAATTAGATGCCAAAATACTTGGAACTGGCAAGACCTTGATATAAGGAGGCCTGGAGCAATGTTAGAAATTTACCTGCTTTCTCAAGGTCTAAGTGCAGATAATCTAATAAAATGCTGAAAAGAAAGCCACTGGAGTTTTCAAAAACATAGAAGAAAAAAATCACAGGAACAAGAGTCAGATCAAAATGTGACTCAGTGCAGAGCTGAAATCAGTGTTCTGGTGTCTGCACGTGGATGAACTCTCTTCAGAATGAATTACAACGGTACTTTTCAGGAATCTGAACTGACATTTCAAAACATTTTCAAAGAACATCTTACAGAGGCTCACACAACCCAAAGAATGCTGGAGATCAGCTCAAAGTTTTGGTTGGGAAAATGAACAGCATTTTTTCCTGATATAACCCCACCTTTTCAGCAACACATCTTTAACCTAGTTACTGTTACCTAAAATTGCAAAAAACTAATCTTTAAAATATAATTCTTCCAGCTGAAGCAAATAAACCTTAGTTATATTAAAGTTGACCTACAGCCTGGTTTCCACCTGACTGGAACCAGGTGGTTTGCACAGTACCTGTCCATCACAAATAACCTGTGAGCTGAGAGATGGCCAGGATATGACCTGAACCCTTACACTTTGGTACCTTGATGTTTGCTGAGGTCCTGGTCTCAGTGAAAGGTGCATTTCTCAGAAAAATCTGTGCCACTCTGCACCTTACAGTGTAATCTCTTGACCTAGCAAGACTTTGCTATAACTTACACAGCACAACACATAAATGATAAGCCCTTATTTCAACTGTGCAATCACCTGCACAACTGGATGGGTTCCCAGATGGAAATGCTTTTATGGATAACGCAGTGCAGACAGCACAGTTCCCACTAGATGGCAATAAAGGAAATAAAAGTTCTTTGGTGCTTTAAAAAGGGAATTTATAACCCCACTGAGCATGTTTCGTGAAAGAGAGCTGCTCACCTTCTCTTCTGGGTAGATAATATTCAGAAATCCTTTTCGGTTCTGAGAATTAAAGGACTCCGTAGAATGACAAAGTTCATGGTTCACAAAAACGAGGTAAGATATTCAGTCTTGAACTCAAATTTAGGCACCTCCTTTTCTCCCCTGAATGTAATTGTCTTTGTCATCTAAATTCCTTTGGGACTTTTGAAACTCCCCTCTGAATCATGCAGGGTGCTTCAATTCAGTATTCTGTCTACTTGTCAGTCCAGATTTTGGAAAAGTCAGCTTACCAAACCTCTAAGCTGAAATCACAGCTTGAAAATTCAGTTGTTTTCACGTAAGTCCACCAAAAGAAAGAGGAGAGGGTAGAGAGTTATGAAACATATATCACTTTTTTTTTTTTTTTTAAAAAAGCTATTTGAAAAAGTACATGGATGTGAATAAATCCTCTGTCCCAATGAGTGTAGAATGCAGGACTGCAGATGTAGAAGAACCTCTCCAAGGCAGGAGCTTGCCTGACTTTACCCATGACAGTTCTGCTGAAGTTAAGGACATGCCTGCTTGCAGGATCAGGACTATCTCACTCTGCTTTTAATGTCTCGTTCTGAAAAACACACATGGGTGACTTTCTTAAGCCTGTAACAGCCAACACATAATTTGCTTAGGTGCAAATGAATTTTTCTGAACCTTTTACTCTGTACTTGTAGTATTTCATTTGAAAAGGGGGAATTGAAAGGAGAAGAAAATCGATTGCCTTTAATCTGCCCTCCAGAAGACAGCTTCTGTTATTCAGAAAAAGTAAATATGCTTTCTGTGTGCATGGACTTTCCAAACAGTGGGATGTATTCAGTTTCAGGAAATAGTGCAACCCCAGATGACTTTCTTCTACCAAATTATTTGGCCATTAAATATGGTTAGACTGGGGGAGGGAGATGTTGCACAAGTCCATCTTGAATAACCAGTTATGGGGAAAATAACTGTCCTTCCTCATTTGACCATCACTAGCCCAGACTTTTCAGTGGTAGAGGCTAATGACCGTTCACCAGGCCCAGGAGCTGGTGGTAGGAATTTCACTTGGTTAATTACTCAAAGCACAACCAAACTTATCCTTGCCTCAGTTTCCACCTTACCCCTTTGAAATATTGTTTGGATTTAGAGGATAAGGTTTCCTAAGCAGGGACTGTGGATCACTGCAGTTTTTAGAATTTAATAGAGACGTGCACAACCCTTGTTTGGGATCCTTCAGAGTTACTTCAGCAGAAATAACACCACACACTGCCAGTGGGTCAAGGCGAGCCTGGACCTGGGCGGGCTGTGTGTCATGCTGCCTCCAGTGCAGGTGGGACTCCAGGCTCCTGCAAGGGCCCCTGCCTTCTCCCAGGCACGATGTGCCTCCTCCTCACAGGTAGACACGGTGTCTCCACCCCTCAGCCCCACATTACAGTGCTGGGGACATCATCACCATTCCTCTGCGTGGGCTGAAAACCTCCTGCGTGATGTCAGCCAAATCCTTTTTAATTAGAATAAAAAGGCTCCCACTACCCTTATCGCATTCTCCTTTCCTTCCTATTGCACTTGCCACTCTCATTGTCAGTTTCTCACATTTTGCACTCTTGTGCAAGTTGTTCATGCAGACACTGTGGCTACCTGCCCCTTCCCAGTCTCCCACGCAACCAACTCCCCACTGCTGCAGCTTCTGCCTCTCCTCTCTTGCTCTCCCCCCACTGATACCTTTCCTGGTCACTGTCCTCTCATTGGTGACCCGAGTGCCTAGCTCTGATGCTGCCCCTCCTTCCAAATCCCTAGAGCAAAGAGAAACCACTGCAAGGCTTTCAGTGATCTAAACGTCACCTGTTGGACTGTAAAAGTGAAGTTTTCAATTTTCATTCTAGTGAAAACTAGACTTTGAAAAGTCTCTGACTGCTGGCACAGCTCTGAACAGAAAGAGTGTCCTTGGAGTCATTTGCCTGAAATCACGGCTTGGATTATTTTTGTTTGGAATGGTTGTGGGTGGTATAGGGAGGTGGTAGATACCGCAGCCACAGCAACAGTCTTAGACTCCCCTCCTTAACCCCAAGAAATACACAGCTGGGTGTAAGCAAATAGCACTTGCTCAGGAAAAAATCCTGCTCACACGTGGCAAGTCAGACATGGCTTTTTCAAGTCAGAGAGGGCAAAAGCAGACACAGCACACTAGGAGCAGGATATACCAGTCTTCTCTCTGTGGCAGCGTCTGTATGTGTCACAGGGAAATACATGTCAAACTGGATTAGGCTGCGGTCGATCTATCTAGCGCAATAATCTTGTCTCTGATAGTGGCCAGAGGCTTCAAACAGGACAAAACCTTAGTGGTTAATGTGCCTTTCATCCTGCTCTGTAATAGCTAGAACAGAGCCCTCCCTTCTGAAATTCAAGGACCAATTACACCTCCAAAGAAAAAAAAAAAAACACAAAAGGACCTGTCTCATATGAAGCCACTGCAAATTTTTTTTTTTACTAATACAGATTTTTGACTAATTTTTACTTATTAATTTCTCCCTGTTGTTTCCCCTCCACTTTATTTGTTTACTTGCTTAAAGGCATGTAACTGTATTCTCCCCCCCTCTTTTTTTTAAATTTTTAGCTAGAGAATATATTTGCACTGGCACATTAGGGCCTTCTGCTACCCTTTCAGTGTTAACTACAACTCCAGACAGCTGTGCTTTCTCTAAGGCATCCTTGTGGCACACACATCCAAACTCCAAAGCTTTAGTTTGACTGAGTGGACCAAGAAATGCCAGATCTGGAATAACAAATTCACTTGTTGTCCAAGCAGGAACGATTTTGTATGGAAACCTGAACAGCTCATGCCTGCATGACACATACCTGTCATCAAACACCTGAGCCGTGAGAACCCCCAAAAACCCTCACTGTTTTCACAACACTCCTGCAATGTCCATGAGGAGGAGGTAGGAATGTACCACCGTGATCCTCACTTTTCAGATGTGGATTCAAGCACCAGATTTGAGGTTAGATTTTCATCTACCCAGGGTGCTCGGCTGTGCCTCGCAATTGCCTTCCTTCCTCATAGTATCACTTACTCTGATTGCACATTGAAGTGCCTTTGCAATGAAGAGAACTGGAATTTTCTTTTCCCCTGTGGCCTGATTTCTGCGAGTAGTCACGACATTCTCACAGGTTGCTCAAGCAATTGCAAATCTAACCCTGAAAATGTGACTGCAATTTAGCTGCTTGATGCTATAAGGCAAAAATGCAGTAGAACAAGAAAGAACAAACAAATCCTAAGTCTCGTACAGCATGTCCTCATACAAGCTAATATGAACAGAATTCACCTGGATGTAGTTAGTCAGGAACACCCTCATCTGTTCACTGAATGAACAAAGATACGCTCTCACCTGACGCTAGTATATGGCCCAGAATTGCTGCGACAGAAAACCCTTGATAAAAATCGCAAACTGATTAATGGTTAGCTGCTTGGTTTTGGTTTTCAAGTTTTATTGGAAAGGTTAAGAGATTTTGGCAAATATTTATCCAAGAAAAAGGTCACAGGTTCTGAAAAAGTGCTTTAAAACTTATGATATAAATAAAAGATTGTCTTAGAAATACAAAAACAACAGGCGGTAAGTCAATCTTTCCCAGGACTAGAAAACAAAAGCACCCACGAGTGTAACCCCACATAGTTGAAGGGACATCCACATGGGTCACTTGGGGAGGGTGGGAGAGGCTCTCCAGAGCACAGGTGTGGTAGGGATAACATCCTGCTGGCACACACCTAACCAAAGCCAGGCCACTACAGCCGCAGAGGTGGGGAGATGTCTTTGTCTCCTGCCCTCCTCCCACTGCACACTGGCCATTGGGCCGTGCTCATTGCACAGTTTCACTTCAAGGATGGAAATGCAGCTCTTTTCTAGCTTTCTAAACAAATCACTGCCCAGGAAACAAGGCCTGATACTAACCTTCTTAGTCAATCTGTCTGGAAATGCAACCTATAACTCCTATCTATTAACCCAATCAATTCCATCTTAAACCTAGTCAGATTTAAAGCTCCTGCTACTGGGTTAAAAAAAATGTTCTAAAAGTATTATTTCTACAGAAGAATGTTGGGAATAAATAGAAAGGAAAAGAAAATGGAGAAAAGAGTGTTTATTTTTAAGCAACAAACATCCTAGTGATGTGGCAGGTGACCCCAAGATTGCCTCTGTACCTCAGCTCATTCCACTGGCAGCACAACCTAAGTGATACTCAGTGAGACTGGAAAAAGGCTGGCTGATGTAGAGCAGAAATTTTAGAAAGGCCTTGTTACTGCCCAAATGCCATGGAGATGGTGGAGGGGAGGTTTCAGTCTTTGCTATGACTACCTTCAGGAAACAGGAAAGCTGTGAGTCACCAACTGGCCTCACACGGCTGTGGGACTCTTCCTGAGTGTTGTGCTACCGTGCTGTCCCCACCTACAGGGAAAGATCCTGGTGCAAATCAGGCCCAACTGCACGGACATGTAACCCAAGGATCTCAGTTGTGATCCAATTGAATAAATAATAGTAATTAAAAAAGAACTGCTACCCCCACTCCTCAGAACAGGGGCTTCAGGGAGCAGAGCTTTGCTGCTAACATCCACAAAACCTCACAGATCCCTGGAGCAGAAATCCTTTAAAGGCCAAATACCTTGTGGCACACTGCTGTGACCCTGGCAGGGCGAAGACTAGAAATACTGCTAGTGAGAGCCCATAGGAAGGGGATGTTCAGTACTTCTCAGTTATAGGACTGGGGTATTCTCCTAAATTTCTCTCTCCTGGATGACCTGTAGGCATGTGCCTGTGCAGTTCTCTCAACCCAAGCCTGTAAATTCCTGTCTGTTTACAAGGAAGGGATTGTTCACCTGCAGCCAGGATGCAGGGCACATTCCTACGTCCAAATAAAAATAGATTTACAGATTCACATCTCGTTTTTGCTCTATTATTCACCTTAAGGTTTGAAAGCCTTCTCACCTACATAACAGCCTTTGAAAGATGAATGTGTAGCAATAGTAGATTTAAAATAGCAGTTTTTGCTCTATTTTCTGTGAAATATTTTTTGTAATAAAACATGATTTCCTATGATTTCTTTGAAAATAATTTTACTATTATAAGGGGGAAAAAAAGGAGGGGAGAGATTTACAGTGTTAGGGTTGTTAGAAAGGGAGGCTACCAGCACACACCTGTTCATGTTTTTGCACAATATTCAGGAAGCAGCTGGTTCAGAAAATATACCTTTGCTTTGCTAAATTGTTACATAATTATTCCTCCTCGTTTTGATAACCATTTATAATAACTGCATCAAACGTTCACACCTCACCTTTCTCCCAGTGTCTCTTCTATACATATGCAACTAAGGAAGTCAGAGCCAAAGTAAATATGTTCGAGGCAGCCTTATCAAAGGTATTACATAGCATTTCAAAAGAGGCTGATATAAGCAACAAGGAGCGTGGAAAGAGCCTGCTTACTCAAGCTGCATTCTAATAGTAGAAAGGTAACTTCAAAACCTGCTGCCTGATTTAAACTTTTTTTTTGTTTGCTTAATCTCTTGCACAGAAAGCGTGTCTCAGGCACCAGCGGTGGTACTGCCTGGCATCCCGTCTGTTGTCTGTAGCGCAGGGCAATACTGGGTCAAGTGGCATGCGAGTGGGACTCGGCACAGCTCCAAAGCAGATGAGCCAACTCATGCCAGCGGACAACTTGGCTCTGTACTTACAAGCCAGAAAGAAAAGCACATTAAGCCCTAATCCTCTTTGGGATAGGATTCAGATTTACTCTTTTCTTCTGCGCCTTGCTGGAAAATTGTTCCAACCACTCAACAAAGGGCCCTAGCCAAGCCTTTGACACAGTAACATCCTGCAGTTAATGCCAGGAGCCAAGCTCTTTAAAGGATCATTGATTTCTTTATATGAAAAGGCACACATCAAACCCCTCTCCATGGAAAGGAGGAGGTGGAGGGTATTGACCTTTTCTATGAGAATGCAGAGGAGGATTTTAAAAAGACAAAACGCATGACTACCCGATGCTGAAATTAATGCTTATCAAAGTTCTTCAGGTGATAACTCAAGGTACAAAGTTTTCTATTCATCCACAGGGCCAATTCAGCATAAGGAACCTTATTTTCTCATCAAGCAGTATGACACAGATAATGGCTTAATTCCTGTTTGTAAGCATGACAATGACAGTACTAACATAGTTGGACATTTTGGGCATGTGTTTGCACACCAGTATATATCCTGTATATCCATGAGTGAGAATAATCATCTGGGAGCACAAGCAACACAACTCTGATGTAACAAAACAAACAAGTACCTATTCAACTGAAAAGAACCCTCCCAACATAAGAAGGTAGTTTAGGCTATGTATCCCCTTACATTCATTTGCTCTACTGACTTTTATTATACTACTCTGACACATCCATAGAGAACAATACTGTCTGCTTCATTTTGTGTGAAACTGCGCACCCTACACAAAGCCAGTCCTGCCAGATTATCATTTCCACTGCTCTCTTCCCCCAACACACATCCTATTTTCCCCAAAGCAAAAGGCTCATAAATGTATTTCTGCATATAATTTTAAAAGCTACAAAACAATGTTTTTTTCTTTGCTGATGATAGCAGGTGACAATTGTACCTAAAATGGATAGTATGACTTGACTTGTTCTTACAGATGTGGTCAAGGATATCTGAAGGATGTTCTGCTTCTCTTCCACAAAGTGCCAGGGGGATCCCACACACCAAGGTCCATCTGGCCCAGTATTTGTTCTCTGATGGTGGCAATTAGAGATCTATTTAGCCTGGGCGCTTTGTATGGTCATTTCCCCTCATTCTCCTCCATTAATCTCAACTGACATTTTAGGGATATTAAAAGACACATCCCTGATGATTTTTTTTTTTTTAATATCCACATATGGATCTCTGGTTGTGATTTTTTCTAATCCCTTTTGAAGCTCCTGTCCATTTCCACAATCTTCTGTAGCAGTAACTTTTGTAAGTTTACTAGCTACTATTTAAAGAAGTACATTTTAAATCCTTTTAAAATTACCTTCGATCACTTTCATTAGGTGCTCCCAAGTAGTTTTCTTGGTTTTGGACAAGGATGATTTCTTGATGCATAACTCATGGGTATGATTAAATAAATAAATAAATGAAAGTAAGAAACTTTCTAACCATGGAAACATGGAGAGGTTCACAGTGGGCTGACAGAAAAAGCCAGAATGTGTGAAGCTTCTTCACACAAAGTGCTCTCTAAGTGCCACTTAGGATAAGACTCCAGGGCTACAAAATTGTGATGAAAAAAGATGTCACTCAAATTTCAAAGAGTATTTGCAAAATTTTCACAGTTTCATTTTGAAAAATAAGTTAAGCTGTTAACGCAGAAATAGCATACAAGACTGACTTTGGCAGATCAGATCTCTAACCTAGAAAACAATGAGCTTTTCCTAAGCAACATTGACTGGGCTTCCACTGATGTTTGCTGAGACCCTCAAAGGGACTGTCTAAATTTTCCAGTGCTGGTTTGATGCTTTTTGGACCAGTAACTATTATTTCTAGGGTCACACATTATTCACAAAAGAACATCAGCTTTCATTTGGCATTAGCTCAAGTAAAGGCTGGTTGGTAACGGCTTCTTGGGAGAGGAATGAAATATTGAGGGATGGATAAAGACTGAATTCCTTAAAGTGAGAATGACAGCCCAAAGTGATGTCTTCACTGCTTGCCTAGCAGCTGAGAGAAATACACTCCTTAAACTGGAATGTTCTTTGAAATGCTGTGGGAAGCAGCACAAGCCAGCTGTGCTGCATGCGGCACTAGATGGGTGGAGAAGCTGAGAATATTTGGATTTGGGTAGTGATAGATCATCCCACAAAGTGTAATGCAAACCTAAGTTTGAATGGGATAAGGTACCAAACAAACTAAGGAAGAGTTGAGAGAAGACCGGTAGAGCACCATGCCTAGCATATCTAAATTTGTGGAAATGGAACAAGTTGGGGCTTGCCATAGGCTAATACACGAATAATTACTTTTGTAAAAACATTCTGATACACACAATCATTAATTCTTATATGATCTTTAGGAATTGCTTCTTACCCAAATTATGAATAGATATTAATTATAACAACACCTTGTACTATAATTAGTGTGCTTTTCATTCCAAGTGATCCTTAGGCCTTTTACAGTATATGTATAATTCATTTTTGCTCACCTCAGGGCTGAACACAACACAGTAAAGAGAAGCGACCGTATTAGTTATTAATAAAGGTGATCAGACCTCTTTTCTCATTCCTCACCACTCCTCTAGCTTCTCAACCTCTGTTGCAATCACTGCCTGGTGGCAGCAGTAGGGATGTAAAGGGGAATTGCAATGGGGATTAAGGGAAAAGAACAAGCTCTTGTCATCAAAGCCAGTCACAATGTCTCTGACTGTGACCACAGCAGCATTAACTAAATAAAAGTTAAAAAGCATGAGTATTTTAGAAGATAATTATGTGATTGCAAAGTTAATGCGTTGCGTTAGTGTGATTTCTATACTAAAATTATACTTCAAAGAATATTTGGATGATGCTCTTAATGTAACCATCTACATCTTTGGTATAATCCCCCCCCCCCAAGAAATTCAGGGTAGCTGTTTCAAAGGAATGTTACATTAATGTAACTCTGGTTGCACTGAACCTGCTAGAAACAGAGGCAGGAAACACAGAGTACGTTTCTGTAAGTTTGTTCACACTATTTTGCTGTAGTGACAATAACAATACAACCTTTATGCCAACACACAGTCACTCAGCATGTCAAAAAGACAACAAGGAGGTTAAGACTCCAGATTTCAAAAATTAAGATCCAAGATGTCCCAGATCATGCACAATGGCGATTATTATCTTACACTGTTATTTTCTCCCCCATCGAAAATCATTTAATCTTGAACAGTTAATTCTTGTGCCTGGATAAAAGCATTATCTGGGAACAGAAAGCAGAGCATGCATTGAAAGAAAGCACTCTTGCCTTTGAGGTATGAACATCTCTGTCTCTAAACATTTCCAACTTCAATACTCACTATTATGCTTGAAGATTCTAATAGTAGCACCTGAAAGCCTCGCACCAAGAACGAGGGAAGTGTGGTTCAACTCATCACTTAAAATGAGGCAGCCCTGTGGAGAAGGAGTACAATCAGCATCTGCATGAACTGGGAGGCTGTTGACAAGTGTGTGTATTTCAGCATACATTTCTCTATAATATAGCACTGCACCAATTAAACTGTAAGTATTATATGTGAATTGGAATTTCTGCCACTTTTATGAGTGAGCAAAGACCCACTGCAAAGGCAGGCAGAAAGAAAAAAAAAAACTGGATTCTCAGGAATTCCCAGGAGGTGCAAAGGGGCCAAATATTTCCTGTAACTAGAAAGTGGTGAATAACCCTAACAGAGATCAACTGCTTTATAGGAAAATCAAGTGATGTAGGTTCCTCTATCATCTATCTAAAGTCTATGATGTGTTTCAAGAAAAATACAGCCAACCACCCCAAGTTGCTGCATGACACTAATGTAAGGAGGAGCAATGCTGAGGCTGGACTGACATCAACACTTTGAGCTACAGAAATAAGATCAGGTTGGATTGCTGCTGCATAAATTCCACTTCCATTAAGACACAAGTGGAGCCTAGGCACCAGGCAGAATCTCTCCCTCTAGTAAATGAATATACAGTTCACCTGTAGTATATTTTTCATTAATTAACTCAGATGAAAACTTGTTTTCTTTTTGGAATATAAGAAATGCAGGAGAAGTAACTTTGTATGTTATATCAACAAGAGTCAGCATTCACAGCTGAAATTCAAGCTGGAACCCTAATTTAGTTCTCCTTTCTATTGTACATCTTGTATTGTTTTGTTTCATTACCCAGTCAAAAGACAATACAACATTAGGCAAATACTTGTTTTGGAAACACAGATTATGCCTTGGATGAGAGATATGTACACAGATCTGCCTAAATACTAGTATACAGCATCAGCAGTAAGAGTTAGGTATGTGCATCTTGACAAGAAAATACTAGCTGCTAGGCTAATTATAGGGGAAATTTAAGAATAAATCTCCCATACACATGGTAATTACATAATACTTGCAACACATAACACTTCATAATGATATATAATATTAATATATACTATATTTATATTCTACATAATACATATAGCAATATCTTTATGCCACTTGTATCTAAATATCCCACCTCCAAAAAAGTCCTGAGTCTCCACATGAGGCCAGCTAAGTGAGGGAAAATCATTTCAGAGCTAAGTGATGGAAAGTTATTTTATGCTGTTATGTATGTCTACAATATCATAAGTTTACCTCTATTAGTCCTTATCTGTTTCCTGTGAAATTACTGGACAACTCTTCCAGCAACATTGCAGACTGAAGTTCAAGTCCTGGGCAGCAGAAACATCCCCCCCGCCCCATCTTTGTATATATGTATTTTAGAAGTCTATTGTGAAAGCTGGATTCTTCTTCAATAACGAGTGAAAAAGTGACTTCACCTCTTGCCTGGTGATTTAGAAGAAATCTTGATCATACACTACACAGTGAGTTCATTCCATCTCCACCAAGAGGGAAATCTGTTTCACATTTGTCTGACCTGAAGAGGTGATACCAACTTTCCCAGCTAATGGCACAGTATATCAGCTTGTTATGTCAGGAGTTGTGAGGGATGGGATGATAAATTTTCATGCCTTTGTGTTAGGTACTCCAAATTAAAGATGAGGTTCCTTCAACATCAAATAAGAACCCAACTTTTGCCACGTTGCCTCAACTTTTGACTTGCATTCACAGCCAGCTTTCTTTGCAGGGGCTGGCCAGAGATCCATTAATCAGGAATGCTGAACACTGTTCTATGTCTTTTCTGAAAGGTTTGTAAAAAATTATCCTAATCACCATCTTTCACCATAGGCATCTGGACAATTATTCCTGCTCAATCTATGTGCAAGTTAAAAAAAAAAAAAAAAAAAACAGTCCCAAATAGTTCATCCAACAACACCTGAGACATGGGAGGCAACGTGCTCACTTTTTAGGAAGAGGTAACTTGGTTAAGAGAATCTGGATAACAAAGTGGGTCTCTAACCAGATGCTAGATGTGTGTGATAGGAACACCCAGAGCTAGAAAATATGACAAAGGAGCACATTTCAAGCCACAAAGTCATCAGTATTATGACCCAGGGGTTCCCAATATCATGCTTTTTTTTCTCTCAGTCAAGCCTTTCCGCTTAACGCTTGCCCAGAATACTGCTGTTAAAACAATTAATAAACAACAGTTCCATGTGTTCCTTCAGGAAGTACTCACCTTCCCAACAAGGGCTGGAATATTCATTGAATTTGTTGCAAATCCCATGCCAAACACCATAGCATCATCTACACCAAGGAACTTGGCCACGAGTTTCTCTAGTTCTACATGCTTGTCTAAGGTACCTGCAGAAATATACAAAGAAGCTTAAATCTCATTAGACTGAAAGTTTTTAATTCTAAGGACATAAAACATACAAAAGAACAGTCGAGAAGACTGTCATTAACCTTTTTTTTTTTTTTTTAGTTCTAATTAAGTTTTTCCATTTATATCTGGTGCATGTGGAATAAAACAAGAAAAAGCAAGGATGCAAACAAGCTATTACTAGTGCTAAAAATATTGTTGCTGTTAAGGTAGGAAAGCAGTTGCTTTGGGGGAAAAAAAAGCTTCCATTTCCCACAGCAACAACTTTTGATGTAGTTTATCCTGAAGAGTCATTTTCTGCTTCCTCTCCCTACTCCTCCCTCAGTGAGGAAAAAGCCCTCCTCCTTTTTACAGGAAGCGTAGGACAAACAACTTGAACATGCTTGAGTGCTTTTTGGATGAGAAAGCAGAAAATTACAACTAAATTCTTCCATTTTTTTCTTGTGTGCCTGTATGTATACAAAATTTTTAATGATGATGTTATATGGATAGACAAATGAAAGCTTTCTCCATCTTTTTGTACTCTGAAAGGTAGAAGCCATGCCACTCTTCATAAGTGATAGCCGTTCTTCTTTCTTCCCTCTCATCATCAGTCAAACAAATGCCAAGGCAACAACTGGAGAGCCTTCTTTATTGCGTGTTACTTATCTAATATTACTGCCTGGAGGCTCTGAATCAAAAATGTGCTCCAGCTGTCCAACAAAAGCAGTATCTTTCCCCACCAACTCACAAAGGAGGACAACAAAATACAAAGGGGAACAAACAGGGGAGCAGTGTTAAAGAGATTAAGATAACAACTAACTTTGAACAGTAATGAATCATCTCAGCTTGCCAACTCTCTAGTCTTTGGCTGGCTGTGCATTGCAGGTAGCAAGGCAAGAGGAATTCTTACAGGGTGATACACGGGAAAGAAAAGAGTGGCCTGTGGATTCTGACAGCATTTCTCCTATGAATAAACAGGGAACAGAAGAAAATATTGAGGAAGTGAACATCTCACCTCACTTGAGATGCACAAATCAATGTCACAATAATATAGGTAAAATGAATTACAATTAATGAGAATAAGAAATCTGTGTTTACTGTGATGGCCAAAGGGCAGAAGAATGTAGGAAAGCAGAAGCTTGTCTGAGTGCCTTGACAAGAATGTCAAGTTAGGAAGATGATCTTACCTTTATCTCATGGAGGGAAGCTCAGTAAAAACAACAAAACCAAAATGGCAGCAGCAGTACTAACTCAGCCGTTGCAGCTGAAAAGTAGTGGTTTTGTTAGTTTTTCCTCATTAAATATCTAGAACCTCCAGTAAACGTGAGCTGACTGTGCATGAAGCTCGACTGTGCATGAAGCTCCTCAAGGATGGCTACTTTTTGTATTTGTAGATCCCAGGATGTGCATGGATATGTGCCAGCCCTGCAAACAGCCAGTGCTTAGTAGCTGAGCTCCACAAAACACAAAAACAGTTTCAGAATTGAGCTGTCTGCTGGACAGGTCACAACCACGTGTGTGGGAGGCTCTATGCCTTGACTTGTAAGCCCAGTAGGTCTCAGGGTATATTTCTAGTTAGCTCTGTGTTTTATTTTTTCCCTCCAACTGCACTAGTGCTCCTTGCAGATGCTATTTTGTCACTGGATGGCTATGGACAGACGAAGGGAAGATGAGGTTTGAAAAGAAAGTTTTGGAGCCAACCACACTGTGTTGACATACTGAATCAGAAGTAGGTTTGTGAAAGCATGAGAAACAAGCAGTGCATGCTTTGCAAGGCAGTCATTTTAAAGCATGAGAAAACTGTCCCTGACTCTACCAGGGGTAAATCTGAAACTACTGGGGTGGAGTTAAATTGCTTTTTGGGGTTGCAACATGTTTTCTGTTTTTACAAATGAGGAGTGCCTGACTCACTACAAATTATTCTAGTCAAACATCTATTAGATGAACCAGAAAGGAACAGCACACTTTTGACCCATTTTTAATGATTGCGTGATGCGGAAGAATCAGACATTCTGAAAGTGACCTATTCCTACTTATTATCTACTAACCTTAACACATTGAACACAGATGATACCATATATCACTATTGTCTACAAATCCTGGACTACAAATTGGAATCAATAGAGGTTGGTTTAGCAACACCAAAACCTGAATGACAAGGATTTGCAAAATCAGCCCTAGGTTTGAATTACTTTAATCAGAATGGGAATACTGTAGGTGGTAGGTGGGTAAGGTGAGGTGTTGGAGGAGCAATATGATAAATACCCATACTGACAGAGGCAGGTTAGTGATAGCCATATACATTGGGAAGAACAGATCTGAAAAAGCATACCAGAGTGCATTTTCCCAGTTTTAGAGTAAAAGGGGTATTTATTTAATGAGTTATGCAATTATTTAATCACATCAGAAGATTTCTCCATCACAGGTCACTCCTTGGGCACCATGTAAACTGCAACAATTATATCACAACCATTTCCACTGGGGGAAAAATGAGAGAATAGATGTGCTTTATTGGAACAGGACTTGTCCACTAGCACTCCCAGTTGGTCACAGAAACAACCCCAAAAAGCACAAGCAGCACTACCAGACTGATGCGAATCTGATTTGAAGGAACTTCCCACAGACACAAGCTGCTATGTCTCAAGCTACATAAGAAAGACAGTAATTACAGTGGTCTTCATTAAACACAACCTTATCAGTACCAACTCAGGTATCAGAACCATGAAAACGTTTTCTATTGTGCTGGATTCAGACCAGCATCATGACCTAGTGAATGCAAATTGGTATACTAGGTATATCGTTATTAATACACAGGTACACTGTGTAAATGGATACCTTCTATACTTGTCCTATACATAAATACAGACATTAGAAATTTTTCCCCATACTCTACTTGCTCTGATTTTTTATTTTTACATTGACTACAGCTTGGTTTGACCCGAGAAATGGGATATAACTAAATATACATCATCCTACTGTGAAAGATTTAGGGTAAAAAATAAAAAGAGAAACCTACCTGCACCTTTAAGAGACAAATTAGTTTCTTTTGAAAGTTATTCCTCCCTCGTGAACAATTATATGCAACAGAGGACAGCAGGTGTTTTGTTTCAAGATTATATAGATGTTATGGAAAGTAAAATCAAAGATCTTAACAAAAGTGGGAACTTTCACAATATTAGCTGCCTCTGCAGATTCCCACCCTTTTCAAAGTAAATCCCCTCCTTTTCAAATGCTGGTGACCTAGTTCCTTCCCTTAACTTGCCACTGCATTTTGGGGACAGGGAACACAAACCATACTCTGCTGGGGCAGGTTTTCATAGTCTTACCCACGCTCTTGGACTGAAAGTCACGGTCAGTCTACTGGATACAAAAAGCTTGAAAATTCACTTCCCCCAGTCCACATATTTTATTATTGAGCTTTGACACTTCCTTCAGCTTGAATGTGGCGGGTAATACCACTGTTCACTCTGCCCAATAAAGTTTTTCAGGTTCTTACACACCAATGACATGTACTGGTTAAACTGCGAATATTGGCAGCAGTATCTTTTAATGCAATTTCTCATTTTGATTTCTGAAACCCAAGGAATAAAGGAAAATGTCTGTTTGCTTCAAGATAAACAAAAGCTAGCTGAGTACACTGATAAAAACAGGAAGCCACTGAAAGAAAAAGAACAGATTCCCATAAAAGTCAATTCCACATATGAACAGCAACTGGGAATCCTGATATGACTTGTCAATGAGAATAAGAACCATTACTCTATGAAAATGATGGTTTGTCAGAGGTACCTTTAGCTGCATGGGGAACAAAATAAGACACCGAAATGTCCCTGCCACACTAGAAACTTCAGGTCACAAACTCATTCTGGTAAGGTATTTGTCAGAGATAAAAAAAAAAAAAAATTACTGAAACATACACATTTTTACAAAGGAAGATTAAATAAGTTATTACTGGAAGATGAAGAAAGAAGATGTAGTAAGTGTATTACTTTTTCACATAACTCTACAAAACTGGATGATCCAGATGGCATCACTGTCACACAGAGCCCACTAGAGGAGCAAAGCCTAAACTTGTTGGATGATACGCAGTGATGAGAGGCAGAGGAGCACATAGCAGTGTTATGCAAATGCCTCATTTACGACTGCGTGTGTATGAAAGAGCCCCTAAAGAAGTGGGGTTTGAGGAAGCATTTGAAATAAAGGAAAGTGCTCACATATTCTTAATTTTGCTCATGGGGCTTCCATACCAAAAAGATAACACAGGTGTCACAGATCCAATAATTTACCCGTGTTACTTACTTATTCTCAGAAAAGAGATTGATTTTAACAAAACTTCTAGTTTAGTTTGGATCTTCTCATTTTCTTGGATTTTGTCTACCTTTATAAAAACGCAGCTGAAGTCCGACCTGTCTAGTGCCAGAGAATGGACAGCAGCACCTTAATTGTATAAATATCTGTACATACATAGATAACACTATATATTGGAGATCTTTTAGGTTTAAAACAGACCACACAACCCTTATTTACTCCTGATGCCTTCAGTTCTACCTGCTGGAAATCAGACTGTTTGGAGCTTAATCATGCTTTACAAAGCATTCTTGTGCAGTGGTGAAATACCAGAAGCAAACCTGGCCCTTTGATTGTAAGTTGCATCAGTTATTTATGGGAGGCTAGGCAAAAAAAGGAAAATGATGGTAGCAGATGACAAAGAAGGAAAATTCCTTGTTAACTGTTTCCTAATCTATACTCTGTCCTACCAGAAAGCTGAGATTATGAAATATACATACACACTAATTCTCATTTAATATGACCGCATTTTTTCCTTAAGTTTCTAGCTGGAAACTCTGAACTATAGGAACTTTAGTTCCTTATCATTTCCTCCTAACTGAAAAATGAACCATTTATTTCTGTGTGTTCAGTACTGAGTTTAAAACGGGCCCTTGCTTTTATTAAAGCTATGAAATGATATAAAAGAAAAAACAACTATTTATACCTTCTTGAATTTGCTACTAGAAATTCCTATTAGGCCTTAAAACCTAACGGAAGGATGTGAAGGGGATGAAGCTACCTTTGTAATTTAAATGTTGGCACAGGCTTTCTGATCTGCTTTTTAGAAATTGGATAATCAAATATCAAAAATCGTCAAACAAACAAAAAGCCATACAACCAAGTGCAAGGTCGGCATTTAAAGGTAAGCTCCTAACCATGCCCTCCAGAATGAATCATCCTGCAAATGTTCTGTGCAGGCTCCGTCTTGTCTTTTGGTCCAAGACTTAATCACAGGAGAAGGATTTCAAAAAGGCAGTAATCCTGCTTGGCTGCTTAAATAGCACTAATGATACATTTGCTCCTGTTACTCATGTATATCATCTCCATAAGGAATCATGGTGAGTTAGATAAATAGAGCACTAGAACTACTAGCTGCTCACGTGACAGCCCTGTCACAGCCCTGGCAATAAGCCTGGGAGTGGTTAAGGCACAATAATCTGCTTTATTAAAAAAAAAAAAAAGTTTTAAATTACCGATTTTATTCTCATCTGCAATCAGCAAGCGAGAAACAGCTTTAAATAATCATTTTGCAGACATTTGTATAATTTCCCCTTAATTTGAAGTTACATTCCATCGAAAAGTCTGACCATAAACATAAGAATGACAGGATGTGCTCAGACAAAAGGCTTGTGAGCCTGTCTCCAGCAGTGGCCAACTCCCACTCTAGCTATTAAAATGCATTGATTTGCAAGGAAGGAAAAGACTTTACATTCAAGCTGTCATTCTTTTCACCATATAGAGGGAATACACGCTATTTCTAACTTATTTGGATACCTATTTGTTAGTGTTTTTATTATGGTAAAAATAACACTTCTGAGAAGATTAAAACAAATAAAACAGTTTTTTGTTAGTTTGCTTGAAATTATTTCCATGAAATTAAATGTTCTGAGTACTCCAGTTACTTGAGTAGGTGGTTTTTAGTTACTTAAATCCTTCAGCATTCAAAAATTATTGCCTCAGATCCAATTTTTACTCCTGTACAGTGGAAAACAGAACTTCCTACTTTTTCCTGTCCAAATTGATTCCCTAGTCAAATGCTAAAAAAGCTAGTCAAATGAAAAATGGACTTTTTCTGCACCTGTAAGAGACTGCTGCTGGCAAAAAGCTATTTTAATTTAAATTACGCCCATGGTCAGTTTTGTCAGGTATGGTGGGTGCAGGTCTCTCTTGTATCCTCCCTTGACACCTCAGACAGTTAATGCAACATCTTTTCCTCTGGCTTCAGTAAGTTTAACCTTGCCATTCCCAGATGCCCTCAGAACGCTCTTACCATTGTACACAAATGCTTTTATCATTCCTCCCAGCCTGTCCCTCTGACCAAGAAGGTCCTCATTCTACATCTCCACCTCCTCTGAACATTCCTAAAGAATTCCACTTATACTTAGATTTTCACCCTCAAAATCCTTCAGGGACTAATTCCATCACATATGCCATGCAGAACAAAAAAGTCTTTCACCTCTAAGCAGACCATGATGCTAGAATCTTTTGCCATCCGCAGATAGCCACTTTCACACATTCACTCAAGCTACTGCTCTAAGAAGACATGCTCCAAGTATATGTGCCCCACTTTCTTGTTGGTTTCTCAAGTCTCCTCCCTTAATCTCTTTTTAACCTTTGTGTCCTCAGAAAAGCTGAAGACAGACGGGTTACTAACCTTATGAACACAGTTTCCTTGGTTCCTTATACCCTACCCTTATCATAATGTCTAACTTTATAGAAATCTGAATATGTGCACATTCCTGATTCAAGTCAAATTTGTATCATGATTTGCTAGTCCACAGGTCCAGTGTTAATGATTGTACAACAATAGTCATACGCACATTAGCAATAATACTAAACTAATTACATAAAATAGTGCTAAGCAACTAGTATTAGATGCACTGTGCCACATGAAAGGTCCCCTTAGCCCATTACTTTTCATCTGACAGTCATCTTGTATCAATGTCTGGTGAAGAACGAAAGCAGGAAAAGCATATACATACACACATATATACATAAAAATAGCATCCCAGCTTCTAACTAATCTCAGCAAAAGGATATCCTTAATCAGATAAGAGTTCTGGTATTTTTTGTAGCTATCAATGGTGCTGCTCTGTACATAGCCTGTGTCTCCTGGAATTCAACGAAGTGTTAAGTTTTGGCATCTAAAACCTTATTTGCAATGAGTTCCTCAGGTCTGCAAGACTCCTGGTTGAAGAGCTGCCTCCTGTATTTAGATAGAAATCTCCTACCAACTTCATACAAAGTCCTGTAAGTCTTGTAGTGCAAGAGAATCAACAGCCAAGTCTGTCCACTCTTCCATGTCACACATCAGTTTGAAGACTTCTGTAATTTCCCCCCGGGCTCTTTCCAAGCCTAATGCCTGGCATTTCTGACAGCTGAAGACAGTTAGCTCAGTAGTTCTTTACCCAGAAGCTGTTTGAGACCTTTGATGATACTTTTTGCCCTTTTCTGGCACGTTCCAGTTCTGCTGAATCTTTTTGACCAAAATTGCGCAAAGTACTTAAGATGACAGCAAACTATGCTTTTATATAGTAGCATATGGAGATTCTATGGTTAACTTTCTGTTCACTTCCTAATTATTTCTAGTATTTTGTTTGTTTTCTGACCAAACAAGCAGCTAATGCTTTCACAGAACTACTACTTATAAGCCTAAGATCTTGTTCCTAAGGGACGACAGTTTGCTTGGGCTAAAAAAAAAAGAAAAAAAATATTTTTCTTTCAGATTGCAAGTCCCACAAAAGCCTCAGGAATGTGTCTTAAATTACACTGTTATGTTAAGAAAGTGATTTATTATTAGTATAATTAAAAAAGAACACAGGATTAAAAATGGTGCAAAAAGCCTAGAATCTTCTCATGGAGAGCAAATTTAGAAGGTCAGATCTGTTTTTATCAGGTTCCTATGCTTTTGTACTTAACCAGGAATGTCTGTTCAATTGACGTATGGATTATTATTTTAGAGAAAATTATTTTAGAGAAAACATGAGCAGGGCTTCACAGTTCTCACTGAAGTTAATTTCTGAACTATGTTTAGACACAGTCTGAAGTTACTTTTCCGAGACAGTAACTGTTTTACATTCACTACATTTCCTTAATAAAATAGTGTTTTGTAAATATAAAAATGATATGTTAAAACTTTCATACTAACTTATTCTGAGAGCAAACTGCCTGCAACAACATTCTGATGTGACAACATTCCACAATCTGCACAGTTAGGAAAGGGGGAGTTTAGACCACAGAGGACAGTTTTATCATCATGTATTCTTTCAAACATCACTCAATCATTGTGTTTCTTTTCTTTTCTTTTTTTTTTAATTTTTTATTTTCCCCTCTCTCTGTAATCTTCTCAAAGTAGCAGAATGATCCTTCTTATAAAAAGAAACCTATCACTGCTTTGAAAGAGATCTTGGTAAAGCCCTGAGCATGCCAGACCCTTAAATGCACATAAGCAGAACAGCACATTTAAAGCCAATTAGGTTGAAATTACTAATATGTTTAAGTGCTTCCTTGAATTAGGATAGTCAATTTACAGTCTACAGGCTCCTACAGCTGACTGTATTCATACCTCACTTCAGTTATTTTTGTGTGGCCAAGTTAACGTTTTGAAATGTTATCTGCCCAAGAACAAAATCATTCTGTTCTATTTTACTAAGATGAAGATGGCACGTAATTAAAGAAGAAACCTTTCAGAGAGCAAACCCTTCCCTTTCTTCTAAAAGAGTATGCATATATTATAAAACAAGCAAAGGAAGAAATTTAGACAGAACTTTTCAAATCTGCTTGAATATGAAGGAGAAGCAGCACACGTGGGGAAAAGAAAGAGGGTATCCACACTGGTAACAAGCAGCTATTTTCCTTAAGTTGTTTTATAAATTTATTGGAGATAGGTTCCAGCAGAGCCAGGGCCACTGAAGTAACCACTGTGCAGAACTGCTCTGCACAGCAGCTTTGGTCTCTCCACTGACCACAGAAGCACAGGACCTCTACTAGCTGCCTGGGAGAAAATGCTATGACTGCTCCTCCATGTGACTTAAGCCAGGTCTTAACACAATGCTTCTCTATTTTGATAAATCCTCTCATCGCATCTGCTCCCTAAAATTCACTTCAGGATTATTGAACAGGAATTCAGATAAAGTCCTAGAAATCTGCACACTGTGGCTGTTGAAACAGACTAGATGGAGATAAGCAGTAACATCTAAAAGACACAGGTGTGGTGCACAGGGACATAGTTTAGCAGTGGACTTGAAGCGTTAGGTGGATGGTTGGGCTTGATGATCTTAAAGGTCTTTTTCAACAGAAATGATTCTATGACTTAATATTTGAAGACAGATTTTTTTTTTTTTTAAGGATAAGCTAAAAGTCATTGCAAGTCTTCCAAATCAAAGAATTCCAAAAGCAAAAGATAAAGAACGACAAACACCAGACATATTCTTTGAAGTACTGAAAACAACCGAAAACATTCTCAGACAAAATAGAATTCAAGGCAAAAAGACACAGAGAAATGTTCCTTGAATACCTTAGATGACTAGTAGTGGTGACAACTTTCAAGCATGCATGCAATTCAGGTTAAACAATATATTGCAGTCACCACATGGGTCACCTACAAAAAGAAAGTAGGGTCAATCTCTAAACCCTCCTAGTGTGTTGTCAATGACAATTTTATTACTGAAAATCAAACCATGATGACAAGATAAGTAATGACAAGTTGTTTTTTTTTTTTTTTTTTTTTTTGGTCTGGAAATGAGACAAAATAAAAGAAAGAAATGAGAAAGTTTTTGTTTTTCATGAGATTTTGGAAGGAAAAAAATTTGCATCGAGAGATACAAAATGCAAAAAAAAAAATCAGGTTGTTGGATAAAAAAAAGTCTATAAAGGACTTCTCCATGCTGTGAAGCCTACCGTTCTCTTTTGACAGCTCCCAAGAAAGTTAAAGCCTAAAGGGAAACCTCCTCCTGAGTTTCGTGGATGGAAATTGCTTTCTCTGAAATGCAGGCTGATTGCACTATTAGAAATGCATAACCATATCCACATTTAATAATGGTTTGGTAAAAGGATTTGTATAAAAATATAGGATTGAAGATAACACCACATGCAGCCTAGAAAGTGAAAACACATTTATTTCTTAAAGGACATATCAACTCAAAAAAGTGAGATGAAACCTTCCGGACTCTCTTCCTTACATGCACACTGGAAATTTTTACTTTTCTAAAAAATAGTAATATTTTTAGAGTAATATTTAAGAGTAATACTTTCTCCTTTGAAAAAAAAATCCTTACATGATAATTAATAAAATATCACTGTTAATAGTCAAACAAGTACTTGTTGATATGATTAAAATTCTCTAAGTTTCCAGTTCCTTCAAGATACCTGTACAAAAAATCATACAGTTACAGAAACTTTAATGGCCATTTAGCTGTTTACTCACCCATTTCTTGTCTGGTACTGCAGATTCCTGTTCCATACTTTTGTAACTCTTTGGTTACAGTTTTCAAAGCATTAGGTTCTGTTTCTGCAAAGCCGAGGTAGTTATAAGAACCCATATTGATTACATTCTTGATAGTTCTTCCTGTGAACCTATAAATCAAAGCAAATTTTAAAGAATGCTGCAACCCTCCCACGCTCACTAAACAAAAAGAAAAAAAATCCCAAATTTTGTTCCACTGTCAGGTTCATATTTGGAATTGACAATCCTTATATCATTAACATCCTACAAGTTTTTCCATCCTTTCCCTTTTTTGCCAGGTGAAATGGCAATTTCATGGACCAAAACCCAACCAACCAAACCAAAAAAATCATTGTTAGTGTAGCCAACCTACAAATTGTCTATATGTTAAATTTTCATATCATTTAACTCAATAACAGTTGTGATATACTGAAATCTTCAAGTTGTAAACTGCTTAAAACTCACTGCCAGAGACTCACTATGCAAGTTAGAAGGAGCACTTATGCAATGCAAGAAATTATTATTTAAATCCTAACCAAGGGATACAACAAACTTAGTTGCAATATTCTGACTAAAGATCTGTTATAAATGAAGCATAAGCTGTTTTACTTGTGCTGACATAGTCAAACAAATCTCACTTCTGATAGAGTTCAGTGCCTTCCACATTGCATTGCCAAACAATATTCAGAAGAAAGGGGACAGATCGTCAGAACTGTGTTGATTTTGAAAAAAAAAGCGCCAACGGATATATCTAGGATTTAGGTATTATGGGCTAGATGCACCTTTCTGTGCTTTGCAGATGTATCAGGATTAATTCTTAAGAAGCTGACACCTGCAGAGTGTAAACTGACTCACCTAAATGTCCAGTTGTAATCATCTGTAACACGTTCCATGAGGTCAAACTGCGGCCCTGGGACACTGCAAATTGGACGATTCCAGTTATCACGTATTCTCATATAGAGGTTTCTGGTGTAAAAGTTCTCAAAATCTTGATAAAGTGGCACAAAATCCTGGTTTGAAAACATGCACAGGGTTATGTTGCTAGGAAAAATCTCTGCTAAGGAACCCAAGTCATTCCCATTACAAAGTAAAAAATGATTCATTAGTAAACAGAGGGTTATAACAACCACATGTTCCTATGTCACAACTCCAATCAGCAAATATATTTAATTACCTTGAACTGCTATTTTTTTTTAAAACAAACAAACAACAAACTTAATATGGTCCACAAGTTGGCCTAATTCTCCACTCCAATATTTGGAATGTTTGAAATGAAGTCATGATACTCTCACTTGGAGAATCCAAACATTTCAAATTGAACATTTTGCTATGTGCAGAGCAGATTGAAAACAGAGAAATATCTCACTGTATTTCACTAAATGTTGGCTATGTTAGGTTAAAATTAGTCCAAATGGTCTGGGCATTATTGGTCTAGGCTGGACATGCAAACAGTTATGACGATGAGTTTGTCTGATGATTAGTTTCTATCTATGGATTTTAACTTGAAAATTAAACTAAAAGAAAGGTACAGAATCAACAGAAAGTTTTATATGAAACAGAAATATAGCCATGTTAGACATTAGATACAATGGACTGGTAAAATAACATGGCATGTAGTTACATATGTAGAAGACTGGAGAATTAACTGAGCATGTAAATACATGGTGGATGGTGTCAAGATTTAACTAGTATGTCTGAAATCAAAATAGTGCATGAATGGCCAAAATAAGTGAATTGAAAAAGATATTCCAAGAGAATGCTCATATAAGGATTGCACCATTATATTTCATTTGGTAGTGCATGCATCTTTGAGAAGCCAAATCAGAAAACATTATTTTGGGAATTTTATCTGTAAGAGGAACAGTAACACTATTTACCTTTTTCCTCTATTATGCCAGGTGCTATAGTAAGTCACAGTTCAAACAGCACGGAGGAGGTGGAGCAGCAAAAAATCTAGATGAAGTTAGAATGCAATTGAACTTGCTGAGGTGCAAATTTTACATAAGACTATGCAGACTGAAAATGTTTCTAGGTCAGGACTCACAAGAATTCAGTCGCCATTGACTCTATGCTGGGACAATGATTCCTGAGTGCTTTGTGACCAGCAGTTTGACAAACATAAGTGAGCAATCACAAAGACGTTAGTTCTGCCTATTGCTAGAAAGGACAAGGTAAGACAACCAGATAGCACAAGGAAAGATGGGTGTTGAAGAGATATAGAGAGATGATATAGTTAACAATAAGGGGTTTCTGAGTTTTCTTTTTCTGTGAATTGAACTAAGACACTGAGATTCTATTCTGCTGACAGTATTCTGACACTCTTAGAACAAGATAAAAAAAATATGATTTTTTATATATGTATATATGTACATATTCATACAGATGTGTTTAATGATACTGCAGTGTGTCTCATTCCTCTCATCCCTAACACAGTGCTCTTCTCCAAGATGAAAGATGTCTTATTTGTTACTTTGTTAGGTTATTCTATATAACTTGCAAGCAGTGGAAAACTCAGCTGTGGATACATACATACTTTCTTATACGTACTTTTTGTTGTTCTCTCTCTTCAGCAATGTTACGTTTTTCTAGTCCCCAGGCTCTCATAAAATCCCGCAGGTAGCCAAATATTGTGCCCACTCCAAAACCCACGAAAGTAAGAACTGCAACATACATTGGTGCCTGTTCAAAGTGCTCAATAAATGTTTTTTTGTAGAGAGTTCCATTTGACACACCATTCTTCTGAAAATATAGAACAGAAACTTGTGATTAATAACACTTCAGCTGATCAAAGTTTATACCAAAACCGTAAACCTTGAAGTAAATCTTTTCCTCTAATATACAACAAAGCAGGAGAGGCATTTAGACCTCTCACCATATCAGATAATGCAATTTGTACTTGAAGGAGAGGGCTTCTAACACTGCTGGTGCTACTGAGCACTGCAAATATATTCCATTTTCTCTCCTCTCCATCAATGTCTTCAATTGCAGGTGTCTTCAGCACCACTCCCTTGTCTATTTTGAAACACTGGAAACTTATGAAAGACTGGCAACATATTATTGTTTAATTGGACAATTATTTCAAAGGTGATTAAATGCAAACCACAATACTCTGTTCTTGCAAGACCAAACTATAAAAAGGGAAGGGCGGCATTGAAAACTCACCTACACTGGGCCTGACGCTGCTTCTGGAAGGCTTGTGTAACCCGCTACAGCAGCTAACCCATAAACAGGAAATCCTGCCTAAAATAGGGCACCTTCACCATACTGTTCTTCAGATCTGAGGAAGTACCCAAAACAGCAATGATCCCAGCCTTCCACTTCTGTTCCAATTCCAAAAATGCCTTTAATTATACTTTCAATTACCTCTTCCACACTTCTAAGGGTATTACAAAACGACAAAAAAGAAAAGGCAACACACACGGACAAATGCGCACCCTTTGTTTGCTGGAATTTATCATGCTATTGTGACTGACTCCTAGAAATTTACAACCATGTGTGGACAAAATTAGTTTGTCTCTAAAATATTCTAAAACTTCGGCAGTTCTCAAGTGAAAGAAGCTCAAGTTTTCAACTGCAATCTTTTCAGACCAACCTATATTCAGAATGTTTATCAGATTGTTCTTTGAAATAGAAGTAACCCGTTATTTCCACAAAATATGACGGCATTTTCCTGTTAATTTCTAGTAATGTCCAACTTGCCAATTCAAAAAATAATAAAAAAATGTAATCCTTCTGTTAAAAAAGGACAATTTTTGAGCATATTCTAAAGCAAAGTCTACAACCATATGAAGAAATAGTATTAATCCATTACTGCCTGTGGGTTGGATGAGCCAAAATAAAAGATTATTTATGCAATGCAGCAAGCTGAAATACAGTAATTATATTAAGAACAACCATAAATTCACTGCACTTGCTAGACCTAGCATACTGCATTAAGCTGCCTTTATCTTCAGAAGATTTTGATTTCAATTGTAGCTTGCTGTCCAATCTTGGATTTACAGTGTTTTCCCAAAAAATGCAAAATAAAGGTAGAATATAAAGATTTTGTAGAAACCCGAAAAAGGAAAAAAATTCCAGGGTGATGGTGAACAGAAACTCATACAGACTTTGGAAAGACTTACTACCCTGTGAGGGAGAAGGAACGCAGAGCTGTTTCTCTCCCTGTGACTGGAGACCTTTGAAGCAATTCTGCACAGGCACCTCTACCTAAAGCTAATTATTCTTTTAGGACAACCCATTTACCATGAAAAACATTCTATGAGAGTGAGTTAAACACCTGGTCAAGTCATATTTCAGGTAAGCCACAAGAGCTGTGTGTACGCTACGACACAAAAATTCCATCAAGGACTAAGCTAAGCCCCGTTACCTTATGTTTGCCACAGGCTAAGAGCATACTTATGGTCATCTATGGCAATTCCATTGACGTTGTAGTTTGGCAAGCTGTGGTGATGTGATAATGAACCTTAGTCCAGAAGAGAGAATTAGCATGATGTTTAGCAATTTTATTAATATACGCTTTACAGTTATATATTTTATTTGTAAAGGAGCAGAGAAGCTTTGGCTTATATCAGAGTCCTGCATTGCGAAACTCTCTTCTGCAACAAAATGCTCTGCGTTCAGCTGCTCCTGGTTTATACAGTCAGTATGGTATATATATTTAAAGATGTAACCATCATCACCTTCTATTCTTAATACAAACAGCTAGTAGTAAATGGCACATAAACAGGAATAAAGCACTGAACACGACGTCAAATGGTGACCCAAATTTTCTAAAACATGACAGTCTATGAACGATGAAAACCAACAGTCTTCAAATAGTGCAAGGTCAGTACAAGGCTGGGAAAACAAATTCAGAAAAAGTGACATCTCATCTAAAAACTAAAGTGGGGAAAACAGAGGGCATTTCATCCATTCATGGAGTCCCAGAAAATAAAATAAAATAAAATGAAACAAAACAAAATAAAATAAAATAAAATAGGAGAGTGCAAGCATTGGAATAACCTAAGTAAGTGGATTTGCTGCTTCTGGAGAGTAGATTATTGGGATGCTTTTATGCAGAACTTCAAATCCAGGCACTGGGGTAAAGGTAGGACTGACTGATCATGATGTTCAGCAACTTAAGTCAACCTAAATGGTCAGTGGATGAATACTGAATTGGCATTTTGCATTACATTACTCTTAGATTTTTATATGTTATCATAAAGAAAGAGGTGGAATCAGAGACAGTGAATTTTAAGCACCTAGACCACAAAGGCAGATGTAGTTGGGTTATTGCTGGCACCACAGTCCAATACAACATCTCTTACAAATGCCTGCAGCGATTCAGAGATCACTAGTTACACACTGGGTGTTCTGCTGAATTGTACACTTGCAACTATACTACTATCCATAAGAACATCTGTAGAAAAGAGGAGCTTTCTAGTGCCCTGCCTGTACCAGTCCTAGCAGATAAGGCAAAGATTCTAGAAGCAAAAATAGGGAATGATGCTTTCTTGAGTATATTCTCCTAACTTCCAACAATTTGTGGCTTGGATGTTTCATGAACTTAAGACTCTGTCATCACATTTAATTAATTGCATCATCAGGGGATAACTATGAATTTGTTCAGTTTTGAACCCACAAATAGTGTGGATATGAACTGTGAATTTCAATAATTGATTTCATCTTTAAAAAAAATATATTTCTTTATTATATAACTGATAAATTTCACTTGATAATTTACTTTCTGACCACTGCCCTCTATTCAATTTTTCTGTTCGAGAAATTATGCTGTCATTCTCCTTACTCAAATGACTTCTGCTTCTCCACTTGTCCTTTTCAAACTGAAGAATCTTAATCTATTTAAGACTAGATTAATCTTTCTTCTTGCATAGGAAAAAAATGAATAATCTATATTATAATGCTCAACTTTCTCTTCACTCTGCTTAGTTCAATAATACCTTTTTGTAATGCAGGGTAAGGGAATTAAAATTACACACAACACTGGAGGGCACAGTGTCAATTTACACATTGGGAAATGATGCTTTGGCTTGTTTTCTGTTGCTTTTGTCAAGATCTCTGACATTCTATCTGCCTTCTTCCAACAGTTCAGTTCCAGAAATATCCCTAGTGATTACAGTATATCCTTCCTTAGCTGCAATAAACACCTCTTTTAGAGCACACTGCTATTTTTGCATTTTAGGATCATTTTCCTCTTCCAATTCATGTATTGCTTTTTATTTAGTGACATGTAATTTTTTCTACCATTTTATCAAATGTTACTATGAGAACTTTCTGCGATTGTTGTTATCCAGAATTTATCTTCCACTACCCTGAAAAATTCTGTACTGCCAACACCTATTATCACCTATTTCTCCTCACCCCTTTTTTCCCAGACTGTTGGTAAAAATTGTGAAAGCACAGCTCCAGTCCCTGGAGGACTTCATTCTCTGCAACTCCTTGCTCACCTTTTCAAAATTTGTATCTTATTTATAACCCTTCATTTCTGCGGTGAAAATGCCAATTTAAGCAGCAGCCCAGAGTTATTCAGCAGCTTTATTTTTGTATTCCTTTACAAATTTTGAGTGAATGTACTTTGTGATATGCTAATCCAAGTTTTCTTGGCTTGTTAAAAAAATTCTGCCAGTATTCCAAATCAAAAGTCACTCACTAGTCTGCAACAAAGAAAGGGTACTTTCTAGGCACAAATGCTAGGAATCCACCAATGCAAGTTATAAAGACACTCAAGAAAGAGAGGCTATAGATGAAATTCAAAATGAACAGATATTTTACCACTGAGATTGACAAATCTAGGATTTCATCAGCTTCACAGAAACCAACAGCACAATCAGGATTATAATATGCACCTTCCTTGTGCTGAGTCTATTTAGTTTACTAGAACATACTGCCTTTTGCTCTCTTGCAACCGAAGGTCATACTGGCAGCTCCAGCTCATAACTCTGTGTGCAGCACAGTTATACAGAATCCATGTCGACAGATTTGGCAGCAGCTTTAAACCACAGTTGCAAAGTGGTTTCCAGTAAGATACTCACAGCAAGAGAATTCCTGGGAAAGATTTTAATGGCAATGAAGTCAACAGGAGCGATGCCAATACAGTCAATAAAAACAGCTTTAAATGCAATACACCTTATATCCCCATATTCTGCAGTTAGCAAAATGATTTTGAAACAATTTCTATCTTTTCTATCATGAAGAATATCCTCTTAACCCCCTCAGGTTTAAAATGGAGAAATTAACACTAACAACAAATCTAACAGTACTTTTAGAATCACGTAAACTAATGTGAAAGTCTAAGCACACTTCTGGCAACACTTTTAAAAGGAGGAGTTACAAAATATGAGATTTCCATTAGGAAAGAAAAATAAAATATATCTATGCAATAGTGTGAATAGTACTTAAATATTTGTTTATACTACCCAGAAAGTGAGGAATGACATTTTCATTTCATTTGGGTCCTGCAGCCTCTGGGAGAGTGCTAGTCAACATGAGCCAGAATCATGTCGAAGTGGAGAGCTAGGACTGAACAACATGGGCATAGTGTGACACTACTGAATCTGTGTGCTGGCCATGAATAATTTACTGGCAAAGAGGTAACCACTTACACCAGCATAAGTTAGGAATACACCCATGTGACTGGAGCTGTGAGGACCCAAGTGCTCATGTTTTCACACAAGTCTGTTCTGTAGAGGCAACATATGCTGTAAAGAAATCCAGAAATTGTAATCTGCTTTTTGAAACCCCTTTCAAAAAATTAAAAAAAAAAAAAGTGTGCCCTGCTATGGTCACTTCCAATACAGCAGTAGTAGGCACAGATAGCTATATCCTTGAAGCAAAACTACTAGGAGAATAAAAAAAGTCTGTATTTTAATATAAATTCTCCACAACAAATAAAAACTGATCCAGAAACAGATGAAACTTTATTTTACTCTCACTCGGTTTAAGAAGAAAGTTTAATCTGTTTCTGGATCAGATGTTATCACATTGTTGCATAAAACCTATATAAAAAAAGGCAATGCAAGCTGAGTGATCCATATAAAACTTCTGTGACAGACATGAATATGAAAGGTGTAGATGTTGAAAACCATGAACCAAATGATAGCCACATTTGCTCAGTACCTGCCAGGTTTCAGGAACCCACTGAAATCCTGAGCAAATTGTGACAGTGCATTGCTACAGCCGAGAACTGATGGGAGCACAGACTGATAATCACTGATGCACCATCTGGTTGCTTGCAGATGGTTTAGTTCTAAACAGACATTTCCTTCCTAACACTGGAAAAAAAATCTGGGGAATGACTCTAAATGCAGGTGATTTTAGGAGTCCTAGGATGTGTGAGACATCCACATGGTGATGGCAGGCAGGACACAGGACCTATAGAGGCTTGTACCCTCCTGGAGCAGAAGCTGAAGATGGGATAATACAGCGTCACATTTCAGCCACGAGAAGGGTAAGGTCAGCCTGAATCCCACCCAGAGCTTGCCACTGGATAGTTAGAGTTTGAAGTGGCTGGTGTGCAACTCTGTACCCTGAAGAACATTGTCATGAGAAAGCTGGGTCTCAAAGAATAAAACTGTTCCATACGAGCCTACTACAACTACTGCTTTCTCCCAGAAACACCATACCTCAGCATCCATTAGAGACTGTGGGATACTTAATGACTGCATGCAGTCCTCAGGAAAAGAAAAAGGAAAACAGATTATGAAAATCAGAAGTTTCCTATAATGAATATAATATTGTCAGACTGAGATCATTTCACAAATCTCTTCAGTTATTGGTAATGATATCCTTTACTGTAAGCATGTTGTTTCTTCTCTGTTACAATACATTTCACAATTTACGGGTTCAGGTCTCTAAAAAAAATTAAAAAAAATGGCTACACAATGAGCTCACAGCTTACTGAGCTGTACAGACAAGCCTTAAATTAAAAATAATTGTGAAACTGATGTCTAGAAGGTGCTAAAATGAAGGCCACAGCCTTTTAAAATGTGATCAAACCACAAGAAAGTGTAATTTTCACACAAACTGTAAATAGAAACCAAAAAAACAAACAGAACAAAAAAAACCACACTTTTGTTATTACTCCTGTGTCTGCAGAATCCTTGTTTAGACTGGTTATTGATTTCCACTGAAATTTATAAAAAAAATAATACACCTGGTAGTGAAGCAATTGCTAAAGACAGAGCAAAATGTCCAAGACTGTCCAAAAGACTCAGGAAATTTAAGACACCTTCAGAGCAACTTGGGAATCCATATGCTGTTGAACTTCCTATAGATTTAGAATCTAACAACTCAGAAACTGAAAAGTTTGCTCCCTGTAAGCAGTATGAGCTGCTGCTTGTTCTGCTCTGCCAGTTTGTGCTTGTACAAAGCTTGAGTCCTTTCACCTTACTTTTCATATTCACCAGTGAAATCACTTGAAAAACCAACCAACCAACTGCAATCTATATCTAATGACTAACTGAGAACTTCCAGCTTCCTTGCACAAATTCATGACAGCATACCAGCATACTATGGGCAAATAGCAAAAAAAAAAAAAAAAAAAAAAAAAAAAGGATGAAAAAAAGGATGAGAAGATGTGGTCTTCACTTCCCAAACTTGCACCACTTTTTCAGTTAAGCACAAGTGGAACTCCAAGATATTCACCTTGTAATAAATTCTTACAGCAACAATTAATGGAGTCCTGCAAAGACAACTATAACATAAGTATTACAAAACTACTGCAGTGAATGACAGGATCATTCAAAATATACTGTTAAATAGAAAACATTGTTATAAAATTAAAAAAAAATCCTTACTACACAGATTTTGGACTAAGTACTTTGCTGTGAAGAACACTTGCTCCATATTCAATTTTACAATTCCCTTTCTATCAGATATATCGCCTGTAGTAAGAACAATAATCTACATGAAGAATACATGCTACTTAATATCAGAAAAAAATCTCATAGCATATTAATACTCAAATTGACTTCAACCTTTTCTCAACAAAACGAATTGGAGTTTCACCTTTTATGTCACTAGTTACCTCCCCTAGAACATTATCACAAATTAGAGCTAGTGTTGGGCACCATGGAGCATTTTAGAAACAGCTTCCTTGTACAGTATAAGGAATAAAAAGAGATAAAATAATACTTTTGAATGCAACATTGGAAGCTAGAAGACAAAGAATTCTTACTCATAAGGTTTAGGAAGAAAAGAAATTGGCAAAAGTTTGGAAACAACAGTCATAACAGGTCTAAACTAGAGCAGAGATGAACTTGAAAGGTGAACATTTCATCATCTTACTTTATAAGTTTTTATGCAGACGTCCTTATTCAAGTTGCCTCTTAGCCTGGTGCGTCGGGATATGTATCTCCATCCCTGCACACATTACAGGCACTGTACATTCTGGCATCAATGAATGGTTATTTGCAACTACTAAGTAAACTGTGTGCAGTTTTCCCAAAAATCTATGGATCCGCAAATTTCCATCTGTTATGAATTTAGTCCAGTAAGTCAAATTACTGTACTATAGTACAGTACAGGTAGTACTATAGTATTTGTCAAAAGAAAAACCACATACATATCTTTATAGCAGAGAAGTTTAGATGCATGCACGCAGACTTGGGACACACAAGAATTTCTTTGGAGAGTTTTCATGCCAGTAGCAAACCATGAAAGCACAATGTGATGATGGGGACAAGGAGCAGGATACAAATCTGAGAAAACACTGCTTTGAGCTGTAGGTTTCTGAAATTGCTGTATAAACAGATAAGTACCAACTAAGACACATTAAACAGTACACAGGGAAAAAAAATCACATAGTACATTCTTCTAATGACTTTATATCTGTACATTACAAGCAATAGCAAGAAATATTAAAATTAAAAAGGAGTATGTAAAAGGCCTGATACAGCTATTACTCTGCTTGCCATTGTTGCTGGAGAATTCAAAGTGGACTCAATATAACTAGGAAGGGATGAGGGCAAAGATGAAGTTTAATAATTTTAAATTACTAGAGACATAACAGTGAAGTTCACTAACCAGGGAGATACTTACACATACCAGAAGGTATTTCCTAACCTTACAGCAATTACAGAGTAGAAAGCCAGACACGTTGAATCAGACAAAAGAACGAGATGAGACGCCTAGGTTACAGGAATTCTGGCATAGTTCCTAGCGTCGAATTGCAGCAAGCGTTTGCTATTATTTCTAAAGCTCATAGTGAACTACAAGAGTCACACTGCCTGGCCACTTCAGAATCTCTCCCTATCATTCATATCTCATGGCTTTGGCTTTAAGAATGAATGGCAGAAAACAAAAAAAACAAGGGTCAAAGGTGGTACTACTTGAAAGGGTTTCCATTTCTGTGCAACACTAGTGGTGATCTACTAACATATGAAATTCCTTCCACAAATGATTTATCATTTAGGAAGTCATTCAGCGGAGTCTCTACACATTTTTGTGACTGAAAATGTAACTGAATAGAAAGATACTTGATATTATCTAACCATACTGTTAGTGATTTTGCCCAGTGCAGGCTCTACGCTAAAAATCTATGTGAAGCAATCCACCAGCTCAGCTTCCCACATACGGACTTTGCAAAAAACACCAGAAAGTGTTTTAACTATCATCACATTGCTCTCACCACAAAATTCCCTTGTGAGGAAAACATTACAGGTGAACAGACAGATCACAGAATCACAGAATTGTAGGGGTTTTAAAGGACCTCAAGAGATCATCGGGTCCAACTCCCAAATGCTGTGCGGTAACTTGCATGACTGGATCAGTGTTGGATCCCAGTGCTTTCCCATTATAAACTACAGTGGCTTCAAACGGGACCAGGATTCTGTACAGGAGACAAGAAGAAACAGCTTAATAATGAGACTCATTTCCTATCAAAATGGATGTGTCCCTGGACTTCCCATGCCAAATATGCAACAAGGCTCAAACTTAATGTGTTAAAGCTTCAGAAAGTCTCAGGCCACCCTTAGCTCCCAAGATGACAGAACCAGTTTTGATGAAGACTTCTGGGAGGCACCGAATACTGGGTCCTTTATGAAAGTATCATGAACACAATTTACAGCATTCACATTTCCTACCTCAAAGTTGTATCATTAGAATAATTTGCACATTAGTCCACTTATTTTGAACGCAATGCACAGGTTAAGTCAAAAACGTGCTCTGCAAGACATTCCTGTTATTGCAAGGAGTTATCTATCATATCTCAGAAAAGTGAAGATAGAAAATCATCGCCAATTTTCTTAATGCAATCAGACAATCAGACAATTTTCTTAATGAAATCAGACAAATTTTACTATTTATGCCATATCTTCCAAGGTAATTAATTTTTTTTATAATGGTATTTAAATATGAATCTCCTAGCATAACATGGACAAAGAAGAAAGAGTGAGATGAAATACCAGAATCGAAAAGTTAGAGATTTAATGATGGGGAAAAAACAGATTTTCTCTAGAACAAAAAGAGGCAACCAGGATGCACTGCTAACTTCGTAGGGTAATTAAAAGCTCAGTAGGAAAACAAAGCAAAACTGGTAGACAATGTCCTTTTGCGAGCTAGAATAGGATTCAAAAGGAGCATCCAAAAGGAGCTCTAGTTAAAAAAAAAAAAGGTTTCAAAATAACCTTTTTATTTTTATAATAAAAAAACAGAGCTTTAGGATAGAAGAATTTAAGGAAGATGAGAGACAACCATCACTAAAGGTGGCTATAGTCTCACATTATATCACGAGGTGAAAAAAGTTGAGAAAATGAATAGCTTGACACCTTAAAACACAAGAGAAACTGTCTTAAGCAACACAAAAGGAATTCATTTAAACAATAGTTAGGCAACTTGGCAGTAGTGCTCATGGCATAATTAAACTGGGATGGATCATACCAAAGCCAGCATCAGAACTGGCATACATGATCACATCAGTGTATCATTTAATGTAACAACATGACATGAGGATAGATCGGTTGCAGTCCAAGTTATGTTGCAAGAAGCCCAGAAGTTTATAGAGTAACCTGGATCCACCAACTAGTGAGATTTTATTGAAGGTCTGTCATTTTCTTTCAAAACTCCTATCTTGTTTTTAAAATAATACTAATACCTACCATAAAAAAAAAAAATTCAACTTGCTATATTCCACATGGATATTTAATCTGAAACAGTTTTATAGGAATGGCTTCCACCATTTCAACTATGCAAGCAAGATGTAGCCTGTTTACTCCTTTTCATACTTTTAATATACTTCCTAAATTGTTCCAAATTACTCATTACACTTTTTTTTTTTTCCCACACATCCTGTGATAGCCTCTTGATTTCTTTGCAAGAGAAGTGACTAGAATCAACTGTGCACCACAATCTGGCCTTAAGTGTCATGATTAAACAATCTGGCTTGTGCTATTGCGAAGGCACCCACACGTACATTTTTTCTTCTTCCCTGATCAGGGCTGCCCAGATGCAACATGTACAGAAAACAGGCTAATTTTTATTAGTCAGCACTTGAATAAATTGTGGACACCACCAAAGGTGGATTGCAGTTGAAATTCATTGCTAACAAACTCAAATCAGTACATTTTTGAAAAAAAAAATCTGAACAAGATGGTATACAATACCAGTCCCAATGTAATTATTTCTTAGAGGCTGCAAGGCCTCTATCATCAAGCATTGCTGTAAAATATCTGGGAGGAAAAATGATCTAGAAAATGATCAAACACATGAGTACCACTGCATAAAATATGTATTGAAATTGTAAGCAATGCAGAAAAAACAATACAATTATAGGAAGCTTACACAAGTTCTTCATGTGTTGCTTTCAAGACTACAGCAAGAAATCCCTTCAGAAACAGAACTGCTGACTAATTAAGATATGAGTGTGACATGGTACTACTCAGTACTACAAAAATGGAAATAAACATTTCTGTAGACTATGGAGAATATTCTGTAGAATAAAATGTGTATTTCAGAGAAACGTCAACCTCTTAAATGGAGGTGGTTTTCCAATTTTTTATTTTTATATTTTTTAAATAAGAGACAGAACTAGGGAAAAACTGTGAAGTTTACATTACCACTGACTATATTCAAATCCCGCAGTTCATAGCACAAGAGTAGTGAGAAGAAACATACCATAACAAATTCTACACTTGCAGCTTCTCATAAGGTACAAATACATTGGTTACATACTGAAAAGTTGAGTGAGACAGCTAAATATGAGAAGGTAAGCGATTAAAATATCTTAATAGAGGTACCTGAGCAATAAATAAGATTATCACAATACTGCAAAAAGTCTAAGAGAGAAACTTGACACGATTCTGCAGAATCTTTACATCCATTTAAGGCACAAATACAGTCCGATATTTTTTACACTTGTGCCCTAATGCAGAAAAGCTGTGTATTTTCACAGATTACAATGAATTGCTTTCTTCAGTTTTTTTTTGTTTTGTTTCTAAAAAACAGCAGAAACAGTAACATGCTTCTATATTTTTATTTATTTTTTTAATATTAAGAAAAGGTGATTTCAATCTGTTATGATTGAGTAATCTCCACCTCTGTACTTGTGAGGAAATCACAGGACTCCTCCAGGATACGAGAGGTGGTACAATAAGTCCTCCAAGAGGCACTCTATTCCCACTAATTCCAATTTCTTCCTGGTATAATTTGAAAAGATGATCCATTCCTTGGTGACTTCTTAATGCCTATTTGATTGTAATGACATTCATTAACCATTATTAAATTGGCTAACTCAATCTTAGAGCTCATAGTGAAATGTATTCTACTTCAATTACTTGAATATTAATAAAAAATAATCTAGAAATAAATTGTACATGATTATTTTCAGTACATCATGCAATAAAATTCTTTTTATAAGCTGTTCCACTAATTATGCAATGCTGAAGATCAGAATGGCTTGCATTCTCTCATCTGAACCTCCCTCCTCTACATTTGCAGAAATTATTTTTAAATAAATGCTCTCCTCAGGTTTTATAGAAGTCTAGATATATACAACAAGGGAAGTCCTCATCCCAACATGTGGTACTGATTTTCATTAGCAGATACACATCTAGCCAGAGGCAAACATCTGGGAGTTGTGCTTCTTGGCTGAAGAGAGAAGGATTAGGAAAAAGAACACCAGAAATTCAAGAGACAGAAGTCAGGTGTAAGCACACTGAAAGAAAGGAGTGACAGAAACATGTTTTGTTTGGTTCAAAGGAAGGTGCCTTTTCAAATGCACGACAAGCAGCAAAAACTCATCTGAATTAGCTTTTGGATGTGAAAAATTTAAAACTTTTCTAAGAAAACAATGGATTATGTTCTCATGTTGCCCCTCTGTTTGCAAGTACCCCTCTAAGAGCTTTTGAATTCATAGACCAATTTCAACCTGACAGAAGAACTGAGGTCTTTCAAGACATAAGCTTTTCTGAAAGCTTCAGGAAAATCTGACCTTGATAATTTAAACTGATCCAGATCCACACAGAGAAGGAAAGACAGCAGTAACTCATCTCTTTGGCCGTTCTTGGAGTAAATTACACATAGACATGTAACAACCCACCAGTCAGCGCCTGTATTGAACATGCCAAGCCTTGGTCAGTGTTTTCTCTTGCCTATCTGGAAAGTGAGAGACGTGGTAGTCAAATTGTAATTTTCTGGAGTAGAAGTTTCTGGACACGCAAGATGAATAGTTCCATCACTAATGGGAAAACAAAAAACCAACCCCCCCAAAAAACAAAACAAACAAACAAACAAACACAAACAAACAAACAAAAACAAAAAACAGATATGGACACTTCACAAGCCTCTCTCTCTCTCTCTCTCTCACCTCTAACATTATTTCTTCTTCCCCTGTTGCGGTGGGCCAAATTAAAAAATAATACTGAAAACACTACTTGGAAGTAGTTTAAGTAGACATTAGGGCATCTTAACTCAAAGTTTTCATTTATACTGATCATAAGATCATAAAATGGTAGGAATCAAGGGACTTAGGAAAAGCAGGAAATGGAACAGCAGAATAACAGATTTCAGGAGAGCACAACTGTACTCAGAAATGGCATGCAACTCTATAGGAAGGGATATTAAAATGAATTGTTAAAAACAACCATCCTTCAAGAAAATGATTTTAAGGGCAAAAGAACAAAGCACTCTAATGTTACAAAGCACTATACAGGTCTCTGCTGAAGTCCTCCATCCAGCTTTGGGCAATATGGAACGGAGATTTGAACCAACTGTAGAGATCTGGGAATAGAAAGATAAAGACCGGAAAGAAAGTTATGAGGAAAGAATGAAATAATTTGAATTGTTTAGTCTAAAGGGAAGGCCTGAGGACTGGTGGTTTGAGAGTCTTAAAACATGTAACAGGTAACTGCAAGAGGAAGGGAATGAATTATGTGGCGGACAAGATACAACACTGTTAAATGACAGCCAAGGTAGCCTAAATTAGACGTGAGAAAGAACTTTCTACTGGTAAAAGCAGTAAAACATTAAGTTAGATCATGTTAGGTTCATCAGTTAGATTTACCTTATGTTCAAAAACCTCACTGTGACATGGAATGCGGAACAGAAAAGAATGAATACTCTGAAAATAGCCAATATATTTTCCACAGAGTCAAATGCAAGCAGACAGAGATAACCGTCAGGCCATGGATGCTAGAAGAAGGAAGTGAATATACAGTTTCTGTTTAAAACTAAAATAAATTAAAATGACTCTGGCTCTTGGCAACTCTGTATTTGGAAAATTTAAATGTGTTCAGTACACTTTACAGATCAGCGAACAAAGTTATACCTAATGAAGACTGTACAGATTTATTTTGTGGGCACAAAAAACCTGTTACCTCTATCTCAAGAACACCTTCACACACACACACACACACACATGTTGCTTGAAGGTGTACATAAGTAAAAACATCAGTCAAAGTAAAATTTCACACAGAAGATAAATAAATCTTTCCTTGAACACAATTTAGGAAATGATAGAAGCTGAACATGATCTGCAGAAATCTAAGACTTTAACAAAAGCTACTATGCTTTGATGTAGCATTCCAAAACCATCTTCCCGCATGCTGTATCTAAAGTCAGTGTCTTTTTTCCCCTTAATTTAAAAACTTAGATTTCTAAAATGTCCCCTTAAAAGTAACACCAACACTGGAACTCATGAGGAGATAAAAATCAGCTACAAACTGAGTAACTCCTTCATCCGGACTATGTTATATAAACAAGTAAATTACTTTTTAAAGAGATGTCAAGATTTTGCATAAATTGGTTATAAATCCTATAAAAGACAATATGTGTTTCATATTTACAAGATTTGTAACAAAATTTGTACTGTAGTGAAAAACAAAATTTTTACTGCAAAAAAAATTGCAAACCTGAACATAAGATTAAGGCCATACCCTCCTGTAGTGGCTGCGACAAATGTATTTGTGCAACGAGGCAGATAAGACAATGACAAAAAAGCAGGTGTTTCAGCTGTAGTGGAGAGAGGTGTACCATTTGTTCTGGCTTGAGTTCATCCAGTACCACCTGTGTCAGGGTGAACTTCATACTTTCATCCTACCATCTAACAGAGAAAAATATCATTTACTTTTGATTCATGTCCACATGTGCAAAGTAGTACAATCTCAATATCACGTCCCAAGAGACAGAATTAATAAAGCTCAGTTACAGTGGGGAAAAAAAATAATTATCTGAGGTCTCACACGTAACCTCCTCACAAAATCTAAGGAGATGCTCTTCTAAGTATTTGGATGTATCAGACACAATGCTTTATAGTGAGTTCTGAAACAATACTAACATACTCTGATAACTGCTTCTCCTTTTATATTGCTTCCTGTTCCATGGGGTAAAAAAGCTCTGTACCCCAGCCTCGCTCTCACTTAGGAAATTAATTGTCCTAAGCTAAATTAAGAATTTTTATGTGCCTGACATCTCACTTACAGACTAATGGAGTAACTTCAGTCTGTGTAAAAGATCAGTAGATACAAAATCAAGAATGAAAAGAGGGACATGGAGAATAACCATCATAATTCAAGAATATAGTCCCACTTCTGGGGAACAATTCATACCAGATAGTATGGTTGTCTTTTTTTTTTTTTCTTCCATGAATCAAAGCTAATCTCTTAAAGCATACCAGTTGCTGAAAGATAACATGTAATAAAACACCATTTGCAGTACCTTTATGTTGTGTGTTCCCTCTCTCCCCATTCTGCTCAGTTGCAGGAATGTTGAAGCTTTTAGAACAAAACTCAGGTAGAACTGCCCAACAGCAAGGACTTACAAGGCAGAATCCAGGGTCTACCAGTGGGGAAATATGCCTAGGGAACTAACCTTTTGGTGAGCTCCAAAGAAGGCACAGCTCAGTACTCACGAAACAGCTAGGGGCAGGGGCACAAAACCCTAGAGAAACTTCTAAAAAGGGCAAATCTTTCCTCCAGAAAAACAGAACTACAAGCTGCAAAGGGTAAACGATGTAAGTAGCCTGAGTTACTTTTTTATATTAGTGCTGGAATTATGGGAGAACCTGATGTTTCCTATTCCTCGCTTTAACCAGCAGTACTCCATGTTGGCAGGAGATCATATGTAAAGTCTTCTGTTGCCAAGCCATACTCCTTATCTTGTATTAAGTCAGTTGAGGCAGCAGGCCATTTCTGCAGTTCTTGAAGGTCTTGCCTCTGCGACATGCAGGGGGGCTCCCAACTCACAGCAAGCCTTCCAACCTCTTCCTGGTACAGAGCTTTATGTAAGCTAGATGTTGTACCTTGCTTCAGTGAGAGGTGGTGGCTTTGTAATCAGGCTCAGCTCAGTAAGCGCAGTGGCCTGTCTCAAGTCTTGCTCATGTTCACATAGAAAGAGATGGCAGTTAATATCCCTATCCAGTGCTACAGCCTAATCCCCCGTGTGTAGTAAGGTTTCCAGGTTAAAGTCAAGTTAAAAGAGAAATAAATGAGAAAGTTTTTTTTTCTTTTTCTTTTTTTCTTTTTTACCATTTGCATGTAAGGAGATGTTCAGTATAGCCACATCCATTGGGTCTGTTGTGTGGAAATGATATAGAAATCATGATTATAGGAAGTACAGTAAAAGGCATTGGCTTCCCTAAGGGATCCTGAATGGTACCAACAAAGTTATGTCCATTCTAGCATGCAGAGAGATGACAAGACTTCATTTCAAATACTCTAAAACAAAGCATGTACATAAATTCTGTCCTCAGGTAGTTTACTTTCACCAAATGCATTGCTGCTTCATTCTCACAGAATCCTTATAACCCAAAGCATGGGGTAAGATCCAATATGCTCTGTTATTTGTTAGTTAATAGACAAGAAGCTCTTATGGAAAGAAAAAAAAAAACACTCAAAAATGGAAGAGTTTCCAAAATCGTCACTCTACCACAGACACATAGCCCTAAAAGTAGGCTGGGCTAGACCTGTCCACCATATGCCAAAATTGCTTATGAGGTCAGCTGAGTAGTATGATTGTGTCCTACACCATGCCTAGACAACTGAAAACAGTTGTGAAATACTGCAGTGGTAAGTGAAGATATACAGGAAGGTACAGAAAATAAAAATATAGTTATGCTTCAGGTTCAAATTATTACATTTTTCTTGACTGAATGAAAGTATCAAATATTTAAAGTACCCTGGCTCAGGTGCAGATTATTTGCATTAGAACAGAACACAAACTTGGAAAGGGTAAATTCATGCAAAGAATGGAAAATATTTGACATGAACATTCTGGCACTGCCAGGAGAAAGGATCACTGACCACAGAATTTCAAAAGATTTTCAGTAGGAGTCATTCCAAAAATCTGGCCACTTAGTTTGCAAAGCAGAACTGAATTATTTTGAAATTCCATCCATGTCCCTCAGTCTCTGTAGTGAACAAGAGCTAAGTGTTGCTGACTTTCTCCTGTGTTTCACACCTCAGTCAAGGAACATGGAAGGCTTGCTTTTCTACACAAAAACCTGCAACTCTATCCTCATCTCATAAGATCCATCCCAGTACCCTCCACCATCCCCTGTCTGTGCAGCCCTCAAATCTGTTTTTGGTCTTTTAAGAAACATCCTGCAGAGGTGAACACATTTGCTCAGAAATACTATGGCTCAACTTTGGATTTGGAAACGAAATTGTAAAATGTAAGTATATTCTTGAAGAATTTATGCAAAAGAGGATTGTGGTATGCTTACTAACCCAGACAAAGAGAACAGAACAAAGGTGTTGCAAACAGTCACAAAAAGGTCATCCTAGAACTCTCCTAATAGGAATATGGTAAAAAGCTGGCTGTGCCAGCCACAGCAAGCATCACTGCTTTTGTTATAACTGGTGCTCTGATAAAAATATTCAGTCAACACTGAAGTATTTCCTTCCAGAGAACTACACGTAAGTAATATGATGGCTGTCAAATGATTTATGTTTTGGTAGCCATCCCCATGAATCCTACTCAGTAATACTGCTACTTTGCTATTTGCAAAAAGGAGAAAAAAAATCACCTCCTCTTGTTAAGACTGCAGCTGCTCACTGACCTACATCTTCCTGTCATTGCACCATTCCTTCCCCTCTGTTCCTTGCCTTCATCCTGGCTGAGATCACCTGCCACAGGCTCAACCCATCCACCTTTCACCTCCTCTTGGCTTTCCCTCTCTAGCCTCTGGCTACGCCGGCACCCCAGGATCTCGGCACACCCCTGACCTAGTTCTCACAGTGCATTTTGCTGCCTCGGGCAGCTCCACCTCACTCCATCCGAGCACTACCGCACTGCTGAACACAGCTCACTCCTCAGGACAACCGAACAAGCCTGACTCTCCAGTTCAACCAGTGCTTTATCTCACCCCCCAATTTCCACCCTGCCTGGCCACTTGTCACCTGTCCCTTGCATTGACTAATACAGATTTTACTGAACTTGACTTGAAAGTTAGAAGAAGTTACAAAAGTTCATGTTTTATCCTCGTGTGATTCCTTGCCCGTAACATTGCTTCTTGAATACTTAGAAGTTGTACCAGGTAGGTATGTCTTTCTCCCAAGCACACTTTTCTCATAACAGATGTGAAAGTGGGACCTAAACCAATTTATTTAAAATTCTAACCTGCCTGGTTTATGACATACACAGCTTTATATGTAGCTGATCAGTAATCTGAATATGTGAACTGACTAATGTTAGATAAATTAGACGTCATGCAGCTCAATAATGAATTTTCCTATTCCAGAAGTGACCAGCATGTAAAAACTACTTCTGGCAGCTTTAGGGATATCCTTCTCTTCCAATGTCTTGTGTATGTATGTCATTTGAATTTTTAATTTTTTTTTGAGAGAGATTTAACTATATTTTCAAAATACAGAATACTTCAAAGCCCTGGCAATGTTCTTACCCATTCAGTTATATTTAAATAATGTTGTTTATGAGCTCTGCTACATCTTGCATGCTGAATGATATGGGCCAAAAATCACAAATTCTTGTTCTAATTTGCAATGATCTGCCAGAATGTGTAAATGGACAAAACATGGGTGTGATTGCTTGTTTTAACCATGGCTGAATGGGGCTAACAGAGAAACAAGAAGCTAGCAGTTCTATCAAGGTAAGAAAAAAGCCTTGTCCAATAGCATAGAAAGTATTACTGGCTTATTTACTTCTACTACAAGTTTCAGGAAATTGTGCCAGAAGAGTTATCATCAGAGTTGTAACGCTGACTATCATCATCATCATCTGATAGGTAAATGTTTCCTATTCCAAGAAAGTATGGTTGGCAAATACAGTTGCCAAAACATGATACATGCCCATCTGCCATACCTTTGTGGAAACATTGCATTGCAAACCCTGAGTGAGTCTTGAGGAAATATTAATATACATATTTTTTTTTTCATTCAAATGGCAAAAATGGACACGTAGCACAGCCACAAATGCAACAGTGACTAAATGTAGCCTGGAAATGTTAGCCATAAGTCAGGAAGATGGAAAAGCTGGAGGAAGGGAGGATAGGAGTAAGTGGCAAACAGCAAAGTCTGCAGACAAATTACTGTCAGTCAGCCATGGTGGTTACATACTGAGAAGTGTCAGAGTGCTGAGATATTTTGCTTACCGTCCCCAACAAATCATCACCCAAAACAACAAGCAAACTAAGGAATGCTTAAACCCTATTCTGACAGTCTTCCAGACTATGTTTCTAAGGAGAAGCCTTTCTTGCATCTGGTTAAAAGTTCTGTGACAGGCTTTCCACACTATCAAGTTATTGTATGAGTAGCTCTGAAAAATCTTCTAATTATGATCCCCTAAATCTCAGGGAAGTAGTCAAAGCTCTCCAAAATGCCTAACTACCAAACTTCTGCCCAATCTTACAAAAACTACCTGTCACAGGATGAGAGTTCTGTATCCATTACATTTCTGTCTTTATGCTGATGTCTCAAAATACATCTCCACTAGAATGCCATTGCTGAGTAGGTGCAATACATGATCAGCACGGGATGAACTGAAATCATGCGCCCTTTGCGACTGGGTAAGCGCCAGTTAGATGACAACAATGACTTTGAATATGCTTACCTTTGGACCCAGTCTCCTCTAAAGATGAAGAACTGATGCATGACTGAATGAGAATTGAATTACTGCAAATCAATAATTGTGATTTAGTACATTTAATTTAAACTGAAGTTCCACCTGTAGATAGACTGGTAGAGGAGAAATGTCCTGTGAGAAATGAGACCAAAGTCCACTTTTCTATCCTGGCTTAACTGCAGCAACTAGAGAAGGAGATAGCTCAACTGCTTTACACAGTATTGATGATAGGCTACTGACATTTGCAAAACGTGGGAAGGCTGATGAAAATCCCCTCTGAATGAAATGGCACTTAATAGATACTACTCCTATGTGTACCAAGTATTTTACAGGAAGAGAACAGAAAATAGAGTCCTTATCTCAGAAAGTTTACAGTCCAAAAAAAAAAATCCACAGAAATGCAATAAGATACATGCCACACAGAAATAAGCTAGAGCAGAAGTAAACAGAGCTCTGTGAACTTGGGGAATAATGAATTCTGGGTGTCTGTGCATGTGTCACATAGACTGATTTTGCTATCAAATTAAGAAACACACCGATGGAAACTTCCTTCTTATTTGGGACATAGATCAAATCTCCTTTCTACTAGAAAGGGTACAGGAAAAATGAGTTCACACAGCAGCTCCACTTTAAACAAGGAATATGCAGAGCTTTTTTTCCTGTGCCCAGCTGCCCACTTTAAGGAAAGAGTGGATGGCAATGCTTTGTCAAATCCTGCTGAAAATGGCTAACAGGTTCAAAAGTTATTAAGGAGTTGACAGACAGCTACTACTGCTACATATGCCCTGTTTCTACAGAAAACCAGGTCAAAATGAACTAAGATTATTAACTTTCAGCACAGTTTCATAAATAGCATTATACAAACTATGTAGTTTTTCCCCCTCTCATACAATATCCCCAAACACACACGTTTTTGACACCTATAAAGCTCTCAGCAGGGAATAAAAATAAGCATGCCTATGTTTTAAGACTCTGAATAGCCTGTTGTTGAATTAAATTGCTTCCTGTAAACATTAACATTTCTGCAACATAATTAGAGGATTGCAGCACTACGTTTCTCATCAGGTACATACTGTAACAGCCCAAAAAGCCAGAGTTTCTGCTAATAATAATAAAATAATTAAATAAAAATATATGCTTCACCTCGGCTTCATAAAAACATAGTTCTCAGCCCATGCACATGAGAAGTTCTCAACAGGTCTCCAGTTATACTGAACATCAAATATAAAAAACTACTAATAGTACCTTTTCTAGGCCAGCTTTAGAATATTTTCCACCTATAGGTAAGTAAAGGTAGTTTTTACCTTCCTTTGCTTGATTTAATTGTGTTGTCCTAACAGCAGAGAAGTCCATGTCAACATTTTCAAATACATTGGTTAATCAATACTTTGGGTTGGGAGTGTGTGCGGGGGGGATGTAAGTTGACAGAGTTCCATTTTTGATCCGTCATTCTTGGTTATGTGGTCTTGTTCATTACTGGCAAAGAGTCCGGTGACTTTCACTCTTGCATAGTCTCTAAAGATGTATCTTTAATGAAAAAGTCATGGTAATTTCCTTCTGAAATCAAAAAGGTGATGGCAGGACTTCCCTTACACACTAAGTCAGTAAACAGAATAAATTTCTCATCAGAAGAGAAATTTAGGAAGAGCCAAGACACCAATGAAGTACAAAGAAAAGCTTGCTAGAAACAGACAGGTGAACCTGCATGCTTGGGAATACTTTGTAATAAAGGAAAACAGAAGGATCTTGTAGACATCACTTTTTGCTGAAAAAACAAGTCCTCTGCTAGGTTTCCACACTGAGCACCACTGCCCAGAAGCCAAGACTTTGGGGCTTGCCAGCTCACCCATCCATGCTCACAAAACAAACAAAAAGACGGCAGCCTCATTGCAGGCCTTCTTGGTATGGTATATTTCAGGTTAAAGACTTATCTTTTTGCAGAAGTTTCATTCTTTAGCTAGTGAATACAACACATGAGAAGGCCAATTAATTCCTTTTCAAGGAATGCAGCAACTCATACTTCTCTAGTACAAAAGGTTTATTAAAATTCAGTTTCATCTTGAGTTAAAGATGCTCAGTTCCCAAAGTGCATGTATTCTGTCTCAAGACAGAAAACTAGCTCATAATTATTTTTGCCAAATCTTACTAATACACACAAGATATCCAATGTTTCATACTACGCATATCAACATACCAGTTCAATTTGTATACATCTCAAAATTAAGTTGGATGACAGAATTAAAAGGCTTTCTATCTCTTGAGAACAAATGTAGATTTTAAGAACAATTAGGCTTAGCATATATTAACAGTATAATTGTCACAGAATGAAACAAATGAACAAAACATTAACTTTTTCCTTTAAAAGTTGCAGATTGTGGCAAATGTTTGTTTTTGTTTTGGAATCTTTAATTATTCCTGCTTGCTTATGAATAGGAATCAGATACCAGACTCAAAGGTTCTGAGGTCAACTTAAAGAGACGCTGTTACGAAATGTATTCAAAGCCAAAAATGACTAATAAACAATTCCACCCATGTGGCATTCTTCATACATTATTTGATAAAGTAATTTTACATTTCTCAACCTGAGATTACACTGGGCTGTAACACACACACACCAACCAGAACCTACTTTGTAATGCTCCTGACATATTCACTTACAGATGCACCAATTCAATACTTAAAGGCTCATAAAAACCTCACTATCGGTTCTGACATAAGCTAAAGCAAGTGAAAAGCAACCAAGGATGATAGCTCATAGGTGAGAGATAACTACGATTAGAAGAGAGGAAGAGGGGTGACGATTGCATCAAATCACAGTTTTGTTTCCTTTGTGATTAAGACAGAACAACAAAAAGCAACAAGACTTTCCCCTTGGGTATTAACACTCCCTGCTAGAACCTCCCATACAATTTCACCACCCACATATGCAAACCAAAAAGCTGTTTATATAAAACAATGATGCAAGGAAAAATGGTACAGTGACAACACAGGAGAGTAATGCCTTATATAAAGAAGATATGACATCAACAGACATGCAGTCAAAAAGTTTTGGGCCAAATAAAATGATCCTTTTGAGCATGCCTGGTGTAAAGAGATTGACAGATGTTCAAAAGCTCAAATATTTGCATTTATGTGAATACAAAATCTTAAAGAACTGACAAAACACACTTATTTTTCAAACATTCTCTTGGACCATGAAATGTCTTCAACAAAATCTCATTCATGTTGAATTACGCCTGTGAACTGTTTCATTGCTTGGTGTTGGTTTCTGTGAAGCACCTGAAGCGCTAGCAGTGAGGCTGATCAGCATGTGGCCTGAGCAGGAGATACGTCTGATCAGATCACAGGGCTGTGATTCTTTCTGGGAGCAGCTGACGAGGTAAGAGCTGACAATCACTGACAGTCTTTACTTTATTTCTCAAGTTATATTCCCTGGCCTCCGTGGTTCCTGTATCAAATCGCTACAGTCACTGACTCACAGCTGCTGAGGACTAGGTGGAAACACCTGTGTTCTGCCCTCTCTAGGCAGTGGTTTGGGTGATCTTCACAGATCTTCCCCCCAGCAGTGTGTACAACATCCTGATTGTAGCTGCCTTTGCACTTCTTCAAGGTAACCTAAAGGGGCCAAACAAAGGGAGGAACATTCCCTTCAAAAGAAAAACAGTAAGTTTTGTGGAGGCACAAGGAAGAGACAGAAGCTTGAAGATGGAGACAGACTGAGTCACTCTCACAGAACACCCCGAGAAACTCAGGAGCATACAAATGGCCGCTGTGATTCCAAGCGCAGGCCAACAGCTTGCGAAGATCGGCCAGGCTGAAGTCTCGGATAGCTACACATGAGTCACAGAGAGGGCTGTATGGCAGCCCTTCAGACCACATGAATCAGCAGCAGTGACAAGAAAGCAGCAACTCAAATGGAAGTTCCTGGAGGAAGCAGGGTGCAGCGTGATGTCAGCTGAAATGGCTGCAGGTCTTAGCTTCTCACCGCAGATATCCCTTTCCATATTCCTGTTGCTCAGTCAATAAATCCTCAATTCTTGGTAGCCTGAGCGGGGTGGAAATAGATTTTTATGGAAGAGGGGGAAATAACATAGCTGATGCCAAACACTGTGCTTGGCTGAACGAGCAAAAGAAAGGATAGAGCTGAATGATTTCCAAAAAGACTGAGATGATTAGAACAGACAAAGCTTTGCTGCGTTACATCTACACTGGATGATCTCCCAAGAATTCAAAAAGCTTTCAGTCTCAGATCAGTTGCAGCAGGAGCATCTTCTGCCTCAGACTGAAGGCAGACACGGGTCACTCTCAAATTCGTGTTGGACCCCTTTCTAGGAGCAGGGGAGGGAGAAAGTCACCTGGCCAGAACAGGTTAGGAATTACCTTGGTGCTGAAAACATGGGTGTACATAGATGGTTTCTGCCCTGGGAATTCAGCTGCTCACCTCACAGTTTCATACCAAAGGTATCTTGCTGCTCTAGCTATTTGGCTGAATTAATGTATCCCAAAGTGTGAAACCCCCTTGGTACTCTTTGGTCTGGCACAGAAAACTGTTTATTCCTGCCTGCTCTGCTCCTTACGCTTTGTTTTTCTTCCCAACTCAACATCCATCCCACAACGACAGCTCTCTCAGACAATAGCCTCACAAAACTTCTGGCTTGGTTGCTTTCAAAAAGTGTTTTCTGTGAAAAAGTTAGCTGCCAGGAATGGCAGGAATTCTCTGGCTGAGCCAATGGTCATTGTAAGGAAATTTAATTTCCTGTTTTGCTGCTCTGTGCCACAGTCTTAGCCACAACAAATGTTAATTTTCTTCAAAAAGAAATTAAAAAATAATAATCCTTGAGAGAGTTCATAATTCTGTTGGCAGCAGAAACAGTGCCTAGTACACCATAAAACAGGATTTGAATCACCACTGCACACTTGCAAACAGCAAGCTGTGAGAAACAACATGATGTTAACCATTATTCTGGCTAAAGTCAGGTTTTACAGAAACCTAGAACAGTCCCTAAGCAACCATTACCTTATCATTCTGCCCATTATATTCATGAACTTGCTCCTGCAATGGAATGCAGCCAGCTACATCCCTCACCGACACAGCGGGTAGAAAATGTGTATTACCTTGCTTGTTTCTGAAAGCTAGACTGCTACTTACAACTTGCAAAGGTAATTAATTCTCATGCTGGAGGGACATCAGTATGTAGGCAACGGGACTAGCCACTTCATGGCTTTCTTTTTACTAGTTACCTCTACTGAGCAATAATAAGCTGCTGTGAAAAAACGTGGTCTTTTACCCATGGAGAAAACATAATCCTGGTCTGGGAGTTTAAAACATAGTTAGTGAGAAAGGAGCTCCAGGAGAATACAGCAAAAAAGCACAGAATGCACAGCAGTGCTTTTTGGAATGAGTGTATCACAGCCGTCTAGGAGATAGCAATAATGCTTTTTTTTTTTTTTTTTATGCAGTATGAAAGTAACAGGGCACATAGTCACTGTTCAGAGAAGCATCAGCATGTGCTGTGGCACCTTTTGGAGTTCTGGTCTCCTGTTCACACCAGTGTCAAAGCAGAACTCAGGAACTTGGAAGCACTCACAGACCCTGCAGTTTAGGTACATACACAGTAATGGTTGCAAGTGATTTCCCAGATTTTAGCCCTTCTGGATGATGTGTTGCAAACCAAGTGTCTGCCTCAGATTTATTTTTTAAAGCTTGGTTAAAGAAATAAGGATTGAGGAAGCCCAGCAAACAAACAAAACACACACACATTTTGTTTCAGTTCAACTAAAAATTGCACACTATATTTTTACTGAGCAAGTTCAATGTATTCATTCTTTGAAGGAAGGACTTGAAATTCTGCAGGAGGGTTGAGCCTTTGGCTGTTCTTCTGAAATCATTACCAAAGCTGGCTGCATCTTCACCCTCTGATAAACCTCCATTTGATCAAAAATGTTAAAAGATGGAGACAAATTCCACTAGCTTTGTGCATAGGACTAGTGAAACTAAATGAGATTTCCTTGTTGTTTTTTAATACTGGCAGCCCCTCTGACATTTGACACTGAAGAGTGATTTTCCAGAATGTGGAAGCCTGAATGGCACATACGACTAATATATATAACTATCTTACCAGGTAATTAATTACCTGCAGGAGCCCCACTGGGCTTCTTTATCATCATCATCATCCTGTCCGTCACTATAGTGTCACCAGAGAAATGCTGCCTCCTTATACTACAGGATCACAGACCCACTTGGACTGGATGGGTCAGCAGGTCTGTGGTCCAAACCTCCTGTTCAAAGGCAGGTCAACACCAAATTCCTGGCAGGGTGATCAGGGTTTTGCCCAGGTGGGTCTGGAAAGCCTCCATGCTGCAAGTCCCAGAGCAACCTGTCTCAGTGCTGTTATCTGCATCCTGAATTTTTCCTTTCTCCATATATGGAATCTCTCCTGTTTTAATGACCACTGTCTCTTGTTCTCCTTCTGTGCACCTCAGTAAATAGCCTAACTTACCAAGGTCCCACAGCTTCTCCTCATCATGCAGGTGCTCCAGCCCCCTGACCATATTTGGTGGCTCTACACTGGAATCACTCCAACTTCTTGTATCGGTGGACCCAAAGCTGGATGCAGCATCCTAGACTGTCATCTAAAAAGCACCAGGTAAAAGTGGATCGATACACTGGCCACGCTTCTTTTAATATAGCCCAGGATACCGACAGTCTTCCTCCCTGCCAGGCTGCACTGCTGTCTCATATGTAGTGGGCTGTCTGCCAAGACTCACAGACTCTTTCTTGGCAAAACTGCTCCCAAGTCAGTCAGTCCCCAGCCTGTACCAATGTATTGCAGCTTTGCATTTGTGCTTGTTGACTTACATGATGCTTCTGCTGATGCATTCCTCCAGCCTGTCTAGATCTCTCTAAATGGTGGCCCTGTTCTTGAGCATATTGTCTGATGTTGTCTCCAAAGCTGGAGAGCAGGCATTCTGTTTCCTTTCTCCATTTTGTTGATACAATTATTAAACAGGAAAAATCCCAGGACAGACCCCTGTGAACTCCGCTTGTAAGCAGCCTCCCAGCAAATCATGCACCACTAACCACTACCCTTGGAGTCCAATGATCCAGTCAGTTATTAACCCATACACTACTCTACCCACCAGGACCGTAATGTCCCAACTAGCATACAAGGACTGCATTGCTAAAGACAAGGTAGATCACACCCATCACTCTGCTCTCATTCACAGATGTAGTCACTTCATCATAGAAGACAATCAGTCAAACATCATTTACCTTTGGCAAATCCATGCTTCCTATTCTGAATCACCACCACCTTTATGCTTTCAGAAATGATCTTTGCTAGAAGTTATCTACATCTTGAAGACAGGTGGAACATTTGCCTGTCTAAAGTTATTAGGGATCTTCTTTGATACCATCTTTGAAAGGTCATGGATAGGGTGAGATCTCACAATGACATCAGCCAGCATACTTGGATGCACCCCTTCTGGTCCCATGCACTTACATGGTTTGAGATTTCTCAAGAGATCCATGACTCAAACTTTTTCCACTACTGGTAGTTCCTCTCCTCCTCCAATCTGGTGGTTTGAGGCAACAGAGGACAATTTATTAGTGAAAACTGAGGCAAAACCAGCATGAAGTACCTCAGCTTTACCTGTGCCTGCCATCACTAAGTCACCCACACCATTCAGAAACTAGCCTTATTTTCCATGTAAATTCATTTACTAGTAATGTAGCAGTAAAAGCTCTTCTTGCTCCCCTTGATATCCTTTGTAAGTGTCAACTCTAGGTGGGCTTTGGATTTCCTAACACCACCCCTACATACTTTTTTTGTAGCCCATTCCTGCTTCCACGTCTTATTATACTGCCTGGCTGCACTGGAGGTCAATCATGGGTTACCTGGTTAACTAAGCCAGTCTCCTGATGTTTTACTTGTTTTCACGAGTACAGGGATAAACTGTTCTTGTGCTAGGAGGTTGTCCTGAAACACCTGACATCTTTCTTGAGTTCCTTTGTCCCACTGAATTATCATCTGCTTTTCTGTTTGCTAGGCCTGTCAATCCAAAGCAAATCTTTACATGCTGTTTTGGCTAGTCACTTCATCTTAGAAGACAGTCAGTCAAACATCATTTACCTTTGGTAAATCCATGCTTGCTATTCCCAATCACCACCAAAAATTAATTACTTGAATTTAGAGATTTCCAGCCATTAACAGGAGAGTGACTACAGTCTTACTGGAAACTTACTTGTACTATGCAAACAATCTCCAGTCTTCTATGTAAAATCTCATGCAACATACTTTAAGCATTGCTACAAGACTCCTTGACTGTTACATGTGCCCACACTCTAGTCACATCTCAGTTTGCTGAAGGTAGCCTTCGACATTTCCTGCTTCCAATGCATTGAGCTCATCACATAGCAGGGCGAATGACAGAAACAAGGGTGTGGATCTGAGACCTGTGATTAATAGCTGAGAGTGCTGGTACAAAGCAGCAAATTTCTGGGGCCCGAAACCGAGGAGAGAAGAAGGCAGGAACTGAGGATGAGGAGATCATGTCTATGGTGCAGCTGAAGCAACAGGTAAAGTAATTGGTAGGGAATGCAGACTGGAAACCAACTCTTAATACTTTCCTGCTGTCACTACAGCTATAAAACTCATATAGGGATTCCACTTTCCACTGAAACATGCATAATGGAACAGGTCCAAAAGGCTTAGGTATTGGAGATGAACCAGGCTGGGGCCAACGATGTCAGTTTTCACTTTGTTTTGATACAAAGCAACAACAACAAAAGATATTTTAGAGGAAAAAAAATGTTATGATCATTACAGTTGCACAGATGAGGTTACAAACTTGGAAAAACTGTAGTCTGATCAGCCTTAAGCCCTCCCTCCGTTCTCTTCTCTTATTAACAAGCCTTATCGCATCACCCTAATTGCAGGAATTAGCTTATTTTTTTCCCCACAGGACTCATTAACGTTTATATTGAGCTTGCATCCAGAATGCCCCAGTTACACTAATTACTGCAAAAGCACATGAAGTAAATGCTATATATGTGAGAAGACACAGCACAAAGCAATTTGAGGCGGCATTTACAACACACAAGAAAATGAATACAGTGAGAACAGCTGCATGGCATATTCTTTTCATGACCTTTTTTTTTTTTAAACAATGTTTTCTTTAAAATCTTCATTTGAGAGTGACGCTGTTGTGCAGAAAAGAGAGGAAGAAAAGCAGGGGAGGAAAAAGCATGGAAGGGACGGAGGTTGGCTGCTGAAGTATTGAATCAATAGCAGAGTAGAAAGGATAGGAGGACCAGATGTTGGAAGACAGAAGGCAAATACAATCAGCTTCTGAATTTTAGGACCCCAGATGCCAGAGTCCATCATGTCTTCTGGCTATCAAAAAAGCAAGACAGAGGTTACTGGATCTGGTATCATTCCATGTTCTTTTCTTTATCAGAAAAGAGTTTGGAAGTCCTGGAAAACGCTGTAGTCTGTTCACTGCAAGTATCTTCCAAGCTACTGCCATTATAGCGTAGAAAAGAAAGAAAGAATTCATGAATAGATTGATATTGTCTTGGAGGCTTTCTAAGGCATCCAATGAAATGATCCATCAAAGAAATAAAATTGTTGAATGTTTACCGTAGGAAAGAATATTGTTCCCATTGGAAAAACACCTATTGCTTTAAAATACAATGCCCCCTACAGCTGACACCCAGCCAGCGGCAATACATAGCAAAAGAAACCACAGCTAGGAAAATACCTTCTGCCTACTACAGTTAGATAACAAAATAGGTTAACTATTGAAGTGTGCCTTACATGAAGATCAGTCCAGGTTTCAAGTTCTGGAAGAATATGAAGCATATGCCTATGTTACAAACAGTAATTAAATGGAAGAGATGGCCCACGATCCACCTCCCAAAGCTAGGGTCTAACTGTGGCCCAGCTTCCAATGAATGCTATCAACTAGAACCAAGAGAGTCAGACTTCAAATAATCACAGAAGCTATTCGAATGAACAGTCCCTCTCCACCAAAGTAGCATATCTCTTTGCCAGAAGCAACAGCATCTCTTCTGGCTGGATGCTTCACTGCTTCTTTATTACTTAGCTACCTCCTTTTCTGCCCTTGGTATGCCACAGACAGCTAGAAGTGAAGAGAGCATCCCTTCCTGCTCCCCTGCATTTGATCATCCCTAATTACCCTCCCCAACCCGTTAAACAAAATCCTTAGTTCAGAAAACAGGAGGCTTTGCTTTATTAGAATCGTTCCTCTCTCTCTTGTCACGCACATACACACGCAAACGTTCTTACATCATAAAGATGCAAAATACGTTTTTCCCAAGCCAGTGTTTTCAAAGGCAGTGCTTCCTGTGGGCTCCTTAGAAAAGAGGTTTATGGAGCTGATTTTTGCAAAGCCTGATGTTCCAGTCAGCCAGTTGTGTGCAGATATTGCTACATATTCCTGGCTTAGAAGCCTTCACCGTGCTGTGCCCTTACTGCAGCCTCAGCAACATCAGCTTTCTCTCTCAAACCAGAACATCTTTATCTTCTCCTTGCAAGTAACACAGCTGTAAAAAAGCTCAAGACCTCAGAACTGCCACAAGTCTCAGGTGCTAGAAGCAGTATCATCAGCCACATCCTGAACATCCTAGCACTATTTCCTCTCCTATGTAAGGTGCTTAATTATGAATCAATCTGCTGAAGAGACCATAAACATACACATGCGTGTGAGCACATGGCACAATATTAGGGAAATCAGGGCAATATGGAGAAAGGACAAAAGAGGAGAAAAGGAGGATGACTGGAATCATGATGAACTTGTGTCTGGTTCCTGCACAAGCTTCCTTGTGCACCCAGCTGCCATTTTCCTTGCTCCTCAGATCCCATCTGTAAAAGTGGGGAGCACACCTCAGCAAGCTGTTGTGAGTATAAGACTGGGTGATGTTGCACACCTACAGCAGTAAGCCACATAAACAGACCAGGTAGAAAGGAACAATATCTATTCCTGCAAAATAGGATAAAGCGTACGTACTGAACAGGGTGAGGCAGCTGGGGTGGGGAAACAGACCAGACAGGAATGGGGAGATTCCTACCGGGAATGAGATTCCTGTTTCATACAGAGCTCTTGTCTGTTATTGTTTCCTTCTTTCTCAACCTGCATTTGAAGCAGGAAGACAGGGGAAATGGCATGTAATTCATAACACAGTGCCAGACCCGGATTTACCAAATCTGCCTTTGATAAGCCTCCTGAACTTTCTAAGGCTTCACTTCCTCAACTCTTCCTCAGCCACAAAAAGTATTTACCAGTGGTGCAGTGCTTCTCTCCCCTTCTCCTCCAACCATATGGTGCTCATAGCACTTCACTAATCCAGTAGCTATCTCTACTAACACTTCCTTCATTTCTTTACCATCCCTTTCAGCCCAGCCTTTGCTACCCTTTTGCTTACCTTTAGTAATATTCTACTTCACTTCTCTGGCCATATCTTTCTGATTCAGGAGGAAATTCTAATTAATACCCTCCTGGGAGCTTACCGCTTAAAAACTGCTCATTTGTAACAAGTTAGCAACAAACAAGTGGCAAGGCTTAGTTCGTGAAATTTGCTATTCAAACCGAAAGCAAAGATTTCAGATATCATAGTGGCAAATAGTTAATATATAAAATGATGAGGAAATATATGTAATATATTAAAGGATGCTAAATTAGGTTTCTGGAAGCAAATCCCAAGAAAGGCCTTTTCGATCATTGCACAAGCTTTTGTGCTCTCCTCATCCTACGCAAGCCAGCGATCAGGAAACACCCATACCAAGGGAGACACCTAAAGCCAGACAATCATTAAGCTTGACACTGGGCGTGCCTTCATTAGAGTGCTAGGTGCATGACAGCTCCATTTAAAAAAGATTTAAGATAGCAGTTTACTTGTAAAGCAGTGGAACCCTTGCCACACTTGTCTAAAGCTTTCAACAGGCTCCAAAGAGACAGTCAGATGGGAGCTCAGGCTCCTGAAGCAACTTCTCCATCCCCCTCTCACCATGGCACCATGCTGTAAAGCCAGACTTCTCCTAGTCACTACAAGAGGTTCTACTAATGGCCACACTAAGATCCAGAATTAGGACACTTTAAGACAGACGGTACATTCCCAAGTAGAACAGGTATTGCAGACAAACATTTAAGACTTCATCTCTTCTGGCAAAAGAACACCTTTGGTTTTGTGGTTTGTTCTTTGGCATGCTGCACTCCAACTACTTTACAAAACGTTCACATAAATGAGAAGTGTCGGTTTGACAGAGAACAGCTCGAGAAAATGGTAAGTAAACTGATGTGGATTTTAAGCTGTTCAAGGCTGGAAAGCAGGCATCAGTAAAGTAGGTATCAAGACAACCTTGCAGTAATGTAAACATCAGGAAAAGACAGCTTCTCCTGCCTACATTTTTTTGTTGTTGTTATATTTGTACAGCAATAAATCATACATTGAAAATCACTCCACACACACTTTAGGTTGATAAAACAGCTTTCCACCAGTGATTCATACATTGCAGAGTCAACTCCACCATCGGTTAAGCTTTAAAAGGAAACTACTGTCTTTCAGGGTGCATGAGTTTGCTGTGCTTGATGTGAACTAGAGCCTAGTTAGTCCACAAACAGTATGTTCGTGAGCATCCACAACTCTTACTGCAGTTTAGGATGACAGAAAACAATGCAGCAGCACATTCTGAGATTATAAAACTTAACACACAAGCCAATGCCATACCACCTGTTCAACGAAGACTAAGACCTTCACAAAACTAGCTTAATAAGCCATGTTTCAACTATTTGTTTTCAATATTGAGACAATTGTGGTAAACAATTAAACCTTACCTTCATTCCTTTGGTAATTCCATTTTTCTTACAGACTCCACTTTTTAAGAGGTTATTCTGTTTCTGATGATGATGATGATGTAGATGTCCATTGCAGACAGCACTGGGATTAGCCATCTGTTTAAATTAGTCAGATTCTCAGTTCTTAAGGTTGTCTCAGGTCTTTCTACAGTAAAAAAGACAGTGGGATGAGCAGATAAACTTCTTAGTTAAGGCCTGAAAGGTATCCAACTGGTCTGTCAGGATTTTCCAGGATGAGAGGAGGAACTATCTTTTGCAATATCTAAGAAACTTAAAACTGTTTCTTTCATACACCTTCAGCCCCAGCAAACTAGAATGCGAAATACATAGCAGGAGGTGTGCTCTTAAAATCTCTGAAAAATACTGCTCATTGCTGGCTATTGTATGAACACAGCTTTTATGAGTCAACAAGACTGCTGCAGCTATCAAGAAGTGGGTGGATTCAGAGGCGGAGACATTTAAAGATATATTACCTCTTAAATACCTCCCAGGGAGGAGCATTACATTTTTTTTTCTCTCGATTACATTCCATGTGGAGCTATGTTACTCCATTTAGAGTAGAATAACAAAATGTTTTGAAAACTTAAATAAAGTAATCTTTAAAATTACATGCTTCATTTTATGAAGAGTATACTGGCTGAAGAAAGGATTTTGCTGAGTATAACAGAACATTTTTTTTTCATTTTTTAAAATCTTTTTATATAGGCAGTGATAGATGCAACATTACCCCCCCCCCCCCCAAGGAAATGGAAAGCATTCTAGTATTAAAATGAATGAAATATTTACCTATAACCAGAAAGTATATATTTGGCCCCATCCTACTGACACATGCACACAGGTGCTCACCAGAGTGAACTGTCCCTTTAAAACTCACTTTGGCTAGTAATGGGTTAAATTGCATGGTATTCCAATCAATGAGAAATGGGCTTTTATAAAGTTGATTAATGGGGTATAAACCAGCTAGGCTTTAATCAAATGTGAAGCTACTAAGCAGAATATATATGTTTGCTTTTAAGAGTAGAGTTCATTGATTATGGAAATACTTGCATATATACCTTCTTTGCTGGACAGAACACTTGTGTTTTAGATTTTAGTAGAAAAACATAATAGTATATACGTTCTTGGCCACATGTGACAGAATTTCTTCTTCCCCAAATAATTAAAATTACTGTGGAGACAGATTAAAGGAAAGCTGTATTATAATATCCATTTTGGAAAGCAGTAAGGATGAAAGGCTGGGAAAGTAAAAGTCTTTGAGTATTTTAATTAGAAAAAATAATGATTTCATCTTGCCAATGAAAAGTAAGCAATATACAGAAAATGCAGCCTACAACTGGAATATATGGAATGAAGGAGATTAAATGTTAAATGAGCCACTGTGAAAATACATAAGAAAAACACATTACATTGATTTTGAAAACTTCTTAGCCACCTACTGAATTGCTAAAATGTATTTTCTCTTTTGAAGTGATTTGCAAATTGGGGTGCCTTCAATAGGTAGGGACCAAAAGTTTACAAACACAAGGGAGACCTGAAATGAACTGTATTTAAAAGAAATATGTGTGTTTTCCCTTCTGCATTTTGCTTCATTTCATAGCACTTGGTTGTTTGCAGAGACTTCCATTAAGATCTGTAGAAAAGCTCCATAATACACTATGTAGTAGAACAACCAAAGAAGAAATCCATCCCTAATTAGGTTTGATTTTGATATCCTTGGAAAGAAACCTTTTACCTACATATTCAAATTAATAAGGCAGTATCAGTTTTGGTCAAAAAAACAAAAACAAAACAACAACACATACACAAAAAAAAAAAAAAAAACAACCAACAACCCCAAAGCAACATCTCCCTATCTGACTAAAACCAACACAGCAAGAGTAAAACACTGATGTATTTTCATAGCTATGTAACTTCACAGTTACACCAGATTCAGCACCAGAACTCAGATTTCCTAGTTTTTGTTCTTTTTGGCGTTTTTCCTAGGCAAGAATGCCTCATTTCTGTATGAATCAATCTTTTGTAGGCTTCAGTAAGGTATCTGTGATCATAACTCAGTTATAAATTGTGAATATGTAGTGATAAGATCAATTGCTAGCCATAATTACTGTCCAGGAGTTTGCAAGGAAAAGACTGAGATGAGGACAATGCAGAAGTAGGTGGAATGAACAGTCAAAGTAACACTTTCCTGCATATCTATCACTTATGAGACCCTGATAAATCAAACAAAGTGATGTAGGAGAATGTTCTCTGCACCTGGCAACACATGCCCACCAAGAAGCATTCTTCCGGAAATTATTATTTCCTTTTTTGGCTTTCATGGCAAAACATTCCATTTGTTCAGTCATTTACTGATCATCTCGACTGCATTGTGGTAAAGGTAAAACAAGAAAACTTACCACAGTGAACCAGTGGTTCTTCCCCTCAGCAGCTTCCAGTGACTCAGCTAACACCTCTGCCAGGTACACTTCCCAAGAGACTGAGTACCTTCCAGGGCACAAAGTAATATAATTAACATCTCATGTATGCATTACATTTTTTTCATTCAGGTTTGTGGGTGAGGGGAATCCCTGATTAGATAACAGTTCAGATGATGCAAATTCTCTCTCTAGTCCCAGACTGTCACAGTCTATACTTGTTATCTGCTTCAAGGCCCATGAAATAACATTGCCTTTATAGGAATAAAATAATTAATATGCTATATTAACTTTAGTTTTCAATATGCCTAACACATTTAAGATCACAAACAGGCAGCACTAAAAAGAGGGGATTACATTTAAATGCAAATTTAAATGTGCAGTTTTAAAAACCCCAGAGAACATCTGTCCTTTTGGTTTTCTTTTAACCATACTCTAAAAGCCAAAGCTCACAAAACAAACACCAGTAGGGGATGAGTAAAATTCCTGCCCTAACTCCATTTGGAGCAAATGATTTATAGCATCTGTGTCTGGCCAGATAAATACAGATAATCTGTAAACAGGATGTGGTATTGCTCCTGGAGAAAAAAATGTTGAATTGTACCCTTTAGAGCCCCCTCTTACTCAAAGCCATCTGTTATTCAGGCTTTTACATCCATATCTATCATGCTACCTATTAGCTGCATAAAAATCAATTATTTAAATACATGAGGGCCTACCCTGCATGGGCACTGGAGGACAGACCCAATAATTGTGGGCTGTACAACACCAAAACCACAAACAGCAATACACTTTCTCTTTTTACCATTCTGGAGAATGGGAGGAAAAACTTATTACGCTGACTGTAAAAGAACTGTGTGTATTTTAACAGCAGGGGACCCCAATCCTATTAAGATCATACATGTGCTTCACTTCAGTAGCTTGGGTACTAGTCAGAAGGAACAAAGTTGATCCTTGTACACTGGCAAGAAGGTGGGGAATTCCTAAGGTTATTAGCAGACCACACACCATGTTCCAGAGAGATGTTAGTAAAGTTTATAAGATGTGGCTACAATCACAATAAATCTGTAGGAAAGCCACCAGTCATTTCCCAGGGTCTAGGTATTACTCCTTGCTTTGTCATTATTACAGTATGCCACTGGGTTTTGGCTGACCCACCTCTTGAAATGAGGATAAAAAGCCTTTGCAAAATGCTTGGAGATAAATTGCAGAGGAGCATGGTACTGAAAGTAAGATAGATACAGTTAATTAGCCAAGGTTTAAGAGCAAAGAGGAGAGAAATGACAGGGCAGGGCTCTGTCTAAGCAGTCTCTCAGTTCTGTAGGAAAATGTTTCTGTCGTGCACTACCGTTGTTACACAGGATGGGTAAGACGGTTGACCTCTGCTGATACATTCAAGAAATGGGGACACAAATATTCAACCTTCTGATAGAGTTTTTGCTCAGACCAACCATTGTGTGTCATGAGAGCGGCCACAGGGTCCCAAGCTGTAATAGCGCTACTGGATTATCTACCATTACAAAAGTACAGTGTTGCAAGAAAAGTGTGAGAGCTGATCCCTAGAAAACTGTAATGTCTTAATCCAGAACGATTTCCACAGGATTCCTGTTTATCCCAGAGAACAGTTAGTTATGATATAGTTGTGAAATGGTTTTGCAATCTATCTGCAAGATCCTCATCATTTCAGTTCATGACAGGTACAAATTTACATGCCACAAGAAGCAGTAAGGATCTATGCAGAGGCACCTGCTAGCTTTATGCTTATTTGTGCAGGGCAGATACCAATGTCAAATAGGGACTGAAAAAAACTGGAACACCCAATTCAATTTGTTAAATGTCATAGTTTTTGTAATAATTAAATTAGCAGCAGAGCATGCTCCAGTGGTGGAGAACGGAGCTAAAAAGTCCTCCTGCTATCCTGATCACTTCTCTTACAACAGAAGTCCATATTATTAATTCTGAGTACCACTGAAGACTTATTCTCTGATTAGGATCCCAGTATGTTTGGTACCTGTGGAGACGTGGATATCTGAGATATGTCCTGCCTCAGACATGATCATAAAATCCTCATGTAGTGATCAGTGAGGCTGAAATAAATGGACAGAGGGGAATTATAGCAACAAAGCAAAATAAGCAATTGCAAGTATCATGTATCTGCTTGTCAGTCATCTTCTTGGGTGTCTTTACAGATTCATCCATACTTCCCCAGCACTGGGTATAGGCTAAACTTCCAAAACTTTTACATGGAAGAACCCCTAATCCATGTCTGCTGCTTTAAACCTTGTCTAGCCAACACATCTGTGGGAAAGGGTAGAAATGTTACCCTATACCTGGGTGTAAAACTGCACACAACTGCCGATGGATCTGCTCAAGTGCCCTTGCACAACTGCCCCCTGAAGGATATACAAAATTTGGTCAGGAAATAATCTTAGAGCATCTTAGAACAAAGACCCATGGCACAGGCAGATGCACCCAACCAGCAGTGCAACAGAGAGGACATGGTACAACAGGCAGGGCTCTGCTACGGCAATGCTCCCACCTGGCCTTGCTCAACCTGGAGGCCAGCTGTATGCAGGCTGGGCTGGATCAGCTGCAGGGCTGCCGTCTTCCCGAGTCCTGCAGAGATGATGCAGCTCCACCAGCTTTAAGAGATCCTCTCCCAAGGCATCTGAGAGGGCTGGGACATACTCTCTGCATGCAATTCAGAGGGAATTGTTAATGGCAGCTTGAAAAATTAGGCAGGGCCAAAAGGCAAGGGTGGGTTGGAGTAGCATAGACTACCTAAGTGGGAGGCTGCTTGGGAAGATCAACCACAGGGAAAAAAATTGCATGTTTTACAGCTTAGCTGGTTTATATGAAATTCCAGAAGACAGGCTGTGAGATCTCCAGAGCAGGAAGCTCCTACAAACAAGGTAGTCCTGCATCACTTAAAAAATAAATTTCTGTGAATTCACTACAAAATGCTTATGCTCTGACAGGAAAAGCACAGCCAGCGGTGTGGGCACTGGTGCATGAAGCCATGTCCAGCTGTGAAAGCTGAGCTATCCCTGGCTGGGATTCAGGATCTGAAGTCAGGCTGAGCCAAGCTCAAGACTGAGAGGAGATGAGGATGTTCCAGGCCTGTCCAAAAGGCCAGTGGAAGCATGACTAAGGGCTGGGAAGCCAAAAAACAAAAGGTATGTTATAAAAAATTCCCTGGCTGAAGCAAAAACAGTGGTTTAGCAGCTTTATCCTGTCAGCATATACAAATAAATGACTACTATGTGGATGGAAGAACCTTTTTTCCTGTTTATGTAAACGTCTTTATTTAACTTTTGCCCTCCATGTACATATCAAGTCTTGATAGGTTCCTCAACATTGCTCCTGTTCTAAGGGACACGGAGGTTGCCATTCTGGGGGCAGAGGTCTGTCCTTCTCACCTCAGACTGCAGCTAAATCCTTAGGGGAGTGGAGGCCTCTCTAAGGGTTAATGGATAGGGAAGTGTTACTTCATAGCTGGAAATGTGACTCCAGGCTTCTGAGCAGCACTGGTTTTCCCTCAGAAAAGGCCAGTTACTTGCTACTAGGGTGCAAGAACTTCTTAGGGATCATGGATATATGTACCTAAGAAAAGAAAGTGTATTGTGGAAACTTATAGTCCTTATGGAGAGATCCACAAACTTGAAGGCTGTACCAAAGACTGAATATTCAATTTCATTCCCTATGCTGCAACTGTGAATTTCATTCATGGGCTTTCTACAACCCTGCAACTTTCATTTTTCAACTCTGGCAAAGGAGGCTGGGAAGGAAAAGGTTTTAATTGACTTTCTTTTCTTTTTCCCCAAATGGGCCCTTAAAAAAATTGTTGTTATTTAGTACAGTGATAGCCCAGAAAGATATGTTGGTTTTTATTGCAGAGGTGGACTGTTACTAACCTGCTTTCAGGCTCATAGATCGAGAAGTGGCACAATAACATAGTTCTGTGGGAAGTCACATGCACACAGGTTCATGTAGAAAGGACTTTCACAAAGGAAATAGGAGATTCCTGATTTTTTTCAAGCAGTCAACATTTTCTTCCTCCTCTTTATCTGGACTAGATGATCTTTAGGGTCTCTTCCAACTGAACTACTCTTTCATATACTTTCCCTCCCATCTGATTCCTTGTCTCTAAAAGGAAAAAAAAAATATCTGTAAACTCCCAAAACTCAGCTCTGGGCAGTCCAGAACAGGTATCACCTTTATAATTAGACACACCTCATTAATCCTCTCCAGTTCTTTGCTGGATGGCTCAAGGGAAGCTCTTGGGAAACAGCATGGAGCAGGCAGGGACTTGATCTTTTACACTATCTGAACTTCATCTGTACTGTTTTATTATCACAATCTATTATTTCTATCTTCTCTTCCTTTCAACAGATTTTTGTGGATAAGCTTTCAGTAAGGCACAAAGAGGTTTTGGCCTTCATCCATCCTGCTTGCCCACAAAATCTTCAGAAAAAAAAACCACAGCAGAGTAGCCACAGACAATTCTGAGAATTCTTACTAGATGTTCATAATAAAAAATGTTTGCATGAGGATAAGTAAGGGAAGAGATTTCCAGTTATGATTGCAGGCTGGCAGCAAAGCAGTGATACATACAAGTATTTATTGGGAATCAAAGGTTTCCTTTGATGTGAGTAAAGTTACTGAACTGATCAGAGCTGGAAATCTACAGTACACAGTTATAAACCGATACACCCATTGAAACAATGTGGAGAACTAGGCACCGTGTGTGAACGCTTGTTAGACCATACAAACTGGCAGTTTCATAAGCTTTCAGAAACTTTTCTTTAAGACTATAACTCCTATGAAGACAAGGATGAATTCAGTTTAACAGCTTGATTACACTACCCAGGTTCATGAAGGGATCAGAAAACATTTTAAAACCAAATGACCCTTCTTATCTCAGAAACTGAAGATAAGGGCCAATGAAGCTGAAGAATTTTTCAAAAACTGCTTTTGAAAGGGATGAAGTGCTAATAATTTAAATGAAGATACATTTCTAGCAATTGTGCACTTTGAGGAGAAAGGAGGAAAAGTTTTTCACACCTACACGAAAGTACTTGTTTTCAAAGGGAAGCTCAAACATGGCTGACTAGAACAGATGCTCTGTTTATGCTCTTTGCACACCCCTGGCGCAGAACATATTCTGAATTTGGCTTCCCACCAGCTCTGTGTCTTATATTTCAAATTTGTTGTAGGCTTTCCAGACCATTTTACATATGGAACATAGTGGAGCTTCAATCACACCTCCAGGTGCTTATGTAACATTAAAAATTACCTTTAATTGAAAAGCAGAATAGACTGCAGCAGGGATTTTTGCTGTTGATATCAGTGCAACCAGAACTATACTAGTTGTATGTACTAATTAAGTTAATTCAAAGCAGACATTACCTCATGGATTGCCAGACCATCACTCTGATGACCCAAGTACCCCCAGTTGCAGTGGACATACCTAAAAACCCCAAAGTAAACATGTTATACATAGTATTTCTCATTTTAATATTGCATTCTGTAAAACCCACACTGCATTGAGTATTCCAGTTGCTACAGGGAGATGTGCTGAAACCTTAGTATACAGTGGGGTAAAATGGTGATACATGAAATAATTCCAGCTGTTTTACGCACGTGAGTTATGCAGGACACTTTATATGTCCAGATGTCAGATCACCTGATTGTTGGATGGCTAGATCTTTGCTTAGGTGTACTGTTTCTCTCATTTTTTTCTTTTACCACTTAATGCATAGCTGTTAGATAAATTCAGCATATTTCTTGTTACTCTCAGATGTGATTCCTTCTTCAGTTAGGGTTAAAAATCTCATTCTTCTCTTGCACTGTAGTAATACATTATTTCCTTAAGTCACTACATGTCAGTGGAGTTACAGCAGTGTAAATAAATTGCCAGTCATGGCCGATATATTCAATTTCTAACTACTAATGTAGTGGACTTGTGAAAAAAGAGATTAATAAATCCATAAATGATTTATTATAGATCAGTAAAAGATGACAAACAGGCTCATTATAACCAGACCTAAGTTTCATGTATTAGCATGTGCACAACATTTTGGATGTTATTCTTGAATTGATAAAGAAACTATACATTTCAAATTTTCAATTTCTATGCAGCACCATTAATGATGACACCTACTATTCAAGACAGGGTTTAGATAAAATTTATAAAGTACACCCGGTTTTTCAGTTTATAATTAGCAATGCACACCTTAAATAGCCTACGTCTGCACTAACTTGATCATTTAAACACTGCAGGCTAAGTTTTGCGTAGAAAAAACATCAGGCATTCAGGTAGCCAACTGAAGCTTATGGATAATTTTGGAGGTCAATTAATCTTGGGGTGCTACATCTGCCTGAACTGTTTTGATCTATTAAAACTTAGGATAAAGACCTCTACTCTTTTGCTGTTATTACCATTATTTCCATAATCTCTCTCTTCTTTTTCCAGTGTTCATAAGCTGAATAGTATATAATAATATCTTTAATATGCGCTAAAAGTTCACATATACCCACAGATTTTGAATATTTCCTTTGAGAAATGAAGCTTCTAAATTCTTTTATTTCCCTTTTTATTAATTTTAACATAAAACTGAAATCTCAAACCACCTGTTCTCTGTATTAAAAGCCTGCCATTATCATAACCTGATCAATAGAAATCCAGTACAGTCGTACTTTCCTCTGAAAACACCTACTTAGCTTTACCGTTTCCAGTAGTTATGTTGATTTCAAAATTATTTTACCATTGGTTGTCATGACTTACTGGATACAGCCAACATCAACGATGGAAATATCATAAAGCATGTTTAAAATAATAATGATTTTAGTCATTCTCCTTTCCAAAAGTTTCAGATGCAATTGGGTTGCATTCTTAAGCACTAATGCAAAACCTGTTAGCGCTTGATAGTATCTTGTTACTGAAAGCTGGAAACCTCCTGACCAAAATTTAAGTCCCATCACCCCCAAAATCATACTTAGCAGCACAGACCTTGTCGCAATATTTTTCAAGTACTACTCTAGAATTTTCAGAAGTGAGATAATTTTTCTGAATTTCAATTTTCAAAGAACTCTGCTAACTCTTGAGTTCAGGGAGCGACTCATATAAACTAAGATCATTTCAGATAGGCCGATGGAACTTGCCTCAAGTAATAAGACAAAATACAATATAAGCTACTGTACTTGTGGGGAAAACGCATTGGAAATTACTATGTTGGGTAAAGGGTTAAACTTTAATATTTGGGGAATTGTTCATACACTTTGTAGCAGGCATATTAAATGGTGCTCAGGTTAGGAATCTAGACTAAATACAATGATGAAATAGAGTCCTCTAGAAGCACAAGAATTATGAGCTTACCTTCTTTCACTCATCAGGCAAGTGGTCTTCTGGCAAATGACCTCAACACTGACAGAGCAGTCAAGAGTAAAACACTTGTAAAGCGGGTGATCTGAAGTGTATCCAAATCTCACTTTCCAGTCTGAAAAAACAAATAGGTAATTTTATTCACTTTTTATTTACCAAACAAACAATTTTACACATTTTAAAGTTTCTTTTCATTTTGCTTTTTGAAATCTCAGCATTGTAAATACTTTCATTCCTTCCAAACTGTAAGTATGCCCTTGTTAAAAACATGTTCACCAAGCCACAGAAGAAACTTCATAAAGACTCATACCAATAAATAACTCATACCAAAAATTTGTATTTGGTGGTCTATAACAATCTGTACCACAGGCCCAAATAAAAAAATCCTAACAAGTTTCCTTTCTTTTGGAACAAAATCTGTTTTTCCTTAGTTACAAATTGTGCCCTTCTTTATTCTCTCATTATGTACAATAAGACAAAATGAAAATGGTTGCAAGCCATAAGCACATGAAAATACTGTCTCCCTGGTTCCTTAAGCAACATTAACAGAATTTGTTCTCTGTATGTATTGAGATGTCAATCAGCTGTGAGTGCTCATAACATTAGGCAAATGCTGGAATTTCTTTTTTATATGGCACACATATCTGCTTAGGAATTTGTACGCAAACCAAAGAAATGTTGTGGCACCTGACAATTTAATATTTTTGTAAGGATTAAGACTTCCTAAGTTGCACAGCTGATACAGTTCTGTCTCTATCCCACTGTACAAAAAGAAAAAAAAATCTTACTGGAATGTCATAGTCAGGCAAAATCAACAGTAATACAGAAAACCTGACCAAGACAAAAAGAACATCGCAGTAACCAGAATTCTACTGCAAAAATACAGCAGTAAGCACCAGGAAGTCTAGTATATCCTTCTGCTCTAGCTTCTTCCACATACAAGTATCATGCCACTACTACATTCTTACCTAGTGTTTGATCATAAAGTCAAATATGCAATTCTTACTCCTTAAATGAAGCACTTCATGTGATTAGACACAGTGAAGTCAATAGAGTAACTCACCCAAGCCAAAGGGTGAAAGAACTTTACAAACACCAAGGTGATTGCAAAACCTCTTTCTTGGGCCACTTCTCTACTGACCTCTTTCATCAGCAACGTGATCCAGAGGCATTTAACCTCTGTAGCTGTCCAAGGCAGACTTGAGTCTCTTTTTCCGAGATCTCCTGCCAGTCAGGCTAGTCTGTTCACTGGTCTCCATAATTTGGAATAAGCCAGCATGGTATTGTCATCATTTCCAGTTGCTGACGTAATGAAAGGAGCAGGGACAGCTCTATGCCATCCGTTCCTTCTCTGTGTCATCACCGAATCAATCCAGGTACGTTGTTCTTAGCAACAAACATCTGAAACATTAAGACAACTGATACTTGACCCGGAACACAAATCTCCTCAGTATTACTAACGAAACTCATCCAAAAGATGTAGCATTAACATATATTTAATGATGAAATTTCAGTTTCTGAGCAGGAAATTACGAAGAGATTTCACACAAAGCCTAGTTTCTGAGCAGGAAATTACAAAGAGATTTCACACAAAGCCTAGAGGTTATTGTTCATTGTTCTTGTAATGTAATTGTTCGGTGCTTCCAGAAGTGTGAGATTTATACAGGCTCAGATGAGAACTAGTAATGCTACCCAGTTTAAAAGAAAGTAGCATTGTGAAATACCCAAAATATATTTTTTGATCTAACAACAAATGGCTACATTTTGCAATTCTTACTCATTCAATGAAGCGCTTCATGTGATTAGACCTATTGAAGTCAATATAACTACTTACCCAAGTGGTTGTTATGCTTCAACACCTCTATTAGCATTACTAAACTTAGTGACATGATAGAGTAAATTGTTTGCCTTCCCCATTGCCATTGAACAAATCATTTCAAGACGTGGCATAGAATTAGACTGTGTTAAACGTGACTCCATACATGGATTAACTTTAGTCTCATTTCCTGTTGTTATTGCCTGTATTTTTGCTATTCATTATTTCAGTTCTGTCCATTCTCTCTCTTAGGGAAATACGTGTTAAGAGAGAAAAAATGTCTGTGTTGCTTATCAATCATAATGGTAAAGAGCCAGTAGGTAGGTTGCCTTATGAAAACTAAGATTTTTTCCTTCAGCAGACTGATGATACTTTACTATTGTTGACAGTTATTTCAAACAGACAGAAGAAATCAATTACTGTTCATCTTACTAACCTGCTATAAAATTTCAAATGGTTTTCTAAATACAATTCCTTATATTTTCAGTTTGGCAGAAATTCTTTTGAACTTTAAGAGTTTTGCTCCATCTATGGCTTTGTGACCTAGTTGCTATTTTGTTTTAACCAGGTTTAGCTGTAATTCTTTCCCAATTTTGTGCTTCTCTCAAGTCAATGAAGCTCTGAAGAGGTACCATGGGATAGATAGGAGGATAAGAGTCTGAATGAGAATTTAAAAATTCATCCTAGAAATTGGTCTCAATTTGCAGATGGGGCAATATTGCAAAATGATCCGAAAATCTTTTAAATCCACAAAGTTCTGAGAGAGATGGTTTTAGAAATTTGTTTAAGCCTTGCATTTAATTGCACTGTAACTTTATTTAAACAACAACAACAAAAATATGTTTCAGTTCCTTACTTGGGGTTATTTGTTTTTCAGATTTAGTGCACAAGTCTGAAACACCCTATATTTGTTACAGAAGCTTTAGGAAGCTGAACAAACCCTGATGTTCCAAAAATACTGCCATTTTTCAGGAGCTAGGACTCCAAGATTCAGCTCAAAGCTGGTACGTAAACCAGAGAATAAAATCATCTGAAGGAATTCCAGAAGAGCAAGTTCTCTTTCAAGATATTAACTTCAGTTGTGGCTTTTTCATTAAATATGCTCACATTTTTACAGGAAGCGAATTTATGATTGAAGCCTTTTGCATGTTGCGCAAAGACACTGAAAAACCAAAACTTCTGTCCTATGGCATTCATTCATTCATTCCTATATTCCATGTGACCTTTAATTGTTACATTATGCAAGGTAAGTTTGACAGACCTCAAGAGAGAACTGGAATCAAGTGTTGTGTTTTCTAGTCACTATGGTTCTGTTGAAATAAGTCCCCGTGTCAAACAAAGAAGAACGTATTATAATATCACTGGAGAAGGCTAAACAAGTAGGGCCTTAGAGCACTTTTAGCCAGGCCTCATTCCACTGACCAGCTACGTGCATTCATCCCTTAGCTTGGGAAGTGACTTCTCCAGCTATCTTTAGCAGCTTGGATTTCCAAGCAACCTTTTCAGTACATGATACTGTAACCCAGGACAGGGGTCTTGTGCTGTTTTTGTTTTTTTTTTGTTTTTTGTTTTTTTAGATGTTGCTTAAATGTCAAGCTAATAAGTGATCAGCTACAGGTTGCTCTGACACTGGTACATGTCCCTCAGTTCCAGAGTTTTCACTACAGCTAACAGACATCTAAGACAGTGTTTTACCTTTAAAAGTTTCTTTCCTCACCTGCTGTTCAATAAGCTGGCAAACAGCAGCTGACATCATGGATTTAGTGCAGCATTAACGCAGTTTTTTGCATATCATTTACCTCTCTTCAGTGGATGAAAACATGCTAGAAATAGAACAGAGATGACTCAATATTTAGATGACTCAATATTTCTCATCAGGACAGGCAAAACTGAATACTCAGCAGGGAAGGGTGCTAGAATCCCTTTTCATTGAAAGAAAGGTGGATAAAAAGGGGTGGAACAGGGATAGAGAACTGACATTCTGGAGAATGACTTGTACTATCCTACCTCTGTGAAATAAATAGGAGAGCGGCCTTACCCTTCTTTCCTTCCCACAGCAACTGCTGTGCTCCAGACCCTCTTAGCCTCTAGCAGCCAATTTAGCTCCCAAAATGTCTTGTCCTGGTAAGGCAGACAGCCAAGCCAAGCCATTGCCATTTTAGTATCCCAGGTGCCACCTGCCCTAGCTTACTGCCTCTGTTACACGTTATTTATAGAATCATAGAATTTAAGGCAGTTCTTCAACAAATCAGTAGTAGAGTATGTGCTACTCCCTGTTGTGTAAAAATTTCCAAGTTCTGATACTGTTTTTACCCCTTTTTAAAACAGTGTAAAAATGACATCCTTATTACTAGATTTCTGAGGCCTGGAGACACCACTAATCTTAGATCTTAGATAAGTACAATTTTATTCAGAGAGGTTGGGGTTCTCCTAGTATGTACTCTCTTATGGAGTTAGGTTTGACTAAAGGACCTCTCCGAAAAGTTCCCTGACTTAACCACAATTCCTCAACAGTGGAAAACATAATGCTTGCTGTAGCAGTACATTCAGGATTGCCCATGTCCGGAGTTTGATGTGTAAGACAAAGCCACAAACACAGAAAGAGTAGTGCCATGTAAAAATAAACTTGAGGGAAAAAAAATTAAAAAATCCTGTGATAACTCTGCAGGAAGGCATAACCCTTGTCCTGGGATGACACATACAAAGCTCTGTTGGCTTTAGGCACTCTGTTCAGACTCAGACTTACACTTTTAAAGACTCAGACCAGAATCTATCTAGGCCTAGTTAGAGATTGCTTGTATTCTCTCTAGCTGAATCCACTGTGTCTTTCCGAAACTGGACAAGAAAATTACACATCCATCCAGACGTCAAAAACAGAATATTTCAGACTAACCTTCCACATAGTTGTTAGGGCAATGCTTTAAAAAACTTTAGGAAGTAGTATAATTAAAGAGAAATACAGAATTTCATATAGTATAGAACAGCAAGCAAATCATTAATATAATTACTCTTTTACATATGTGCTCAATTAGAGTTGTTAGTAGACTTTACAAGAACTCAAACCAGCATTCATTATCACGACTTTTTAATAACACAAACCACTTTTGCACTGAGTCTTTTTTATCTAACTGTAGTCATTTCCAGGATACCAAAGCTCTTGCAAATATCGCAGCCTTCCCACAGTTGCATACTTATGTACCTTTACTACTTCGAGTATTTCCATTCAAATCAATACAGCTGCTCACAACATAACTGTAAGGCTGAGAACAGCTTTTGTAAGACACAGTAAAACTCCTGACCATTCTTATAATACTTCTCTATATCTTCTCCTATTTCAAATCACAATCGTTAAACATAGTTATAGCTTGGGTTCTAGAGAGTCTTCCTTCTAGGTTTTGTCACAGCCTCCTAAAGAATTCACAGCGTGACTCTGTCCCTGAGCATCCCCTTCAATAAAATCCAAGTTGCTTTGCTATCTTGTAATAATATAAAAGCTAATTATTACTGAGATAACACCAATACACCAATACTGTTCATACAGAACACTAGGTGATGTAAGGACAGAAGTCAGGATGCTACCTTGTTTAAGCTTTTGTTTAGACCTCAGGGCAGACATGATGATGGTCCTGATGGGCGATACTAGGATTTGCTAAATCATTCACCAGGACTACGAAGATTGCCTAGTCAGTTCAAAGTTGGCACTCTTAAAATGTCTCCTGTTGACAGGACTCACATTTGAGCTAGATATTTTGAGTGGATTCTCCTTCTGCACTCAGCATTGTCAACTGGCACAGTTTTATTGATAGTCTCATGATATATTTTTTTCCCCTCCTTCCCTGTAGCCCTTTCTCCTGAAGCACTGGGACTTTGTGAACCTAGCTTTATACTTTTTTTGTTTGTTTTGTGACAGTATAGGAATAGTTGAGTTAGAGCTTTTTGTATTTTCATGAGTTCATGGCCCAAAGGCAACAACATGTTCTCTTAATGAAAACTGAGATTTTCAGATGACAAATGGCTGTGGGAACTTCACAGATAAACAACCAGTACTGTGAGATCCATGTTGAACCCGAAGCCTTGGCAATTCTGGGTGTGCAGCATTTGGTAATATTTCTTACCCTCTGAGACAGAGTTTGAGTGTTTTTTTTCCCAATAAGATCAAGTTAATAAATTGCATTTTTCATTTACAACTGACCTTCTACACTTGCATTTTATTTTCATAGCTTAGTTGTAGATAGGAAGCAGTTCACATTATTATTTCTACTGTCCAGGGAACTAAAATCATATTTTCACAGAGTTTTTCTCTGTTTCAATATTTCTTTTGGGTCAAAACCAAAATCATTTAGAAGTTTCTTTTTTCTAAACAAACACTTATATCCATTGTAGTTACCAATTTTTGTTTATATTTTAAGTTTGGCTCTAGAGAGAGAAGATTCCATAATCGATAGCCTACTTTTACAGTGGGAGACAATTTCAAATTCATTCTCTGCCAGACTCATAACAGAACTTCTCAACCCTTACATGCAGCAGGGACTGAAGCCACCAGGTTTGTTGTCTTTCACTCTCCCGCAGTACAGCCAAATACAATTTTATTCATGTTCCTCTGAGGAAAAGAATATAGTGAAACAGATGCAGAAGGATACAGAATTAAGTATTGTTTTTGGAAAATAACTTCTGAACTTCCTGAATCTTCTGCTCCTCCGAGTTTTATTATACTTCTCATTTTTAGCAGTTCATAGCATATTTGTTGAAATAAATATAGCACACAGTAAAATCAGTTATAAATCCACAGGATATAAGCTTCAAAAATTCATTCTCTTTAACTGAAAATTATTTAGATAAAATGTAGTGTTTTTATTTTCTTTTCTTCTCCAATGCATCCAAGTAATATATACTAAAATAGCACACCACATAGTGTAGGCTCTTTGCTGTAGCTGTCCTGGTGCTCACTCTTAAATTTCATATCCAGTAGGATTAATGACAAGCAGATCTCGGTGAGGCACAAGCATTAAACAAAGTCTGGAAAAGCACTTGGTATAGCTATTTCACTTATTCCGGTCTTCTGGCACTTGCTAAGTTATACTCCCCAAACCAGTAGAAACATGAAACGGAACATTTTCTGACACACTGTATGGCATCAAGATATTAGCATAAGTGTACACTTTGTGTGTATTAGCTTTCTACAGAGAAATAATCTTTTTATTTAGTAGGATGGTACAGACATGAAGGCTCATTTTCATCTTTATCAAAAACCTGTTATAGAACTGGAGGAATAAAAGACTTTAAAAGTACTCAGATGAACGATCTTGTACTGACCTCTGATGGCTTTAAGTGTGTATGACAGTCCTGAAATTGTGCCTAGGAGCTCTAGTGCTCTGAAACAATAATGTTGACATGACAAGAAACAGGCTCTTTCAAGATGTAAACCAAATAATTTCTAAGGGTGTCCTGGGATAATTTTTGCTTTGCACCACCATTCTCTTTTGAAGGTGAGGTGAAAATGTGTACAAGCCAAGGTAAGTGCTTGCAGAAAACGTTATTTCCAATGGAAATCCTGTTTCTGTCTTACAGCTCTTCAGAAATGTCTCCAGGTTTTATTAACAAAACAAAACAAAAAAAGTTCACCTCATTATTTCTTTATAAATGAAATAGTATTTCTGATCACAGAGCAGAAAACGTTTGAAACAGGAAGAAACTACTGTCAAAAAGTTTACGTCTGCCAAGTTCACAATACACCACCTAAAATACATGATTCCTAAGGTGTGGGGAGCACATGAACTTAAATCTTCATCAGTAGGGTAGAAAATTATTAGAAATCTTTTGAATGTGCCCACCTGGGCCACAGAGGGAAAAAAGAAAAACAAGGGGTGGGACAGGAGAGAGGAGTGTTTTCAGTCCAGCAAGATTTTCTCCCAGGGGTTTGTGCCTAAGGCAAACTCTGAGAATTGTTACATCTTTATCCAGGAGTCTTATTAGCAGCAACTCTGAGAGCCTCTTGAGTGGAAATACCATTCTTTATTATTTAAAAAATAAACAGGTAAAAACCAACCAACCAACGAACAACAAAAAAACCCACCTGGATCTTGTGAAGATAGCCTAAACAACCCTGAGAACTGTGCTCAGGGCTAATGGGCTTTGAGAATGAAAGAAACAAGTGCCTAGGTTCCCTATCTGCAGAAAGAAGCTGGCAACCCAAAAATTGACTTGAGTATCTACCAGGGACGGTACAAAAGCAACTCTACCTACATACAGTGCAATGGCAGCCATGGAACACAGTGTGAAATCGTCAAAATCTCTTCCGCCTTTTTCAAAAATGCACCAATGGGTTTGCAAGAAAATGAGTTGTAGTGTACAGTACCTTTCTGAAAAACTTCTGTTTGGGGGCCATCTGCTCCCTTTTCTGTCCAGAGTAACATTTGTTGACTCAGGTGACACAAGATATGAAATAAAAGATGAAGCTTGATTCTCTGTGCTTATCTTGAATAGCCGAGGAGCGACAGGCTTTATTCCCTCTTGGTTCATGGTGTCACAGAGTGAGGCACAGCTGAGTAAACAACAGGCCCCCATTACAGCTGCACAGGATGGGGCATAAGCAATGGACACAGGAGCAGCACTCTGTACATCAGAATTTCTGCTCACTCCTACGTGTGGTACTTTCAGTAGACAGGTTCATGAAGGTGTAGTAGAGGAGGTGATCTGGCCTCCTGTCCTGTAGTACTTGTGGTGGCACCCTGAACTTGTTGGAGTACTCAGAACTGACAACGGCATCACACACACAAAGCCACCAGAACAGCCAGACTTGAATCTTAATACGTGACCAGTGTGTCACATCTGTGCTCCATCTCAATTCCATATGCACCAAAGCTTCCTACCAGACACTGGTTCAATATTCTTCAGAAGTGATAAAAAGAACTGCATTTAGCTGAAAGTAATCTGATCTCCGAATCTCACTGAAAAAAATGTCATTTCCAGAAGGAACAACTTCAGAAAGCGGTGGAAGATGAGAGCTTTTCTCCCTCAATAAAATCAAGAGTTCACTGTGGAGATCCAGTGATAAGGCATTGGAGCCTTATAGCCTAATAGCTCGTGGCAGATTTCACTAAACTAATAATCTGGCATAATTAGGAGTCAATGTATAAACCATGAGCCCTCACATTTTCACGTTAAATTAAATGTGGATGTTCAACATAGATTTCCTCCTGCCAGTTGGGCTTTCATAAAACACAGCACCAGGAATATTTTAAATTAAAAGAGAAAGACAAAAACTCTTGGCCTCTATAATTGGTTTGAAAACTCCTTGGTCTTAAAGTTGAGCCCAAATCATTTATTTCCATAGAAAGACTCCCATTTATTTGGGTGGGCACTGAATCAGGCCCTCGAAGCTCAAAAGCATAGATGGAAACATTAAAGCAGCTACAGAATTTCCATCTTGTTGGATAGTCTGACTTTACACATCTTTTCCCCTCCCCTAAATTTTGGGAAAAAAATCAATATCTTGATATACTAAACAGACCAGTAATTCTGAAATGCCTTTAATAATTTGATGATATTAAACCTGAAAATATGGCATAGCATGCTGTCAAAATAAAAGGAAATGAGAAAGTCAGAAGTAAGCCAGAAAATGCAAACAAATCAATTCATTGATTTTGGAAACTTCTACAAACATATCTGTCAACAGTATATTTGTGACGGTAATTGATCTGCAGAAAAATTACTATTTTGATTAAACTACAACTTTCCAAAAGGAAACAAAGGCAGCAGTCACAGCAGTCTTGGCACAGCAACCCTGATACCCTAGGCATTGCCAAAAGCCTTTCTTGAGTTACAGATGTTCAGTTCCTCTGCAGGGAAGGGGCAACAGGGATTTATGTCAACTTCTTGTTGATCATGCAAGGCCATTTAGAGACTGTTTCAGTGTTTGATTTAAATTTGAGGAGTCTCAATTCTGCATAATCTGACTGCATATGAGGACAGGGACTCTAAAGGGTGAACATTGCAGACAGGATCTGAATCATTCAGAAAAGCTCTTGCTAATCACGGCTAGATGGAACCTGATACTGAATAAAACACTTTTATTCAAAAGCACTTAAGCCTATAGTAGCCACTGAGAAAAAGCCACCGTTGAGAAAAATCTCTCAGGAAATTTGCAACATACTCCCCACACATATTTCCATCTTCTTTGAGACTTTTTTTTTATACTGCCAGAGAAATTGGGCATTACTAAAACTGAGAACCTTGTTTGTATGATCTATCAGACTTATGTAGCATGCTGAAATACTGCTGTTTGCAAATTTTGAACACAGGCAGGTGGAGTTCTATGTGAGAAAGGACAGAGTAAAGCAGACATGAAAGAACATGATCTTAGCTTACATTGCTTAGCTTTTGAGATGCGGGTCACATTATGTGCTATAAATTGAGTGAGAAGATACGGCTGGCTCAGCACAGCAGTTAGGTGAAATCTAAAATCAACAGAGAAAGTATTCATTTGCAGGTGAAGAAACATCATATCCTGAGTGACTAGAGTCACAATTCCTTTTGCCAGAGAAGTGGTGAGAAGTGGTGTCCGGGTGGCACCTGCAGATCTGCTGCTGCACAGACAGCAAGCATCAGTGGCTAACAAACCTTTGAATTATAGTTCACACATAGACACGCTTCAACATCCAAAAGCGTACCCATTTCAGTTCTTACTTTAATAATAATTGCAGTTTAAAGTGGCCTGAAAATATACAGTGTAACATAAATGCATCTAGATATTTTAAAATTAAACGACACACACATGTGCACACAGTCTTTTATGTTGGCTTTAACTTCTACCTTGGCATGGATTGTGCCAGCTGGAAGGTGGATTAATTTTGAACACTGTAATTTAATACTAGAAATTCAAGCATATGTCTTCAGTTACTGGAGCATCCTTAATACTGAGAGTGATTTATAGAACATAAAAAATTAATAAATATCTTGGGTCAAATTATTGCTTATTTGAATGCCTTTTACAGCAAAGCTTCACAAATCTATCACAGAACGTACAGATCACAGTTCATTTTCTGGGATAATCACACAATTAGCAGGAAATTTGGCCAATTTATAAAAAATGTGGTTATGTTTTTGCAAGCACGTGCTTAACCCAGAAACCAAAATTCAAGTGAGCAGAAACCGAACTACCAGTTTTTTCACAGATTGATGCCACTGCAAGAGTACATCTAATCAAATCTATACACAAAACTTTTTGAAAGAAGATAAATTTTGTTTTTACTGTTAAGTGTAAGAAGTACAACTCACTTCATACATACGTAAGATTTTCACTTTTTTTTCTAATCTATATTGGAAAGTACTGGAAACTCAAACTTCCCCACCCCCCTTAGTAAACAGAAAAACTTTACAGGTAAGATGTTCTCTAGAAATACATAAGATTATTTGAGCAGAAAAAACTCATGCATTTTGTTGACCTCAAAATTACGGTCATCCTTGTGATATTATAGAGTGAATCTATATGCTAGAAAGAGTTTTGTAATCCTGTAGCTCCCTTAAGGGCATTTGAAGCAACTTAACTGAAATGTGGGTCGTTGAAACATTTCAAAGACAGATATCAGAGAAGAACGAGTACGTAGCTGAATTTTTAGGAAAACGGGTGAGAGAGATGTTTCCAGGTTAGGAAAGCACAATACACCAAGATACACCAATCAATGTTAGCACCTAAAATATCCTGCTATTTCTTCTTTATCAGTATAGTCAGGAAATTCTGGGTGATATGGGAATGGAAGAAGAATTAAATTATTTTCCATGGACCTGCAAAATATTATGCAGACTTTTTGCCAATACACAGCGAAATGAAGACATTGAGTTGCACAGGAATAGGGTCAGGAGCCTCGCGTACTGTACATTTACATTTGACAGGGAATAGAAACAAACAAGAATCATGGGTTATTGAGTCCTATTTAAGAGTAAGAAAATCAAAAAATCTCAGGCTGCCACTCTGGAGTGGAAGAATTGTGCAAAGATATCAAATACTGTTCCTATGTTAATTACACCTGCTTCAGTGGAGAGCAGCTGACAGTGGCACAGGAAGCCCACAGCTGGATGAGTGCTTTAGAAGTAACTAAGCCTGAGCAGGTACATCTGGTAAGGAGAACAGCAGAATGCCACATACCAGTGAATCACATTGAAATACACAATTGAGTTATGAGCCAGGAAAAGGAGGAAGATTGCTTCCGTATGGGAAAAGGTAATTACTTCTAAGATAAGTACTGTACCATCAACTTTGTGATCTCCATGCTAGCATAACTTAGGAATTCTGTGGTTAAAACAATTTAATCAGTATTCAAGATGTATTCCGTTTCAGCTGGGGTTATTGGCACACACATGAAGTTGCGTGAAGGAAAAAACCCACAAAACAAAACAAAAAACATCGAAACAAACAAAAAAATGCCAGTGTACTTCACTTTTACTGTGAGATAAATTCAGCTAAGCCAACCGTAGGCAGATGAATAGTGCTGATCTCAAAGCAAAGCGTTTTGCCTTCACTAGGCTTTATTTCATGAAAGCTAAGGTGTGTTAGTTACCCTTTTTTTTTTTTTTAATCTATTTCAGTCATAGTGAGGACAAGCAGTCAGTTTAATTCAATGCAAGGTAAGCAGCAAGGCTGTGCCTAGATAAGAATATAACACTGGCCTTACATACCTAGCCAGAGGCAAGCACCTGAAGTGCTTGCCTGAATCTTCCTCTTTCGCATTTGTAGCGACATAATCCACATTTGTTATCTTACTCTAATGAACTCATCTGTCTTGAGCAATGAAGGTAAAACATTCCTCTGTTTCAGTTTTGGGGTCAAAGGCAAAGCCTGCAGAAGGTTTTAAAATGATCCAATATATTAGGAATCGCTGGGAAATTGTTCTGTCCCATTTAAAAAAGGGTTTGCTTTGCTCCCAAATTTCTGAAGGGTTTTCTTTTGCTTTCAGTACACATACCAGAGATTTTACCTCCTTCTGTTGAATCTGATTTACCTTTCCCTTGCCTTTAACACAAACCGATACATCAGTTGCCATTTACATATCCCACTCCACATTACTTCAGAGACTGAAATTTTTATGTAGGATACAACCTGTGCCTTCCTCTGAAGTTCCCCAGGAGCTTCTGTAAGCATCTCCAAACAGCAGTAGTCAGCAATTTCAAAACCAGGTCATTTAAATTAAAGCAAAAAAAACCCAAAAAAACAGGCTTTATAGATTATAATGGAAGCAAAGTCATGAAATTTATATTAAATATAACATAAAATCAGAACCAGACTAGACCATCGCATTACAATTTGCTAACTAAGCAAAAAATAAACCTTACATAGCAGAAAGGCCAGCCTTTCTTCAAAACAGCACACAATCTGCCAGGTATCTCCTCTGAAACTCTGTAACCTTTTTCTTACATTCTCCTGGGGCCCCGTGCTCAGGTGAGAAGACTTGTCATTTGCAAGTGGGAAACACTGATTACTTCCATTCTAACTATTGCATATACTGAGCCTGGAATGCCTTTCCAACCAAATTATGAACAGAGTTTGGACTGAGACTATGAGATTTACCTCCAATATATATTGTGAATATTTCAAGGTGACAAGGACATATGGTCATATCAAAGAGTAAATTGGATTCTCTGCAAGCAGCTATAGAATTTATAATTTAAAATTCTCAAAATTTGCAACCTCTGTGTTAATGAGCTGGCCCACCCCAGCTGGTAGCCTAGTCCTTCCAGCTGTATAAGTTCAGTATCAGCTGAACCTTCCTTCAGAACATAATACTAATTTGCTGATGAGAACACATTGGATAAAGGCACCACAATCTATGTGCAGAAGCTGTCATAGTCTAAACAAAATTATCCCCAAGCCAATCAAACAGAAAAAACACCCCAAAACACAAACAAATCAAAAAACAAACAAGAACTCAGAACGTGAGACTCATTATCACATGGAATGCAATAACCAAGTCCTTGTGTTTGCAAACAGTTTGAATATCTCCACCAAATCAATCACATGTATCAAATATTCACAATGGAGCTCTGCCACAAAATATTGCAAACAAATCGTTAGTGCAGACCAAATGGTATAGCTCTCTGCTCCATTATTTAGCCTAGCCAGTTATTCAGATACCTTTCTTAAGGTTCAAACACCTTGCCCCTCTCCCCTTTAACTTTTACAACCATTGGCTGTTACCAGTTCTGGTGATTTCACTGACCTACAAAAGAACATGTGACAGAACTTAAAACAAACAAACAAACAAAAAAACATAGAGAAAGAAACTAAATTAATTTACAGCCATCTTAAATTACATTGGCATTAACAAGTGACCTTTTACTTCTCTCTAATTTTTAATTGAAATTCAATCTCTTTGTTCTCAGAGGAACACATAGGGTGTGATTTTCAACACTGGCTCAATTTTTTCAGCTTTAAGTATAATTGGCCTCAGCAAGGACAAGAACATAAACAAAACAGGCAAGCCAGGGAAATCCAAAAAAAAATCACCCTCAGATAAAATTTCAGATTAAAAAAACAACAACAACAACCCCACACACTGATATTTCCATTGAATTCACAGAGCTTTGGGGCTTGGTCCTGCGTATCAACATGCAGCTGTAATGGCTAGCGACAACAGATATATGGGAAAGGCATGACAAAATGCCTTCCCATACACCCAGGCCACGGCAACATATCAGGAGTTCTCCTTTCTTTTGTCACCTGGAAGAGTGATAACATGCTCAAGCATTACACTGAAGACTGTGACTTGAGGTGGAACCAGTATATCCACTGTGTTGTCTGTATTCACTAAAAAGATCTAGAGACAGACAGCAGAGTGAACTTACCTCCTTTACATGGGGAGCTAAGCATATCTAAGTGGCAGAAGAACTGAGACAGGTATAAAAATCAGTTTAAAATGACAGTCTGGCACAACATCTCAAGTAGGAGAGAAGATATACTGGCATGGACCCTCAGCATGAATGGCTGTGGCATGCAGCTAGGCCAAGTTATCCTGGGACAACCAAAGTCCCAATTACTGACTGTGTCACTTAGTAATCAATACATTGGAAAAGGTTTGTAATAAAAGCCAATGATGCACAAAACATAAGGATCCACGGTGTCTATCCAAATCTTACACTAAACTCATCATTTTAAAGGGAAATATCATTGTGATCTTCACTAGTGCTTTACAATATATACTGGCAGGTGTCATACAAGTCCAGGGACATGCTAGTTTCCTGTTAAGCACTAACATGCACTTTGAGATCATCTGCATGTTTGCTCTCCCCAAGCAGAGGCTAGTGCTGAATCCATCATTTTTGATGACAGATAGCCACAAAATCTTGAACCACGGGATTGTAACTTGTGAAAAGCTGCAGAACACCGCTATAACCAGAAACATCCTGATGACAACACCTTGCCTGCATCTCAGAGGTCTGCACTACTTCTAGGACCCAAATTCACATGCATACATTTCCATTTCATGGAGTTATGCTCAGCCTGGATTTAGACTGGCCACAAACACCATCTGCCCTTGCAGTAAGCACAGTACTTGTTCCTTTCCGAGCTACTGGCTGCCCACACTGGGACCTGGAAGCCAAGTTTGTTGCTGGGCAATCCAACAGATGGCTGTCTTGCATTTCTTTCCATTAACAATCACATTTGCTATAGAGAAACAACTGTCACTATTCTCTAGAATCTACTTCCAATCATGGTTCTACGTAATTTTACAAGAAGAGGGAATAAGAAACTCCCCAAACTCTTCCACACCTTGTATAGGGACGAAATTTTAACCGTGATATGACTGTTGCACTCTTTAACTATAAGAAGACTGTTACACTTTTTTTTTTTAAATCAGTAAGCCTTCCCAGTTAGTATGCCAGCTTTTTGTCTACTTCAGTTTAAATCTTTTCTACACTCATAATAACAAGAATAAATGCAGACAGATGTACAGCACAACTAGTTAAAACTATCTGACTTACACTACCTAGGAGGTCAGAAAAATTATCCAGCAGATCCACCTGGTCTTCAGAATCTGTAAGTCAGCAGTTATTTATACATCCTAAGTAGATGTGGTTAAAAAAAAGTGAATAATTTTTGATAAGCATTGTAGGCTCATTCGCGAATTATTTATGACTTATTATTAACTCCATATGCATATCTGCATGAGAAACATTTTTAGTCCTGAAGATATTTATGAGTTTAAATGTTTCAAAAATAGTCAGTGAATAATCATCCAAGCTGAAAAATAATATTCCAAGTCATCATGGGTTAGATGTTTTTGGTTTTATTCTCATTTTAACAGATTGAATTATCTAACCATGGTTTAGAAAGAAAAAACAACTAAGGAGACAAATCAGATGCCTGAAAAATTATCCTGTACTTAAAGAAACAGTGGCAGGGAATAGCTCATTAAAAAATCTTTACAATCATTTTCTTTTTTTAGCAAGCATTAGATGAATTTTTGAGCAATTAACACATTCATAGCACACCTGATCAGTTCAGGAACAGGACAAAAGGAAAAAAAAGATTAATCAATTCAATAGTTCATCAAGAATAATTTGAACACTTCTAGTCCATAATGGACTTAAAGATTTACAATTAATCAGCACTGTCAGAGTCAAATTCCCCATGTTCTTTAGGCTTTAAAATAAATTAGACTGTATTCTGGATAACTCCATTACTGAACAGACATAAAAAACGCAACCTGAAAGAGTATTTAGTACAGATTAATGGACAGAAGAACTAAACTTACAGATATTTACATGGATGCAAATTCAAATTTCACTGCATTCATGTTTGTAACTGGCATTCCATAGAAAACATGCACGTTAGAAATATACAAGTATTTCTGTAGTAGTTTCTTCAAAACACATCCACATTTCTTCATCACCCTCTGCCCACAGAAAACTGTGTGGAAGAATCCTAACTTCACCGTTCTAAATGTTTTAGCCAAAAGCAATAGTATATTGGATTTGAAGCACATTCTCTGAGTTTCATGGAATTTACACTCCTTTAGGGGTGGGATTCAAAAAATAGCATTCCACTCTTAGGAAATACATTCAATGCAATATGAAATGTTGACTTTGAGAACCCAGGTGTGAAAACAACATAGGACAACATGATAGCATTTTGTCATTAATGTGCTTATAGTTTTGGCGAGATTATTTGATGGAAACTGAAAAGCAGTTAGGGGTCTTAATTCATTTTTTCAGTTATTTATTTGTACACAAGCTTACTCTTTCTTGGAAAGTAGATTGTTTGCACTAAGATTTTGTTTTTTTAATGAAAAATAGAATCAGTTTACATACAAAAAATAGTTTCAAAGGCAGAATTCTGGGATAAAATCTAGAATCATAATTCAAATTTTTATGGCTCAGCCACTAAGAAAACCGAAACACTACCAGATGTCTAAGATATCATACCAAACTATTACCACCTCTGAAGAGTTTTCAAAATGAAATTATAGCTCAAAGTTATTCAGCTAACCATTCTAAACAACAAATACATTCAGAAAAAAATACCACTAATTCAAAACCAGAAAGCAAAAGTAACATTTATCAAATAAATTTTCTGCTGTTATCACAACACATAGTTCTTCAGTACGTAGCTGTTGGCCATACAAAATTGCTGTGAGGTGAAATAGAATGATGATGATGAATCAAAGCATAAAATATATATATTTTTTTGTCATAAAAGAAAAAAATATCTAGAGTTAAAAATATTCCTGCAGAAAAAAAAAAGTGAATTTCCTCATTTGGAATCAAAATTTTTCTTACAAAAAACATGACAGCCTCTTGCATTCACAAACTAACACAGTTGTAACATCTAGTAGCTACCTGAAAACTTGGCTCCACATAGAATAACCACAGCAATTTTTTGTTTGTTTTGAATATAAGCTCTAACCTGTGAGGTGTAAAGGACCAAATATGTAGTTATAAACTGAGCCAAAGAAAATTCCATAATAGTGCTTATTTTAAATCCCATTTGAAGGGATATGGGATTTGAAGGGATATGGGATATCATATGCTTAGATGAACAGTAGGACAGTAGGAAATGAAAATGTAAGGAGTGTTACTTTCTTACATTCTTCCCCCCCCCCTAAATTAAATGCCCTTTAAATTATTGCATTCTTCCTGGGGGGTCCCAGGAATAAAGTTGCAGAGTCACTTACCTTAGAGGGTTCAGATTTTCACTGACAACTCTGTGCAGCAGATGAGCAGATGAACTACTGGGATCAGTCACTATTTATTTTCTTTTCCAATGCAAGAACTTGGGGCCCTCTAAAGAAGCTAAAGGAAGCCAGGTCCCTGCAATTAAAAAAAACAACTGTCTAAACAATTTAAAAAAAGAGTGCTTTTCACACTCAAGTCATTAAAGAGATCCATTGAAGGTTACTAAACAGTCAAACACACTGGGTACAGGATATCCCTTGATATGAAAATAACTGGAGTCTAGGACAGTTCTCAGGTGTACTCTCACACATGCTATTCTACTTCTTCCCCTTCCCTGGCCAGCTGCCGCTGGGTACAGCTTTTTGTTTTTCTTTTACAGCTACTGCTTTATTGGAAAACTAAGAGTCTTAGTCCAACCTTGTGATAAGGAGGCTTTCTCTGGGGAGGGGTCACAAGGTATCAATTTCTCTTATCTTTTTACTCACTTTTAACAGAGAATCTTCTTTCATGTTGTAGAGGCCAAATGTGAACATAAGACCAGTGAAGGAGGCCAGAATCAAAAAAAGGAAGAAAAAGTTAATGATTTGGGGGAATATCTTTGCCTGGAGTCTTTCACCTAAGTTTACTAAGTTGCTAAAGAGCACGAGGGAGAGGATGAAGACAAGAAACCTCAGCAGCCCACCAGGATGGTCAGTCACTCCATGGAAGCCTGCTGCTTGCAGCATAGTGGTGAAAAAGAACAGGCAGAAGACAAGGAATGTGCCAGCAATTGCAGTCAAAATCCCTCAAAGTCTCTTTGTTCCATGCATCCTGATACATCAGCCTGCAGCAACATTTGGAAACAAAAAAGTGCATAATCAGCCCCTGGGTTGAACTAGTATAGCTATTTTTATAATCTTATGGTACCCTGAACAGAACTACATTTCTTCTGAAAATGGAAAGAAGACAATCTTGCTTTTACTGTGATGTCCATGTGTATTTTTCGAAAGCATCTACTACGCAGCAGATTTTTCATCTGCAATAGTCAATGGCCAAATATTTGTGTGGCACTTAAAAGAAACCAATGGGCAAGTTTTTACTGGAAAAAATATCTATAATATTAAAAATATTATAAAAAATATAAAATATTATAAATAATATAAAAATATCTATAATATAAAAAAATCATATTTATATGACAGCTGAGTATATTAAAAACATTATATTTGTGAAGTAAATTTACACAGGTAAATTGTTTCTGGTCCAGTAGCTGACACAGCTCATAGTCTAAGGTTCACTTTTATGTTTTCTGTAAGACTCTGCACATAATGACTCACAAAACAAATACCAACACTATCTGTGCTGAGAACCAATTTCTTTTCAGATTTTCAACGTCTTGCAATCCATGTTTTCATGGTCTTGCATGCAGCAGGCTTCTTTCTGTAGTGCATGATTTTGTGGCTTACTAAGAAAATTAAAAACCCAAATGAATCAAACAAAAACAAACAAAAAAGAAGACTTTTCCTTCCCCCCCCCTTTTTTTTTCTTTTCTTTTTTTTTTTTTTTTCTTTCTCCCACCTAGAGACAGGATGCTGGGAATCATCCATACTGCTGGGTTCTGCTGAAGCTCCATGACATCTTCAGAGACTCATCTGCATCTCTGACTGACATGATTCTTAGTCTCTCATCACAAACAGGCTATCACTCTAGATGAATGATCACAGCCACGTCTCCTTAACATACTCCAAGGTTACCTTGGTATCTAGATGAAATTTAAAATACCTGGCAATCAAAAATAACTTCTCGCATTGGCTACAGAGGATAGCGACATTCCACAAGCCTTCCCTGTAGCTATGTTGAAGGAGGAACACTACGGAGAGGAACACTGTGGGATGTTGCCAGAACTTGGATCTTTTATGGCCAATAAAAGGAATCAATATGAATACTTATTCATTCCAGTTTTGGTGGACATTATCAATAACTCCTTCAATGCAGGCTGCATTTCATATTTATACTCATAATGGAAATATCAAACCTTTCTTAAAATCACTGTTACACTTAATTTGCTTTTGCATCAGTTTGGCTGAATTTGGAGATTTTTCTATGCCATCTTTATTTCTTCTTTTACCTAATTCCTTCCTGCTTCAGAATATTTCAGCTGTGTTTCTGAGTTGAATCCAGTGAGACTTGCCAATCTGGAAAGCGAACAGACTAGTGCTGCATTTCTACAGACATAGAGAGCATTTAATGCCACGGCAAATTCAAGAGAGTGCTCCTCACTCCCAGAGCTCTTGAATTTCTTAACTCACTCAGAGTCCAGCCCAGGCATTAGCTTACCTTTTAAGAAATTCCTCAGAGTTTTGGATGCGTGGAGAAAATATGTAGCTTCAGCAGAGCACTGTCACTGGAGCTGATTTAAAATGGTACAGGAGAGGCAATTGTGGCTTTCCATCATTTCTGTAAACTTATCTCTATGCTTGTTGTAATTGTGCTGTTAATATTAGGTTGCTATGAATAGATTTTTCTCTGCTTTATCTGTCCTCACACAACTATTTCAGATTAATTGACAAACCACAAGAATCCCATCCCGTTCCTGGACACCATGTGATCTTGGAAGATTCTCATGGTGGCTACACCCCAGCAGGTTCTTCAGTGAAACTTACCTTGGTGAAGATTACATGTTTTTTTTCTTCTTTTTTTTCTTTCAGAAATTTGGTCACATAGAGGGTCTGTGTGAATGAGATTTCTCCTAGAGACTGGTGTCACAGGAAGAAGTCTCTCTCTCTTTCTGAAGAGGTGCATGAAGACCACACGGACCTATATCCAGTTAGGTTAGCTTCACAAAACCCTTACCTTTCCTTAAATAGTGGAACTACTCTGGATGTCTCCCTCCACACTCTTCTGGAGAGGAAGATTTACCCTGGAGGAACCACTAGATGACCAAAGAAAAGACTGTAAACATATCTGGAGAAAACATCCTATTTTCTAACTCAAATATGTTCGAATATATATAAAAATATCTTTAAGCAAGTCATGCCTTAAAAAATGATGTTGGTACGAAACACTCTTGCACGTCGGGATGGTGTGGGGGAGAGGAGAAAAATGGTGTGGAAGCAAAAATCAAATAAACAAAAACAAAAAGGAAAGAACCTCACACACCTGACATACAAAGAGCTTGTGGGCTGTCCCCTTGTCTGAGGATTATCTCATAAATGTGAAGGTGAAGTGAACGTTAAAACCTATGTATTCTTCCACATAAGGCTATGAACAATAAGAAATTGACTGTGATTGTAAGGAGGTAAGGAGGCTTCACTTGTATGACAGATTCATTATAAACGTTAATTATTCCAAGCCTTCTAACAGAGCATGCATGTATGCAGCCGATCAGATGGGAACCTGCTCTCCTATCATTCTGTGCACTTCCACGTACACTGATAGAGGTCTAAAAATATTCGCTCATGTAATCCATGTTCTCTCAGGGCTTTTGTTCCTGCAAATGTAGCATGTCCTTATTCCCAGGCCTGCTGTGATCTTATCAAGCTTAAATTGGTTCCTCTGGAAAAACAACCTTCAAACTAGTTTCAGCAACTGGGATGGTTTGGGGTTTATTAACACTGTGATTATTAAGCCAGACAATAAAAGGATAATGAGGGATGGTAGTATGGTGTTATTAAAAGTACTTGATCCTCCCTACTTAAGACCCTGTATTTTGTTGCTTAGGTCAGAATATGAACAAAAGACAAAAATCAAAGAAAGAAAGAACAGCAACTGTCCTTTGAAAGCATTATGAATCTCTTTCTTCATCCTACTTGCCAGAAAAGTTTATAAATGAACATTCCCAGTTTATTCAGTCAGGAGGCTGACCAGAAAACACAGGTCCTTGAGTCTATGAGTTGCTGGTTTATATCCAGCCTCCAAACATAGGCATCAAAAGCATCTCCACATGAGATCTGTTTGTATTAAACAAACTTGCTGAGTTCAGAAATGGTTCTAGGAGGTAGGAATCCCATTCTCTTCATCTCAACCAGCACCCTTTAGCTCCTTTTATAGAAGAGATGTGATTAAGATTAAATCTAGAAGTATTCCCAGTTAGAAGGTGAGGTACAACCCTAAAGAAGCTTATTCTCTAGATCAATATAAAATTATCAATTTCTGTGCTTTTCATGGTTGAATGTGCACTCTATTTCTTCTAGAGGCAGTAATACAGTACATATTGACTGCAGCAGAGCAGAAGTAACTGGGCTATAGCACTGTTCTTTAGCAAACATAGCAACTACTACTCATACATATTGAAAAACAAAGGACCATTTTACCTCACAGACCTGGTCAGGGATGCAAAAGATCTAGACTGATCTCCACGTTTGGCCTTAAAGTTCCTGGATGACTGAAAAAAAAAAAAAGTCACATAATCCCTCTGTATCAGAGTTGTATCAGAGTATCAAAAATAGAGCAAAGTATCCTTCCCTTCCTTGACTTTGTCTTCGTCTAAACGGGGATAAAGAAGATTGATCCCCATCTCCTACCTTCCTCAGCACCACGCCCGTAGGAACACACTGTGACCACGAAGTACTCTCATATGCACTGAAAAACAAGGGCACAAGCCTAAAACTAATGAGATCAACACCATGTAAAAATGCTGCCTGAGTTCAAGCTAACAGGGCAGCTGTCGGACGTTGCTCTGGGAGCCATCTTGTTTCCTACAGTTGCAGAGAAACCTTCAGTTTAGACATCTACAAAACCGAGCTGCAACAGCAGAAAACTTTGAACATGAGTAGTTTTCTAGGAAACCAACTCCAGTATCTCCCCTCTACGCTGCAGCACTGATGTACCCTTTGTTAAGAACAGGACATTATTCATCTCTTTCTCCGAGTGCCAATGCCTTACAAGTCAATTCTGTGGTTAATACAAGCTGACAAAAAGAGGTTTATGTGCTGTGCAACAATACCCACTGCCACTCACACGAAGAGAAAATACTTCAAGGGCAGCCCGTTCTTATATAACACAACTGCTGCTTTGCTAAACAGAACAGAGGACTTAGAGCAGTAACACCATTTCCCACCTCAAGTCCCTCAGCTAGGCTGTTAACTTCTATCTTGTGGCACATCTGAAGATTAATCAGTCTCTTAGCCTGCAATGGTCCAGCTAATTTAAACACAAACATACTCTGTGGAGAGCAGCAAGCCTGAAGGAGGTGGGAGGGGAAAGCTGGTGGGCTTTGAAGGAAGCACAGCCTGCTAATATCTGCAAGAGCTGAACATAAAATAGATAAAAACAAATTAGAGACCTATTAGAAATAAATTAATGGCATCTGCAAATGAAATTAAATTTAAGATAAGCACGCTAAATAGCAGGGTCTCTGGTGAGCATTAATGCTTAATTTTTTATTATATTCAATGAAGGCATATATTAATCAAAAATATTTATGCAAGGTAGAGGCTTGACAGGAATACTCTGTGCAACCATTCTTAAGGGAGCTGCTTCTATTAATCAGCTATTTTAGAAGAGAACGCCTCTGCTCTATACAATGAAGGCAAGACTGTACTTCAATAAATCTTATTTAGGGCCTGTGCTTTCTAAATATCCTCTAGGGTGAGAATTGGATGGAGTAGGCTGCTTTCTACAGCACAATATAATACACTTTCCTTCATATTGTTTAGTTAGCTCATACTGAAAATAAGCCTTCATCTTATCCTCTGCCTCCCTTTCTATTGTTAACCTTTTATTGAATTGTTGAATATCCAAGCACAAAGGCAGATGACCTGATAAGTATGAACGTATTGTACAAACGAGAGGGACAAAGCTAAACACACATTCAATAGCTGGTATGAAAATATTATCGCACTTTGAGGCAGGGACAAAACCAAGACCATGTGCCGTTAATGAGGCTATTCAAAGTAATTTTGATGAAGTTATGATTCTATTGTCATTCAGTACTGAGAAGGAAGTGCTTAGCATTTGAAAAAAGAATTGTTAGTCATTATGTAGCTCTCTGGGGCACTAACTCTTTCAGGATTTTCCTCTTTGTTTCATTTTTTTTTTCCTCCCTCGTCATCTTTTCAAAATGAGCAGTGCTACGAAAATAGAGAGGATTAGAAGTTGTCCCTGGCATATTTCATTGTAAGGTTGTTGGTTTTGCCTCTCTGCATTTATTATTTTAAATTCTATACGAGGCACCTGTTGGCTGCTGAGAATAAATCAATGGGAAGGTCATAAATAGCTTTGTGATTTATGCTTGTCTTTAAGCCTCTTGGGAACTCACTGCCTTGCTATACAGGAATAAATGCCAGAAAGACATGGTGTTCAGCACAATTTTGTCATGTGAATTGTGCAGTCTCCTCCAAAAAAAGTTAAGTCCTGTTACTAACACTGTCATAATCTAACTCAGGTTAATGATGACAGCAGCCTCAATTAATGTCATCAATTAAGTAAGCTACAGTTAAACATACCTACCAGACTTGTTGCTACCTTACATGGAAAGAAGCAAGCACTGCAAAAGGATGCTTACAGAAATAAACAGGGAGGTGATGAATGGATGTAGCTTGTGTAGCTTTCTGAAAGCTCTGATAGAAAGGCCTGGCTGTGCAGTCCATCATGCCTGATGACTCAAGGATGCATTGTGTAAAAGCAACAGTGACAAATGTGTTAAATTGGTGAAGAGTGGAACAGAGGAACAGCCTAGGAAAAGCAACTTTGACTTAATGATTTCTTTTGATTATGCTTACTGGTCTGGTATAACTCTGTAGCCAGCTGTGTGGGAACAACAGGAAAAGTGCTGGGAGCCACACACACACACACACCATGAGGGGACAGCAACTCTGGAGTCAGGACCATTTTTTTAAGAAGGGGGAATCAAACAAAATACATTTTTAATGCACAGACCTTGAGAATGCCCAGTTCCCCATGCCCTGAAAAGTGCAAAAGGTGGGATTTACGATGAGATCTGTTTCTCAGCTACATTGCCCGTATCTTCAGCACCACAGCACACATACATACATATACACATATAGGCACATATATACACATGTACACACACACTACTGTGTTTGTCTGGGAACTGGAACACAAACTTCACGCTCTCCTTGGGATGGGGAGGGAGAGGAACACAACCTTCCCAAATCCAGAAGCCTTACCTGGCAGTAGGCCCTGTGAACACTCTCTGCCCCTCCCTGAGAAGCTGTACTGCTCTATAAAGAAGAAGTCAGAACTGATGAGGCCAGAGACAGACAGCAAGGGGTACTGCACTCCTCTTCCTGTCCTAAGACTTCCTTATGCATTTTGATCGAGTGTAGCTAAGTACGTAGGATTTTCCTTGCCTTTGGAATTGCTCAGATGAACAAATTCCTTTTTCCTTCTTCTCTGTGTTTCAAAGGATCTTTAATTATTTTTGTTGTTTTAAAAGACACTTGCTATGGATGGTTGTGTCCACAATAATTTGAGGCCTGTAGCCACTTATATCTCTTTCTTTTTTTTTTCCCATTAGTAAAAGATAAATTTACAGTTAGCTGTGTTGTTTTTGTCAGACTGGGTGTTTGATTAAATATTTTTTTTTCCTCATACTATTTTTTCACCCCTCTCTGCAATTTGGAAATGCAGCCAAAATGAAAGTCGAAGCACAGCCAGAACATCATTTCTTGCACAAAGTGAAAACATTAAAAGTTGTGAGTGAGATCCATTCCATATTGGAGCTCATGGCAAAGCTTCTACGAGCCTCAGTAAAGGTAAAACTCTTCTCAGTTATTTCAATATATGAAGAAACAAACATTTTACAGTTCAATCTACCGTAATTTTAACTAAATTTAAGGAACATTCAAGTTATAAGTATAATCATCAGGCAAAAATCTTAGTTTCTCATTTTAAAGGAGGTCTTCAAATGTTTGCCAATCAGGTTCTTTTTTCCCCCATAAAGAATTCAACTTTCCCATTCTGATTTTATAAATGCTGTATGTTCTGTAGAGTAGAAATATGTATTTTGAAGTTTCAAGAGATTATTCCAGTAATAACCAATTAAGAAATCCTAAACTTTTAACATTTGCTCATCATTAACGTATAGCATGAATTGGCCTATTCCCCAGACATTTCACTCAACAATAAATTCTGATGATACCGACATATTGAGCAGCAAAACAGAATAGACAATGGAAAAAAATGAACTATCAAGCTGTCTCTAAGTGTTAGTGGACTGGCATTATTAATGGATTTCTCAGTTCCATTGATGGGCACCATGCTGCAATTACCATGCTGTGCCAGCTCATATGATTTGTCATCTTTCTGACGATGCCAATGGATCTGTGCAAGTTTTGCCCCCAGGTGAGAATCTGACCCAACGTTTAGACGTGACATTGCTTTGATAAACATGCACAATACAAAGAGGATAGTGCTATAACAAGCAAAAGACTCATGGGGAAGGCAGAAATAGAGACAACTGTAGTCTGTCAGCACAGGTGAAAGAACAGGGGCTGAACAGAATAATAGTGATAAGTACCAGAATTTGATTTCATTAGCCATAGAAGACTGAAGCTCTTTGCTGGCCATTTTACAATTCTCTCACTTGACTTGTTTACTGATGGAAATGTTTGCCAAGGAACTTTGGAAAAATAGTGACATATGAACAATCTGTTGCGGCATATTGTAGTGGTGTTGTTTGTGCTGCTATAGTTACTAAGCTTTTAGCATTTTCATAATTTGTCTTGAAAAAGCTGGAACTTGGCATGAAGTTTTTGGGTGCCTCTATCTTCAAGTCAGATGGTTTTCATATTTTTTTTTGTTTTGTTTTATATATGTAGCATTTTCTTTTCTATGGGAGGACAAGCCTGAAGAGATGCTGTGTCAAGGAGAAGGAGGTGTGCTCAGTTGAAGAAAGAAACAGAAGGTGGGAAAAAAAAACACAACAAATGCATTACATGATGAGGAGAAACAGGTGCAATCTCCTTTTGCAAGGTGAGAAGTGTTAACAGGATACTCACAGGTCTTATGTAACTGCAAAATCGATCAGGCTATTCAAGGAAGTCCTTGGGATTTTTACTTTCTTTTGGTTTCAGATCTCGTAATAATGATTTACTTCATTGTCAGTCTTAAGTATGGGACCAAATCTCTGGATTTCAGTGTACTCATTCAAAAGACTTCAGAAAGATCAAATCAGCACACTGAGGGAAGTACTGCTGGCAGCTACACTTCAATTTGCAACATGGATTGCATTAGTAAAGTGGAAGTGGTATTTGTGACATGACGAAATTTGTCAAATTTTCGTCTTGCATGAACATGGCCCTGGATTTGGCTAAAAAGACAAACAAAGCCACACAAAAACCAATCAGACTTTTGCAGAAGTATTTTAACCTTGGACACACAATAGATATGGAAAAGGGCAAGGCCAAAGTGTTGGACAAACACGATAAGACAGAATGAATTTATGCTATCAACATGAAGAAAGACTGAATAAAAAAAGCATGAGTCTCCTGCTTCTGTCTGAGCAAGACCACCTTAGCTCTGATGGCCTAAAACTGACTCATGAGATAAATTTCCACTGCCTGATAAGTCCAGTTCGGATCCTCCTGTTCAAGTACTTGAACTGCCATTTAGCTCTGCTGTGGTGGGACACAGAAACACCTACAAGAAATGTGGACTGTACCAGTACAGCAGACATTTGGTGGAAAGAAGGCTAGATGTGCCATCAGGGGAGCTTGGAAGGATTTAAAGTGGCCAACGTACTGGTATATGTTATTTCATTTGGGACTCTTTTCCCATTTTTCCCTAGGGCTTTGTGTATGGGTAGTTCCTTTACAGTTAAAGGCATATGAAATACCAAGTTTCTGTCAGAAGAATAAGACCATCATTTCTTCCCCCACAAACCACAGCCTGCACAGAACATGTCCTACGTGCCTGCCATCATCCTAAATGCAGGAAAAATCTCATCTGACATGTGTAAGATTAATGAGGCATTTAGCAAGTGGTATGGAAGTCTTCACTGCTCAAACGTCATGTCTTATCACAATTTTGCAACAATTTTCTTGACACCTTGAACTTTCCATAGGTCTTTTTGAGGGAGAGGGAGGCTGAAAGAGGAATATCACAGCACTGTTGATGAACCCGTTAGCAATAATGCTCACTCTACGCGACTTGGGGAAGAAAATATATGGATAATTGTTTGCTTTTGACATTTTGCCTTTCATAGTAGTTTAAGATGTGGATGCATAGAGAAGTTCATTACAGCAGCTTTTAAGTCAGACAAAAGTAACTGAAAAAATATACAGTGTATGCTTAACCAACAGAATTAACTCAAGATAATGTGGCTGACATTTGGTGAGATTAAACGAGATTATATATGTATAAGCATTGTGAGGTATAACCTATCAAGGTGTGTGTGGAGAGAGTAATATCCTTTATTAAATTAGGCAAAACATATATCCATATCTATATATCGATTATGATGTGATATCCATGCATGTATTAGAAATAGTTATGAACCAAAAGAACAACAGCTAACCAGATGGTGATTAGAAAGAAACTTTCCCTCTGGGGAGTTTACTCCACAATATATCTTCTAATTTACTCTTCAGGAGCTCACATGAGACACTGTTTCATGCTGGATATTACTTATGAACCCCTAGTACTACCCTGTAATGACTTGTATATTCTGATGTTCCCCTCATCAGTCCCTGTCCTGCTGTTTCATACCATGAAACACAAATTGCCCATAAAAAATGATAATTCTCTTATTAGTTCTAAAGGTCAAGTCAAATGATGTGGAAAATACGCAGTGGTGTGACGTATAAGTTACATAATTGCCACAAAACACTGCACTAAAGCTGTGTGAAAAATCAAGCTTCACTCTGAGGAAAAGCCAATCAACCAGATTTGTAGGGAGAGAAAAGCGAGGCTACACCACTGACATGAGACCAGCAACCTGATGGTCTCAATCACATTCACTTCTGAAGTTACTCTCCTCTTTTCCCCACCTCTTTCCCCCAGCTCTACTCACAGAGAATGAGAAAGGGAAAAAGAGAAGTATTTCCCACCAGTCTTACCAAATGATTTGTTTCTAGCCCTGGAATGAAACTGTTGATGTTTTTATATAATTACAACTATCTTTGAGCGAGGGGGCAGACACGAAGATGACATTGCTGGGCCTACCTGGTCTCCTAGATGGTGTTGTATGTTGGAGCTCACAAGGTGGGAGAAGAGTCAGTGCTGGGGGCCCACCAGTCCCTACTGAGGGGGGAGCTCCCTTTGCAGAAGCTGCTTCAAATACGCAGGGTGCAATAACAGTGACCCCAGTGGAGGACTCAGAAAGCAGCAGCTGACATTCTTGTACAGGGAGAAACTCAGTTTGTAGCTTAACAACTATTTCCTAAGAGCTCTCACAGAAAACAGACTCTGGATAAATGTAGTTTGAATCCATTAAAGAGAAAGCAAAACCATAAACACCACACAAAGTAAAAGCTGAGCTGCTTAAAAGTGAACATAAGATTTGTTCTAGTGCCCTGTTGCTGCCTGCTTAAAGTAGTTAACAAGATGTCTGGGTTTGGCTCATGACTTTAGAGGCATTTTATACAGGAATTAGATAAGTCATAGAAGTGGTAGCTTGACACCTGCTCATTTTTCTTAAACTTTAGGGTGCATCCCTCTCCTCTGTCTGCCTAGCATACCAGTCATTATACCAGGCTTTCTGCTTGGTGCATCTGACAGCTGACAATTATGCTTATTTCTGAGATGAAGACATCAAGTTTTCCCTAGTTGTGTCAATGAAGTATTAACTCTGACTATATCATCGGCTACTATAACTCAGTTTATTAGCGTGCCCTATTATATTCTTATAAGTTAATTTATGTGTATTGCATTAACTATGCATACATCTACTTAGGCTTTTTATTTTTTATTTTTTAAATATTACAAAGCCAGTGTTTCTTTGATTAAGACCTACCTTATCTTAAAATAATTAAGCTGACAATAGCTGTCCACACACTAGAAAAATGGGGTAGGATATTGAGAAAAAAAAAGGTGTTTTATTACATTGTGTCTCCAGTTTGGATTTATTACCTAGTTCATCTTGTATCATATATATTTATCATCTAGTTTTTTAATAGAACTTTTTAATCAGCAGAAGTGAGAGAGATTGCTCATTCGTTTGACATACCCCAAATTAATAAAAATGTAATGAATGAGAAAATCCAAATGGTCTTTCACACCAGAAATTTCACTGTTTCTGAAATGCAAAGCTCTGTTATGAAACAGAAGAGGTGAAATTCTCTTACCTATCAACAGGGGTTCATATAATTCACTGCATATGTTAAAGGAATCCCCACAAGGTATCTATTCAAGGTCAAGTTATTTTACACTTCCATAATATTAAAAAGAGGAAAAAAGTAATACTATGACACATTGAAAGCGGGTACCAGGTAATTAGACAAGGAACATTTGTTGTCCAGGTATTCAAAAAGCTTAAAAGTAATTTAAGAAGTGAGCAATACTGGATACCGGTCTTCTTTTTTTTTTTTTTTTTTTTAATATGAACAGGTTAACAACAGCCACTGAAATACAGAAGAGCTGTAATATGGTAGTGTCATGATAAAAGTCACTTTGCACGTGGCTATCAGGGACACCACAGATGGAAAAAAATCAGTCAATACTGGTCAATGACTAGGAAATCCTTATTATTTGTAAATGCTGCCAGACATGCATACATATAATTATCACGTGTACTTCCTTTTCTCTAAGCTTCTATACATATCAACAGATATGTAATATGATTAAATCTATGTATGCTTAGGAAAGAAACAGCAAAGTAGTGCATAGTCAAATACCTAATTTTTATTACCCCATTCCTCCTCGAGCCTGACTTCTTTTTCCCCACCTACTTGCTATGTCTGGTCTTTGCCAGGAGATTTGAAGGGTGAAGACTGGCACTTATGATGTTTGTACAATACCCAACAGGCCTGTAGATGTTAGAATAATAATAATATAAAAAAATCCCAGTCTGAAGGGACATCTCAAGCAAGGGAAATATTCTGAGTCATGAAATGGATCTCTGGTCATATTTGGGCAAACTTTCCTACACTGACCACAAGTACAGCTTGATACAGTTCTGGTGGGCCCATGCTGGGAATGAGTGCCCTCATTCATGTGCGCTTTCCTGAATTTCCTTGACTGACACCTCTCACATTGATACAGTGCTTGTGTCATGCTGAAACTGTCCTATTAATATGTGATTTGGGACCAGCCATTATTTTGCATAGCACAGACTGGAGTTAAACATGTCCCTTTTATTGAATTTGAGAAAAATAGTATTTATAATCATTATTATTCACTCTTTATTAACAGTAAGCTTCTCAGGCCTTCTAAGGCTGACTTACAGACATATCCACAGACGGCAGGTGCAAATTAGGCATGCTTTTTTATACCTGTTATAAAGCCGAAGTGGCATAAAGTGGCCTTAGTATGAGTATTGATAACAGTATGCTTCATTAATTGCAAAAATTATTGCATCTGATGCTGTTCCAGCCAAGCCGAGGAGTAGGAGGTGTACATGAGGGGCTTCCTTGGGGCTGGCCCTTGGCCAGAGCTGCTTCCAAGAACTGGCAAGAGTGATCCTGCCACCTTGGTGCCAAGCCATGGCTAAGTGTTACCTTATCAATGAACTGCTCCATCATTCCATAACCTGATTTCTTCCGCTCTCACAATGGTGACAAAGATCAAATGAAGACTGATCATAAGGTAGAGCATTTACCCTTAGTGTCTACTGTGATAATGAATGAAAATATACTTAGCATTTCTTACTCCAATTGGCTAGTTTCCTTTTCTGATATACCCTGTTTATTATCCTAGACGGCAGGATTTCAAGGGCAGACACTGTCCTTGTGCTGCATGCCAAACAATACGGCTCTAATTCTTATTGGGGATTATGAAACACTACAGCAGAAATAGAAATGACACACAGGGCTGGACAGTAGGAGAAAAGATTGGGAACTGTGAGCTTCAACTTGAAATTTGTGAATGTAACACATCCAGTCCAGTTTCGCAGCAATAACGGGTTGCTGAGGGGTCAGGCTGGGAGTTCTCACTCACAGCCCCGCACTGCAGATAGCTGTGAGAGACCCATTGAAAGCCTTAAAAATCTGACTTGCTTCTGGTCACTTGCTTCTCTGCATTTCAGAGACTGTTATAGAATGTTATAAGCTGGCCAGGGAAGAGGCACTTAAAACAAATAAAAGTTGATGCTTAAGAGAGCTGGAAACAGTTTAATTTCTACCAAATCTCAAGATCTGACAAGATTTATTTCTCATTTGTGTCTTGTTCACTATGGGAGAATTCAAGTGCTGTAATCTCTGTCTATCACATAATAGCTCCAGACTGGATTTAGATGAGCGAAAGGGACATTTCTGAGGCATGTCAGATGATAAAACACACTGCAAGGAGAAGACAGACCTATGCTACAAAATGGGAAGATTATGCATACACCAGCTAATACATCATTATTGCCATCCGATCACAGCAAGATTTACCTGAAAGGCTAGTATTGAGCAAAGTAGAAAAAAAGTAAGAATAAAAATTGTAGGCTTCTTTTACAACAGTTTGCTCAAAGGCTAAGGATCAGATTGCCACGTTGAAGTAGCTGCCACTGGATGATCATAATGAATACTGGTGTTTTTCTCTCCATAAAGTTATAGATCAGCTGAACTGCAGTTCTGCTTGCCCCACAACAGACTCATTTAGGAGCTCTCCCCCCCATACCAGTCCCACCTTTCTGCACAACCATAAGCAACCAAACCAAGATATGAGAAGAGCTCTTCAGTTCCTCAGCCACAAGCTGTTCTGGTGGGAATGACTGGGATTTCTGCATAGCCATTCACCCTCCTGCAAAGCACTGACAAAAACCTCCTGAATTCCCTACTCAGCCATACATGCATATCATCATTTGGAGGATGTGGGAATGGTGCTGGCATTACTGGAACAAGTTTCAATGGTGCAACTGCAGTGATTTGTCTACCTAAGGTTGGTCCTGACAGTAGCTGCTGAGACATCAGTTAGGACAAGAAAAACAGAATTATGGATCATTCTGACAGCCAGTCTGTCAGCAAATTATTACTTAACCTACAATTACACGTGGCCCACTCCCAGCAAATGAGTAAGGCTCAAAACAGATCACAACAGAACGTATTCCAGTGCATGAAGAGCCAACCTCCTGACCCTCCACCCTCCTGCAAAACACACCTGCTGGCAACTTTACTGATGCTTGAACAAACTGATAGCGAGTAGGAGGAGGAGTTTCAGACCTGGCATAAACCACAGCTCTTCTCACAGCCTTTAACTGCTTCTTTAGAAGGTGTCAGGGTAACAAGTCCTGAAGTGAACTCTGTGAGATGTTTATTTCCTGAGAGCAACATTGCTTCTTGTTGTTGGCTTTTTAAAAAACAAACAACAACAAAAAAAACCAGCTAAAACTCTTGGTAGTTAGGAAATATTACCTATATTACTTTTTTTTTTTTTTTTCCCTTTTTATTCTAAAGGGAAACAAACACAAAGAAACCCCAAATAATCCAGAGAAGTTAAGTGGAACCCTCTGAAGAACATCCACAGACATATTTTGAGAACTGCTGTCTAGATTTCTGTAAGAAGCTTGGAAGCTTTTCTCCCAAATAAGCTCTGTTTAAACCAACGTAGAACTGAACAGGGAATGCACATCAAATAACACCACGTTGATTTGGTGGGGTTTTATCATGTAAGATTATGGTGGAAGATGTCATAGGCCTTCTGTCACTATGTTTTATAAGCAAGCTGCAGCAGGACTTCCGTCAGCAGAAGTTAAACGTACCAATTGAGGGCAGTATATCATCTCCACAAGAGCTTGCTTATGAACGGAACATTCATTTGTTCTGTAAAAATTTTGCAGGCAACTAACTTTTCTTTCTCATCAGATATTTTTTTTTTTGAGCAGATTTTTCCAGCCAGTTACAGAATGAATGTTATGACACACAAAAAATCCAGTCTGCTCTTGTCTGTTCAGAACAGAATATTGCTCTCTGGCTTCATCTTTCAGTGCTCACCAAGCAGAGTAACAAATTACTGCTGCAGGAGGTCTGAAGCAATTTATGCAATATTTTGCTCAGGAAAGCTTACTGTTATTTCTCAGCAGTCATAATAGGAAAATATACACTGAATACCTTATTGCTTTTTAGCATTCACAGAGTTTACAACAAACATGTTAGGAGTTGCCAAATGCAGTAGCCAGATGGAGACAAGGCTGCCACAGCTCCATGTTCCCAGGTCTAGTGAGCAGTGAGGCTGAGCATATATCCCTAATAGGTGCACACAGAAACACAGCCATACAATAAATCTATACACAGACACATGGCCAGCTACATGGCTCAATGCAGACAACAATGCTAAGCGTGCACAAATGAACAACGCCAACAGCCTCATCTTCCCTCTCTGGCTCAGCTGGATAAAAGCCTGTTAGTGGAAAATACACACACAAACGTATATATACGCATGCAAACACAGATGCCCTAAGTAACTGGCCTTAGATGTTCAGCCTGTCCAACAGCTTGCCCTCAATCCTTGCTCTCCCCACCTGCAGGCACCTCAGGACAAGCAGACCACAACAAGTGCTGGTCCACGAGCCCTCTTGCACACACGCTAGGTATCCCTGCGACAACTGGCCTTACACACTTGGTCTATGCAGAAACGGCCCCGGCTCCTCTCGTCTCCAGTTGCCTTATCCAGAGACACGCACATCCTAATGGGTCCTGCAGCCAGCTCCCACAGACCTTATCATCTCCCTGTAGCTCTAGAAGAGAGACCTGAACTCAGGGCTGCCTTGATACCTGGCTCCCAGGCCCCTTGTCTTCTCACTGGCCAGTCCAGCTCGATGCCCACGAGCCATCGCACGCTGACGTACTCACCCTCACTCACACCTTTTGCTGGCACCACAGGAGCACCACAGAGCCCCGTGAGCCATGGTGCAGGCACCGAGACCCCCATACACACACGTGCACCCAGCACAGAGTCCCTCACTCACAGGATTAAGGCATCCTGCAGCTACTCAGAGGTATAGCGAATTAAGAGTTGTACCATACTTCAGAAACACAAATACACGCAGTGCTCAACAAGATGTTCGCTGGCAAATAATTTAATCTGCAAGTTATACAAAACATTTCTGCTCTGCATTCTGATTTTGCTGGAATAGACTAGTGCTTTCAGGCTGATGTAAGCATTATACAGAAACACAAAAGGACTCTGATATCAGCATATTTTCATACTTCACATATGATAGCAGTAGAAAAAGCAGCAATTTTGACACATTCTAACTTTTATGAGGTACAGAACATACCTAATGTATAAGAAAACAAAAACATACACGAATACTACTGAAATTCAAAGGTCTTTAGATCATTTGAAGCTGACACATTTGATGAAGTGACAAGGCTGAGATAGTACTATTATGACAGTTTTGTGGCTGATGGTAACAGAAAAAGTTAATTTCAAACTCAGATCATGTAGACGCCATGCAGATTATTCCTTTCCATCATTTTCTGATGATACACTGTAGATGAACAACCTGCCATAAAAATGGCTCACTTAAGACATGAGGCACCAGCTGAAAAATTATAGAGCAATAACTTTGCAGTCTAGATGCCAGAGGAGCTTGGTACTGGTGCTGTAACAAAACCAACAAAAACCTTCTCTGATGACCCCAAAAGGGAAGTCGCTGTCTGTAACGCTGAAGTGAAGGAAATCTTCACCAGGTGAATAGCTCAGAAAGAAGAAAAACAAAACAAAACAAAAAAAACCACCAAAAATAAACAAAAAATAAATCCAAACCACACACACAACCCTAGAAATCCATGTACTTTCTAGCTCTGCAGCAGACGGGTCCTGTCATTTAGGAAGGCCAAACGTCCCACCCAGACCAGACAGCTGCACTATGGGCCATCACAGGACAAGATTTCATGGAACAGCAGGTGTCCTCCTTTCCTATTTCCACAGTTTTTACAAGACACATGGCAGTCTGCAAACACCCTTATGGGAATCCCTCATTTCTAGGGGTTCCTGAGTCAGTCCTCGTTAGTATTTTCAGTTGGGATCTGATGCAATGTTTTGAAACAAATCTCCAAATTGTCCTTATCTGCTTTACTTTGGTTCATGACATAGGGTTGTCTCAGAGAGCATGAACTGGATCCCTTTTGAATGTACTAGACTGGAGGATTATCTCCATGAATGTGTCCAATACGCTTCAGCTGCTAATGGCAATGGCCAGTTGACAGAGCCATATTAACACTATTAAGAAGTAGCTCGACTCTAACACAATATCCATTTTGAGGGATCTCATTTTGAGACTCCTGCTGCTATGCTCCCTGCATCCAGCCCTCCTTGGCTGCCTTGCTGCTTGGTACAGACTTAGTATAGCCACTGGCTGCTCTGTTAAGGGAAATAAATGGACAACAGAACAGGACCGTGTGTGCAAGGCTCCATTACTCCTTTGCATTTCCAGGCACAGATGAAATGGTAAAATGAATAAACCACACATATCCCAGCGCTGCTGGGCAGCAAATACTCACAGGTCTAGAACAGCACTGCTAAAGCACATGCACCAAGGAACTGAGGTCTGTTCACAGCGGTGTGTGCTTCCTAGTTGTGCTCTGATTTAATACCCAATGCAGCAAGCACTGCACATTGACTGCAGAACTCTTTGTTATTTCTGACCTTGGGCTACTGGAAAGTTAGAAGAAAAACACAGGCACTGCCAACCTAGGGAAGCGAGACTGACTCAGTTCTACTGCTTTTCAAACATGGGCACTACCATCCCACTGAAAGCAAAAGAAAACATCACAAAAGTAGATGGTGTCTGTTCTAGTCAAGGGTGACTCCAAAAAAGAAGTGACATCTAGGACGGAGAAGGAAAACAAAGCATTTTCTGAAAGTAACCATGTGTAAAATAAAGAATACATAACAGCACAATGAAAGTTGGAGTCAGAGAGCTAGCCTACAGTAGAAACTGAACATAACTCAGCAGAACCCATGTGAGGATTTACTCATGAACAACACGTCTTCGAAGTTCGAAAGATGCTAGATGCACTAGGCTACATCTGGTGGAGGTTGAGGCAATGAGCCATGTGAATCCATGCCCTGAGAGCCAGTCCATGACAGATCTTAGCAGAGAGTTTGTGAGAAAAAGTAGCAGCTCCAAAGCAGAGCAAAGCAGCTCCAAGGAACAGCAACGTAAGGAAGAGGTAAGAGTTAAGACCTTCTTTGATGTGCAACAGTGTTGACACAATAAAGAGATGCAAATAAAAATGTAACACCAAAATGGTGTTTTTAAAGGTCTGACCAGGTACTCTTGACATCAAAGTAAATCAGTGATGATTCACCCTGCTTAAGAGTACAGACGTGGACCCTAAACTCAGTATTAAAAATACATTAGCATTGTTCTGGTACTCTTGCCTAGCCCATATCTGAGAGCACGCTCAGCAAAGGGACAGAGTTTACACTAGATAGCAAAGGGAAAAACTATAAAGGTGGTAGACAGGCAGCATTATGAAAGGCAGAAAGGATGTAAGCACCTTTCTCCTTCTTGTAGGAAAGGGTCTTTCTTCAGGTCCAGCCGAACAGCCGGCTGTTCCCAACGCGAGGTAAGGATTTACCATCCAGCCCATGGAGAGCATGGTCAGCATTACTCAGCTAGACTGAGCTGTAATTCACGATGTAATTTAGGCATCTGTTGAAATGCTTTTTTGGACTGCAAGCAAGCAACCCAAGTGGGGGATTCATGACACTTGGCATGTCACTCTGTGTTAGCACATACTGTAACCTCTGATAAGATCTGACTGTAATTGACTTGGCTCTCAGGGGAGACACCCAAAGTCATTCATATGCACAGAAATGACTGGCTTGATTTCCACAACTACAAAGTGCCCAGTGCTCTAAACATCCAAGGGGTTAAGTGTTAAAACAGGCTGAACCAAAATTTTAAAGAAAACAGATGAAAATTTGCATTCAGCTCAAGATCTCAAAAGTTTGAGGTAGCTTAGTACAGTTATAATTTGCACCCATATCTTCTTTGAAGACAAGAGATGAATCATTTGCAAAATTAGTTGCAGATGGAGGCTCAGGTCTTGGGAGGCTTCAAAGATTTTAGGCTGTTTGGAAGGGTTTCAATTTGCATCCACAGCCAGTTCTAAATGAAGGATGAAGCAAACTAGCTAATATATGTTGAGATAGACTGTGAGGATCTCCTTTGTCTGTTCCCTGGAGGAAAATTCTGGCCTAATAAAAGCTTTCTAAAAAGAAAAAATGTATCTTTTCATATATTTTACCCACATGGTAAAAATCTCTTTACTGTTATCCTGTATTGCTGTTGTGTGCCTGCTATAATTGAACAGCCTAATGCAAAAAGAAATATTATACAATCTGAACACAGACATAATGGGTATTGAAAAAACCCCGGCAACAGCCAGGAGTTAAATAAACAAACAAAAATTATCTTGCCTAGGCATAGCATTTCTATTAAAGGAAGCAAATAGATGAAATGCCTTTGTGTTGGAGAGCAGAGCATTTCTGCGTATATTCATATATATTCAATTCCAGCCAGCTGCACATTTTTTGTTACAAAAACTGCTGTGATTTTAGAGCATGAACACCTCCCTCTGCTTTATGACGCCTCCTGGACAGAAAACCTTTACTACCCAAAAATATCATGAAGGTGTGGGAAAGAAATGGAGTGAAGCAAAATGGGAAGTGGATTGCTGGTGACTGGCACAATCATGCAAACATAGCTTTGTAAGAACAGATTTAAGATTTTTCAGGCTAAAGCTCCAGATTGCAGATGGAAATCAGGACCACATGGCAAAGTGTTTAGAAGGGCAACTAGGGGGTTTAGATGTAGAGCCATCAAAGGCAATGAGACAGGATTAGTGGTGCTTGTAGATCTGGTAGTTTTTTGTTTTCAAATCTGATCATAGCAAGCAGTATTAAGGAAACTATTTTTTGTCTTCCCTTCTACTTATTTAGGCAGAACATGAACTATGCTATTTTTTTAATGACACTTCTGAGGACAAGGTGATGAGGTACAAGCTGTAAATCATGCAAGTAATTAAAAACCAACAACAGACAAATCATGCTGGAAAACAGAAAGGGGAAAAAAGTGACCATTGCTCAGAAGTTACAAACTAACCAGGCACCACAAAGATGAAAGATGTTATGGCACAAAGCTGTATCTTCCAACAATTTCAGAAAGAATACATAGCAGTAGATCTGGAATAATGTAACTGCTGCTAAGATCTCCCCACCTATTATTATATCCCCAACCTCTGGCAAACAAGTATTAGTATGTTTTACTTTGACCACATCTGTGTAATGTGGGTGACTGTCAGGTTCCTCCTAAATCTTGCATTTTTTCATGCACATATTTCCCTCCAAGGCCACAGGAAACATATCCTTCAGTGGCTTTACAAGCACAACATCCTTTAACGATGCATTGGAATGAAAGAGATTTAATTGTGTGTGGTTACAGTATCAGTTCTAAACATGTCAGAGCTCTAGGCACTTAGCTATATGACTCTTTCAGAATATTCAAATATGCCCTTTTCAAAATATACTGGAGAAAAATGCTAATTAAAAACATTTTTCTTCAGGCAGTAAAATATTCCAATATTTCTTAATTGGCATGTAGATTTCTCACAACAGTCTACCTGACAGAACAAGTTTTGGGAACAAAAGATTTTCTTTTTCCCCCATGGTTCAGCGTTTCCTCTGTTATTTTTTTATTATGTTGTTAAATTAATTTCTGAAAGAAAAGACAGAGGATGGTATGGAAACTCGCTAATCAAGCCCCATACCTATCCATCAAGAAATGCATATTTTTTTTTACCTATGTCTTTACATTAAAAGACTTTCCAGCTGAAGCTGGGCCACTGCGTCCAGCACAAGCCACGTGGAATCAAGCTCCATAGCTGGATCAGCTAATGAGATTTGAAAAGCCAAACTAACACGGGTTCTGCTAAATTGGAAAGTTCATTCATACAAGTCATGTTTGTTTAAATGCCTGAACACACAAAAGGCTTTGTAATAGTGTCACAACCAAAAGAAAGCTGTAAAAGAGTGGATGCATAACTGAGCGAGGTATTCAAGCAACAGCAAATACAGTTAATAAACAGTAAACATGAGGCGAGTTGCGATAGAATGCCAATGCAGGTTCAGAGGGAGCGACCTTTTAATAGCGCCAGGATGAGTATCTGTGTACATTATTTTTTTTTTAAAACCAGTTCAACTGAAAGGGAAACAAGGTACTGGTATGCAAACAAGAGCTGGAGTAATTCCGAATCTCGCTGTGACACCGACGTGCAGTTCTGCCTCCCGCTGGGGAACTGTCCAGACCAGTGAGTGTCCTTCCCCTTTCTGAAGGGCAGAGTTTTCACTCACATCACAAGCATCACTGATTTATTCTACACCAGAATGCCCACTAACAGAACTATTAACATAAATAAATACTTGATAAAGCTCTACTACAAGCACCTGAGGACTCTGGTCCACGCAGTGGTCCCTGTAGAGCAAAAATTTCATGGTCCAAGGCAGGAAAGAAATCAAGACTTAAGGACACTTCCTGCTGATGGCATTTATGAGAAAACAGCTCTAGTTGAAGATGATTTATTCTGATCAACACTTTCATAATTACAGCTGCTGTGAAATCACCTCAGAACAGACAGCTCCTTAAGAAGGACCCAAGCCACATGGCCATTTCCTGTTTAGTTGGGCTTTTATTTGGCACTGAATTTCTGCAAATCTGTGCTTTTTTAATACAACAAAATGAAAGCCTTATGCTTCCTGCCTTATGAAGTTCAACGTGGTAGTTGACTGCAGATCTCACAAAGACCAGGAATGCAGACTTTGGAAGTGCTGGCTGGGTGACTGGAACAGCAAAGACTGTTACTACCTGTAGTCTTGAGTCCTATTGGGCTGTTATGTACGTTTTTCTCTTTCTGGCAGGGCCTGGGATTATTCCCTGCTCAGCATGTAGGATTTTTGTTGGACTGGATGATCTTGGAAGTCTTTTCCAACCTTAATGATTCTATTCTATGATACTAGATGGGAAAACTGAGCAGCACTGTAGTCAGGATATGAAAAATAGTACTCAAGTCCTATCTAGTGCAACAGGATAAGCAATTTGATATCATTATCGTATCACAGAATGGATGGAGGTGACTAAGGTTACCTTAAATCAGGTGAGCTGGAAGTAATGCTACAGGAATAAGAGTCGGAGTGAAGAGCAGCTGATGGTGATTAGCTATCAAGTACAGTGCACATTCATGGATTTTGGTGCTCAGTTAAATCCAAGTTCCTTTTGGAAGACCAAAAAGGGGAAACCAAAATGGGAAAATGCCATGGAACTGGTAATTCTATTCAGGCTCTCATTATGCATTCTCTATCATGGCATCTGAGGGTTGATCTTGTTTGATCTGGTCTGGTTTTGCTTTTGCCATCCACATCTTTGTCACCTTACCAAAAAGGTGTTGCTAATTTTATTTAGGGCCACATAGGCATAAGACAGTAAGGAATACCTTTGCCTTTTAGATGTATTTCAAGTATGAGACTTGTTGAACAAATATCACAACTTGTCTTTGGTACGGAGACTTTTAGAGGCTTCTGGGAAACACAAAGTATGTGTCAAAACAGTCAGTATGAGGTTACCTTTAAGACTGCTTCACTTAAGTCTAAGCCATCATGAAGAAGCAGCCAGAAGTGTATTCCAGTCAGTAATCCACTTCTCTCTGTGGTCAGGTAAGATGTGGATTTATCACCTTTCTTGATATTAGTCAGAGCCTGACAAATTGATACTTGAGGACAGAAGAAACAAGTCCACTGGCAGAAGGAATGAAGATTGATTAATCCATGAAGGATGTGTGAAGGGAAGATTGTTCACCAAAATAGACTAGGAAAGTCTACCAGAAGCGCATATGCATTGGTATTTGTATCACTGAACATTTGAGTCTGTGCTGGTGTCTGTCTAGATTTCAACTTTGTGCATTGACTATTTGAACATTGAGCAGTCTCTGGGTCCCATGTGAAGAACTAGGAATAAAGTAAAGGGAAATAAAAGTCACTCCCTGAGTAGTAGTAGTTCAATGGGATGGGAGTCATTTGTATTGCCAAAGCAGCCTTCTTGCTTAAGCAAAGGCACACTGTGAATGTAATCTGAGTCTCAAGAAAGGTAGCCACCTGTTTGTGACATTTCTGACCCAAGAAACCTTGCTATGGATTCCAAAGATGCAGTGAGACAGGGCAAAGGCATGGCTGAGGGAGAGGACCAAATTGAATTTGTTTCCCTTCTCCCTGCCCACCCATAGTCTGCTCAGTGCTCTCCATGAAACAAACTGTTTTCTCCTTTCCTCCACAGAAGCAGATGATACAGTGGAGGAAGTGTCAGGAATAACAAGCAGTACTGCAGGGTAAGTAGTAAAGCCCTACAGAATATATAATCCTTTATGAAGAACTCTTTTAGAAATACCGTAAAAATATCAGTTTGCTTATTGGAGTGAGGTGCACACAGATCACATAAGCTTCCTATCAGTCAGAAACAGTCAGTATCGATGGACTTTAATTTGATCTGAGTCTTGGTGAAAAAAGATTACCTTTCATTCAGGGCACAAACATGTACAGAATATATTTTTGCCGTTTAAGTGTTAATGTTAATATGATTTCACACCCAAGTAAATAGGACAGTAGATTGATTTCTACACATGCTTTTAAAGGACCTATTTGAAGAAGACAGTTTTAGTCCATTCATTGAATAATGAAGTCTAGCAGAGAAAAAAAAAAAGTACAATGAGCTTGATTTTAGAGTTAATCCTTTCAAGTTCCATAAATCTTTAGTGACCGTCAAAGCTTATATAAGACTCACCCATACCTGAGCAGCAAAGATTACGGTATAAGATCAATAATTGTAATATAAATATGTTTCTTTTTTGATAGCTAATAAGATCTGGAAAGATTTGAGAGTATGTCTGCAAAAAGCAAATAAACTCCAGAGATACAATCTGTTCAAGTAAGAGGTTGGTTAAATGTGTTAGTGTTTGGTGGAAGGCACTGGAACATTTCCAGTATGTTACTCCACAACTTGTGGAAAAAATGAAAAATATTCAAGAAGCTGATATTGGTATTTTCCATGTCCATATGCATATTCCAAGGAAAACCACATAGGGCCTGATTCAGAACTCACTTGATTCATAGGGTTGCAGCAATTTAGACCCAAACCAGATCAGATCCTCAGCAAGCAAAAAGCTTCTTTTAGAATTCTGCTCCTATGTTTAGCCCCAAATGTTCCGGAAGCAACATCATCGTCTGCCAGCAGAGGCATCCAAATTTTTGTTGGTATCTTTAAATAAAAAATCTAGGTGGATGGAATCAAACCAACACAATGTATCGTGCAGAAGGTGGTGAGTTTGCATATCCAGGACCATGAGGGCATCCCCTATCTCCAGCAGCAACATTTGGAGCCCACCACACACCTCTAGAGCACGCTACAGCCGTACCAGGCTGTAAAAAACTTGGTGTGCTCAACTTGAGCAAAGCCTTCCAAGAGTACAATCCAGTACTTAAATAGGTGCCAAGATCTGGGGCTCTGATGCTGGAAGAAAAGTAGAGTCTGTTAAAATTGAGAAATTAGTAACGAGCACCATAAAGAGCTCAATGGAAGCACAAAGCTTGGGTCATGGCAGCAACGAAACACATAAAATTACAGTATACCAGATGGATAAGCATTAGCAAATTAATGACCACATCACAGTCTGAGTGCATAACAATATCTATAAGCTTCAGTGACATTGCCTGGCAAACAATACCACCAGAACCATGGGGAAGAAGGGTGAATTAAACAAGAGCTTGAAAAGGGACAGGTCACCATGCCATGTGTTGGGACTGTCCAATTTTATCTTTAACAATAAAACCAGGAAAACTGCAGAATGCAATTAGACAACTGCTTAAGCCCAAAGATTCTAAAGCAATTGCAATCTAATTAAAAAAAAAAAAAAAAGAAAAAGCACATTGTTACTTTAAAAATAAATTGTTCCACGTTAACAAAGTTATGTTTTTAAGGTAAACATATTAATTTATCCTTTATCTTGTCTAGCAAGAAATCTGACATTAAGTAACCTGACATGTATGAGGCAGTCTGTACTTTTGTGGGTGGCAAATCTGTTCACTGACAAACTTCTAGAAAATCTGTCACCCAGCAGGCTCTGGAAGTCCCAACAAGCAGCAGGACAATCTGCTACAGACCTGCTTGGGCCTTAGCTTTAGGTGGATAATGCACATGGCCATATTGTAGGGGGTTGTTCTTTCTTGGCAAGCAGTAGCAAAACATCTTTGGCAAGTGGCAAGAAAGCAGGGAAGAAAATTAGAGGTCACAGGGAGCACCATCAAAATGGACTTATTGGCAAATGCCTGTTGCAAGACATAACTACAGAGAGCCAAGAGCTTCAGAAACACCTAGGTTCACCAGCTGTCTTCCCAATCATCATAAACTGTCCATTTCCATGCATACAATTCTGTAACAGAACATGCAAAGCTTATTTTTGATATATTGAGGATTCATTTGTAATGTTCCTTCAAAACCTGAGGCAAGGAGCCAGAATGAAAGAAACCGGGGAAGCCGAATGATATGGACCTTAACAGTTTTGCTCATTCAGGTCAAGCTTCCAGTCCTATGTTCAGTAACTTTTTCTGTGATTCTGGACCTAACAAGTGGATAACCAGTCAAAAGTAGCCAGCCAAGCCTGACTTTTTCACCCAAAATACAAACAAAAATAAATCTCTCTCTTCCTACTCAATAAGAGCACACAGAAGACCACCAAAAAAACCCCAGATAACTCAATTGGTTCCTGACCACTCAAGATATTGTTCCTGTGTACACAAGATTTTTAAGTCTCAGATAATGCACAGCCACATTTCACCTGCTTTACCACACACCTAGCATGCCCAAACACTGAGGCAACGACTGTGCTTCACTTCATTCCTTTTCTAGTGCTGTTGAAAGACCAAGAATTGAGGCAGCCATTTAGAAATGATTGGCTATTGGGACTCTGTGGAATAACGTTACATTCCCTAAAAAAAATAATTTGGTTACATGCTACTTAAAAGATAAAACAGATAAAGGAAAAAAAAAATATTTATTCTAAATTATAAAAAAAGCAAATAAACAACAAATTCCTGCATCACTGAAGAAATTAAACCAGCATCTCCTATTTGTCTTCACTGATTCTGAGGCCAGGATAAATTATCTGATTGCCTAACCTGTATTAGAAACCTCAGAAATATCTCAGTTGCCCCTATATGATTACTGATGTGAGATGGAAAAAAAGGGAAATTCTACAACATATTTGTAGAAAAACAGATCTGTTTTGGCTTAATAATAATAATAAAAAAAACTGGCTTAGTTTTCCTATCAAAACAACCTATTTTTTACACCAATTGATTCTGGCTAGAAAATACTTAAACTTTTGTCTGGGATACACGTTGGACCAAACTATAGAAAACAAGGCTGTTGATAAATACGGCAGCACTAAAAATATCTTAAATTGAAAAAATGCATTTATGAGTTTACACAAAAAGTAGACAATGCATTGAAGTCCTTATAGTCCAAGGAACAATGAAAAGGCAGCATTATGACAAGAAGAAAGAAAAAAATACATGTATCCTAAGTTGTCTGTACAGTTTTGATTTAGTACTGGAGGTTAATCCATCCTAGGTTACTGTCGAACAGTAGCGACACTATTAATCATTCTTTGACTGGAAGTGATGACAAGAGCTCTGCTGCTGTGTGGGAAACGTGAATTTTTCTTCGTCAAAAGTTACAAAGATTTTTAACGTGGCTTCATTCCAAACTGGAGAGGAAAGTACAAAAATTATATCAAAATTATCTGAAGGGAACATTGAAACAAGTTGTTTCAGTTCTCTAGACATTTAGGCTATTATATTTTTTTTTCTTTTGCTATACATAAAAGTCTCAGTTGAAACGAAGCTAAGACACAAAAATCCCAAATCAGAGTAAGTGGCATTATCAACAATAACATTATATGTATTTCATTATACATATCTAAATATTTCATCTGGAAAAGTACAAATACAGGAAAAATCAGCATTTTCAAAAGCGTTTCCTACTTTCTTTCTTCTTTCTATAAAAAACCTTACAAAATATTAAAATGCGTTTTGCTCTGGATAGAATTTCAATAGAACAACTCCCTCAGCGTTTCCCCAGTCAGCTGTATTTTCGAGAACTGTGAGCAAATTATAGCTAAAGCACCCAAGGTTTCATAGAGGATAGATGCACCTACTGCTTAAGAATCTGCAATCCATTCTGCCTTGAAAATCTCACACAAATCACCTTTTTTCACTGCATCAAGACATAGCCAGAGTCCCTTCCCGTTCCTACCACTGCCAATATGCAACAAAGCCTGTGAAGCAGGAGAGAGCAGACTGAGTTAATGGCAAATTTCTCTTCGATCTAAACTGCTGGGGCCCATTCTTCATTTACACAGGAGCTGCGCTGCAGCTGCAGCACAGAAGGCAGGAGCAGAGGCCTTTCTCGTGCATGGGGCACCTGTGTGAAGCACTGTTTGCCTTCATTTGCTCTTTCATTATTTCAAGCTCAAACAGAATAAGGTTTCCCTCTCACCCTTCTCCCCCAAGAGGCTTATTCCTTCATCAGATATTTATTTAAAAAAACCTCTACTAATTTCCATGTACATTGATGTTTAGTGCAGGGAAAGTGGATTCTTTTTATAGATTTATTTAATTCACAGATGCTATTTTAATTGGTCTCTCGTGCAACTGTCTTTCACTGGGAATCTGTACGGCTCTAGGGAATTGGCAGTGACTTTCAGCTTTTCCAGGTCAGTGATTATTCAGATGTAACCAAAGCCACTGGTGACTGAGAATTAATGTGGAAAAAACTGTTTGATGGCCTGTGTGAAATAAAGTAATGATTTCAGTCCAGCTGCAGTTTGACAGATTACCAGGAAAACCAATTGGTGCTGTTATGGACCTTTTTGGAAAAGGGGCCGGAAAATTAACGTCTGCAAATTATCTTTCACATTAGGGCTGAAGGCAGGCATCAGCCATGCAAGCATGAAGCCTCTAATATCACTACACCTTTTTCATGGTTAATTATGGAGATTTCACATTTTTTTCCAAATTCTGTCAGTTTGATATTCTGGGGACTGTTTGCCATGCTCTGCTTTAGACTAAGAAGGCTAATCTCTTTAAGCTTCATCTATTACCCAGGGGAGGGAGGGAAGGAAGAAAAGAAGGATGGAAAGCAGAGGGAAGGAGGGAGATACTTGTCCTGAATTATTCTTTACAGAGCCTGACTTAGAGAATTTAGAGCATCTCCCTGCACCAACTGTAGAGACTGCTTTGGCAGTATAACCTTTACAAGGCTAAAATCTGATTTTGTAACCTCGTCCCTCGTGCCCCCACAAACACACTGCAAGTATTGGGACAGACTGTCAATAAATATGTCAGACCACTGAACTCAGATAAAAGCCCGTTGGCACAGCAGTTAGAACTCCATCCCTCAAATTTTAGATCCCACAAGTCCTAACTGGACATTTTGCCTAGGATTGCTGGCAAAAATAAACATTTTTTCACTTCACACTCGTGTTATGATTAGCATGTGCTTGTTGTTTAAACTCCCATTCCTCACAAAAGACTTCTTCAAGGATTGGCTTTTAAAACAGCAACACCATTAAAGACAGCACTCAGGCCTTTTGTCTCTTTTTTCCCCACCACAGGGAGAAGTTACAAAGCAAATCTGTGTCTGTAGAAACATACTGTTCTCATAGCTAACAAGATCCTGCAGTCTTCAGTGAATAGATGCACTGATTCAGCTAAAATTAGGGTGTAAAACCAGGATGAACAGTACATGCATATGTTCTTCAAATTTCTATATGATTTCTTCCATTGCCTCATTAACTGCTACTGAGAAAAACTAACCAGCAAGGAACTCAGTTTCCTCATACCTACTTTGCCTGGCTCTCAAATGTGTACCAATACAGGGATATTTAGGTTATTTTTCTTGTGAAGTTTGTAATGAACTGCCGCTGGCAACAAACTAATGAGGTTGTCAAAAGCTACAACAAAACACTTCTGCAATTTACATGACCAGGATAACATCTATTGAAAATATATAAAAAGATGCACTAAATTAAATTCAGCTTTTTTTCAGCAGTATATGATGAAGAAAGGGTAAGAACACCTTTGCTTAATGTCATGCAAGGGAAAAAGCAGAATAGAAATGAAAAATTTCCCAGGGGAAAGAAAAGATGCAGAAAGAAACCTAGTGGCCCATTTTGTCCATGGCAACAGAATTAGGAAGCAATGCACAGCTAATGGCCAGTTATTGAGTATTTTCCTGGTTTTAAGACAAACTTTTTTTTTTTTCCCCTTCCTTGTTATAACTTATTCTAGTGCTTTTTGCCAGGAAAGAAAAGCATTCTGTGTCTACAAGATGTCTTCTCTGCTTCACAAACTATGGAGTCCTGAGTTTAAGAAGTTCAAATTCATTTACAGTTTATGGCACCCATGAGTAGTTCGTAATTCAGATCCACTGAAGAGAAATAAAAACTAAACTTCTGATACTTCACCTGAGGGCAGGGGATGCAGAGCTACTGTCTGTGCAATAGCATCAGTTGATTTTCTGCCTTTTTTCCTCCTGCTATTCAGTGGTAAATTTGCAGCAAGCTTTATTAACTTTTGAAAGTGTTGACTATTGGAAACAGCTGTTGGAAATCCATGCCAGTCCCCAGTCCCATAGAAAAATTTAAATAGGTAAACTGCTGTGCAGGAATCCACAAATTAGTAGGTGTAATGCATTATCTTCTATTATAGCTGTCAGTTCTGGAGGGTCTTGGTTCGTTGCCAAAAGCAAGTGAGGCTGTACAGGGGAGTGCACACCACAGAGCCTTCTGATAGCATGGCTCTGAAAACACAGGCAACAGCTACTGCAAGGCTTAGCCTTTCCTGAGCACAGGAAAAAACAACAACAAAAAAACAGCAACAACAACAAAATAAGCAGCAGAAGAGCAGTTGCTCTATCAAGGGGTTGTTCTAATTACCAGGAACAAAGCAGGATAACCAGGATGCAATCAGATCTCAGCTGGTGAAAATTAGCATGAATCAGGTCATGGTACAGTTATTCAAGCAAACAGAGAACCTAGGCTAATTTTGTTAACACAGGGAGCAATATATATGCCTTGCGACTCTGCCATGGAAGATATCTGATAAAATATTTGTGTGTCAGGTGTATTCTCACCTCACAACCTTCAATGTCCACACAACCTGAAGCGTAGAAGGAAGGACCTCTGGTCAAACCTGTGCCAATTCTAGCTTGCCGAACCTGTCTACTTGCACCTGGGGAAATGAGATGTAAAGCATACAGGTGATGAACAGCACAGATTTATCTACAGCTTACCTAAGCATCTTCAGCGTAGCATATGGCAAAATACTCTGAGAGCAAAGGGATCAGGTCAACAGAAAGCCAGTTCTGAAAACAGGCTGGAAGCAGCCCAAGGAATGGAAGGCAGGGCTGCAGCAGCACTTGGCCCAGACACCTCAGTGGTGTGATTTGCAAGTGGAGAGGGTTTGTCTTGGGACTGAGGGGGACATTCCTGCCCCCTCCCTTCTCTCCAAGCTCTTTGCTACTCCTAAGCAGCTGCTGCAGCTCATAGCTGTCTTGTCAAGGTAAAGAGCAGTGCTTTACTCTCTCTCAATACACCAGATCATGACGCAAAGCAGTTCAGCAGTTGCCGCCTGAGTAACTGAATTATCCCTGCAAGAAAGGCAGCTAAGGGGTAGAAGCCCTAACAGTCACCAAAACATCAGCAATTCCTGCTTGCAAACAGGATACACTAGATACACTGACTGCAATTGGTCAGGGGCAAGAAGCACACAACACCAAACACCACAGCTCTACAAGCTGAAGACATAGGGGAATGAGTAGTTCTTGACTCCAATACCCAGCTGTGCCTTGAAGCTAGGTTAGGAGCTGAGAATTCAGCTCAGGCCCCCAAAGGCTCAGGGCTTTTTTCAGCACCAGGCTGCAGACAGAACTAGCTCTGAGGCAAAGCAGCCAGCACTGTTGCTGGGGCTGCTTAGCTACGCGACCTTGAGAAGCAGCTCAGGTCATCCAGCATGCAGCTAGGAAGAGGAAGGGGACTTGGGGATCTATAGCTACCTCTTACACAGTGATAATCTTCCCAGCAATTAATGCTCACTCATACAAACATAGTATCATAGTTAATCATCACAGAGAGGCAGACAGTGAGAAGGATAACTAGTTTCTGTGCTGCAGCCAACCACAAACGTCGTAGAATGAATGCTGTTCTCAAGGAAGACAGAACTACCTAGGGAAGAATAGGGCCATGTTCCCCCCCACTGAAATAAGTCCATAGGAATTGGGGCATCTGGGAAAATTTTAAATACTAGGCAGTTCCCTGACTTGCTTCTCTGTGGTCCCTGTAAAGTGTCCACCTTCTGGCTGGAAGAAGCACTACTCTGAATTTCTTAGGCAGTAGAAAGCACAGGGAAGACAAAATACAAGATAAAGAAATAAAGAGTTTATTTAAAAGTCCATAAGGCTGAAGGAGTGAGGTGGTATCTGTTGTTTTTCATGGCATATATGTGCACAAAGTCAAATTCTGAAGCAAAGTGCGTGCTAATGGGTGCATCAGCCTGTGCGTACATAAAACTCTGAACACTCAGGACTGCCTCGTACAGATATGCTATTTGCCTCATTTAGAGCACCAAGATGCACATCATATGTCACTGTGACCTGTCAAAATCTGTTGCAAGGGATCTGCTTTACTGTGTATGACTTTAGGGACTTAGCCAAACACTCTTGTGGCACAGAGGCCTCAAAGCAGGAGAGAACAATCTGAATTCAGAATCAGAAAAATTTCATTGCTATCAGGCTATTCAGATACTTATTTATTTATTTATATATATATATATTAAGCCATGAAATACTAAACTATGTTTAAGAACCTGTTTGTGCGGTATCCTACTGCCACCAGCCCTATGTTCTTTCCAAGACGAGGGAAAAAGGCCGTTGCTGAACTTTCTTAGCCTTTACTGCAGGGAAGAGAGCACCACAATTACAGCAGAAAGTTTCAAGAGACAGCTAGAAAAGTTCAGTGCCTGACAGCGGTATGTCCCAGAAGCAGCCACTCTCTAACCCTCATTTTGAGGTAACGACTGCTTGCAGGAACAAGCTAGTTCTTACTCTGATTTTAAACACTACTGCTAATAATTTCGTATCTTGACACTAAGAGGCCATTTTGGTGAATTAGTTTTCTGTGCTTCTTTAGGTTTCTTGTCTTTTTTGCAAGGTTTGGAAGTAGTCATTCTAGAAATAAGGAATGCCTTAAAAAAAGCCAAAAACAACTGCAGTGAGGTAAGGCAACTCAGTTTTAGCTCGTTTTAAAAACTTGTTACAAACATTGGGGAAAATTTGATTCAACTTTACTGCATTCAGTTGTGCTAGTGCTCAAACTCAACCTCATCATCTAAGGACCCTTTGTACTAGGAGAGAGGTGAGCACTTTCAGAGGGGAATTTATCCTAGATTGGGACAGGATGCATCATTCTCAGGAAATGTTTAGCTCTGTGCGTAAATCAGTTTAAGCTAGCTCCTGGCTTTAGGATTGCTATAACTAGGTAAAGTGAATACAACACCATTTTCATACTTCTCAAATAAACCATGCTTTGCTGGAAAATTAGCAACCACAGACCACCTGAAGCAGCGAGACAACTTCAGATCATCGTTACAACTTCTGGTCATCTCAAGTCAGACTACGTTGTGGGAAATTTCTCAAGTGTCAGAAAATTAACTTTAAATAAATATTCAGTGAGTTATAAAATCTAGTGGGTATAGATTTAAAAACTTGTAAAACATGCTTATAAAACGTTTGTTATTTTTCATGGTTTGTCCAATCCTCTAAATTAGAAGAAATTTTGAATGGCTGTGCATATAAGCTCCACTTGATTATCCTTGCTTCTTTTCGTTGAAGTGAAGTATTACTCAAAGCGGGAACATTTTCACCATAGATAAAACAACTTGGGGTAACAACACTATCCAAACTAGTTTACCGTTAATTCCTTAGGAAAATACTCCTGTAAGGGAAGTTAAGGAACAGCACAGATGAAGTTTGCACTCATTCTAGGGACAGATGTTCCCCGTAGTAGCAAGGATCCTGGGAGGCTGTTTTTAGCAGGCATTTTTGCTATTTTGGGAGAAAGCAAGGAGTACTTTCCATGTAGATGCTTTGGAAATGTGCCTGACAGACACAAGACGACCAACTGAAGTCCCAGCAGAGAGAAAAATTAAATGTGAACAGATGGACTAATTCAGTATTTTCAAGTAGTGAAATCAAAATGTGAAAGAAACCTGGCCAGCCACAGATGACAAGGCCTGTCTCAGTTCAATCTTCAAGCAATAATAGCAGGCTCTTGATTTTTTTTTTTTATTTTTTTTCCTCCATCAAATTAATCTTCTTCAGGAGAATGGCATTTCAGTGGGCTTGAAGCACTCAAATAACCTTCCCTCTCCAGGGGCTTCAGTTTCAAATAAAAATGCAACGTAACAATCACTAGACTTGTTGCTCTCAGTCTATTCAAGAAAATCCAAGCAACCCGCACAGTTTGTTATTTACGCATGCCAATATTATCTGTTTGGAAAAGGTCAGGCTAGAAGAAAAAGTTTTCATAGGTTAGCCTTGAAGTGCCCTGCCAGAGGTACACAGATACTGGAACAACTCTTTTCAACATTGCCAGCTTCTAGCATAATTTGACGATCCACTACTTTTCTGAATGCTGCATTTGGATAAACTATTAACAACATCTAAATGAAAACAAAATAAAGGAACAAGAATACCCACCAAGCTCAATCTCACTTGCTGAAGTCCCCCACCACACAAACCTCATTTATTTGTAATGTACCAGTAGCATGGTGACCATGCAAAATGTTCTGTCATGGCACGAGGCAACTTCAAGAATGTAGACAAATTATTATTATTATTATTATTATTTAAACAGGAATATGTATTTTTTAAAGTGGAAAGAGAAAATTTCTGGGGAATCTGAAGCACCTTGCAGTTTGTATGAGAGGAGTAAAAATGTCAAAAAAGTCAGGTGCTTTCACTATTTTGACTTGCAATGTTTTGAAACTTACCATTTAAAATCTCAGTAGCTTTTTTTGAGAGAACAAATGGTTTTAGTCATCTTCAAATAGGTAGCAATCTTCCAGCTAATTTTGTGGTTCTCAAAAATACAAAGCACTGATATTTTAGACAGACTTTTTTTCACACCTTTCAACACCATTAGTAAACTAAAACTAACTGTTATTTCCACAAAAAGTTTTTTGAGAAAAGTCAAATGTGCAATGCAGAAAAAGGAAGAACATGAAGTAGAGACAGCAACATTTTAATCTAAGTTTAGTTATGGGTTCTGCCACAAGTTTATCTGACTTCCATCAAGCATCTTGAGGCTTACTGCCTTCAGTAGGCTAAATGAATTCTTAATGGCACATCATTATGTTTCATCCAAACTTTATTTTGCCCATTCTGTTCATCTGGTTCCTGTTGCCATTACTGAGCATTAACACAAGCCTAAAAAGGAAAAGGATCCATATTTGTTTACCCATAATGTAGTTGTTCATTATTTGTTTATCTTTCTAATGATACATGTGGTTCTTTAGTTTGGATTGTCTATATAGCCAAAACTGTCTCTGCACAGATTCCTTCCCCCACAACTATTGTAATGTTAACCCCCAGCTGCTAGAGTAGTACAGACGTCCCCAAATTAACAGAGGGCAGGCTGAGGACAGCTCACAATATCTCTAGATAGAAAATAGTCAAAGAAAACTTTTCTATATATGTTGGCTTGCAAAGACCAGTGTCAAAGGCAATTAAGAATCCCATTTACTTTCTTCCACTAGCCTTCTATAAACACAGAGCTAGAGTGTGGAAATTTGTAACTGACCTAGAACAGAAACCTATGACAAATGACTGACTCAGGACACTAACCCGCGTTCTAGGTTTCCTCACTCAAGAGCACATACATGCAAGTTCATCACTTTTAACAAAAAGAAAATGAGCTAGTTTTAAAGTTAAAGGGAGTTGAGTACATGTTAAACTTCTCTGCTGAGAGTCTTGTTGCCCTGCTTAGTATGTATATGTAGATAAATTTCACCAAAATGTCATATTCTTTCAGTAATTTTGCCCAATTCACTAAGGATTGACGCCAAACTTCAAATAAAATTAGTACATTGTTATAGCCGAAAAAAAATCTAGGAACTACTGGCAACACTACAGGCATAACTAAACTGTTGAGTATAAAATAAACATAAAATAAAAAATGTGAGGTAGAACAGCAATAAAACAGAAGATGCTTGTAGTAACCAAGATTTATCCATCCTAGTAAATTCAAGTTATATAACAGAACTAGAATAATACTGTAACAGTAATGTAACTGCCTTGATTATGAAGTGCATCCCAATCTAGCGATTGCACTGTAATTCTTGCCAGTGAAGTTTAGATTGAATTCCTGATGAAGATACCGAATAGCTGAGGACTATAATGAAGTATTATAAAAGGGGAAAATGCAACAGCAATAACACATTTGGTCTCTGACCAAAGAGCTCTGTAGGATCACACTGCAGCTCTACCCAGCTGAAGTCATTGATTTCCTATAGAGTTGCCATTTTAGTCACATAAGTAAAACCGCAGTCAACTATCATTCACAAGTTTCCAGCACCTTAAAAATATAGGAAAAAGTAAACAGCACCACAAGTAAACAAAAATTATTATACATCTAAATGTTATTTAATATATTTTACATTTAGATCTATTTTCAGGCAGCTGATATAAAAGAAAACAAAGCACAAGCATACACTATTTAGATGAACAGCCTTCACAGATTCCTGTTGTAAACTGTCCTAAGTTACTAGAGCCTGTGTTATGGCACTTTGCCTGCAGGGGCAAGCTCCTTCCTCAGACATTCCTTATGACAGAGAAGGATTCACTAGAGCATGGAGGCAACTTTTCTCCAGAGAAGCTCCACATGGGCTCTAGGGTCCCTTCAGTCAGGCTCTCAGCGCTTAGCAGTAACACATACTTTCTGAGTTTTGGTTCTTCCTAAACCACAGAGGGAATGAACCCTGCAGAAAACCCTCCAGAAAACCCTGACTTTGCTTCTTTCCCTGCCAAAATACTGTTTCTTCAATCCTTGATCGACACACCACAATTATCTCTTTTTGCCCAGCAACTGCCCTTAGCTGATTTACTATTATTATTATTTTTTTTTAAAGAAACATGGCTGAGCTGAAAAAATGTACAGAGGAAAATGAACCGACTCCCTTCTAGTATTAATCTCTAGAGAAGAGAGACACCAAATGAGATGATTTGGCTAAAATAAATTTTGATTTAGCTTTCACAAACAGTAGCATATGTGCTTTCAGTAACCTTTCAGTTCTATTGGTTCAGGTCTGCTTATCTTTGTTCCCTCTCTTTTATGACTCTCATAAGAAAACTGCTTCTACTGATAGGAGTTTTATTTACCTTTAATAAAAATTAGTAATTAGAGAGGGAAAATGGGAAGGAGTATGCCCTTCCTTTGTTGGAGTTCTTCATTATGTTTGCTTATGTTAATTTTGATTATGTAGCAACAAGTGTAGTTGCAAGATAAATTTGCTTTACAAGCAAGCTAGTAAATACAGTTATAAACCTCTGTCTTTAGGGCAGAACTACATTTTTCTTCATGTGGAGTGGTCTCAGATGTTTTGTTCAGACTGATGGCCTTCACTTTCACTGAACTTCACTTCCACAAAAAGACATCATTTAAGACAGCATATCAATCAGTAAATTTAAGGGAAAGGTGGTACATTTCTGTTGCAGTCATCCACGTGTTTCTTCAGAAGCACAGAGAAAAAATGTAGGAAAATCACGTCTATACAGATATTACTCTTCAAATGAACGGAAGAGGAAACAGTTGCCTATTTTCTGACACTATTCATAATTTTAGTTTTCTGTCCCATACAGTATGAATTAAAAGACCTCCTGGTGACTAGGAAAGAGACAGGAGATAAAGTCTCCTGTGTAAGTGCACAGAGATAACTTACACCAGAACTATCATTAACTTATAATTAGGTAACTGAGAGGTTGAAAGACTGTAACACAAGTGATGACATAAAATAATGTTTGTTGTCAGGCGGTATAGCTCAGAAAAGAGACAGTGGGGAGAAACTCAAAGGCCATCTACTTTCATATGAAAGATATTTAGCTACGATAAAGGAGAGCCATTTTATAACACTGGATCAGGCTGTGAAAGTGTCCAGAATCTGTTCACTGTTTCCACGCTACAGTGATTACACAGTTAATTATTGATTTTGAACAGTTTGTCAGTATTGGTGAGATAAGCTTACCTGACAAAATGTTTTGGATTTGATGAGCAGGTGAGTAGAATTTTGTAATGAGAGATGATTTGATTCATTCAAAAAGCAATTAATGTTTCAGTTGAAATGCAAGGGAAGGAGAGAAGAAATGTGGCTTACCTAACACAGAGGAAAAACCCTGACAGTGATAAGCAAAACTAAAATTTTAAAAATTAGATTTAATTAGATATTAGTCCTAAATGGAACACTTCATTACAATTCTAAGCTTCTCACTTGGTTAAAGAAAAGCTTAAGAAAAGCCAGTTCAGCTAAAAGAAAAAAGAAGCATTAGTTTGAGAACAAAAAATAAAGCATTAACTCTTTAGACTTTTCCCATATGTTTTTTAATTTTTCTTCCTTCCCTAAAATGAACAGGCCAGGGAAATAACAATTGCATTCACCAAAAGCATTACTGTCACCAGATTAGCCGCTAAGAAATTCTGAGTCAAAAAACCTCATCATTAATTTGCTTTGTTCTACTCATTCACACCTTTCACTGGGCTGCACAGAAATTCCTGCTGGTTGGAAGATGCCAGCAACATTCCCTCAGATATTTACACTTCCATTAAGAACATATTATACCAGCATCACTACAGATACATTTTCAACTGTACTACTAGCAAAGGTGTTAGAGACAAATCAGCAGAGCTATAAAACCCAAGGGAGATAAAACTGGAAAGCTCACAAATAGTAGATTACAATCAGTAAAAGCACAATCAAACATCACTATGCTCCTGATTTCAAACAGCCCTGTTCTAGCAATGCTCATTACTCACTATTCATCACTGGTTCTCTTCTTTCACAGAAGATTTTAGGGACTGAAATTCTCACACTGGTATTTATAACATCATTTAGAAATACTATGGAGAAGAGTTCCTTTATGCTGGGTCCTGAGCACCATAAGGCCCAAATCCATTTAGATGAAGCATTTCTTCCTACCAGTTATCCTGTTTATACATTACTGAAGATAACAAAAAAAGTGTTTTTAGAACACCATTGGTTTTCATCACTGGATCTGTCAAATGCTGATATCCTGAATCAGGATAATTAATTTTCAGTACTGCTTCCAAAGTACACTTCACCTTGACACTTGCGTGAGACAAAGGTAAAAACTATCCATAAGTGAGCTTTGGCTCGGAGTCATGAGGAGCACCCAGCTTCAGGAGGAAACCTCATAATTCAAGCTGTGTGTTTAATAATGCTGTACAAAGCACAGGCAGACTTTAGCACCTAAAAATGGATTCATAAGTCGAGCACACTCGAGGAAGAAGTTGCAGGTACCTGCTTAAGCCATCTAATAAACAGAAAAAGTTTAAATTCAGTGACACTGTCCACCCCACACCCCAATCCTGATAAACCTACATACAACCTGAAGTAGCTGACGCCCAGTCCAACATATCCCCTTTTTGCACTTAACTGTTTCAGACAGCCAATTTGTCTTTTTTTTAGCAGCATTGATTGTGCTGAACTCAGGTTTTTAAGACCAATGCAGTGTTTACTCCAGCTCCTTCCATCTCCACACCTGAAGGTGACTCAGATCACCCGGTTATTAGCTTAAGTGGGACACTCCCTTGCGTACCAAAAAAATTCAGCTTGAACCTTCAGCTGCATAATTTGTTGATTCAGGCCTCCCACTCTGTGATTGCCAAATTGACTGACTGATCTTATATTAAACACAAGATGGGGGTTGTCCTTTAACTTTGTTTATTTATTTGTAAAGGAGATACCAACAGCCTTTGCCCCCTATATATAGGGATCAGTGCTATCAGGACCCCACAATTCCAGTGAATTCCACCCTAACTTTACTGGGGCAGAGGGACATCTAACTTTGTGACTATCCAACTAGTTTCAATGCAAGATGTTTAACCTGGCCATATTGCCTAGGGATTTTTACAAGCCTAAAATGAGCAGGAAATCCAGTTTCTAACTAAATTAAACTATCATGACCAATACACTTTTTTGATCCCCTTCATCCTTAAAAATAAACAAGCAAGCAAACAATAAACAAATCACAGACATCTTGAGATCTTATTTTGGGCTTGCAGCTTGTGCTAGATTTGAAATTACCTTGTAGAAAATTAGCCTGATGGATAATAGCAATTAATCCTTCTCAGCAGAGAAAGTACTTTTCTTATATTGTTATGAAAAATGAACTGTATCCTTCGGAAGAAGTAAGGACCTGAATAGCATTCAGCTGTTGATCACTCACAAGCATTAAGGAACGGCAGGAGCTACTCCTCCCTGTGCTTAAACACTGTCCATTGGATGTTTTTCCCCAATGTGCACTTTTATTTTGGATTGTCTGATCCAGAGCAGTATGACAGAACGAGCATGAGAGATCTAGCGATTGATGTGAACTAGCTGGTCAGGGACCAAGCTACAGTTCTTAAACCATCATCAGCTCCCGTAGCATTGTGGAAACGAGTCGAGGAGCTAGACTCCTGGCAAACAAGAAACCCTCAATGTTTCAACTCGTTCTTTCAGATGGGTGTTATAACCAGTTACACCCTAGAAGATGAAAGGCTGTGTGACAGTAGATCTTTGATTAAAATTAGGGATCGTTATCTAATTAGGATTGTCCAGTTGCACCTCAGATTTCTATGAAACAATTCAGAAGTGATCCCAGAATTCACTGAGACTCCTCTGAGCCAAGGTACAGTTTATGCATCATGCAATGTCAGAGGGAATCTATGATTCACCAGAAAATTAGGACTGGGCTTTGCTGAACAGAATATTTAATTTTACCAGAATTATGCTGGGTTCGTGGGTTCTACAGAAAGGAAATTCAGATGGCAAAAAGGTAAGATGAAGAAACAGGCCTGTAAACAATCTTTGCCCTTTGAACAACAAAAATCTACCAGAGTGAACAACCACCTCACAACATCTAGCTTATAACTTCAACTTCTGTGTGTTATCATATTCATTGACTTCAGCAAAGTTTTCAGCACATAAACAAGATGAGCTGGGATCAAAGGTCTTACAAAACGTATATGTAGAAATATTCCCTGATGTTTCTCTTTCAGCTATCCAGCTTGCAGAACAGGATACTCCTTTGGGTCAATATAGTTGGAGGAGATGTCCCTGTATGCAGAAATTACCATCTAGATAGGGCTGAGAGTGTAGATTGGCTGCAGAGGGAGAAAACAAAGGCCTTAGAGAGGATAAATTTTAAAATCTTATTTACAGCTGAAGCTTCAATAACCTTTCGACCCTACCTTCCCAATGTTAGGCACTGGCTTAAATGCAGTCTTGAATCAGGAACTGATGGAGCAAATGACTCATTTAACACTAAGGAATCTATGGTAGAGTCAAAATTGAAAACTATGTACATAAATTTTTGGACTGTGAATCAGTGACAAATTCCTCCTTTCTGTAGTAGTGCAACAGGGAAATGCTTGATGTTTATCTGATTTAACACAAGCCATAATAAATACTGTATCTAAAACAGGACTTTTAAATAGTGGTTGGGGAAGAGAAGGTGTAGAAAAAGGCTGGGAGGGAGAAGAATTAGGGATGACATTTTGTGTCTTTTAAAAGTATGACCTTTTGGAAATATCACTGTGTACATTTTAAATATTAATAAAGGCACTAGCTGTTAGAAGGCACAGGGCTGTTGTTGGGGGGTGACCTTTTATTGAAGTAAAAGAAAATTGACAGTTTTATTAGCCATAGAATACTGCAAACAGAAGCTACAGGAAAAAAAGCAAGCAAAAAAGCTGTCACTCTAATTAGCTACATTCTGTAAATTAATCTGAGGATGTGGCTGTGTCTAAATATTGCTGCAGGTCCCTCTGTATCTCAGCCCAGACTTTCCAAACAGCTTCAGAGTGAGAAAAAAAAACAGCATTTCCCATTTCAGTTCTTTAAAGAGATGATGTTCCCAGTGAAAAGAACCAGAACACTGGGACAAAATTGATGGGATCTTCATGACTCAATGGTCAACATTTCTGTGTGCCACCACAGGCATCCCTCTCACCAGCTCTGGACTAGAACCCATTTAAAACATGATCTACAGGACTAGAACAAGGACCAGACAGCTACTGCCTCAGATCTATTTTTGCCTCTACAGATTAATTAACATATTAAAAGATCCTTGCTGAAATAACCCAGACTTATTCAGACTAGAACTTTGGTACTGCACGACTAGGAAAGAAATAATCCTTCTATTGGCTCATCCCAAACCTTTTGCTCTTCGTTAGAACCAAGACAGCTGAGTTAACTTCTTGTATTCATCTTTGCTGCTGATAATCCCCAAGGGTTCAGCTGTGATCCAAGGCCAGCTGATACAGCACTGCTGTATAACCTTGACTCAAACTTCTGAGAAAATTAATAAATTGTGAGGACAAGCTCTGAAAAATAAATGAAGCAGAGCCATATAGGATAAGAAAGGTAAAATTGTAGGCAAATGTAAGTGTTGAAGCAGGAGACTTAGCAGTTCAAGGATTTGAGAGAAAAAAAATCCAACAACATGAAAATGTATAAAATGTTTGTTTTTCCCCTGCAGGAAAAACAAACAAACTACAAAAAGGGACTTGGAAGTTGACAACACATCCTCAAGGATCTCTGTTCCAAAGAGGAATAGAGGTCATTTGCTCCCCACCTGACTGATGACTACCTAGCCATTTCTTTTTACCTATCACCTCTACAACCTCCAGCATTTGTTCCAGGCAAGGGTAACAAGTTTATGAGGAGTTTATTCAGATTCTACTACTCCTAGTAGGAATGAGGGAGCAGAGAGGGGGAAAAAAAGAGAGGAGAAAAAGACAGCCCTTACTTGTCCTTCAGATATCCTTTACTGACAGTGTTACATAACATTTTCATTTCACCACCACTTCCTCAGTATGATAAAATCTTTCATATATTTCGGCTCTATTCAGTGCTTTTTCATTAGTTATGTTATAGTTCAAGCCACAGAAAGAGTTGGGTTTACAAACTATATCTAGTATTGGAGTTATAAAGGGCAAAAGCTGCCCTCCTTTATGTCACAGTCTGCATAAATGAAGCATTTCAGTATGTAGAATTTAAAGTAGATGTGCACCCCATAAAGCCAGCTGAGCCTGTTCCCCAACACTGCCCTACCACCAAGGCAAGAGTGGTGAGTATTCAGGAATGGTGAGCAGCACTGGATTGACTCTAGAGGGAAACATGTCAGTCTTCATCTCTTTTGTATTCCTGAACAGCCAAGAACCAGCAAACACCCAGAGAACAGCTTTGCACACATAAGCAGTGAGTGGTGGTTGAACTGCAGATCCTGGGTTTTACTACTACTCAATCACACTGCAGACATGCATGCGGAAGGAGAACCTAGAACCTCAGAGCAAAACACTTTAAAAAAGTTGTATAATTTATTTTCTGATCTCAGTTTTTCTTTTGGTTGCATCCTTTGGCTGGATAGAACATCAGGCTGTCCTTGTTCAGAAAAGCAGACACGAAGGGAAAGTTCAGCCTTAAACAAATATTTATTCAGTATGCCACAGTTTAATCAGTTTGTTCACAGAGAGACATTAATGTGAGATTAAGTACAAGCTAAAAATATGACAAGGAAGTCATGGATAAATCAAGTGGGAAGGAAAAGACAGTGAAATAGTTGCAAGCAGATTTATAAATGTTACCAGAAAAAATAATCCAGGTCAGCTGTATCTATTTTATTATTTTTTAAAGCAAAGTACTTTAGACAAAGCATGTAGAAACACTGCAAAAAGCACACAAGTATCCTCTTACTAGTTAGATCTACTTAAATGTACCCATTTTCTCCTTCCTCTTTTGCCTCTGTATTGACAGAGTTCAGGATGTCTTGAGGGCATTGATATACTCCAACAGGATGCAATGGCCATGTGGAAGCTGAGGACACAACTAGTCCATCTCAAGGAAAGGAGTCCTGGCCTTCACCACCAAAATGCTGAATAATGCAGAAGGTCACGCACCCTTTTGGGATAGAAGCTTAAGCTGAAAGTGGAATTAATGATTGTGACGCCTCCTGATGTCAAAGGAAGCAGTCCTCTTTGAACTCCGTAGATTTTACAGTAGACACGCGTTCCACTAATATCCACACTAGATATAATACAGAATCCGAGGGTTGCAAAATTTATTTTTGGGGAAATGGGGGAGATCTATCATAGCACGTAGAAAAATATTTTTATTATTAAAAAAGGATAATTGCCAGCTAGAAGTTAGCGATTTCAACACAGAATGACATACTAAAGTTCTGTTGAATGAAATCTTTGTCCTCTCAATGCAGAATGGTGAATGTTCAGAAAGTTATCAGATTTGCAAAGCTGCAGCATGAATGACAGAGTTATTTAGGGATGTAGGGAAAAAAACAGACCAAAGAGGAAACTGCTACAGTACATTTTGTGATAACGGGAATGAAAACATTCACAAAACAAAGTTGCTTTAACAAGTTCCCTTGATTAACTTATGTGACCTCAAAAAGAAAGATGTGTCATCCTCAGAGGTCCTGAGGACGCTGAGTAGGCTGGGTAGCATCCCTCTGCAGAAGGCATTAAGTTTATTTCACACAGCACAGCTGAGTACAATCATTCCAACATAATTCACACAGTCTATCAGTAACTAAGACTGATTACTTTCAGCAACATACAGAGAAATTTTCTCCCAGTCTATATTTTTACATTTAAGTGACAATAGCAACTTACAAACTAATGCTCCTTGATACTGTGCTTTCCCTTGTTATCAGGAAAATGACTTAGTTTTAGGCTTTCCTGTTGGGGAGATGCAGGGGACGACCAGAGGGTAGAAGTTTACTTTAATGGGCAAATTTCTCTTCTTTGCTTTCAAGAAATATTTCAAACCTCCACTTATCCATGGCTTTTGTGGCTGTTTTGAAGTTGAAAAGCAGCTTCCTGCTGAACTGCAGCCTGAGGAAACTCCTCAGTACCTATGAAAAATGAAGTTACACTCTAGGGAAATGGCTAGAGATTTCAGCTTTTTGTCCAGAGATCTGAAGATATGAATCATCTAACAGATATGAAACATTCAACAGATACTTTGCTGGAGTAAGAAAGCATTATATCCAGCCTATGATAAAGCATCTTTTTAATGGACTTGTGCCTAGAAAACCGCTTCCTGTGAATCTGTTCATGCCTGTGCTGGAGCCTGCACTAGTCCTGTACAACACTAAACTCTCAGGATTGCTTAACAATGACAAAAAGCAAAAAAAGTCACTTCTGGGATGCTCAGCAGCTAGTATAAGTCAGAATGGAAATTTCAGTGGAAGTCTGAAAATACATCATCCATCAATACTCTACCTGGGATACCTGAGGAGCGTGATAGGAAATTATCCACATGCCTAATGGTATGCAACAAAAAGAGCACAATTATCTAATAAAATAAGCATGATATTTTGCAAAAGTAGTTACATTATTTGTGTGAGCAGCTCAGCACAGCTAAGGGTGAAGGAGGAGGAGAGCTATTTGGATAGGGAAAATCCCCCCCACCCCTCCAGTCAGGTTATGAGGTGTTGTTCATAGTAGAAAAATTAAGCCTATTTTCTTTAAAATACATCAATAGCTTCTTCATGTTTCTGTGTCAACTAAGTATCAAAGTTTAAGACATCTGTTGAGACCAGATGAATTAGCCATCTTCCTTTGAACTGCAAGGAAGTTAAATGATACAAAACAATTGTCACATCAGAAAGAGAGAAGTCATCCAGATAATCAGAAGTAGACAGTGTGAAAAAGAAAGGGAAGGATATCTATTTATTAGTTTTTAAGGAATTGCATGGATAGTTAATATTTACAGAATATGCTACATCTGGAGGGATCTGAAGGTGTTTGGCATGGTCTGGAGATACCAGAAATATCCAGGCCAACAGTTTGAAGTCACTGCTGACATTTTAATCAACAGTCTGCTCTGTCTTAGCACATACATTTCCTGAGGGTGTTTCCTACCTCTACCAGAACATGGCGCACACAGCTTGTGCTTGTACCAGAGATGAGTGGGGAAAAGACTTTTTAAGCATATGGTAGGCTGGGTTGGCTGCATGACAAATAAACTGTATGTCATCAGCTAAAGGCAAGGATGAAGAAGAAACAGAGTGAAGATGCTCAGGTCTGTTGGCTCAAAAAGTTATGGGCAGCTGTTACCAGTCAAAGGCTCCCCCCCCCCCCCCCCCGATTTTACACAATTCTGTGTAAATAATTCTCTGTTAATAAGAACCTTAAGACCCACATGCTTTCAGTATAATGCCTTTCATCGTAATGAAAATTCTCAGTACTGGCCCAAAACAATGTTAACAGTTTCTCCTCTCCTAAAAGAGGCATCTCATCTCAACTGTGGTTAACTGGTTCTGCAATACCCAGCAGAAGAGCTACCACACAGCTCATTTTTCTCAGTAGACTAGATTCCCTTCATTTTCTATAGTCATTTTATGGAGCATCACTGCATACAAACATTATTACTTAAATCTCAGTTTGCTTCAATTTAGCGGAATAAAGATGGCCTGGTGACATGAGCTGCAGATTTTCCATATGATTGAGGCATTGAGTCTGCAGCCTTCATTTATCTTCATTTTTCTTTAAGGTAACAATGCCATACTTCAGCTGGGACTGTAATTCTTCAAGGCTCTTTTTATATGCCATAGCAAACAGGCTGAACTGTCCTCCTAAGGTAGGGGTCTCTCCCCCAACAATACTGGGAACCAACTTTGATAACTTTACATTAAAAGAGAAGCTGAAAATTTGCCTCCAAGGAGATAATAGTACTTTCCTATTTTTTAGGATATTACTTTAGAGATCACAAAACTTTAAGACACTGTAATCTTAACAGGAACAATGATGCTGGTGAAACAAGCCTTATAAATACCATTCAGCATCATCTAAATCTACAAGAAATGTGCATAGCTGTGGGCTTAATCGCAGATTGAAAGCTGTTAGACAAATGCACCAATTTTTTCTATGAAGTGACTTAAATCTCCGTATAGATAGAATTCACATTTAAAGATTTTTGCAACCAATCTCTTAAGGTGTCTTGAAAGCTTCAGATATCACAATTCTGGGCTTGTCTGCTTGAAGTAGATAGCTCATCTGGACAGAGTGCAAAAAGGGAGTTAGGAGAATAATCAGAGACCTAGAAAACATGAGATACAGAACTGGATTTGATGAATCTCAAGGGGGGAGGAAAAAAAAAAGGAGGACACAGCAATATTCTTCATGTATTTAAAGAACACCTACCAAAAGAAGGAGACCAGACTGGTGGATGAAAGAAGGAAGAAGCTTGAGTTGTAGCAGAAAATATTCAAAGGAGATTTTCAAAAGATTTCCAGTGTTAAGGGCAGTAAACCCCATTAGCTCCTTAGATGTCACTTTCCTTTCTGAAGTTCAAGATACACATTCCTCCTATCAACTCATTCAGAAACACATTCTTCCTCTTTCTTCCACTATTCATAAACTATAGGAGTACATCGATCCTTTGGTATGTTATTTTTTACTGAAAACACCTGTATTAGTGTAACAGATGTAATCACAAGGGCAGTTAAGAAAACATGCAAACCTTCGTGTCCAGTAACTATTTTGAAAAACTTATTTTTCATAGAGAGCAAGAAGCAATTTCAAACCAAGATTCAATAAGCAGTGTACTATACATGGAAGCCTTTTCAAAGGTAGCTTGGAGGTTCTCATCATTTTCTTTAATTAAGGTAAAGATTAGGTAAGATGCAAAAACAAACAAACCAACAACCAACTCTCTTAGGTCTATCTCAAGTATTCAAAGGCTAGTTGACAGCATTTCCTGCATATCATCCCTCTTTAGGAGCCTAAGATATTGCTTGTAGTTCATGTTTTCTATACATCTGCTTGTGCCATGCTCAAGTGCTTGCAAAGAGCAGCACGCAAAACACAAGTACCTATACAACCACATCCAGTTGTTCTGATATCCAGCTGAGCACATGGAAGTGCTACACAAGTGTGCAGAAGTAGGTACCCGAGACTGTAGATACAAGAGGACATGGAAATGAACTTCAGCTTTTGAAAGGTGGAACTACTGGCTTATCAATGCACAACTCGCACAAGAAATTCTCCCTTACATCAGGTTGTCGGATTTTTCTTTACCACCTGTGGTGGTTTTACTCAGGTGGGCGGCCGAGCTCCACCACAACCACTCTCTCACTCCCCCTCCTCAAAGAGGAACAGGGAGAAAATACGATGAAAAGGGCTCAAGGGTTGAGATAAGGACGAGGAGATTGCGCAGTAATTATTGTGACGGGCAAAGCAGACTCAGCATAGGGAGACAGTAAGATTTATTGCTAATTACTAACAAGCTAGAGAAGCGAGAAACAAAGGAAAGAAACCAAAAGCACCTTCTCCCCCCCATCCACCCTCTTCCACCTCCTCCCCCCGAGCGGCGCAGGGGAACGGGGGTTATGGTCAGTCTATAGCGCTTCTTCACCGCCGCTCCTTCTCGGTCACTCTTGTCCCCTGTGCTGTGGGGTCCCTCCCATGGGATGCAGTCCTTGCCAAACTGATCCGGCGTGGGCTGCCCACAGGCAGCAGCTCTTCAAGAACTGCTCCAGATATGGGTCCGTACCACAGGGTCCATCCCTCAGGAGCGAACTGCTCCAACCTGGATCCCCCACGGGCAGCAGCTCCTGCCAGGTCACCTGCTCCTGCGTGGTCTCCTCTCCACGGGCTACAGGTCCGGCCCGGAATCTGCTCCGGCAGAGGTCTTCCACAGGCCGCAGCCTTTGTCAGTGCAGGTCCACCTGCTCCATCGTGGTCTCCTCCACGGGCTGCAGCGTGGAACCCCGCTCCACCGTGGTACTCCATGGGCTGCAGGGGGACAACCTGCTTCACCATGGTCCTCACCACAGGCCACAGGGGACTTCCACTCTGGCACCTGGAGCACCTCTCCCCCTCCTTCTTCACTGACCTTGGCGCCTGCAAGGCTGTTTCTCACTCCTCTCACTCTCCCAGCTGCTGTGTGGTGCAGCGTTTTTTTTTCCCTGTCTTAAATATGCTCTCACAGAGGCGCAAAACAACATCACTTATTGGCTTGGCTCTGTACAGCAGTGGAGCCCTTACCTAACATGGGGCAGCTTCTAGATTCTTCTCACAGCAGCCACCCCTATGGCCCCCTGCTACCAAAGCCTTGCCACATAAACCCACTACACCACCACATCCACAGAGTACCTCCAAAAGGAAGAAGAGATGTCAGCAAGTGCTTACACTGGTCTGTTCCAATATCGAATGATGGTGCAAATTCAAGCAGAAATTCAAACAAAATTAATCTGTTTGCTGAAAATAATCAAAGAAATTGTGAACAGGAAAAACCAGATGCTGACACAGGGTCACGGCTTTTCAAGGCTAGCTTTCTGTCCACAGCTATTTGATTACTTCCCCCCTCAGCCCCCCAAAAAAAGAACATGGAAAGGAACTGATTAAAAACAAGCTGCAAGTTTACAGACAGTTATCTGTATGAAGGTATAACAGGAGGAAAACTTATTTTTTTTTCCCCTGCTAGATATGAAGGCTGGAGGGCAGTATTCAGCAATCCTATCCAATCACAAAGGCACAAAACTTCAAACCAGCTAACATCTGTGTTAAATGGTCACCTAATGAATTCAGAACTATCTAGAGGCTTTGTGCATAGACCTGAAATCAGCTGTTATGAGAAGAGGAATAGTATTTCACTTTAACATAAATAAAGCGTAGATCTGGGTTTCTGCTGAATTCTTTGTTCACACTCCTGTGCAATGATTGTTCCCAAGTACTTTTCTGTTTCCCCTGGAGGTGCAAAAAAAGTAGCTTAGCTAAGCCTAGTAACACAGCTTATTTTATAAAAGGATTGTCTCTCTCTCAGCTGGAATACGTTATCTCTGGTCTACAAGGAATGAGAGGAGCAGCACTTTAGGGAAATTCTGAGGACAGGTCTGCAACTGCACAGAACCTACATAGTGCTGATATACTGACTAAAACCCAGGCATAGGGGATGGATGTTTGGTCCTGAGTTCAATACCAGCCTTAGCAGTTTGCTAATGTGCAGCCAGACGGTATATTCCAGACAGCTGCAGATGAGTGGGCGCAGAACAGATTGAAACCTGGGTTAGTGCAGAGCTGATCTCATGTAAACAACACCTTCTGAAAGGTAGGGGAAAACTCGTTCAGATTGGGCTTTTGTAGCCATCAGGGTCACAAAACAGCCCACAAGGGGTATTAAATGACAGAACACATCTGCCACTGTGTAATACATGGACATTTCCCCCCCCCCCCCCCCCCCGAGCCCTACATCCCTCTTTAAAGGGCAACAAGAACACTTCTGCAGACTTTTTGGCCTCTTTGGCCAGGAAATATTATACATGTGATCTGCATCTAATTACATATGTCCATAAGGCTCCAATTTTAGTTGTACCACCATGAACAGGTAATACAGTAATTAACACTTTTGCCAAACCAGATTTCTGGTTTATTTACACAAGCGCTACAGTTCTAAAAAATCTCGATGCCTGCTCTCTGTCACAGTGCTGTATTTGGAAATCACGAGTGGGAGTTTAAAATAGGTTCGGCACACAGCTCACACTGTTCCCATCCCTGACATCCATATGTGGTTTGGACAATCTGGAGCTTTCTGTGAAAGGCCCCGCTCTGTGTATTTTGCAAAATGGAGTTCTATATTTGCTGCTATTAGGCTCTACGAGTTGCAGCATTTTAAGATGTCACTAACTTGATAAACAATGAGGTTTATTAAACTGTCTGGTGGCTAAATAGACACATGCAGGATCAAATGTTTGCCACACAAGCAATCAAACAAATTGATGAACATCAAGAAAGTGATTATAGAACTATAACTGTTCTATTATTAACCAGCAATCTGCAGATCTTCCCCCAATTAATGTCTAGAAAGGAGATGTGAGTTGGTGGAAACCTAATTACTGGCATAACACTGTTGATTAGAAGCATGGTAACAGTCATTGCTTCTACTTCATTTACACAAGGCCCATAATAATAAGCCAAAAGATGTCAGTCAGCCACTGCTTTCCTGCCAGAAGTTTCTGCTGTAGCAATAGCTTCTCGTGCAAATACACTCCTCTACCCACGTCACTCAGCTCAGTAATTGCCTTGCCACTCACATAAAGAAAACAATTTCCGGCTCTGATGGGATTTTGTCGGCAATGTGAAACTGCTACTGCAGTCGCAGCAGCTAGGTGTTAGATGGGTTACTTCGGTGGATCATAACATGAAACTAATCTTTAAGGAAGCAGGTGGAAAAAGGAGAGAGACTTACAGGTTGGTAGGTGCTAGGAAAATGGTGCCGTCCAAGTGATTTAACACAACGAAAGTGTTAGGTGATGTGAAACTGAGACAAGAAGAAGAAAGCTGAAGCAAACAGAATGAAGTTGCTATTCTACCATCAAGATCATCTCCCAGTTCAGCACATCTGCCAGAAACTCCTCTAAAATCATACACACTTATTTTACATGCCACAGGCAGCTGACCAGCAGTCTGTAATTTCAGCGTGCAGGCTTTGTATTTGGGCCTCCCTGTGAGCCGTACGCTTAGCACCACCCCTTCTTCATCCCCAGGCTGAAGCTGCGGATGCAAAGAGTTTTCCTTTCAGTGTGTGACACGCAGCATTTTTTTCACTTCACAACCTCATTCTCAGAATTGGGAGTAGCCAGTATGAGACATTTGATTCTGTTTCTTATCTCAGGTGAATCCAGAGTCCTGTGTCAGGTTTCAGTGTGACACCTGAGGGCCCCTCCCAAGCTCCCCGTGTACTCATGCTTCTCTGCATAACTTCAACATGACTTAGTAAAAGGAAAAGTGCTAGGAAAGGGACCACTAGTTCTAGGATGGCAAACAACAGCCAACCTTGTCTGCTTCCTGCCTGCAGCAATAGAAACCAGATTTTATTATCCCCCCTCCCCTATCCTTACATCCCAGGTGGATTCATATCAAACTTTCCATGGACAGGCAGAAGAAAGGTATTTCTCTCTCATGATAATGAAAAACTTAATCAGAAATACAGTTTCTGTGGAGCAATGTGAGCACAGGACAAATTGAAAGACTCCTTTTTCATGGGTTACAGAAAAGTGCAGAGAGAATGTGATCCCATTTCAAGGCTTTTGGATTGAGGGCCGCAGCAGAAAGAGGGGATTGAGACAAAAAAAAAAAAGAAAAGCAAAATAGTAACCATCCCACAGTATCGGAAACTGTAGTCTGGCAGCCTGAGTCTTACTTGCAGGCATAATGGACGGTTTGAAACAGCCAAGCTGTCCATGAATAACAGAGCAGCTATACTTCTATGTTTGTAAAAGGGCCAATACATGGGCAAAATATGTTAATTCACACAAATTATTATAATTTACATATTTTGCTACTAGAAAAATAAAGGTCCAAATTATTAGAGTCCAGAATTTGAGGACGCCAGAAACAGTGACACCAAGGAGCTGTCAGAGTTACAGAAGGTTTAACTGCCAGGCACCCACATTCTAACAGTGAATTCGTTATAACATCCGACAGGAAAAAAGCACTAAACAATACAATCTATTTCAGTTGCTTCCAATAAAGTTTTGGGTTCATTTCATATCTATTGCTTTAATGTTCAGTACTGCTATCCCAAGATTTTTTGACAGCACTGAAATTAACTGTCTTCAATATGCTTTCTATTCTATTTCTGAGCCTACTCCTGAGAGACATGAATTATGAAGGTCTTAAATGCACCAAGCTTCTCATCTTTTCATAGCATCATCTATATCTTAACCATGGCACACACCTTTAGCAAGTAAAAGAATCTTAAGTTATTGGCAAAGAAACAAAAACTTTCATTTTAGCTCAAGTTGTTCTACTTCAATTGCAGCGTATTTCATTGCAATACCATTAAGATACTTTCAAAACTGCTCTTGCATTTCAGAGGTAAAGAGGTCTATTTGCTTCTGAGTGACACTAAATCTGATCTTTTGAGTGATTACAATCCTTTTTCATACAGAACAATTTGGATGCACACAAACCACAGATTTGGGGAAATCTCTTAGTGCCAGCTGAAGCCCACTGATTACTTCTGTCCCAAAGAAAGCATGGTAGATATTCTTACCTTCAGAAAAGCCATGAGAACTCACAACCTTCAGACATTTCCAAAAGCAGTCAGGCTTTAAGCTCTTGCTAATTCTAAAACAACAAAAAGAAGCAACGTTTAGGTTTTTTTGTTTGTTTGTTTTTTCCCCCAAACAACACCAAATAAACTTTAAAGAAATAAAACCATGAAAGCGATACTATTATATTTTTGATCTTGGAGAGACGGGGGGAGGGGGTGGGGGTGAGAAATGCTCCTTGGCAGGTAGCCTGGTTTTGTATTGATTACTTCAAGTTCTTCACATATGGTGAAAGGTTAATGCTGACTACACACTAAATAAAAATGGAGATACACAAAGGATATATCCAAAAGAGCCCATGCTTAGTGTTATTGTAAATAAGATCACTAGCAGTACACCCCATAGATGATTTGTACCGTATTTCTGGTAGGGCATATTTATTTAGTATAGCACTTATCAAAAGCAAAAAACAAGCCAAAATATAACAAACTTAAAACGCAACCTAGGCAAAAGCATTTTACAGAATACAAGGAATTGTTGAGGCAAAATTTAAAGCGTAATCATGAATTTAGGACAGTTTCCTACACACACTTCTTTCTTCAAAGTTTTCAATAACTCTCTTACACCCTATTCTCTTTCTCCCTAAATTTTTCCTGCTTTGTATTCTTTTCCTCGCATTTATTTTTTCCTCCCAATAAAAAAATACTTTCCTGTTTCCTTGTTTGGGGGGAAAAAAGAAGTAAACATTTCTGTAGAATCACTATGCAGACAAATAAAAGGCTGCTGCATATTTTAAAGAGAAAATGGCACTTTTAGAACATAGCAAAACAAAACCAAGTGCACACATCCCTTCTGATAAAAGTAGAAGAGGTTTCCAGGCATATTTTTCAAGGTGAAGGGATTTGTCTAGTACCTGTTTGTTTTGAATGAGCTTGCAGAGAATTACAGAACAGCCACACCTAATAAGCAACAACAGCATGAGGTTCTGTACAACCTACCTCATACCACTTCTGATTTCACTTCATGCACTCTTTACTGTACTTATACCTTCAAAATGCACAAAACAGAGCAAGTTCTACTCAATTAAATAACATATCTTGAACAAATTTGTGAAACGCACACCCAAACCCTTTGTGCTTCTATCTGAAAAAAGCAAACTGTGGAGTCAGCTTAAGAAGAAAATGACAACATTTTGATTTGTAGCACAGAAAGACATCAACAAATAAAACCAACAAAGATTACCTCAGGGACTCTAGCCCACACCTCCCTAACAGTTTCACCTTTGCCTCCTCTTCCAAACTCAGTTAATCTCTCCTCCTTCCTCTTTCCTGTTTTTGAGGTCCCTATCTGCTAACCACCTGTGTCTCCAGAGCAGCTTGGCTAATTTGGCTCTGTTAGCTATTAGTCGCCAGGCAACACCCAGCACTAGCTTTTGCATGTCTCTCTATTTACCCATTTATCCCTTTCCTTTCTTTTTTTTTTTTAGGAAGATCAGAAAGTCAGTATGCTACAGACATGAACAGAAGGAAGCACCTCAAATAAGAGTAGAGAGCACATCTCTCACACTTAATTTTTATCACATTTATGAATATTCATAAGAGGAACACAGCCAAGAAGGGGAGCAGTACTTTGGAGAGAAGAAACAAATGCAGCTGCTGATTAGCTTTGTAAAGGCACACATGAAAATTGTCACAGCTTTAGCAGATCGGAAAAAACTGTTTCATGTATCCCAAAAGCCATTCTTAAAGCGTTGTAATAAAAACCCTGGGATATCTCTGTTTGGCAGAACAAACCCTAAAATGACTAACATGTTGCAAAACGCCTTCCATGGTCACTGTAAAAGTGTCATGAGGACAAAAGACATAAGTGTTGCACAAGTAGACCTGTGGGATTAGAAAAACAAACGAACAAATCTAAATGCAATTCAGCTGACCTTCTAACAAGAACCGGAAAGGCTCAGCACTCCAGTGACTCCCTCCACAAAGCAGAAGCTGTCATACTTCATGTTAAAGATACCTCATTATTGCTTATGTAATGTGTAACAGCTACACCAAGACTGCAGGAGGGCAAGAGACCCTAAATAAGTAAAGAAATAAAGGGGTCCTTGAGAGAGGGCTTTGAAGCTTTGTTTGCATTCAATAGAATCAAGGAACCCCTTGAGTATGAAGGTTAATGGAAACCCCAGGATGATAGTCTACTCAGAAAGCCAGCCCTATGGAGGGGGAGGTCTGCTGAATTGGCCCCTTGACTTTGATAGCTGAGAAAAAAAACATGACTGACAGCTCAAACAAGAGGTTGTTGTTAGAGTCACTGTAGGTTTCTTAAATCTTTGGGCTTGTGTTCTTTTCTGCATGTGTAACTGCTTCCAAGCTTGTAATCAAGAGCTTAATTCTTTGTTGCTATACAATCAATTTGCTTTCTTAAGTTTGCTTTTATATTTGAACTTGCCTGGTGTTGCATGACCTGGTAGTAGCTCCAGCAAGCTGAGATATGTTGTTTCTCCAGAAGACAGCAATATCCTGTAAAATAAGATCCCACAAAGAACCTGTAGAATATCCCATCGAGAAGACCGAGTGCTATGAAGACTGGTATTATCAAGATACAAAACATGGGGGGGGGGAAGCATTTTCTGACATGTTATTCAGTGACCTGCAAGCAAAGGATGAGACAATTTGCAGCATGAGGGATTATCAGATCTTGACGTAAACACAACCTAGAATCAGCCATTTGTAACCTTAATAAGAAAATATGACTTCAATCTAGCAACCTGAACAGGATTTCAAAGCATATTTGCATACTACCTAATCTCTGCCTCTTAAGGCTGTATTGGCAGTGCTTTACGTGTTAAAGACCTGCATGATTATTAGCAGCTGTATCTGATTACGTGCCAATTAATACTGGAGCTCCCACAGGGTTAATATGAAGGTTTTCCTTTCTTCTACTGTTCATTTTTATCTGACTTTGAGAAAAATCTATTAATCACCCTATGCGTGTTCTCTCTGTGCTAATACAGTCATTTATTATAGTTATTAAGCTGCTATAAATCCCAGGGGACTTTGACAGACCTTACAATTTTAGATAGGGGATTTATAAGAAACATTTGGCAAATCATTTGTAGGAACTATATGTCCTGTCTCCAAACCATATGCCCTTGGAAGTACCAGGCTTACCAATTTTGTCCCATTTTCCAGTGCACTACTCAGAATATCCATCTGTTTTGCTGGTTTCCTGTAACGGTGCCCATCCTGATGGACACCAATAACCACAGAGCAACATAAAGGTAGAGATTGGGAACCAAACCCAGAGACCAGAGGGAGGTCTTTAAACGTGGATCAGCTCAGGAGGCCTGGGACTGTCCCCAGGTCACACAGGGTGACCATAGTTGAGGTGCCCATCAATGAAGATGGTTCTGTATGCTGGTAGTCCTGCGTAGGACTTTGGCAAGGAAATTTGAAATTATTATTCCTAGCTTCTCAGCTGCCATACGATTCCTTTGGTTCCTTATTACTTTATGTCCTTAAGTTGTGCTTTGTCACAGAAGCTGCACCCCTTGGGAGGGCAGGACAACCTGGCATGAGAACCAGGTAGCCACTGTGGAGATTCACTCCAGTAATACATTCAAGCAACACCTCCTCCACACCCTAGCAGGTCTATGCTCCTGACTGTGCTTAGAGCAAAACAAAATAAAACCTTTTGGCTGTGATTTTCAAAAGCTCCTTAAAAAACTTGTGATCATGAGTTGTCATAGCTTAGGTCAGGTCTGCTGCTTTTGAAAACTCTCCTTCTTGGTCTTAATATAATTTGTGTATTAGTGTATAAATATTGTGGGAATTAATGCTTTCTCAGTGACTGCGTGATACAAAGAGAAATATCACCTAAAATAGCCACTGATTTAAAAGTATAAACTATTTATTCTCAGCCATCTGGCCTGTGATATGAACTTCTCTGTATCTGACAGCATTTCATCTCCATTTCCTCACTAAGTTTGGGTGACTTTGATGGCCTCTTTGCAAAACTCTTTTACCTGGGCAGCAATCTGTTGCTCACATAAGCCATCAGTCTCCTGCAATATGACCTTATACTATAGATAGTATAATTTAACATTCTTACTGATTACAGCACAGTTCTATGGAATAGGATGGAAAGTTTTGCTGGCCTTTGAGGCCAATTTACTACAGTGAGGTAATTTTCATTTTTTTGCCACATTTGTAACTTATCACTGATGTGATGACCCCTGAGTCATCAAAAATGCAAAGTCATTGAGAAATTAAGTGAGCAAAAGGGACAGCTGTGGGTTTTTTTTGTTTGTTTTCTTTTGATATTTTATTATTTTTTTTTAATATTCCTTGTGTTACCTGAGTTCTGAAACCTGGCTCAGCCTTGATTAGTTTCAGGCTGTCATTTCTTCTTGAGCCATCTGTCTGAGCCTAGCAAGACAGGACTGAGGAAAGGAAGTTGCTGGCCTTCCCTTCCACACAGTGGAATTGTGAACACGGGCAACTGCAAATCACCTGAATCAAACTTTTGGTACTGCTGTAGTCATCAGAAGGTTCCTTGTTGCTTTTGGCAGAGCAACAATTTCTTTCTGGGCCAAGCAATTCCAACTGCCACTGTCTGCAAATACCTGCAAAAAGGCAGAGTACAGGATATATACATCAGGATGTAATATGCAGCCTGCAGGAGAGTCCCTAGATGAGACAGCTTTGAAACATTTCCTTCATTATTTTGCGGTTTTATGTTCTTGCTTGCTATATCTGTGTAAGCATCACTAAAGCTTCAATAGGAGTAATATATAGAATAGTATAATTAAAAAGAGAATGGATGAAATTAATTCCATATATAATAACTTTTTCTGACTGCTGTCTCACTCTGTTTACATTAAGAACTCAAGGCTTTTGGTTGCCATCACAAGGCAGAAGGAAAATACCTTACATAAAACATGTCTGGCCATTTTGTAAGAAAATTAAAGTTATGGGATTTGGTTTCACTATTGATATAAAGCTCCCCTTCAACTCTTGAAGCATAAATGAGCTTATTTTGTCGTCTCCTGAAGATCAGCCATATTGTCTACGTACAGAATGTATTTTCTGTTAATCCCTTGGCTATTAATCTGTCTCGTGGCTGAAGCCACGTTTCAGAATCCAAGCACAGAAACACAAGGGTTGAACCTAATACAGTCATAAGATGTTTTTCCTTGTTGTTTCCAAATGTGGCATTAGTCAGCGAAATGTGGAAAACAGACCACACAATTAAAAAATGATAGCCTCTTTCTCTACAAATTAATATATTGTTGTTAATAATCACCTGATATTAATGCAAAGCTGTGCTGTCACCTGCCACAAACAATGGCTGTGTATAACTCCATCAGCTATTACATTACAAGGATGCCTGAAGCCTTATGCTGACTGTAAGGAAGCAAGCATTTGATTTAATGCATTTAACTGAGTATAATATATATATAAATCACACCTTTAATTTAATATATGTATGTTCTTCACTGTAGCAATTACCCACACATCCACAAAGAACAGTCTGGGCTTCAGGGTATCAGATGGTTTATTCAGGATTGTTCTTATGGATGATAGCACTTCATGGTCTCCAAAACAGGCTTGTTCATTACATTGCTTTCTGCTAACAGGATTTCTGCAAGATGCCCCTTTCAACTGTTTTGTGTGCGTGTGTCTCTGAACCATGAAAAATACCAGTAAACTGACACAAGACTGATTTCAGCATCACAGGTAAAGCAAATGTGCAAAAAGGGTATTTTTTTCTGACACAGTCCTTTAATCAAGGAAAACATTTGCTCAGTCGTAAATGAATGAATGGGAACTGAGAGGAAAAAATACCCGTTCAGAATTATTAACCTGATTTTCAGCTTGATTTCTAACACAAAGTGAAAATAAATAGTCATCACCTCATATAAATCCGTGGACTCAGTTATTCTCACTTAAGTAGGGCTACAGAAGTTTATACTAGCTGAAAATTATGCCAGTTATATTTATCTGAATCTGTAGCCTTCCAGAAATCTGTTTCAGATTTCTGAATAAGAAAGCACTGATATGCTGAGGGCATCCAAACGCTCCAGTTGGATCGTCCACAGCAATTAGCAAACAAAACCTTTATCAGAATAGACCAAATCCTATTCTCAGCTCACTGTGTTGATAACATGAGATGTCTGAAATTTTGAGCTACAGTGCAAAGTTTAGAAACTTAATATTCTAATGGCATGTTTTTTTTTTCTCTCCCTGATTTAAGGCTCAAAACCTTAGGAAGTAAGACGTTTGACTCCTTACTCTGTCATTGTCATGTAAGTTCTATATTTCTTCAGCTAGCCTACCAGGCCAGCTGGTTTCCAGGGGCTATACCTATACCACTGGTTTATCTTTATTGTGCAATATATTGAGAAGATAAGGGAATGGGTCACAACTGCATCAGAAACATTTGTTAAGCATATTTGCAACCACAGTCTTGTTGCCAGTGGCTTTTTCCTGTGCAGCTGTACAAAACTCATAAAAGTGTTCTTAAATATTGACCCATTTTATTTGTTTAGTTATCCTATTGCTTATTTTTATTCTAAAATAATCAATAATGTTTCTACCTGGCAAAGCACTTCCACAAACATTTTCAAAGCAGCCAACAGAAGAACAGTGTTGAAAGGTTTGCTTTCTCCATTACAGCTGTAACTAATGATTTGTTTATTCAGAAAAATGTAGAAAGGTTTGGTGTTATCTAGCAAGTAACGTTGTAAAAGATTGGTCTTTTTAAAATTGTGTCTGAAAGTTGAAATGGCTCAGGAGCGTTCCACTAAAATACACTTACATTGGAAAAGAGATTCTTGAAAGTTTTGATATTGTGATATTTTGTTTGAGTGACAGAACCTAAGAATTAGCGTTTTTATAGTACTAACTGGCAAAGCACCTCAACCTGCACAGAGGAACTGCAACAATTCAGTGATGCACAGATCACTGACAACATAAATGAGCATAAAAAGTTTCGCTGTGATCCTGCAGATGGAAATTTTCATTTGAAAAATATTACTTCATTTCAGGTCAAAGCACTTTTTTTTAACTTTTTTTTTTTTTAACAGTTGTCATGTTTTAGTATGGATTTATTTTCAAATGCAATCATCTTCTATACTAAAAGAACTTCCTTTTGAAAAAGGAGTTCTAGTATATGAATCTGTTTCTCATGTTTAAATTAGTTTATTGGTTTATAAGGTAAACTGATTTGACTGTCTCCAATATGTATTCACCCTGCTTTAATGAACCTAACGGGACAAAGTGCAAAGTTTTGTTGCGTTGCTAGAGATTAAAAAAGAAATCTGTCCATTGCTTTACCTGGCAAGAGTCTATTTCCTGACAACGCTGTATTCTGCAGAAGTACATGCTTCACATCCTAGTATTTATTTACATTTCATGAAGGATACGTGACCAGAGAGAACATTGTCCGTATTACTTCGTCCTTACTGACGTGAGAGGGGTTATTCAGTCAGCTTTTTGAACTTTTCTGCTGATAGAATATCCTGCTAATAAAAATGACACAGTTAAACTCTATACTTAAGAAATCCAGGAAGATTTTATTGAGCATCTCAGCACTATAAACACACAGGGAAGGCAGAACACAGGGAACAACAGCAATTGCTCCCGAATCTGCCACACTAAACACCTCAATTAAAGAAGATGCTGTCACCTGGAATTTCTTTGCCATGAGGTGCTAGGAAAGGCTGTAGCACACAAAGTTGGCAGAACCTACTGCTTTGATGGGTCAGGATATGACCCAAAATGATCGGTGAATGCTCCGGAGAGGACAAGGCTACCTGAGGGAAGGCGGTGGCCGACATTTCCTGTCAGGCTGACAGACCCCTTGTGGCAAGACATCCTCGTACCACCCAAAATGGCGGCTCCCTCCTTCCCTCCCTCAGCCATCCCCATTTGCACGCATCATCTCTGTTACCCCAAGGCTCATGGCAGGGGGCAAAACACCTCAGAGGGCAGGTGAAATACACACCCAGGCAGCACGGGGGAGAAGCCATGGCACCTGTGAGGGGTCGCTGCTCTGAGGAAAGACAGCCACCTCACTGCTCAGCGCTGAGGGGGCTGCAGCTCCACAGCGTCATCCCTAGCATTCATCTTAATCCCTTCCTAACCATTCCTCATTTTTATCCCTTTATGTTCAACTCCAGCCCTCGGGCCATTTTGAAGGGTTGGGCAGCAGCCCAGTGCCTGTGGCGACGGCTGAGCGGGAAAAGCTGTGTGGTGCCAGGTGCCCGGAAATGGGGCAGGGGGGCCAGGAGCTCTTGGCACAGGCCATCCGGCACGGGGTACCTGACAAACTGGTTTCATGCACACAGTATTGAATCAGGGGCTTGTAAAGTTAAGTCAACACAATAAAAACAAACAAACACACAAATACAAACTGTATTCCTAGCAGTTCTGTCTTTGTTTCAGTTAGACTGCATGTGAATCCTCTTGTAGGTGTTCCAATTCAGAAGGAAAGGTGGTATTGTTTTACCTCATTTCACTCTGCTCCAGCTCCTGAGTTACAGCCGTTTGAATTCAGAATTAAAGTCTGTATGAAAAATTATAATTTCACCTACTTTATAAGCCAGTAAGGTTTCCTGTGTGCCCCATGCAGACAAATATTTGAATGTCAGGTAGTAGGTTTTTTGTTTGTTTTTTAAAATTTAAATACCATTTCAACATTTCATTTTCATCCTTCTTGGAATGTCTTTGCCTATTACTCTTTTATTAGCTTTCCTGCACTGATTTTGAGCCATCCACAGCAGCACGCTAAGCGCTCCAAAATGAATTTGCCTTTTCCCACTGTAGTATTGCTGTTACCGGCAACAGCCTCATCATTTACTCTGCACTAAAAGACAGGAGAGGTTCAGCCCCTGGGTAAGCTTTCTGGCTCCTCACTCTAATAACTAGTGCCACTAACACAATAAAATTTTATATCATTTTTATTGGATCCCTCCTAGAGACTTATAGGAGGAGCGCTGGCTTGCAGAGCAGATGTGTGAAGCTGCAGACAGAATTGCATCTGTTTCCTTTTGCCACAAATTGTTCTGCGTTGTCCCCTGTTGACTAGGAAATTTAACATACTGTCACTGTACATCGCATTTGTAATAAAATCATTGTTGAACATAAACACATTACCCCTTTCTACTTTTTTTTTTTTTTAAATAATAAACTGAGCTTTTTTCATTTACGTCTCCCTCCTTCTCATCCCCCAAAATAGATTTTTCTTCTGGCCCTGATATTCCCTGGAGCTAGGCCAGCTCCAGAAGTTTGATGCTGCCTTTCACAGCAGTCCTGAGAGTGAAAAGGAGTACAGGGGAAGTGGAGAAATGTATGTAAGAATCTGCCACTTCCCACTAAATCAAAAAATATTTGGCACTATATTTCTTGATATATTTTTTTTAAACCCAAAAACTGTTGCCTTCTAACAGAAGAGAAATAAGCCGCAGTCCAGATCCAGGTAAGGAATTAAAAAGAAAAGCTCTTTTTCCCAGCTGCAGAAAGTTGCCAGCAGCTTTTAATTTACAAGCCAGGGTGAAACCCTGCTTTTGCTGCAGTCACAGGTGCTCTGCATCCTTGTACTGCTCTGGGTCACTGTGGCCGCTCTAGTTTTTGGCTTGCTGCATAAACTAGCTCCTGGTTGCTGATGAATACAGAAGACAAAGGAGTCCAATACCACATTGACAAGCAAAGATGAGCTTATTTTGCTCATTTTCCAGACTGAGGGAAAACAAAGGAGATGCATTTGTGCAGATCCTCCAAGGAAATACTGTGGTGTCTTGAACACCTGTGACATGTGGACCCTAATCCAAGAGGAGACATCTCAGTGCTGTGCTAGGAGAGGTATTTGGCTCCTGCATCCATCCCAAGAGTTTCAAGATAGCTTGGGGCTGTGGCTACACTTTGCTCACAACAAAACTGTCACCTTCTACCATCCTCACAGTGAGGCACTGACGAGCCACTGAAATATTTGGGTATGGTGCCAAGTTGGGAACGCAGCCGACACACACAGCCATGAGGGGAAGCCAATGGGATTATGAGTGAAAGTCACATCCATAATAAAAGTGACAGGGGTGTCACAAGCCCTTTAAGGGGCTCTGTCTCATTTGCATTTTCTTATGCTACTCAGAAAACTTAATGAAGTTTAGCTTCTGTCATTAAGATAAACCAGCTCTGGGGTGGTACTGTCAGCCATACTAATTAAGTCAGCCTCCAAGTGCTTAAAGCTTGTCTACACTTGAAAATTCAGTTTGAGGTAGTGCATAAATTCAAAATGCAATTGTTATTCTAACTAAATCTGTAAATCAATATATTTATTTTAGAATAAGAGTGCCTTTGAGCTTGGATCAAATGGAAACAGATGGAGCAGTTGTTTCTTTCTCCTCTCCCAAAATAAAAGATCTCTGCATGGGAAACAAGTCAGGGGTGCCCATTGCTAAACATCCTTATGCACAGACAAGCCTTCAGACAGCTGCAGGACAGCAGCCTTCCTTTCTGTATGCTTCCCTTTGCACAGTGCTTCGCCAGCTGAGCTGAAGCTGCAAGCAACAGCTGATACATTCCTACACAGTGCTAAACTAAATTGATATAGATTACAGTGATTAAATTTTTAAGGACCTGTAGTGTTTCTGCAAGGCTTCTGTTAGAGTACAAAGCCCAAATAAGAAAACTTAAAGCTGGAATAAAATACTTCTAAGAAATATAACGTACTTTTTAAATATTTCATAAGCAAACAAGTTTAGAATAGAGTTAGAAGACTCTGAACATGTCTGTGAACATGATACCACAAGACTGTGGTATCATCTTTATGTGCATTGTAGGAGTACAGTTATCAACCAGTTTAAAAACAGCTAGAAAATACTAGGGAATATAAAAAATTTCTGTCACCATAAAGAATGGTTTTGTAGGTAGATTCCAAGAACCCACAATATCCAAGTCCTTTGGAAATGTCAGAGTACCTAAAAAGCACAAAAAGTTCTGCATCTTCCTCCCTTTCATATCCTGCTCTCCCAGCTGCATGTTTCAGACAATGCTTTTGTGATGCTTGCTAGCAGAATAGAAATAGCAGCTAAAATCATCATTGCTGGGGAAACATGTCTAAGACAAGGGCTAGAGAAGACATGGAGCAGAGCGATGTAACATACACAACTTGACTCTAATTTGGATGATGTGCACAGGGCCAAAAGATGCTGTTTGAAAGGGAAAACTGTTCCCACTCAAAGGAAAGTGAGTGGGGAAAAATAAATGGCATTTCAGGTGCTTTTGTCCAATTTATTCTTTAGAGGCTTCACGGAGCATATCTCTGGGTTGGCTCTTTGGTTTCTGGAATCTCCAGCCAGGAAAGCCAGTGAGAGTGGGAGTTTTATTTGGGATCTTAAATGAAGAATTAATACGTGTGTGAGAGAAGGGAACATATCACTTACCTCATCCATTATTAGCACAGATTTTGGAGAATGCTGTGGGAAGATGGTAAATAGAGAGTCACCTCTAACAAGAAATGTTCTTCATTCAAAAAGATGATTGGCAGTCCTTGCAGGGCTGTCTGACCATGTCTTTGAATAGGGAAACAAAACCAAAAAAAAACAGCATTTTTCCTCTTATGTGTGGTAGAGGAAAGTATGGCTGCAGCACAAATGAAATTGACTTTCCTTGCTGTTGAATACAAAACAGTTTAATCATCATCTAATCTCCACCAAATCACAACCTGATTTCCTAATTGGCCACCTCCTACTTCTGGAGGGAGTCCTCTGGCATTTGTTAGAGGCCTGCAGTGGGTTCCTCCCAAGCAGTTGGCTGATGTTTCAAATGCTGCCACCATCCTACTACACAGATGGAAACTTCTGCTCTAGAGAGGACTCTAGTAACACAGAGCTTCTCTCCACTCAGTTATTATGGGGAAAGCGTTCTCCAAGAAATAAAAGGAAATACACATTATTGGTTAGAAAATGCAGCTGCAAAAGGTTCCCAAAATTATTTGGTGCAGAGGAGGAAGACCACATACTATTACCCAGAGGCAAATATCCAACAGGACTCCTACACATGCAAGTATGTGTTTACACATGTACAAATGCATGCAAACAAATAAACACAAAACAGGACTCCACAGCTGCCTTCAAACCAAACCCGAAGGAAAATTCAGCATGCAATTGGCAGTGGTCATCCAGCTGAGATGAGGTGTTCCTCCTGCTGATATCCAACCTCTTGCTTGAAAATGAACCACTTGGCAGTCGCAATGCGCCACAGCTGGAAGCCACAAACAAGTCAAAGCAAATAAACAATCCCAAAATTAGGTTTAAAGCAGAGAACAAAAAAAAACAAATGTCATTTGAAGGCCTACTAAAATTGGCTGGTGTCTACGAGAGTGCTTGGTAGTTCAGCACTTCTATGCAGCACTTCAGAAATAGAGAAACAGAAAAACAGTCTTAGATGAAGAAATAAATAGTGGACACTTTCAACACACAATTTGCATTTGAATCAACTAGGCTGGCTAAATTAATTCATCCATTATGAAAGGGGAATTTTACTGTCTATATTTTCAGGCTCCCTATGGTGCTAAGTTAAATGGACATTGAAGCAGGGACCACTGGCTTCATAGAAATTGCCACTAAATTAGTTTCCTCCCAATTATCATCTAGTTTCACACTCATGATCTGGAAGTCTAATGCTAATGGAAGAAACTGTCTCAGGGCCTTGTCTTTCCTGTTCCCACTAGTGAGGGTGTACAGCTACAATAGTACTTCGATAAAAGGCAAAGGCAGAACTCACCCAAAGCTTTGGTCTGAAATATTTTTCCAGGCCACCCTCCCCAAAAGGGCTAAATCACGTAGCTAAGGTTATTTTGTATTAAATATCAATTTAAAAGACTGGGAAGGTTGAGGGGTGATTCCTTGACATATTATTTTAATTGCACCCTTGAGACAATTTCAAGCAATCTTAAATAGATGGTTGATAACATATGACAATAGATTATTAATTACATAGCTTATAACATCAAGAGCTATCTGGAGGAAGACAAACTTGTTTGGAGATTTATGGAGTAGTGGGTATGCTTTGTTGTTCTTAAAGCATTAAAGTTGCATTTTCAATGGCAAACAGGTTAAATTTTCATTAATTGTACCATCATGATTTTTCACTTCCTTGAATCTTGTACAAACTTTCAGTCACATTTAATGGACATCTTACAGCTTAAGTCTGGAGAATTTTGCCAGATAACTTTTTTTGGCTTTTAATAGTGGTGCAAATGTTTTTTATTCAGAGGGTGTATGATGTAGGGGAAGTAACTAAGATAACCTGCAAGACAGATCCATCTCTATGCTTTTATTAAGTACCAAACCCTTGTGCTTTATGCAGTCCTGTGACTCAATAAGGTTTGGGAAGAATATTTGAACTTATTCGAATAGCTCAGGAGCAAAGGTTCAAAGAGGAGAGGAAGAACCCTCTTTGACCAAACACAAAGAATAGGCGAGCACCCCAATGTGTTAGCGTTTCTCCAGGCCACACAGGAATGGCAATTTCTCTTGCACGAGTTACAAATGGAGCTCATGCAACAAGACTACAGCACTTCCCCCCTCCAGCCTTCCCCAAAAGTGCTTCCATCACTGTAGCCTCACAGCAGCTCAGAAATGCCACAAGCATTTGAAGAACGGGAAAAAGGAGAATTATTGTTATCTCTCCTTTGCAAACAAAGGGTGGCAGAGGAGGGAACCAATCTCACAATTTGAAGCCATGATCAGGGTCACATCCCCCTGCCCACACTGCTTAAGGAAAGTGACACTACAGCAAACGCAATGTTTGTCCCAGGCTTCCCAAGGGACAAGCCATGCTACAGACTAAGGGATGGGATCAGAGGCAGCAGCACTTCAATGGGAGCATTGTTCACCAGGAAAACCTATTTAACTTACTGACGCTATCCACCGGTGTCTGGAGAAAACGTTGGGAAATAAGAATAAGCAAGTGATGGACAGCTGCCTGGCAGCGCTGCCATTTGCCAGTAAAGCTTTTAACACTTCTAGAGTCACAGAGAGGCTTGTACCAGGTATCTCAATTCACATTGCAGGGTTGGGACAGGATGGATTTTGGCAGGAAAACATTACCCCATAACAGCTATGTTAGAGCAAAAGTCATGCATGTAGCTCATGCTGCTCTGAGCCCCACACCCCAGAGTATCTCCATCCTCATCCCCAAAGGAAACACAAACCATTACAGCACTTTCTTTCCCTTCTTTCATAATGGAGAAGATGGGTGGTCCTCGTGGTGCTGGAATATTAGTCCATTAGCTCATAAAGCTCACTCTACACAGACCATAACAGCAGAGTAGGGAGGAAGGTAGAAAACAGAGGGCAATATCTCAGTGCCACAGTCCTTGTAGTGGGGCTGTGGAGCTGGTCTGGAGAGCTCTGTCACCAAGAGCAAACAATTCTGCTTCCCTTAGGCTGCCGTGACAAAAACAAGTCACATGAATCAATGCCTATGAAAGCCACCCAAACAGCTTCCATTGCCCTTCCTCCCTGCCCATCGATTTCCCCCAGGCAGAAAGCAAACCATGTTGCAGCAGAAAACCACAGTTACAGAAAACCCAAAGCAGCTGTCTCCTTCCCCGTCTTCTTGTGACACTGAGAAAGTGGCACTAGGCTTTGTGACAGTCTGCTGCCGGTGTCACTTCAACACCAAACAGGATATTAAGTGTATTTTATTTATCATTAAACGTCAGAAGCAAGATGTGTTGTCACATCCTTCAAGATCTACATCCATTTACAGAAACCACCAAGGTTTCTTCCCTTGCTCTTAGTTCCAGAGGAAACTAAAATATTTACCTCTGAGTGAATTCAAACAGCGTTAACAGGATTGGACTTAAAATATTGATTTTCTTATTATTGGAAGGTTACAGCACAAAGCATCCACAGCATGCAGAGCAAGGGTGGACTGACACCATCTAAAGCAGCTAATGCCTTGGAAATTTATGGGATAACTTTTAAAACTATTCACTAAAGGATGAGCATAGAAATTACTTAAGTAAATACAATTAAGCTACCCGAAATGACTGGCGAGCGATTGACTCTCACAATGACTATCTTTAAACCAAGTGTGAACTCTGACTGCACTTGGGTGGAAAACAACCAGAGCAGACTGCCACTAAGGGGAGCGGTAGCTTTCCAGCCAGGGCCTAACAGCGAGGAAAGGGAAGATTAGACACACCATAGCTACAAGTCTGCATGTTTTAATTTTTTGTGAGCTGATACAAATCAGAGAGCGCTTTCAGGAAGCATTCAGAAGTACTGGGCAATTCAATATCAAAGATAAGGAAGAATAAAACTATCTCACAAATCACTATTCTGAGAATACGCATTCTCCAAGATTCATGAAGCCATCTGAATTTTCAAAAAGATCCAACAGACAATATATTAAATATTATTTATGGATTCCTTTAGCCTTCAAAATGAGAGAAAAAATGCTGCATTTCCTAAGCTACTGTGGATAAGGTAGTTTTCTTCCATATCAGAAACATTTAGCTTTGAACAGAAAGTTAATTCTGTATCTCTGAAAGGTCATTTATTCAGGATGAGTGACAGGTGCCACGAACTTACTCAGTGTCACTTGCATGTCAGTTCAGCTCGACTGAACACAAAGCAAATCAATTCACCCCAGTCAAGTATAATTACCTGCCGGAGCAGGGCACATCGCTTTGCATGTGTTATTATTATCAACGCCACAGAAGCACCGAGTCCAACGGCAGTTTGATTAGTGTGAGGTTGCACAGAGCTCCTCCTCCTCCAACACTTCCTTCTCCAGGAGTTTACAACATGATCAGTAAAATATAATAATTGCAATTGCAAAAATTGCTAGGTCCAATGCAAGATTAGTACTACTAGATTAGTTGTAGTTGGAGGGGAAAAAAAGGCTCGAGAGGATGTTTGCAGGGGCTGGAAGCCTGCATGTGCTCACAGAACTTGGGAGCCTTTGCTCCTGTCTCTTTTTACTGCCTTGGAAGTGGTAAATCCCTGGAGCCAGGCCATCGATTTCAAAGACAAATTTTGCCAAGTCACTTCAGAATTCTGGCAAGTTTAAGCCTTTTGTGACAAATCTCTGATATATTTCTCTCTGTAAATTCTCAGAGGCTTTGGGGGGCTGGGGGTGAACAGATGCACAAGTCTCTCAAATTTAACTGAGTTAGGATGCAAAATTCACTTAACCTTGGGAAAATACAAAACAAGTTTTAGTAGAAAATTACATATCCTTCCCAATCAACTGATGTGTTATGCTAGGTGTTAATTAACGTTTTTCTAGATCTCACACCCCCCACCCCCACTTTTTGTTATCATGTAGTTTATGGAGGACTGGGATACTGGATGTTTTAACATAGATGTTTTTTAATCTGCTTGATAAAAATGTGAATGACCAATACTCAGTCAATCCAACACATATACATATATGTTTACAGATCACTGAGTCAAAACAAAAAGGGTAGAGATTATAAGAGGATTGACTGCAAACCACCAAACGCTTTAGACAGATTAGGCTAACATTTTCAACAGATATACCATAACCAGTCACAGTGTTAGGAAGGTTGGAAGGAACTGATCATTACAGGAAAACTGAGAGCATCCCTGTACAGTTAAAGTGCTTATTAGACTGCAACATGTTTGGGTGGTTACATAGTAGTAGTGTTTTCAGTTGTATTTTTTATTTATATTGATAGAAGTGCTTCCGGTTTAATAAAATGAAAAAAATAAAAAGAAAATCAATTAAAAATAGAGGTAAATCACAAAACCAGAAACTTTATGCTCCACAGTTACCAAATTAAGAAGTCTGACCTCATTGGACTCGTTGCTAAACCACTCAACTGGCAAACTTGACAGCGTGTTAGACTATCGTGTCCTTGATGCCTTTTCAGAGCTTCAGAAACTACCGGGGTTCCCAAGAAGTTCTCTACATTCTCTGCATGTTTTTCAGCATAAGATATGGTTAAAGAACAAAGAACTAATTCTGTGCAATGCAGAACACAATTTGTCTTGTTTTGTAAGGCTCCTGCTGAAGTCCTGGCTCTCAAGGTAGCATAGTCAAAATCAATCCACGCCTCCATTCATCGTGCCTCAGGGATGAATGGATGCAGTCTGCGTCACATCCATAAGAGCTACTTCCATTATTCTGTGATCCCCCCAAAACAAGTATAGTTCAACTGTTTTTCTCTGTGCCTCTGAGAAGGTTGCAAGGGACAAAGCTGGGCAAAATGAAGGAGAGCAGCACTCTCCCTGTAGGATTCAGAAAATACTAGGAAAGGGGAGAAGCTGGAGTTTAATAGAGGATGCTCTTATGCAGGGGTCCCTGGAGGCTGGAGACTGCAGAGATCTGTCTTCCTAAAACTCTGGCAACAGTAATACCAAAGCAAAGTGCTCTGACTTTTGCAGTCTCTGCCCACTTATGAAAAAGGTGATTTCCCATACTTTTTATCATAGGTAATGCAATGCATAATGACCACAGGTTACAGCAGAGGACATTTTGCAGGGGTAACCTTGACATCTGACTGATGTAATCAAGACTCATTTTTCAGTTTCGTTACCTGCCTTGGACCAGGAATAAAAGAAAAAACACACGAAGACCCTGTTCTATTTCATTCTTTTCATATGAAACTGGACTTTTTCAGGAACCAATTCCTTATCTTGCTCTGTTAGAAGCTCCTGAACTACAAATAGCTCTTGCTTAGCCCAGGATCCTTCTATTTTTATCTTCTTTATTTGACACAATGAACATTTTCTTTCTGTAATATAATTTACTATCAGAACTAATAGATTCACCAGAAAATTTCAAGCTATGGGAAAAGGTTGGTTTCGGTTATTTTTATTTTTCCATCAAGAGAATCTAAATGAAAAATACCACTTTCAAGTCCACGTTTTGAAATGAAACATTTTAAATTTAATACTACTCTTTGGGGAAAAATAAAAAAAGAAACAAAACAAACATCTTTCTCTACTGAATCATTTTGTTTCACTGCTTAAATCTCAACATTTTACTCTGTATGGGACAAAACACCATTACTCTTTGTATTTCTAAGAAGAGAGCCTGTCACCAGAATATGAATATATCCACATGGACCTAATTGACTGCACATATCCAGACTGCATGTTCTCAAATATTCTGCTTGTTCGGTCACAATATAAAAACAGAAAAGAAAGTCATTTCCTTCCTCAATATTTTTATGTAAGATGTTACAAAATTTCTAAAGCTTTTTGGATAAAGCATTTCATACATACAGTGAGCAAAGGAAGGTAGAAATACAGTTGACACCGGAATGTAGAGACTGAATAATTAAAAAAAAAAAAAAGAGCATGAACTTCAAGAACAGTTTTTGCAATAGTTTCTTATAGCTATTCAGTGCCACAATCTGCAAGGCTTAATGCATTTTACCTGCAAAGGTAGGTGGACTTAGCTCATCGACTATGGATTTATTCTAGTATTTTCAAGCTTTGTGACCAATGCAGGAAACCATAATATTCCTCTGGACACAGTGCTGGGTTTTCTTTTCCTTCATTTCTGAAGGTATAATTCAATCAGCAGTGAAGTGCTTTAGAAATTAATTGGTAGGGAAAAGGGGGCTCATCAGGCACGTAGGCTGATATCCCTTTGACATTTTATTCATATCTCCCTTGATCTCCCTTCGTGAAATCAGCACCCTTCACACTCTCGAATTAAATTAGACTTGGTGCTCTCCTAGTCTGACATCAGAGAGATCACAAATGCTCCAAGGCAGGGGGTGGTCCTCTCGTGCTGAGGAAGCGAGCCTAATAAAATGTATGCAGGGTGCACTGGGTGTCAGATGCCAAAACTCAGCCTCTTCGTTTTCCATGTTAGTTTTCAGACTTCCTAATCTACAGCTTTGCAACTTTTTTTTTTTCCCCAACAGAAACCTCAACTTAGGGGTGCGTTCAAAAAAGATAATATAACATTCAACTGGTCTTAACAAAAAACTTTTTTGGATGACACTTGAATGAAAACAAAGGTTTCTTAGCTGTTTTTAAGGGTTCCTGTCTCTAGATTATTCCAGCAGCAGTAGGGCTCTCGTTATTTCTATACCACCCACCTGGATTTTAAGACAGAGTTAAACCATTCACAACCTTTAAAAGAGAAGACTAAATGATAGCATCAGCTCTCCCGTGAAAGAACAGTAATAGGAAGTCAGAGGCATTGCCTCTCTCCCCTGTTGGGATGGCATCATCACAGGGACCTCTGCCTACAGATTTCCCCAAACCTCTTGGACGCTTCATACAAACAACACACAACAAGACAAGAGCTAAGTTCACAATTACCTACGTATTTTACATTGAGTCATAATTAGCTGCAATGTATATACACTTCACTTTAAAATAGCTATGAATAGATAGAGTAAATGCCAGGGACTGCCATCTGCTCCGTAAGCCATAATTAACTGCCTGATTACGACATACATATATATTTATCTCATTAGTTTTAATAGTGCTGCTTTTGCTGGCACCGCACCAAAAGTAAGGTGAAGAAGTGAGTCCCACCCCTCTACAGAGAGAGGCTGGGGATGCAGACAGCTCTCACGGGGACTTGCTCCAGAGGCCGGTCGGGATTCGGTAAGAGTGCAGATGAACACCCCAAACAGGGCATTGCAAAACCAGAGGGTTTTGCAAGACAAAGCTCAGGGCATGGCTAAGCCAGCCCCCACAGCCTGTCTCTGTGTGTGGCATGAAGCACATCTCATCTTGGATCTCAGACAAACCCTGTGGTACAGGGGTGATGACCACACTAAGAGGTCAGGACAACAAATATTTAAACGAACATGGCTGTGTCCCACCAGGTACACACTGTAACCAAATGCTGCTTCTTAAAACAATTCAGGATTACTGATTCTTTGAGCCCACAGAATTCTATTGTCAGCATAAATCCAGAAGGACTTTCTAGGGAGATTAGGATACTTATCTATTTTGTTCTAAAATAAATAAATATCTGAATACGTGTTTCTTCCCCAGTTGTCTCTGCAGTATAACCAGTGTTGCAGTCGCTATTAATTTAAGTGTGAGTAGCATTAATGCTTTGCCCCAGGACACATTGTCATAAATTCCACGTTTTGATTGCAACTCAGACACTTCCTGCAGGATAAATACATTTAGGACCACATTTTAAAAGTCTTTCAGATGCCAAAGGGTACATTTGATATTGATTTGGATGGAAGCCAGGCATCCAAACGCATCAAAACCCAGTCGTTCAACCCAGCCCCACTGAACCACTCAGCCAATTTCCAAGGGCTAGTGAGTTTCTACTTTAGATTACGAAGCACTGTAATTATGGTAAGCATGGGACATATACCTCTGTATGCATGGAAAGCCAAAGGAGTAGAGGAGATGGCCCATATCTCCATCAATCCTTACACACTTGGTGATTTCACAGAATCAGATGCTATCCATCAGGTTCTCTCCTGCGTACCAGCGGCATCTATTATTTACACCTCCTCTGGCTGGTTGATAGGTCTGAATTTTAAAGCCCGGCTCCCCTGTGGATTCAGTGAGGTTCATCCACGAGGAGCTTTGTGTTAACTTTACAAAAAAATTTTTACAAAAATCACCTCCCCACCTCCCTCTCACTGCCACCCCCCCAAAAAAAAACAGAACATGAACATACAGCAGAGGCATGGGGGATGCCCAAACCTTCGATGGTCTCACAGTACTGGCCTGTGTCACACACCTCAATAGCCAGGTCCTGCCGCCTGCTCCCACACCAGTTACACAGGAGAGCAGTCCATCAGCGCAGGCAATGATTTGGCAAATCCGTCATCAAAGCCTGGTAAATGAAACGCGACAGACACTTCCTCACTCAATGCCCACAGCGGGACCAGATGACAGCAGTGACACCAATGCAACTACCTTGCAGCAGAGCAGGTACGGTAATTTAGTGACACATATGCCTGTCTCCATTCCCTCTCTCCCCATCCCCAGAGAGCACCAGCTGCGGATGCCATTTCTTCCAGCCTGCAGGCTACAAATACCTGAGAAGTCCCTTTATTTCAGCAGATGGGCTGAAATCCCTTGACCCCCAAAGAGCCTGCGTAGCAGCATCCTTTCCTTCTGCTGAAGGTGGAAAAACACAGTTCCCTTGCTTTTCTGGGGAACTGACAGGCCCTTGCTACTCCAAATGAAATATTATTGCTCAGGTATTGTAATTAGGTGGCGTACAAAGCTGGCGATATTGCAAATGCCAAGTGGGAGGAGATGGAGATCACGTTTTTTTTGTTTGTTTTAAGGAGATGTGGGAACATAATTTTTCAAATGGGACCAATAAAATTATATAGTCCTCTTCAGAGCCTGTATCTGGAATGCTGCTCAGAGCCTCTCTCAGAGCCGTAACAAGACAACTGCTGGAATAACAGAATAGAAACTTCTGACATTTCAGTAAATAACATAGGACGGGCTTAACTCTTACGGCTTCTGCAGAACCCAGCAAGCCAAGCAAGACATTTTATCCCATAAGATTAAGACACATCGTGAGATTAAGACACACCGCAAGCTAAAACATTTAATTAAAGAAGAGCCATGTCATCACCCTGGGCCTGTCTCTCTGCTGGGAGACACGCAGAGCCCTGTTCCTCTGACCACAAGCCTGCTGTTTCCCATTCCTGTCTTTACTCACAAAATGAGGATCCCATTCTGTAAGACCATTAGCTAAGCAGCTTTACTGCTCTAATAGCTTTGCATCTGTGAGTCCTTCTATGTGACTCCTGATGGCCTCTGTCCAGAAAAGTACTTAAATATATCCCTCTGTAGCCAAGGGAACATCCTCTTTTTGACTCCAGGGGAACTTCTCGCATGCTGGAATTCACAAGTGTGCTGCTGAATCAGGGCCTCTTGCTTATTTGTCCAATTAAGAGCATTGTCCTTATTAATTATAAGCAAAACAAGGCAGGTATTGTGTGCCATTTGTTGGAGCAATTTTAAATGCTTGTGATAATTACCAATTTCTTTATATATATATATATATATATTAATAAAACCGTCCTCCATTTTAGGAAACATTCTTCTGAATCCACACCAGAGGTTTCTGTTCAACAGTGTCATGGATATTGGGGTCCCACCCCTTACCTGGTCTAGGATGTTCAAGCAACAAGACCACTCCTCATGACCATCTCGGGTAGTAAAGCTGAGGCAAATAGCTCAGATGGAAAAAGGAGGAACACTCTCCCTCTGTTAATTTATATTTTATTGCAGATTTCAATTATGCCAGCCACTGATGCATGCAGAATTCACATGCTCCTCGCTGGACCTTCAGAAGCAGAGCTGAGGCAGCGTATTCCGGTGATCCCAAGAGCTGAGCTTTCACAGACCTGTGCCAAACACTCGGGCTTCCTCTGCATGCCCTGGTGCTGAGCTGCTTCACTTTACCCCCTACTCATTTTGCTCAGTTCCTCCCAACTGCTCATTTTGCCACACGACTGCAAACCACCACCTGCCTCGTGAAGCCACACTGCATTCAGTGAGGCCAGAAATTTCTCAGCATGCTGATACACTCTAAGACATTGCTATTTGCTTCTTTTGAGGCAGCTCTGAACATACATTTCCTGAGGGAAAACAAGCAAGCATCCATCAAAAATGCCCAGCCTTTTTGGCATTGATGCCCAGCCTGAGACTCGAGATTTTTACTGCAATCCAAATTCATTTCCACTTTGTGAAAAATTCCATTCTATTTGGAAAAGCCCACACAATTGCTGTCCTTTTCCATCCCCTGCCTTGTTTTTCTGAAATCATTGTTTGAGACGGATGTATTTCATTAGAGAAAGAAATAAAAAAGGAAAGAGACAGATCTCAACACCAAGTTTTTTCCCCTGCCACTGTTACTCCCTCAGAGCAGTGGTACCCACCCTGCTAGCTGCGTCAGGTGCTGCCACTCCAGACATGGCACTCCACTTCAGTTTGGGTGGTAGTCTGGATGTTGGGTCACAATATATTCCAGGGCAGGTGACTGTTTTTTCACAGTATAAAGGCTTATGCATCTGAATGGTAAAGAAGGAATCTACATAAATCAAGACACCCTTTGCAAGAAAAAAGAAAAAGCCACCCCCAGGCAAGGGCACAGCTGGAGGTTCGGCTTCTATTTGTGGTTTGGCACCTGGCTTGCTTCAACTTTAAGCCATCCCCCTCCTTAAAGTGGCACTGCTGCTTCTTTCTTTGTGAAGCGCTTTGAGACCGCACTAGAACACAGCTAGGTGTTAGAGGTCACCGCACGGCACACTGCCTCCGTGAAAGACCTGAGGCTTCCTTTTAGACACACAGCACACTCAAAACGTGGGTGGTGAACTAAGTCCAGGCTAGCTCTGTATTATGCCAACCTCTACAACACGGTCAGTTTGGGGCTTTTTCTGTTGCTATAGTTTGAGGTACAGCTTCTTACAGTAAGGAGGGGTTTTGGCCAGCTTTGTTTGCATGTGATCAGTGCACAACAGCGGGCATTTTAAAGATGAGGAAGGAGATGGGGGAAGAAAAAAAGTCAGAGCCCTGTAAGATTTGAATGTTAAAAATAAAAGAGCTCATATATGGCTTGAACCTTTGGATCTCTAATTCCATGCACGTGCCCTCTGAGCTCCCTGCATGCTGGTCCTGGGAGGAGGAGATCCCTTAACAGCCTCCTTATGGGTACCCAAGCTGGATTTCCAAACCTCCCTGCTTTGCTGGGCAGCTGGGCTGGAGGTACATGATCACACAGGGCTAGGTACTACATCAAACAAGCCTTTAATACCCGTACACTTGTGGTTTTGTACATTACAGTAGCAGCCAGAGATGGTAAGAGCACCGACATTTGGGTGACCTGAGTAATGACAAGCTAACAATGCATGAATTATGGCAGACTCAGGGCTGTGCCACGCTCCAGAAGAGCACACTGTGAAGACAGGAGCATGCACCTTTTTTTCCTTGGTTCACTGAAGGCACAGAATTGCCTCACAGAGCAAACATCATCCAGATCCCCCTCCGCTGACCAGCCCTGCAGTGACTTTCAATTGGCTTTTTGTCACCTCCTTGATTTGGCAGCCAGCTTCTTGACAGCGGGCAATGAGTGCCTAAGTGCTCTCAGAGAGCTCTCCTAGCAAGGGTCTTGCCTTACTCAAAAATTGGATGACAGCATGATGCCTACACCTGTCAGCATCCCTGACACCAGCCACTTTTCTCATTGATCTAATGCTTCTTCAGCAAGATATAACCAGGGACCAAGCAGCTCTGATTTACGTGCAGGGGACAATGCAAAAGGGCTTAGTAAAAAACACTTAACTCTTCTTATGAGTTTCTCTGGAGCTGTGGAATAAGCATGGTGCAATATTTTGAATTAGCATTAACCTTTTCTGTGTTATAGATAAAGTTGTGAACCTTACATCATCATCCCTTACTTCAAGGGCTGAGTTGCATCTGAAGAGCCAGAGCTGTCACAGCCATGCTGACAGCTGCTGAGCATCCCAGTCTCCTGGAGAAGCATACTAGAGGGCCTGTGAACGCCCTCACTGGAGGTATCAGGTGTCCCAAGGACTTCTGCCAGAAAAATAACATTGCAGGAACTAAGAGCAGGAACGAGACTAAGATTTGTCGCCCTTCCTCCACAGGAAAAAACAACTCTCACATGCACAAGGGAAAGGCCGTGGGGGCACAGCAGCCTTAGTGTTATTAAAGCTCAGCTCTACATGAATTTCTTTTAGACCTTCATGAAGTGGCTTGAGGCTCAGTAGGAGGAGGGGAAAATTGGATCTAATGGCTGGGGCGTAGGGGCTGGTGGCAAGCCATCGCCCTACTGCTGAGCAATTCTATCAGTACCGCTGCTGCGCTAAAATTGGTAGCACCGCAGCAAGAGTTAGCTGGAGTTTGTGTCTACAGCAAGTGAAAAAGATTTCCCCCAAGAAGACTGGGCCCAGTGCAAAGGGAGAACACATTCTGCAGAACTGTAGCTCTTAGCTTTTCTTCCCTCTTCAATTGGCCTCCCCCTGTGCTGCTCTGATCATATGCCACCATGCTCAGCTGTTATTAAATCTGTAAAGCTTTTAGGAACACATTCAGTATGGGAAGTGGAGCGTAATGATGGAGGTGCATCAACCTTATCTGGATTTCATGAAATTGAGGGGAAAAAAGCCCTCAACAAGCGTTCAAATAGGATTGTGTGAAAAAACTCCAGACAAACATGTTGGGCAAAATGCTCAGGGTAACCAGATTCACAAATATCAAGCCAAGAGTTAGTTTACTGAAATGTCTGATTTTGTATTTTTGTTATCCCATTAAATGAAAAGAAAAAAGGCCAGGGAGCCTCAGCAATAGGTAAGTAAAAGCCTGGAAGAAGTCAGCTTTCTTCACAGAGCCAATAAGCCAGTTACCTTCATTCTTCAGAAGAAAGCCCTGACAACTTTTGAAGGACAGAGCATGCTGCAGATACAGCCTTCCTGTTTACATCAGGGAGTGGACCAAGGCCTTTGGTCCCCCTGATTTTTTTCTCCCCTGCATAACAATGGAAACTAAGGGGTTTTACTGCAACAGGCTTCTTTTACGGGTTTCACCTGCAGACAACTGAAGGACTTTAGCAATTCAGGCAAAAAGCTCTGACAAAAGGCTCTTTGTAATTTGGTACAAGCTTAATGCACAACACAATCATTTCATAAGTGAAGTTATCACAGCTATCCCACCAGAAATATGACACCCACCTCTCAGACAATCTAGATTTGATGTTTATGTTTGGCCCATCACAGCTTGCTTATCCTGAATTCTGGTTTTCTTATCAAAACTGCTAAGAGCTCCCCAGACACAGCTGACAGAAGGACAAGTAACATCCCCCTCCTCAACCACAAAGTTTTGCTCAGCTGGAAACGTCAGGTCAGAGCTTTTAATACCAGTATTTGAGTGGCATTAAAGGCCAAGGTCTTTCTCAAAGATCTTCTCTAGGTCAGGAGCAACAGGATTCCTACCCTTCCTGCTTGGAGAGGGTGTCTGTCATGTGGCAGGCTGTGCGTTTCAAAAGCCAGGGACCCTTTTGTTCTCAGATAATGAAACTCACTTCTTTAGACGAGTTATTATTAAAACAAATCCTCCATAGGATTTAAACAGGACAGGAGACAATTTCAGGAAAAGCCCAGCTTTCATGTCGGGTGTAGAAGAGGCACAGCATGTAAGAGATGACATCTGAAGGTTTTTTTTTTTTTTTTATCTCCACATAAAATCTATGAGCTGAGGGACTGCATTTTAGAAAAATAATTGTTTGACAAAGGGTTACACCTCAGGAAACTCAGCAGTGCTAGTCACAAAGGTTTTTTTTTTTTTCCTTTCTCCCCAGAGTAGCCCAGGATTTCATGCAGAGATCCTGTTGTTTCACACAAAGAAGGGCACATTGGTTAAAACACAGCAAAATCCCCTAACAACACCCAAATGTCTAGCCATTGAAACAGTATGGGGGAGAGATTCCTTGTTCCTGCCAGTCAGTTGTCCTCACGGACTCAGCCCCTCGCCAGCAGATGACAGCTAATCCACCCACATCACTTGGGGTCCCATCACCATTTCCACCCTGACTGAGTAAAAAGCTAGAAAAAAATGAAGACAAAGTGTTTTTTGCCTCTGCAAAAATTCAGCATTTTCACTTATTTTGCCTCACCTCACTGTGAAACAAGTCCACATCTTAGAATTTCATAACACCATCACGATCCCAAAGCCGCAGGTTAAATGAAGGTCAGTGACCTAGGTAATCACAAGGTGCAACTTGTAGGAGATGTCTGCTCCACGCTGCATCCATAAACACACAACCTGCTTTTCCTCTACCAAAGAGGAATGTCATTTCATGTTTCTTCTCACCCACAAAAATAACTGCATTCTCTCCACCTCGGGGCAACGGCAGACAACCTCCCTCCCCAGCACCTCCCTAAGGTGGCAATACCACCCCTTGGGGTCTGCAGTACAGCCCCAAATGCCCCTCTCCAGTCTGAGAGCCTTACTACCAGTTTATGACAGACCAATCTCTCCCCAGGACAGCAAAGACCTTTGAAAGAGCTCAGCACGAAGCATGTATCTGGCACAGAAAATGCCATGTCAAGCGTGTAAGGTTATAAACAGCTCTGAGGCCCAAGGTAGAGGCAGGGAACTCCCACATGAGTAAGGCAATACCAGGTTTAGCTACTTATTATGCAGAAGAAAAAACACAGGAAGGAAATTCACTTTTGACTAAAGTATGTCATTTCAAAAAGCACCAAACTGAATTTTAAAAGCACTATTACGAGAAAGGTTTTGATATATATTTATATATATATATACACACAGATTCAAGTAGATTTAGCAGTAGGGGCAATTTTAATTTTACCTAGGCCAGCTTGCTCACTCTTGCTAGAAAATGCAGATCAAAAGAATAATTCATAAGCTTTAACAAGGATATGGGTTTGCAAGGTCCCTCCTACTCACGTGGGCACGCAGCAGCGGGGAAGGAGCAATGCGAGCTGTGGCCAGAGCCTGGCTTGAGGCTGCAGACGTGTGGGGCTCACGGAACCTGTGCTGCCAGGGGAAGGGCAGCCCCTGCTCCCCATGAGGGTAAGCATCAATATTTCCAAACAGCTCCCCATCTAATTTTTACTTATGCAAGAGAGCTGTCCCATAACACAAATCATCAAGCAATTAACATGCAATGCTTTAGCGAGACTCTCCTTTGCTTGTTGTTGAACCATCTTCAGTGCCATTAATGAGAGCTAATTAAATCAATCAAGTCACCATCATACCTCCAACATCCCTGCAGTTACTGAACTCATTTCAGATGGGGAGCGCTTTCCCAGGCACTGCAAATACCAGGACGCACATTTATCATGTTCTCCTCCTCGCATACACCTGCTCTCAGTGCTGTGCCTTTCATTTATCATCTGTTGTCACCACTCCCATCCCTGATGCATCCAGGTGTCAATTAATTCTTCCCTCACTTTCCTGCATGGCTCAAGCACATTGTACTGACTAATCTGCCTTAATGCCTATTCAAAGCTCTCCTCACAGGAAAGCAACGACGATCAGCCACATCCCCTAAATCAGGTGTCTGTGAGCATATCCTCTTTGCTTCTGCGTCACAAGTTATTAAAACCTCAAACCACCTCCATGAATTCAGACATTTTTCAGGGGAAGAGACAGAGATTTTGACTCCCTTCTCCCCACTCCTAGGGGGATTTGCAATGCAATTATAAAACAACCAACAAAATACACCGAGCAAAGAAAAACTTGTCTTCAAATTATTTCCAGGAAGATCCTCCAAGTGGATAATTGGCATGGCCCACAGACCTCCAAAATGCTCTTTAGTCTGATTTGAATGCTCATCAGTTGTCTCTCAATACTTGCAGTGGCATTTCTGGTATACCACCAGCTCATGAACCTACTGCTCTGTTCCTGTGAGCACGCAGAGGAATGATAATCTTTTCCTAAATGGGATCATCTTCTTGCATGATAACATTCGGTCTCTCTATTTATGTTTCCGCTCTGCCTGGCTAACTCTGCTTTTTATTTACAAATCAGCTACATTAATGTGCTTTAATTTCAACACTGGTTGTTTATTTTAGAGACAAATCAGTTGGCAAAAGAAAAGCCACCCTAATGGAAAGCAGCACCAGCATGACACACGTTTTTATGTATATATATAAAAATTCAATAGTAAACTTAAAAGAACCGTGAAGGCTTATTTTAGTTTTTACTTCACAAACATACCTGGTGGCATTTTCCATGCTTTACTTATACAAATAACAACTTGCAGCTCAGAGGGAACAGCACTACTTTCTTATGCACCCCTTGCCCATGCATTCCCTGCTCTGCCACTGCAGGCTGGCATTTATCCGCTTGTGCAGAAGGCTTCCAGAACCTCATCTGAAGACTACCAAAGGCATACTAGGAATAATTTGGCCATTATTATAGTGGCATGCAAGTCTTAAAGAAAAGGTGGAAATATATATATTGTTGCCAGACACTCATTCTCCATCCTCAAAGTTATGGGGGGGGGGGGGGGATTTCCCCCCCCTTGCCAGTGAGGGACACAGGGAGCACACAGCAGCCAGGCCATGGGCAGTGCCACGTCTCATGGAAAGCCTCTGGTCCCAAACCTCCCCCCTTGGTGAATTTGCTAAGCTCTAACGCAACTTTCCCTTACTTCATCATGCCCTGATACATACTGTAGCAATTTTAAGAATAAGCACAACTGGCCTCATGGTTCCCTCACGCTTCAAAGAGGATCAATGAACTTCTTTCCTCAGAGGAAAACCCCTGTTAAAATTTGTGTTTTAATCCATTTAATATCATATATTTGACTAAATTCATGCAACTAAAAGCATTCTGTCAGTTAAAAGCATTTCATCAGGCATACACACGACTCTGGTGACAAAGTGATTTTTGTCAACAAAATTCTGCCTGGCAGACATACAAAAGCTCGCTTAGCAGAGAGTGGATACACAGCACAGGCAGGAATCAAATACCGCAGATTAAGCGGTTATAAAAAGACACGGAGGAGAGAGAAGTTATCTGCTTGGTGCCAGACCGGGGGAAGCAGTTTACATGAAAAAAGAGAAGGAACTTGCACGTCAGCATCAGCTTCCTATGGGCCTTTAAAGTTCGCGTAAATCAAGCCATCAGCACAGAGCCACGGTCACATCACACGTGCAGTTCGTTTCCTACTCCGCTTTTGGCTGCGGCGCTTTTGATCCTGCCATCGGTCGATCTGTTTAATGTGTTAATTGCAAGCTCCTCTGGTCTCCATCCAATGTTTCTTCTGTTTATTGGTGCCTGGCATGAGAAAAATGCAAATAGGGTGACCAAGTTATTTTGCCTTACACATATCGTCGAGCCTTCATCCCGCCTGCTTGGAGAAGCCACCAATGTCTGGAACTCAGGACTGTTACATTGCTCCGAAGGTGTTGGGCCCTAGGCGGGATGGACAAACCACACAGCTGCATTGCAGCAGTGCAAAAGCCCAGCAGTTCTTGCTCCTGGCTTTCTCCATCCAACATCAGCAGGTTAAACCCTGCCCACACACCCAATGCATTTAAAGGATGCACCGAAGGCACCCCATTCCCAGCGCACTGCGTGGGCTCAGCAAGGTGACCGCAGCACAACCACAACAGGACTCCTGCAAGTGGCAGTGAAAATAAAACCCCACAGCTTTGTGCTGGGATTTGCGAAGTGAAGTGGTTTGTTTACTCTTTTGATTAACTTTAACAAGGTGTTTTGGGCCTGAATCAAACTCTAAGACTGGAGAAGGCATCGATATAACTTCAGGGCACCTGAGTGATACTGCCACTAGGGTGGAGGTCAGGTTCTGTGCCAAAATTAGTATTTATCCTCATCTAGCAGAAACCCTATTTATTATAATATCTGCCTGGCTTCCCGCACAGCAGTTCTCACCAACTGACAAATGGTCAAGTTTCAGGCATAAAAGACAAATTGAAAGGAGGCAAGGAGCAAAAGAAATTACAGGCTGAAGGCCTGTGGCCATTGCAGAGGTCAGGGACAGGGTGGGGAGCTGGGTACTGTATGAAGTGATTCATCAGAGGAAAAAAGAAAATGCAGAGAAAGGCTTCAGCTGCTCAGCGCTAGGGAAGCTGGGCTGCAAGGGGCAGCACATGTGGGAGCAGGGAAGGGAGCACACAAAGACAAACCCACAGAGGAGAAAACTTAGCAGAGGACAGGGCTACAACACATCATCTGTCCTCAGGAGATGCTGGCAGAGAGGGGAGGAAGGAAATCTCTGAGCAGCTTTATTTATCTGGTGGGACTCTGACTTCCAAACCATGCTGGAGCCAAAGCAAAGCAACTTGCTCTGAGCCTGCAGGGCAGCACCAGAACTTTTGCCTTTCCTGCTCCCAGAGGAAAGAGCAGCCAGGGAAAGGCTGTCATGCACCAAGCAGCAAGGAAGTCTCCGTTCAGTAGGTAGGAAGCCTCATTTGTGATGTGAGAGGGAATCAAGGTTCGTACAGGAATTAGGAGCTGGGCTCTGCTGCCTCCTTGTGCAGTTTCCCTGCTGCAAGGTGGACTGTGGCCCCCAGCACTTGTCATTTTCTTATATGGCTTACAGGGCCGTGCAGCAGATCCTAGACTCTCTAACATCTCTTCCAGCAGACCCTCTCTCCAGTTACTACGTTAGGTTCTTCCTTGCTAATGATCATTTTGAAGCCTTTGAGCTGTATTTACAGCACGCAACTCGCACAGGGAGCTGAAGTGCTCTGTTCAGAGATGCTAAACCAAAGAGGCGTTTTAAGGAGTACATCTGGCAGCAGGGTTTGCATAGCCAGGTGATTATTATTGTCCAGGAGAGAAATCAAATTAATTTCACCCCCCTCGCTTCATCATAGCACTTGAGCTGAAGCAGTAATAGAGAAAAATCTTGTCAACTAACCACTAGCCAGCAGAGTCATTTGTCTGCTATTGATCTGCAGTGTGATTGAACGGGCTGGAAAAGCAGGTATGGGAGGGTACAGCCCAGGGACATGCTGTGTCCCTGCGCCCAGCAGCCCTATTTGCCAGTGATGAAGCATTATGCAAGCAGCAGAGCTGTTTGCCTTGTTGCCATTTCTGCCCTGAATAAGGATTAAGAGTCTGTTGTGCATGGCAACATCCAAATGACCTTACTGAGATGCATGACAAATAATTGTTGTCAAATTAAACCAAAGTGTCAATTAAAAAAAAAAAAAAAAGATTCAGAGCAGCAGCACTCATCAGGCTGCTGCTCAGAAAGGTTTCAGCAGTTTCTCTCTCCTGGCAGCCCTGGTGCCTGGGGAGGGATGTGGCTCTCCAAGAGCCAGTGCTGCTGGCAGGAGAGGGAAGTCCTTTTCTGGGACCTGTGGGACAGGGAGGAAAGATTTTTTTTTTTAAATCATTCAGTTCTGCACTCAGCTGCCAAACCCTAAAGTCTGCAGATTTAGCATCAGCCTGCCACAAAATGGGAAGAGGCTTAACATCCACCAGGAAATTCTTGCAGGCTCTCACACCCACGTTTGCCTTGGAAAACAAGTTCGCCCTTACCGTACCTGCAAACATTTGCATCCTCTACACCAGTGAGAGCCGAAGCCACACTGCAAAATACCTTGAAATTTATGACTGATGTCATTAGCAAACCACAAAATTAGAATACAAGACTCTCCCCATCTCCCAGCCAGTTGTGCCAGCCACAAGCCCAGCTCTGCCCAAGCCACGCAGAAGCCGTGAGAAGGAGCCACACACCAAGCCATAAATCCCAGCTGCCCTCTCTCCTGCTTAATACCAAGTGACACAGATGCCCCCAGGCATCTGTACAGCTGCTTTGCTGATCACATACATAAGTAAAAAAAACAATCTCATCTGAGTCTCTTAAACAGCAGAAGTGAGTGCCAGGGTCCCAGCTAGGCTAGCAGGAGTGACTCAGTGATTTTTGATGGAAGCTATTACCAGATACAATTAAGATGCCATTTCAGTTTAAAGATGAATTGGCTGTGCCGCAGCAAATTGTGAGTGCTTACTGCTTGCACGCTGCAGCAGGTAATCAGGGGATGGAGCTGCGATTGTGGCGCCTCATGTTCTGCTCCTGTCGGAGTGGAGAACGTGAGATTCAATTTAACAATTTGCCACGTGGCTCATTCCTGCTGGGTGGGAAAGCAGAGCTTGCTGGCAAGGCTCCCTTTGAGTTTCACTCCTGTTTAAATCCATTACAGACAGAAGAGGCACTTCTTTAACCTTTGCACTGAGGCTGAAAAGAAAAGTAGAAACCAAGGAGCATCGCTGAGAGTGTTTTGAGAACCTCTCTCAGGCTTCATCCAGAGCAGGTGAATATCAGTGGAAAGTCATCCTTGTTTTGATGCCTTCTGGGTCATTGTGAGCTTCAGAGAAACCAGAGGGCAGCAGGGCTGGTATGTTAGGACAGCAAACACCGATGTGTACAAAGGAGAGGAAAATCCTGTATGCTGGGAATTGCTCTCCCTCTGTGGGACTGCCAAGCTGGAGACACTGGGTGGTCTCCAAGCCAAATGCCCTTCCCTGCTAAAGGAGGGAAGGCTGAAGCAAGGAAGAAGCTATGTACAATTTAGCTTCTCCTCATCAGTCTGCCCATTCTGCTGCAAGGAAGGGAGCACCGGGACACTCACGAGGCAGGTCTCGAGGTGCTGGTTTGCCTGTGGTGAGCAAACACGTGTGAACTCCATGCTGAGGTCTGTTTATTACACTGGCTTTGTTTCCTTGAGTGTTTGAGGCAAATGCTCTGCTAGGGAATTAATCCTGTTATGGTGAATCGCTAGAAATATAGTAATTTTAACGGGCATTTCACTGTCAACAGTTGCACATCTGTTGAGCGCTAAATTAGAAACCAAGAAAAGAGAACATACTTCAGTTTTATATCAGCAAGAGAAAGCCCTGCAAAGTACTAAATGCAACGCACACCACGCCCCACTTCTGCCGTTGCTTCCTGGGTCTTCCTGTGCTCTCTTCCAGCTAGCTGTCTGGGGGGCCTAAGGGGCTGGCATTTAAAGGACTCCAAAAGATGTTAGTGCCAGGGATTTCCTGGGCTAGGCACTGAACTTTCCTCTCTTCATTCACCCCTGTTTGGGACCCATCCTTGCACGCAGCCACTGCCTCTAAGTTCATAGCCGGGACTCAGCTCCTCCAGCACATCCAGCTCTACGGACACAACACCACCACTCTGCACACATCTCCCTGCTCTATTGTGGTTAATGACTCAATCAATCAAATCACTTGAACTTATTCAAAAGCCCAAGTCTCTTAACCTGATTGCTTCCTTAGGCTAGAAGTATGTCCTGACATGTTTTAGGAGCTCAGAGCCTACCAGAAGAACCTGTTGCTTTTCAGGATGAAGACACCTGCACCACCTTTTTGGTCAAATGGAGGACAAGTCAAGTTTTTCTCTGGTTGCCAGTCTGATTTGGCTCAGGTAATGAGGACACAACCTGTCACAGGCAGGTCTCCCCTCTTTCATCAGATTTCCTTTATGAGTGGTTGTCTCTCTCCTCCCCCTGCAACCATGCAGCAACCAAAAAAAACATCAAAAAGCACAGGGGAATGTTTAGTGGTTGGTAACTGGAGAGGCTTCAACAGGAACCTTAGAGAATTTAAAAAAAAAAAAAGGAAAAACTTCTTTGCTTCTGGTCACATCTTTGGAGAAGACATTTTCTTGCCTGCAAGCATGACACAGGACTCAGCATCAGTTTGATCCCGCTCATGACTCCTCGTCAGCTCTGGAAAAGCCCCCAGGAGAGTTTCTAGGCAGCCAGCAGCAAGATTTGATGGGGCTTTATGCAGGCACGACTCAAAGAGGAGAAAAGCTCATCTCGTCAGATGAGAATTCAGTGTTTTAGACAGAGGCAGGCTGTCAGTGCCAAGAGCTGCGTGCGCTGCCAAAGCGAGAAACAGAAGCACAAACAAATGCGTCATAATTTGTACGTCAGCAGTGCTGGAGACTTGGGGAGCAGGAGGGAAAAGAAAAACACTTTCTTAAATGGAATAACCTGCACATTCGTGAATTCTCCTCTCCAAAACCCACCGCTACCTGCCAGCCTTGCTTTATTAAGGAGCTTGCCCTTGCTCAAGCAGCTTGCAGGAGACTTAGCACTGGCTAAGATGCAACGTCCATCACAGGGATACATTTTGATGCAAGATGATGCCTTTTTGTTAATTGCATCATAAGGTTCAGCTTGTTGGTTCCTTGTTAATGCCCTCCACTGGAGTGGCACAGCAGGCTTTGGAACAGGACTGAATTTAATAGGAAGTTATTTTGTCCCCTCTCAGCTGGAAGTGACTCATCTTATTCTTTCAGACAAGAAGACTCACAGGTTTCCAGTTAAAGAAATGGAGACTGAACAGTAAAGCAGTGTTTGGATCTGTCCCAGTGCACTTACTGAACGTAAAGCTTTTTGGCTGGTCAGAAGGGAATTTCAGGTATGCTAAGTTTAACGCAAAGGCTGCACCTTGAGGTGAATCCATGGCTCCTGCAGCACGAGCCCTGAGCACAAGGATCACAGCAGGAGCTGTTGCTGGAGCTACTTAGCAACTAGACAAGCAAAGGAAGGCACATACTTTGCTTGCAATCCCTGCCCACTCCCTCACATCAGGACCTGTGCCCTGGCTGCACCTTGGGAGCTATGAGCTTAGGACAGCATGGAGGAAGGTGACAGATGTGGCAATTCACAGACTCTCTGTCAGGCTGCCCCAGGCAGCTAATACATGCACCGATTACAAGAAACAGAGGTACATGCGTCCCAAGAGGTGCTCACCTTTGATGGCCCAGGTCAGCCAGAGATATCAGCTGAGATATCAGCCAGAGACACCACAAATATCTTTCCCTTCTGACACAAGCGGGTCATGCCAGCAGCTCTGCTATCAGCTGGACAGGGAAATCAGGCAGAGAGAGGTCAAGTACTCACCTTGACGACATCTGCATGAATGCAGAACGTCTCTTCTCTAAGCACTCCCACCAGGTTCAGCACAACTGCAGGTACTATATAACAAAGAGGGCAGCTTTCTAACCTGCTGTCTATCTCAGAGTATTTGGGGATAGAGGCAAACAGAGATCCCTGTCCCCACCTGAGACACCCCCCAGACAAAAACACCACCACCCCATTACTTTCAGTCATACAGCTTTCTGTCAGAGCTGAGACCCCCCAGCTTTAACACCCAGGTTACATGTACCTCCTGAGCAACTTCTCCACTTATCTCAGGCCCCAGACACAGCAACTAACACTCTCTGATCTCGTAAACCATCAGCCCTAGTGCTACAGAGGGAACAGCTTTAGAAGAAAAGAGAGAAAAAAAACTTACCCTTTGCTGTGAGGATCGATGCTCCCAGCCTCAGGGAAAAGTGGATTTTGATGGCCAGACACACAGAGGATCAAAACACACCCCTGCTGCCCTTCCCTGCTAGCCAAGCTCTGCACTCAAGACAACAAACACAGGGAAGAAGCCTGCAAGGAGCCACCACAAATCTCCTAGAGGAGCTCACTCCCTCCAGCATCTATGGGCTCTGCCAGGAAGGCACCATGCTTTTCCCTCCCAGCAAAACCCTGCAAATACCCCAACCCCTCACCTGGGACCACTTCAGCCTCCTGATGAGGTGGATTGGGCAGCCCTGGGGCCATCCCCACCTCTCCCGAGCATTTGGCCAGCTGTTGGGTGGGTTGGGACCCCCACCTCATCAGTAGGTGGGAGCAGACACTTGGGCAGCCTTGGAAGGTCACACTGCTGATCAGCCATCATTGCTGAAACCATCGAGTGACCTCCCTGAGGACACATCCACCTGTGCTGCCCCTTCAAGACATGTGGAGGCATGGGGGCTCCCCCAGAGCTGAGCCCTCAAAAGGCTTTTGAGATGTACTACAAGTGAAATTTGTACCCTGGTTGTAGCTGATGAAAAGCACTCCCTGGGTCAAGCTGCTGGAGTTTCTGATGCCGTGGAGGTGGCAGAAGAGCCCCGTCCAAGTGCCTTTCACTGCTTATATATGTTTGGGGCAGGGACAGAGTTATAGAGGAAGTGTTATCTACAAATGGCTGTATTTGGAAACAAATGCATATGTTACCGCACTAAATTAACTCAGCTAAGGACATGGAAATTAGATCATTTAAAAGCAGAAAGCTCTCCCATATTGTTTCAGCAGAATCATCTTTTTTTTATACAGCCAGGCAAGGGGCTCGTTCTGGCAGAAAACAAACGCATCTTTTATGATTATGGCCATTCAAAGCTGTTTCTTACACTCTAAATTGTCTAACATGAAGGATCAATGGTGTTCTCAGATGATGATTTAATTAAAAACTCCTCCTTTCTTCAATTTGAAATCTGCAAAAATGCTCTGAATGGCTGATGGATGACTTGCCATTACCTTGCCATCTTTCTTTTTAATATTTTTTTCCCCAGGATTTTAATTGCTGCCATTTGAGCATTATTGATTAACTGTAATTGCTCCTTTTCCCATAGTTATCTCTAGCTATGTGGCCTGTGCAAGGGATTAAAGTGAAATGCTTCAGAACTGCAATGGTTTTTTCTTGTCTGTTAATGAAAAATGCAGATAGCTTGAGTATGTGCATGTGCGTGTGTACATCTCTTATGCCTGGACCCTTCATAGGCTTGAACTTGAAAGTGGATCAGCCTGTGATTTTTTTTTTTCCCTTAAAGAAAGCACACCAAAAGCACCGAAAACTCCTTTTATAGTCCAGTTTCTCTTCAAGAGAAGCTCAAACAATGAAATCCTTACAGCACAGGAAACTCCTGAGTTCACAGAGGAATAAACACTCCCCTTGCCTTCGGTAGTCCCCAGGGTGGACCCTTTTCCTTTGCCTTGCCCTCATTCCAGCAGTCCTGTGGCTTTTCTGGGTTGCAAATGGTCAGCTTGCCTTCCCATGCCCGTTCCTTTGTGTTTCTGGTGCATTTAAGAGTTCACGTGTTTCAGGATGTGCTGTTACACAGGCAGTATCAACTGCAATGGGACAAAGCCACTCCTCGCTGCAAGTTTAAGGCTTTGTGTTAACTATAGTCTGAAGATCATGATCTTAGCCTACAGTATTGTTGGAAGGCAGCAAATGATGGTGGGTCTGACAAGTCTGGTGCACCTAAGTACAGAGATAAACCAAAAAAACACAAACCCTGCATCATTAATACCAGAGCAGTTGTTTCAGGAGGGTGATCATCAGTTAAGTGGGAGTTCATTACCAGGATCTCTCTGTCTAGAAATAAGTTTCAGATACTGAGCAGCTGCCCAAAAGACCTAAATAACAAAAGTTAGTGGTATAGAAAAATAGTGGTATAAATTTGATAAATTCTTCCCTTTAATGTTTTTGCCCATGGATGCCTGTACTCTGGTGCTGCCCTGCGTCACGGCAGGGAAACCAGCACCATACCCAGCTCTGCTCTAGCCCAGCCACTGCCAACAGCTGCCGCTGTGCTATGGGAAATCCCGCTCGACCACAGCCCATGAGAGCACCCTGCAGCCCAGGAGAACTGGAGACAAAACATCTCAGTGGTCAGAGGATGCAGGAGCTTTAGCAGAACCCCTGCACCTCATGATGGGCTCACCAGCCCAGCAAAAGTTTCCATGGTATGACCAGGCAGGCAGACCTGCAAAGGACACTGCTGGAAATGGAAATAAAATGCAGCAGTTGGCAGGGAGACGTATGAAGGGAATTATGGATTTCTGATCTGGTTTGAGAAGACAGCTTGGGCAGGCAGCTAATTGGGAGCCTAGGGAAACAGCTTCCCAAGCCGCATGCAGCAAGCAGCTCAAGGAGAGGGGAGGTATAGGTTTTCTGCATGAACAAGCTGACTGTTAGATTGAGTATGGTATTGACGGTAAATGCATTTTATCACCAAATTATAGAAAAATAAATACAGCAGAGGAAAGGAAAATCAAAGTTTTGTCAAGCCTTCTGTGACTTTTTCACTTGTCTAAGGATTTTTTTTTCTCCATTATGCAGGGAAGGACAGCACAGGTGGGAATGCTTTCACTTAAATAAATGTTGCTAGGATGGAGCAGCTTCATGTCCTATGTCTTGTTCAAATTAAATGCTGACAGCTATTTAGTAGAAATGATGGTCAGGACATCTACTTCCACTTTTTTTGAATATGCATGAAAACAACTCTTGCAGTTCTCTATTTTGAAGAAAAGGCATTTCTTCTGTATAAAAAAAAAAACATAGTTTCATCATTAAATTACTATGGTGACCTTCATTATTAAATCTCTGCTCTTCAGAGAACAGCAGAGTTTCTTTAGGCACATGCTGGGAACTTATGCAGCCTTCAGCTTTCAGTTCTTTAGTCTCACAAAGTAACACCAACCCCAAAAGAAGGAAAAAAAATATATATATATCATGAAAGTAAACGAGGTTCTTTGGGTACAGAAGAAAACCTAAAGAGTTGGACCATCCAGTGGCACATGGACATCCAATGTGAGCCATGAACACATTTAAGGACTTGGGGGACTTAAAGAATTAAGAAGGAGGAGATCTCACTTCTTTTGACAATAAAACAACATTTGGAAAGTTGTAGCAGAGCAAAACTTGGCATAGAAATTGAGGGGTGAAGAATTATTTGGAAGGAAGCAATAAAGGATTTCAGAGATTAATTCCGCCTTGAAGGTTTACCACAGAAATTATTTCTGGGATAAGAGGAAGCTTCTTGCAGTGCTTTGGCAAATCCCAGTTTTTCTTGTCATCAAAATATGTTTCCTTTTTTTTTTTTTTTTTTAATGTGATTTGATGAGATTAGCAGTAGAAATTTTTCAAAAGCATTTTATATATCTTAATAAAAGAACATTTCCATTAAACTCAAAACATTGGCCTAAACCCTTCTCTTTTGTAAGGCAATTGTGATTTCACTTTTGGCTTTAGTCAGACAGGAGTTGGGCTGATGGTGAAGTGCCTAGACAGAGCACAGGCATATTATGAGCATACATTTATGGACAGTAGAGAAGAGAAAATTCACTCTTAGAAATGCCATTAGGGACTAGAGCTGATCCCACAAGCAGGGACAAGAAGGGTCTTGATCACATTATCTCAACGTGCCCCAATTAGGGGCCAAGAGTGATACAGAGTACTTACACTGGAAAGCTGACTATATTAGGCAGGCATCTATGTCTGATGTATGTATTTAGATGGTGTGAATACTCAACCGAGAGTGAAACCTCTCCCTGGTGTAACACAGTTAAGGCAAGGGTACGCATTTGATCGCGAGAATAAGCAATTTGGAGGCATTTTCACTGCTACCTGAAATAATACTCCAAACTCCTCATGCAGTGAATTGTTTCCCCAATATCGTGGAATAAAAGCTTCTTCTTGTGAAGGGAGAGCAGGCGGACGGCAGCCGCTAGATGGGATGACAGCCTTACGGGCTGTGTGGCTGGGAGATAACCGCATCACACCGCCTGCACGCAGCCTTTGGCCAGCGTCGCTTGGAAGGGATTGGCAAGCAAACCACCACGCTACGTATTAAACCTGCCACAGCCGTGGTCACAGAGCAGATTTAGGAAACGACAAAATCTCTTTAAATATTCATAAATGCTCTCTGTAATTGCTCTGCTCACATTCAAGTGTTTTTATAACTTGACTATTGCATGGTTCCATAATTGAACTTGCCACGTTTGCGAACGACCTAAAAGGCTTGTTTCAGAGCTCTGGCAGGAGCTGTAATACTGTAGTAAAGCAAATGGGGAAAAAATGTTGAAATCAAAGGGTCTGGATTAATTTGCATCAGAAGGAATTTGACCTGAAGATTTCTGTGCTGTTTTATGACATAAGAAAAAAAGTGATAGTTCCAGTTTAATATTTACAAGACATCTTTCATGCATCTTCTAACAGCGTTGTTTATAAAAAATGCATTAACAGTTCTGTTTTGCTTCAGGCAGGGCCATCCTTTACAGGATAGGCAGCTTGATTTGGATCTTAATGATGACAATGCTCTACCTGTGTTCATAAATTAATGCATCTGGTAGACGAGCTCCTGGGGAATATGCGAGAATGGGAGCTTGGGCTTTGCACATGAATATTCTTGAGGAGAAAGCTCTTGCTCTGTTTTACAGTTCCAAGCAGCTCTGAAAGCTCCCAAGCAGCAGTTGACTTCTCTCCTGCTCTAAGTAGGAACATAGAAAAAAAGAAAGACTTAATAATCCTCATCACCACCCACAGAAATTTGTTTATAGGTGTGCCTTTTGTCTCTCTAGTTTCTCCATTTGGAATTGTTGCATTTCTGTTGTTTATGTTTGTTTTAATAGGGGCATATCTCTTAAAAGAAGGCAGGGATTTAGTCACCCCAAACCCACCTCCATCCCAAATGATCAGTCACCATCACGTCTCTCCCAGAAGCCAGTATGGCACTGCAAACATTTATAGGTTTCTCTAAAAAGTCCCTCTGGCCAATACAGGGAGACTTGGACATGACAGAAAGTGATTTCCACAGGTTAACAATTTAGGAATAATTTGGGCATGTGTATGTAATATGTACATATTTGTATATACTCTATTTCCAAAATGGAGAAGATGCTCATTTCACAGGAGGGAGGAGGCTGAAAATGCCTCCTATATGAGTTAAGGATCAGAAATTGTTAATCCTTAAGAAAAAGCAGAACTGAAATATTAACAAACACCAGGCAAATCTCAAGCAAGAGCAGAAATACCAAGACTAGCAGTCACCCAATGTTTTGTTCCATAAAAGCAGTCTGATGATGTAGGGTTTCTTAAGAAGTTAGGCTGCTCTAAATAGACCAATCTTAACCTAAAGAAATTAGTGCAGGAAAATATTTTTGTGTGTCATAGCACTGATTTCTCTTCCAATAAGAGCCTCACTTGCCTGTGAAACCATAACAAAGAAGATTATGGAGCAACATAGAAAGAGTTTTCTAGATGATCAAATTTACCTCCCAGTCTGTGGAAGAAAGAATTTGATTTTGTAGCATTTTCAAAATAATTTAGCATTACAAAACTAAATCAGAATGATTATGATATATAAAGTAATAAAGATGAGAGACACACACTACTGATCCTGAATTGCCAGTGTCCTAGCTAGAAAACAACCATATATTAAAAGTTTTCAGCCTAAACAGCCATGAGAAGCAAAAGCGCAACAGGAAGGAATCATCATAAGATTTCAGAAGCTGCTACTGGTCCTGGCTACCAAAATTTCTTACTTTTAACAATTAGGCATTGTAAGGCAGTTTGTACTTTGGAAAGTACCAACTCTGCGTCCCTTATGCCATAAGTCAGGATCTGCTAAAAATAGCAATCAGCAAGGAAAATAGATGAAACTTTTTTATTTTATGGTGCCGTTTTTACAAATAAGGCATAACTGTTCATACACTCCACACCATGCTTTAGAAAGTCCTTTGCCCCCATAAATTTCTAGCAGAGTCCGGCTCCAGAGTCATGTGGACTTATAAATAATAAAAATAATAAAAGCTGAAGTTGTTGCTGAGCAATGGACAACTCATCCTCTCTGTGTCTTTTCCCAGTGTCTCCTCCTCAGGACTTCTGTTCCTCCATCCACGGTGCACCTCATTTTTTTAAGAGAGCGCTCAAGGTACTCAGGACAAAAGCTCAGGATTTCTTTTGTCTCAGGAAATCTAAGCACAAGTGTGGCAGCAGGACCCCTTGACAGGCTGAGAAGGGACTTGTCCCAGGTCTCAGAGGAAGTCAGCTTCTGCTGTGCGGCCTTGGCCCTCAATTTTGGCACTGTGCTTCCACTGCAAGGGCATCTGTTCCTCTGCAGTCACCAAAAGAGATGTCAGTCATGCAGCCAAAGGACAGAGGAGGACTATGGGGATGAGAGCCCTCTAGAGTGACATGGTTTCATGCTGTTTCTTTAATTTTTTGTCTGGCAAGTGAAATATATTTCACCAGAAGGTGGGAAAGGACTTGGAACAAAATTGATCTTGGCTGAGCAAACATTTGACAATGTTCTGTGGGAAACAACCATCTGTCTTGGGAGATATCAACTCCAGGAGATATTGATGGCACTAAAAATATCCGCCTTAATCCACAGTCCCAAAGCATTTAGTCCTCAGGCATAGAAAGCCTCAATTCTTCAGGAGTAAACCTTTGTATTTATTTTTATTTTTGGAGTGCTGACTTCCCAGGTGTGCAGTGAAAGGCTTTGGTTTGTTCAAGATGCAGCCGTGCATGTTTTGGCACCTGGGCTGAGTGGAAACTATAGAGGAGCTGTAGAGAGATAATTAATATGGATTAAATGGGGAAAAGGGCTTTGTGCTCTGCTTCACAAGTACAGACCGTACACAGAGATGGATGTCTCTATCTCCGAAGAGCTTCCTGGAGCAGTTTGGCAGGCTGGTTTCTTCTGAGATGCATGAGAGGAAAAGGGGAAAAAACCTTTGAGAGAAACTTTAAAAACACAACATGAATTCAAAATAGATCTTTATTTCTCAGTGACAGAGGTTAATGTATATTTGGAAACTGAGAAGCAGCCCCCATCCCACAAATCATTAAGATTTAGACCATTGCACCTTCCATGTGTGGTTAAAATCAAGAATGTCCAAAGTTTTTCTAGGGAGATGGAAAGATAGGGAAGCTTAAATTCATTGCTAGATGTTCTGTGCTAAAGTTGGCAGATACACTTTCATACCTGTGATTTGTTGGCCTCCTGCCTTCCAGGCAGGTACCCCTCTGTGGGCTTTGGAAATAAGTCGTAAATAGTTTTTACCACTAACTGGAACCTTGCTATGAGTTCCTCTTCAGAAAAGGCAGGCTCTTGGCCATCAGAGGGATATCAGGGACCAGAGAACTAGAGGCAAAAGCCTTAACCTGTTAAGTCTTACCTGCTCCATGGTCTCTTGCTCTCTCCATCTGCAGCTAGCACAAATTCCCTGCCAGAGCTATGCTAACATCCCCATCTTCCCCCAAACAGCTTCGGCTGCAGTCACAAGATACTTCCCTGGGAACAATTTACATTTGCCTCCTTTGAGCCCTGCCCCACCACTCTTCCACTTCCTGTCATGATCGTTAGATTTACTCTCATTTTCCTGTTGTTTTCCCTTTTCAGGCAAGGTTTTTGTTTGTTTGAGATTGCTTTATGGTGGTTGCCCAGGAGAGCCAATAACAAGAGCCATACACTTGCGCTGAGAGCGAGCATAAATGATGCTTCCTGGGGCTGTCCTCCAAGAAACCCCGGGGCTGGATGCACTTCCTGTGTTTAGTCTCCGCTAAAGACGACTTCTTTTCCATTGCCAGGGTGAAAATCCCATGGTAGGCCACGCTGCTTACCTTGCAAAAGTATGACTAGCAAAGCCAAATGTCCCTGATCAAAATGTAGGGGCATGAAAAAGGGCAGGCTTATCAGAGAGTAACTTTTCAGCACGGTGAAGGTGGCTAACATAAGCTAGATTGACAAATAACAACAAAAATAATAATAATAAATGTGGAAGGTCTATAACCAAGCCTTCCTCAAAAGCTGACTCAGATGATATAAAAGAATAAGAAATAATATTAAAAACAATGAGATAACTGAAGAGACAGATAAAAGAAATACAGCGACTACTTCATCCAGGTGATCTCAGGTGGATAAAGTAAAGGGGTTGACCTAGCAGCACAAGGTGCTTCACAGGACAGGTTTTACAGAAAAGGATAATTTTTTATTCTGCTGTAGTTGAGGAAGAAAACATGAAAAAAGCTTTAGAAAACAAGAGTTCTGTAGTCCTGGAGTAGTAAATACTATGTGTGTGGGGAGGTGAAGGGCACAGAGGCTTATTGGACAACCGTGGCAGACCAGAGCATTTGGGGGAGCCACAAAGTTATTGGATTAGTTAGAAAAAAAAAGTCAAAACACCTGAAAGAGAAGGGCAAGCAGGAGAAGGGATTTCTCCCTACACATACAGGAAGAGAAGGAGCCAAGACAGAAGGCTGATAGGATACATACTACTTTAATGATTTTTTTTTTTTAATTTGGGTTCATTTGCATGACAGCTCTGAAATAGGATAAAGTACAGAGAAGGGCAATGCTGCATAATGTGAACGAGAAAAGGGAACTGTTCAGCTTTTTCATTTAAATGCATGAAAATCTCTGTGAGGTCTGCGTGCATGCGTGGGGGAGGGCAGGAATTAAAATTTTAAAAATGTGCTGAAGTAAATGGTGACTCTGGTGAGAGAACAGGCTCAGTCAGAAGGCTCAGAAGCACTGCTGAAATTACAGACCATGCTAGCAGTCCCAGTCTGCCTTTCAGGAAGCTGTGCGGGCATTGGTTCAGTAAATACATTAGCAAAACAGAATTTAACACCACAAAACCCTTAGTAGCACTTCAGAAACATACCTCTGTGGTCATGGGGACCTGTCTGTTGGGACAGGATGGATGTCACTGATGTGGTGTGGATCTGCTCAGCCAGTGGGAGCTCCTGAATGCAGCAAAGCAGGTGGCCACAGAGCTGGACGTGCCAAAATGCCCCTGCAAGAGTCATTGTGTAGACCATGTTGATCCCTGCTTTCCTGACGTGGCCTTACAGGGACAGAAAAGACAGACTGAGGCCATGAGATATCCGTGGAGGGGACAGGCACCCAGAGGGAAGGGACTTGCAGGTTTGGCACTGGGAGCAAAGAGCACATGTCTTGCTCCCTGCTCAGCAGTGGCATGGGATCTTGACCTGTCACACAGCGCCAGGTATGGCTGCCACCCGCTTCTGGGGGCCTTCCTCTGTGCTTCATTAAGCAGGGGCCGTCTGTGTGCTAGGGCGACCTTTGAGGGCGATGAGCAAGAAAGAAGCACTTGAGAGGCACGGAATTGCTGCTCAAGGCCAGAAGACATGGGTGGTGCCTTACCAATGGAAGGCCTTGCTGGCTTTTTATCGTCCTTGCCAGATGTCCAAACCCAGGCAGGCCCAGCACCCTTTTAGCATCTGAGGGAAGGTCATACCTCACACATTACAGGCTGGCCTGAAACCTAAAGAAATAAAATTTGGGCCATGATGCATAACAACCGATGACTCCAGATTAAGCCTCTTACCCTCAGACCTCCAAAACCCCAACCCAGATGAGGCCAATTAATGTAAAAATAAAATGCATGTGGTCAATAATAATACATGCATTTCAGCTGTCCTGTGCAAGTCAAAGGATATCTGCCACATCAAATATCTGTGCACTCTGCGTTCAATAATGATTTATTTATGTATGGCTACCGTGCACACTGAAACACATAGCTTCCTAATTAACTCATAGCCACCTGGAATAGTAATTAGCACAATCTGGAGCAAATCCGTAAGACTGGTCATGGGATGTACATGCTTGTATCACTGAAAATAGTCAGCCTGAGTGAGTTTAACGAGTAAATGAGAAAATACGTGTTTCAAGTTGTGTGTCAAGAGGCTACCCGGTGCTAATTACAGGTCTGAAAATCAGGCTCTAGTTGTGCAGGGAGGTGTGGGCTTTAGGTCTTTGGCCTTCAAATCTGCTCAGCAGCAGTGCAAGGATATGGCTTTCAATATTGAATGAAAGTGTTGGAGCCAGAGAAAGTGCTGGAAGTTTTTACCCAATGGAAGCATTACTGCCCTGTGCTGGGCCTCAAGGCAAAGTTCTCCTGGACTTTGTGATGGAGAACCGCAGATCTGCATGGGACCACCACGCAACAACCAGGGCAAATAGTTAAATTGGGGCAGAAGACTTCATACCTGGTGTGCATGTGCAGGAAGGCAGCTAAGTTGATACAAAGCTTTCTGCTACTGCAGCTGCTTTGTTTGAGGCTCCTGGTGTTTCGATACTTACACCTTGCTGTTATGCTACCACAAAGCCTTATAATGACTGGGCATTGCTTATGCAACTCCATGCTCTGCGTTTGCTGCTGATCGGTAAATTTAGACCTGCTGGAAATGTGGAGGCAGGCTATGAAGGCTGAACTGTTTTCCTATCAGTGTTTAAGTTCCTTCGTGCCTACTGAAGGGCTTTGCCTAAAATCAGTGACAGCCTACCCCCTCCCATGCCTATTCGTCATAAATGTGTGAAAACAGAACCCAGCATAGTTAGTAATTATCTCTTCATTATGCCAATGTGCTTCTGAAAGCATAATCATGATCAAAAGACACATGTGATTCTCCTCTTACCATTTTGTTTGCAAGTTTCAGTTTTTTTCTTCTGTTAATAAGTATTTTTTTTGAAAAAATAAAAAAAGAGAAAAAAACAACAAAAAGAGCTTTTGAAGCTTGTGTCTGTCCTTGCATTAGTGACAAAGTCTCCCCTGACCTGAGGACTCAGACTCTGCAGCAGTGAATTGCAGCAGAAATAACAGGCACATGACAATACTATCAAGAAGGGCACATCAGAAGTACCTAAAGCCCCAGGAGACTCTGAAAGATAATTTGGTGCCCACTGCAGGTGGCTCCAAATTTGCACTTCATCAAGGGTGAATTTTGATTGAGATTAGTTAACCAGCAATTTCCTTTCTCAATGGCTTTTAACCATTTCTTGTTTCCAGTGCAGTCTCGGAAGCTCTTTGATACACGCTCAAACGTTTTGGAGAGGCAGCAGGAGTCAGTCCAAAGTTTTAGTTCAAGCTCAGCGTGTGTCCTTCAGCTGAAAATCGTAAAGCATCCCTGGAGACATCTAGCTGACCCTGAGCTGGAAGGCAGAAAACAAGAGGGCACCTTTCCTGTTCCCTACAGAGGATGCTGACAAGAGCCACTCTTGATTCATGGTTTACATCCAATGTAAACAAACCCCTTCTTACTGATCTTATGCTAGGTTTGATATACCTGTGCCTGCATAGCCTTTATATTCATTCCTATCTTCCCTCTGCTCCCTGTCTTTTAGGACTGACTGCCTGTGATAGTCTTTCTCCTTTCACTGCCTATCCAGAAGTGTTCCCATTCTTCCTCGCAATTGTGCTGACAGTCGTCTGTCCTATCATCACCAGATATCCAGCCATTACGTGATTTTTGGGAAATACATACAACTTTAAAAGTTTATCCTGAAAAGAAACTTGCTTTGGATATTGCACAGAAGGTTTAGGAATCTAGGAGCTCCCAGTTTAGGAACTGCTTTACATTATACACTACCTTTTTGTCAGAACTGATCAGAAAATGCCCATCTGAGCTAGTTATTCCATAACCAGTGTGTACTGACAGATCTTGAAAGAAGAAGGGTGCTCATAATTTGTGTCCAGCTTGCTTACTAAGGCAGCACTGGATTTAAGAACAGGCCCAGATTAACTTGCGCATTAGGTAATTTTACAAGGCAGCAATGCCTGTGGCTGACTGTCACCATCGAGGGACAGAGCCGTGACTTCTGCGTGAAGATGTTGCAGTGGAGAAGAGAGCATCCGTGTGCCAGTGGCTGGAGGACAAGTGTGGAGCAAAGATGCACAGCCACAGTAGCTTAACACCGACTTTATTAAAGCTCCTCATTCCTCTGGCAAATTGATTTGACTTTCGGGACAATTAAACTAGCTGTGCCTCCATCCAGTCTGCTTAGTGGTGTAAAATTCCAATGTAAAATGAATCTCATCTGAAAGAGCAGCATTTGTAATGGATAGTGCAGCTCTTTGTAACGAGATCCTCTTACCTCCTTTGACAAGTTAATAGTGAGCAACTGCAATAGTTAGCAATGCAGACAACACGTAGCTACTGACATCTGAGCCAGCAGAAGGACATGGGCTTTACACATCAGAGCTGAAGTTTCAGGCTCCAGAAAACTGGTCATCCCCTTCCTACACAGGGACAAGCAGCACCACTTCTGTACATAGCACAGAGCTTGTCCTTGCCAGCTACCCACACCCACACCACTGCCAGGCCAGTCATGCGGGGCAGTGCGAACCTGCTCAGCCCCTACCCTGCTGAATCGCTCAGCTGCAGTGTGTCAGCCAGAAAATCTCCTGTTGGACAGTCACAAACCTCTGCAGGTAAGCATGAAACCAAGCCTAAAGCTCTTGCACAGCTGCTCTTCTGGCACAAACATTCCCAGTGTGGTCAGCAATTCCTGCAGATCAGTCTGAGAACACCGACACTGCCCAGACATCTCCAAACCTCTCTGTGTACCACTCCAAGCACTTACACTTATTTCTTCCACCTTGCCTTTTCTCCCTGAAATCCAGAAGAATGCATCTTCATTAAAAATAAAAAATAAATTATAGATATATATCAAACCACTCCCTTAAGGAGAAACCCAATGAAAACCAGCCACACCACTGCACATGCATTTTCCCCAGAAGGGAGGATGCGAAAGCAAACAAAACGAGGCAGATGTTAGCCCTGGTGCTGAGAGTACTGCTGGAAGGCGCCTGGGTGTTATAGCAATGAGAGCCCAGAAGCCTGTAGTGCAGAAGCCAAATACTTCACAATGAGCTTTTCATGGCACACTGTTTTGAAATACTTCAAGGTGATGTGGCACGGAAATAATTTAGGCAAGACTAGATTTTCCAAAGCAAGACAGCAAGATAAAACATTACCCTTTGTGATATACAGCTGAAATTATACTACCTGAAAAGGCAATCTCTCATCTGAAACACTAAGTATCAAAATCATTTGATTTTTTTTCCATCAGAACGCGGAGAAGGTGAAGCACATTAAAGCAAAATTTCTTCAGATTGAAATACTGGCTGTCTTGCAAGTACAGAACGCTGGAAATCACAAGTTGTCTTCATTTCTCCAGTCATTTTGAGTTAACTAAGTAACTACCTAAGCTTGTTTGTAAACTGCAGCGACAGCCTTGTGGTTAAACTCTCAGATGTATTTAAAAGATGCCCTAAGTGACTAAAAAAGGAAAAATAACAACAACAACAAAAAGCTCACAGTTTGTGCGTGTTGCATTATATCATCATTTAACTGTAGGATGTTGGAGTTTGCTTTATCAGGATTTGACAGCATCTACTTGACTAAGCAGTAGCTCGAACACACAAAAAATAAAATGTAATAAAAACACGAAAAATGTCATGCCTGCGAACTTCAAAGCGGCACAAGGCTCAACGAGTTTAACGCTTTTTACTGCAAAAGGAACTGCTTACCCATTGATTCATCTTCTGTTCAGCCAGGATCATGCTGTCGGTACTGCTCAGAGTACTAGAGCATTTCTCTCTGCACAGTTTAAAAAAAAAAGATATAATAAAAAAAAGTCAAGGCCTCTGCTTAAGGCTACAGAGGTACCTTGTGGTCTTTAGAGGAGAGCTTGTTAAAAATGCATCGTCCCAGTGCGAGAGCAATAGCCTGCCTGCAATGAAAAGGTTTGCAGAAGCGTGGGGCAGCTGAACGAGAGGGGAAAGGCAGTGCTATGGAAAGCAGTGACGGATGCAGCTTGGTGCTTCATGGCTAGTGGCAGTGATTTGAGAACGCTGCCACAACCAATGTATGGCTGATCCTTCATCCCAGATGGGGCCTTTTTTTTTCCCAAGGAGAGAAATACCCTGAGAGGTGGGCAGTGGCTCATGGTGCCTTTTGCAGTGTCCTAGGAGAGAAATAGAAAAGTATCTCCCCAACAAACACAGGGACACTGCTATCTGTGGTGGGAATGTCCTGAAACCCTGCTGGGAACAGCAGGGGACACGGCTGGGGCACGTGTCTGCAGGGGCTTGCAGAGCTTGCAGAAACCAGCCCCGTCTACTGACATGGGCTGGGGGAAAATGATCCCAAAGCAGAAAGACCATATAACTCCCAAATCTCCCCCACTACAGCAACCTTCCTACCTTAGGGTCATTGCACAATAGACACACTTCAGTGCCAGCATCCAGTGATTTTAGAATAAAACAAAACTACCAACAAAACAAAACAAACCAACAAAAAACCAAAACATAATGAAACAAGGTGCCAAAGCCCAAGACATTTAGAAACAATGAGATCCTCAAATTATTAAAATTTGCTCATTTATGCATCTTCTCCTCTTGGAACCCTTAGGGTTTGCATCTTTGCAGGAAGGCAAAGTAACTTTTTTTTTTTTTTCCCTCCTTTTTCTTTCCTTTACTGAGGGAAGTGTGGCTACTTTCGAAGTCGTATATGACATAAGATATTCTGGACATCAGCAGTCAGGCGTTCTGCAGCAGCATTCAGGTTCCTTCTTTGTGTTGAACTTAGGAAGTCAGGGACTCAAGCATCATATAATTTTACGTGAGCTCAGGGGGCGTAGGATAATAAAACAGTTAGTTTAGTAAAACAGTTTTTCCTTTTAAGCAAAGACATTTCTACAAGATTTTTTGAAAAAAACTCACCAAGTATACCTGACAGAATAGCTGAGTCTTCCTTCCTTGCCCCTGCCCCCTTGAAGGAATTCTTTTTTTTGGTTTTTTTTGGTTGTTGTTGTTGTTGTCACCTCTGTGAGGATGTTTGTGTTGTTTCTTTCCACATATTTCAGGTAGCCCAGCAGCACGTGTACTATAGTAAATTAATACACAGATGACACAAAGGCTGATGTTTCCACTTATTTTGGGGGATGTAGGGGCACATATCACTATATCATTCAGTGGGAATATCTCCTTAACACAGGAGATGCTAAAATAAGCTTTTTGTACCTGTTCTCCACTTTTGATTCCAAACATACTGCAAGCAGTAAGTTGGCACAGTAAGGACAGATATGTCTGCAGGTGTGTAAAAATATACACATCAGCCTCTCAGTCCTGAATGCATGAACGTAGCTGACAGACTGAACAGCTCAGTGGGATGGAGAGGATTAACACATCAGGAGCAAAACGCAGAAAAACAGTGTTATTTCCCCTACTTCTACCCATTCTGCCTTCCAGAGTACTGAGTGTATTGCACCAAGTGTCACACGCCATCATGTTTCAGACGTGCTAGCTGATAATTTAGATAAAGACCAAGAGGCTCAAGGACAGGCGGGAGCATTATCAGCCCTAACTCTGAGGATGACAGGTTGTTACCACAATTTCCTAAGAGGCTGCAGTTGTGAACTCTTCTTCTTTTGCTGCTTTCACCCCCTACTCTGCAACCTTCAGAAACCGGAGTTTAAGTCTCTTTTAAGTTGATGTGCTACAAAGAAACTGAAAGAAAGCCTTGGGGGGAAGATATTGGCTTTAGCTATTTGATCCAGCTTTTCACATTGCTATTCTGTGCCCGGTTCTGAGAAAAAGAAATCCCTTTATCCTATGATTCCCTACCTAATCAAAACTAGGCTATTTTATCCAAATAGCCAAGCCACGCTGCTTAACTCCTGCATTGATTTTAGCCCCTGGAGAGTGAGATCTGAAAGATCTTCCTTGAAGGACTAGTCAGAAAGGAGAGCAATTTTGCTGCTGCTGCCGTGAAGCCATGCCTTTGTCCCAGAATATTACTCTTCCCGTTGAGAAAACAAGCAGCGTGACGAGGGACCACGGGACCATAGGCAGCAGCTTCCCTCTGCCCCACACTTTCACCAGGGCCATGTGTCTCACCTGCACAGGGAAAGCATCAAGGGAGGGCCTCAGAGCTGCTGCCGGGGTGGGGAAGTGTGGCTCCTATTAGGGCAGGTCTAATATTAGTGACGTGGATGGGACATCGGGCAGTGGATGGACACTGTTTGCCACACCTCACATGAACAAAAAGTCTGAAACATTTCAAGGTTCTGCCACCTCTGTGTGGCAGACATTGCCAAAGGTGGAGAGGTGAAGAGGGAGGGATATCAGTAGGAAAATAGCATTAAAGTGGAATTTTTTTTTTTTTTTTTTTTTTTTTTTTTTTTTTTTTTTTTTTACAAAATGACACAGGGCTCCAGCACAGCCCAACATCCCCTTAATATCTCAGCTTTCCTGGAAATCTGCGGCAGGAGCGTGGAGGCATGGGGATCTGTCCCATTTTCCAATTTTCCTTTAAAACACAACCTATCGGGTAGGCAGGAAACACCAGAACACCCTGCATCTCTTCCAGGGACACAGTTCCATTACACAGAGAAAACAATTACTAAATCAAAAGCTACAGCTTGTTTTTCTTTTACAGGTGCCAATGCCACAGCAGAGTCTTGCAGTTAGGGAAGCTGATTTTGGAATACAAATGAAAAGCACTTTCTGCAGATGTCTTACAAGTAATAAGCTGTGGAGTATGCAGTCCCTTTGGCTCCCAAAATCACGCAGATGAAATGAAGCCATCACTACATGGTTGGGTCCCCAGCAGCAGCAGAGAAAAAAAAAAAAAATCTTATTTCAAAATAATTATGACTACAAGATGTAGCTGTTCCCTTCAGTCTGAAATTGATTTTGAAGATTCACTGTGCAAATGAATTACAGTGCCTGCATTTTGTTTCTTTGCTTTCTGAACTCACTCCCCCCACAACATTCCCTCGCATGCTGCTCCATCTTTGCCAAAAAAAATCCTGTACACTGCAGAAAAGTTATCCAGCCTCCTTTGACCCACCTCAAGCTCTAAAGTTATTCTTAACCTCATTCCTGCAATCTCAGACAATTGTAACATCACATATAGCTGGATCAACTCTCTCAGCACTGGTCCTGCTAAAGCCAGTGTGCACTTCTAAGAGCAAACTCTCGCCAGACCACTGGTCTCCATGAATTCCAGATTAAGGTTGGGCTGATACCTTATCCTAGGCCCTGTCTTCACTCTTACAACTCCCCAAACCTGTAAAATAAAATGTATCATTGCCAATCCCCAGTGCAGTTAAAAAGGCTCTCCACTAAGCAGGGCTTACCTGCTTCTGCTTTCCTCTCCATCTCCGCTTAAATCCTACCCTGACCTTTGCTTTAATGCTTTAAGGATAACTGCAATGTGCTCATGCAGGCAAGCTAACTCCTTCTGAACACTGCCTTACGCCATCTTATCTTTATGTGCTGACAACAAATGAAGCAGAAATAATGGCTTTTTTTTTGTTTTCTTTTTTGTAGCAGAGCATCCCAGAAGACCTTGTGTAAGGTCTGTTGCCCATGCTGCCCAAGGAGATGCTGAGGCATTGCCATCCTCTTTTGCTGTTACTTATGCTTCAGAAAAAGAAGGCAGGACCCTGAGCTTTTCTCTAAACAGGGATGCAAAGGTAAATTTACTGCTTCGAGAAACAGAACTGGTGCTACAGAAAGCCACCACTGGATTATGATTTGCTTTGGAGCTTTGCTGGCCAAGCCTTTCATAAAGGCATTGACACTTAGGTTTCTTTTTTGGTTTGGGTGTTTTTTGTTGTTTTGTTTGTTTCGTTTGGTTGTTTGGTTTTGGTTTAATGCTGGACAGTACTGGTTCATACTGTCCGTCTCCCATTCTCTCATCTGAAGGTTTATTTAGAGGAATCATCCTCTTTTTGCATTGCAGTAGCTGTTACTGCTGCAGCCTGTGTGGTGACGCCAGCAGCCAGAAGACACCTAGGAGATGAAGGTGTGTTTTCTCAGTGCAAGCAAATTATTCCAATATCTCATCTCCAGCCAGCCTAAGCCAGGATGATGCATTCGGGATCCACCACCATAGGCGGGGGTTGCTCTCAGCCCATCCCCATGCACCAACGGATCAGGAAGCAGCAGGTTTGGGAGCAGCATCCCTTGTGACTTTTACAACAGAAGCAATATTTAACTGAAAGAAACAAGAAGAGGCCAGCCAAATGGTGGGATATCCCTTGCCTTCCTCCATTCTCACTCAGCACGAGAAGGAACCAAAGTCACTGGATGCAAATTCTGCAGAGAGCCCCGGCAAGCATCTGGCAGCTGTTCAAGTCTGGATCACCCCAGCCTCAGAGCAGCTCATATCCACTCACTTTCAGTTGTTTTCAACAATGGTAACAATATCTTCCTCAAACACCGGGCTAAAAATATCTTTTAATATCCACCCACCTGCACCTGTATTCTTTTCCTTCTCAATAAAATCTTTATTTTTTTTTCCTTAAACAAAAGTGGACGCATAGACAAAAGAAAAGGAAAACAACGGGGGAAACCAAAGCATTATGGATGTTGATTACAAATGAGTCTTATTTAATGAGCCCGTGGCATACCTTATTTTCGGTTTGGCATCTTATTGTACAGCAGAATCTTCTTTCTGTAAAACACATTTCCGAAGTTCGCCCTACACACCGACGTGCCTCTGCTGGAAGGCGCTTTGTGCTTGAGAAGCCAAGTGCCCACTGGGGTTGCTGTGAAAACAGGCTTTCTGTTGGACAGGAAAATAAATTGCTGTAAGAATACTGAGCAATTACTCAGGGAAGTAACAGTGCTAAAACACATCTCTTCAAACAGCATGGCAAATTTTAGAAATCCTCACCCTCTAGAGCATTTCTGATAGGTTTCTGTGGGCTGTGGTCCCCCGCCCCAATGCAGCTTGGTATCTCTGTTCATGATTTGGGGTGGGGGGAAGAACACTTCAAATGACTACTAGTGATACATCATACATGGTGTAAGACATGCACACAGTGACACAGAAATTAGGATGAAAATAAATAACAATGAGACCCAGTCAATTAAATCCAGTGAAAGGCAGCTGCTAGCTGCATGAAATTCATAGTTAAAGGGAGCTGCTCTCAATTTCCAGACAGGTAGCAGTGAAGAGACCCTCCTGCTTCTCTCATCTGCAGCTTCTTCTCATCAAACATGGGGCTACTGGAAAGGTCAAGAGACTCAGCACCGCACGGCTGCTGCTGTGCTTACCATCTATCCCATGGCCTAGAGGCACCAAAATCAAACCTGAACTTAAGAGCATCCAGCTGGGAGAATGGGATCAAGTGAAGAGACCGGTGGGTGGCAGATAAAAGAGAAGAAAGCCTGGGAAAAGATGAGAGACTCTGTGTAGCTCCATCAGAAAGTCAGAGGGACTGAGCAGACTAAAGCAAAGAGTGCTATCAGACTAGGGGGCTGTTTAGTGGCTTTCGGGATCAAAGCCAAGCAGAATTTTGTCCAGTATACTTTTAATTAAACTTTTCTACCATTGCGAAAATACCTCCATTGATTTCATTACCTTGTTCCTGGCTGTCAGAAGTCAGTGCTGGCTGATTTGTCTTTTCAAAGCCCGTGTCTCACCGTTACAGCACACAGCTTATTCTGTACAACCCCAGCCTGTTCGCAGACTGACACGCAAGGGCAAGCTCCTGACCTCCATGAACCGACAGACACATTCTCACTGAAGCTGCATGAAAAGTTCTTGTTTTCCTGCTGGCTGTTAGCTCTCACTATAGGACAAAGGATTCCTCAGCTTCTTAAAAAACAAACAGATGCATTTCAGATATTGTTGTCATAAACGTTAAACATTAAAGCAGAAAATAATTTAATAAATGAAAATTTCACCACCTTGTTACCTTATTACGGTTGTGGCTCAGCACCATAGTCACTAAAGTATTTATCACTGTTACATAATTTTCAGGCTGCTTCTCCCAATTTCATAGATGACAAAACAGAAAACTGAATAGATTATGTGGCTGCATAAATTGCTGTACACCAGAGGTTCCACAGAAAGCCTGCCATTGATTTAGACATCAAATATAATCCATGTGTATATATGTATGTACGTATATACATACATATATATATATATATATATACAGGCTTTCCCTTTATCTAGATTTTCATATTTAAAAAGAAGCCATAACAATGAAGCATCTCCATGTGTCCCTTTCTATAGGCAACTTCTGTATAAATGGAAAAGTTACACTTCTTCACAACCACACCTGTGCAATCCCCACTAGGGTTAAAACCATATCAAGAATTCCCTCACATCCTTGACCATCATCTAGCAGAATTAATTCAAAAGCCTGCTCACAGGCATCGGGGGGAAGCATGTTCATCTTTCTATTCACAGACTTTTTCACTATTTCCCTTGCAACAGTTGCTCTGAGCACAAAGGACAGCTACAAATCAATGCTCCACTTATTACCTATTTCTGGGATCAAAAATGCCAAATTTAGACATGTCAAATTCAGCAAGAGTGCGTGCACACAGGCCAGACAGTCTGTGTACATCTGAAGGGAATATACAGCCATGCCCAGACTTGCAGAACTAGCAGAGAGCACGACTGCAACCCCGAACCAGATGTGCTAGGCACAGCTGACAAGAGGTAGGTGGAATATCCAAACCCTGTAACTCTTACTTTGCAGGAAGGGCAAGGAGTGAAAGAACATGCTGATAGTAAGGAATACTTATATGACCTACCAGGGAAATCTATCTAAGCATAAGGATAGTTGTCAGACTCCCTGGGGAGGCTCTAAAATCAGGCTTTTACTGTAGGCTGAAAATCAAGCCATAGTTGTCTTCTTGATAGCAGTTCTCCTATTTTAGTATTAACTCCTTATATAAGGGGACAGGAAAATACATATCGCAGGGCTCTGTGCTCTCCCTGGCAAATATTTCTTAGCCATGTCCTGTTTTATTCTGAAGTCATTTTTTTGTATTAGGCCGCCCTCAGTAAGCTTAACACAGCTCTGCATGGCTGCTGCTGACTCCTGCTTCAGGAGCTCAGGCTCAGCAGCATCACTGAGAACAGAAAACCACTGGAAGCACCCAAACCTCAAATCCTCTGTGCCTGCATCCCTACAGACCTGTCTGTGCTGGGCTCTTCCATCGGCTACCCTGCAGCACAAGACCACTGCAGGCTTACCAAAGGCTGATTTTCAACAGAATTTCATTTGGACCAATTTAAATTTCTCTCTTTTCTCTTTCTCCTGCATGGTTTGAGCTTCCCACCCTACTCTCTGTGTATGTTCCTCTCTGGATCTTTGAGATCTACAGCTACAAGGACAAAACTTCCAAAATACTTCCCTGCAAGTCTTTCCCTAGTCTTAAATGTTAATGCTTTATACAACCCTGCCATGTGCTGGGGGACCCTTTACATTATTTAAGGGCTGTCAGTCAGGTGTGAACCTCTCCATTGATTTCCCATTCACATCTCCTCTCCTGGATGTGTCAGGAGGCTGCAGCCCACGCCTCGCGCTGAGGAATAACAATTCCATTTGTTTGAGTCTGGCCTGGCGCTGTTCGCTTCTGCAGCCCATATAATTCTCCTTACTGCGCTTTGTGTGACATTAATGACAAAATAAATAATTCAGCATGGTTTTCACCCAAATGTAGCCCTGTCAGAGACTAAGATACGATCTTTGCTAGCTTATTTAACGTAACAAGCAGTTGAATTGTTCTTTTAAAGGTTGAAACTCTCATTTTAGTGGAATTTGGTGGCAAAGCTCCCCTGAGACCTGATGGTAACTAAGAGGTAAAAAACTCCTGCTCCTGCCACCCTGGCTTCCCATGTAGCTATCTCATTTGTGTGCCCACCCAGCAGGTCTGCATCTTCCTACCTTGCAAATTGAACAAAACAGGCTGGCTTTTTAGGAACCTGCATGTAGCTCAAAGGGAACATGAGCCAGACAGGACAAGCTGAAGAGCACTAGTGATGTCTGCACCACGTAATTATGAGAAAAGAGAACACTTACTTCAATAACAAGCCCTGGCAGTGAAGCTTCATGAATGAAACCACTCCTGATTGGGGGTCTCAGGGCAGTGGGTGTTGAATCCAGCCTCTCTGAGCATTTGAGGCATGCTGCTTGTCTACATGTCTAACAAGATTGCCATTAAAACAAACAAACAAAAAAAATACTTTTTTTTTTTTTGGACAATAATGACAACATTTCCAATAACTCCACCAAAACCAGGATATGCCCTTCACTATCCACTCCCCCCACCAGGTAGTTTTCCTTCATTTCTCATACTCTCAATCCTACTTGCCCTGTGCTCATTAATGCTTTCCCTGAGCTGCCATGCTAAAATTGGTGTTGATAGCTGTATAATTTCTGCATAAAGGAACACTCCTACCAGGAGAATTCTTGCAGCTTTCTATGCTGCTTCCCCTTACCCAGAAGCTTATCAGCTCCAAAATGATCTGAGGGTTGCATTTGGATCAAGACCCTTATTTTCTCATGACTTTATATTCGCCTCCTGTTCTTTTTTTTCCCCCCAAGCACACCACTTAATCTGTCTGTAAGCAACACATTCAGAGGTGGCAAATACATCATGCCAAATTATTCTCTCCTGGAGCAGGGTCAATTTGGTATTCATATTGGCTTTTCATTTATCCTGGGTCTACAAAGTGATTTTACTTTCTTTCAGCTTCAATTTACCTAAACTATTGGTATCCGATTTTTGATTCTGCAGAATTGAACTGTGCCTAGACTGCTATCCAGGGTGCTTTTCCTCATGTCTGCAGAGTCTGTTTTTCCTATTGTGCAATTGCTGTTTGGGAAAATCATAGTGTGCGTTAGATAGCTGATCAAATAAAGCCTAATTAATTCACATAGAGAGAAATCATTAAGGATTGCGATTTCAAAATCCATGAATGGCCCATTTCCTTCAAAATAAGATAACAATGAATAGATGATACACTTTAAAATGTAATCTAAGGAAAATTGCTAATTGTTTCACTGGAACTGGAAACTGTGCACATGGAAAGGGATGCATTTACCCCCAGAGGAGCTGTGATTAAGGGGGAATCGAAGAGACAGGAAAAGGTATCCATTTCGGTTATTTGTCTCCAATCCTGGCCAAGAAGACCATATTACCCCAACCAGAAGCTCTCTCAAAGCCCAGGTCCCTTAGCAGCCCGCAGTTTCCTTGGGAGCTCCTTCCCAGACTCACTCCAGTCATGCTTTAATATCTTTCTTGTTCTCCCTTTATGAAAACTAATCCTAAAAATAATCATAGTTCAGTGATAACTATACGGTAACTCCCATACCATCTTTGCAAGGGACAAATATAGCCTGGTTTAAAGTCCTGATTAGCTAAACAACTGGATTTGTCAAAAACATATTGACTTATTAAGCCAAAAACTAGAGTTTAACAAGGAAACCCTTACTTTTGAACAACATTAAGTCTGCCCGCTCAACAGAGATTTTAGCTTTGACAGTGTCACTGGCACAGCTGACCGTGAGCAGGTAGAGAGCCCCAGAAAGTTTTCCCTAAAATACTCAGCCTTATTGGTTGAAATAACTGCCTTCAAGGCTGGACTTCCTCCTGTTTTTTTGAAGTAAAAATATTTTACACTAATATGAAATATTAGAAAATATTCTACACTAAATTTTATTCCTATCATAAAGAAGCTCAACTTATAGTTCTTTCAGTACAAATAGCAAGTGCACGTTCCCAGCACGGCAGCCCTGCTATCATGTGTGAGGTGGCTCCCAGGGTAGAGTTACTCCAGATTAAAATGAATTTTCATTTGAACCAGAGGCCGGATTGCACTTTTCCATGGCTGCACCCCAAAGCACGCAGTCGCATCCACTGGGATCCCTCTGAAGAGATGCTGTGCTTCCAGTGGGCTGACTGCAAGCAGCAATGCAGCCGGTCCCTGCGACTCCACAAACCGCAGCCTACATACCACCGACCAGAGCTCGGGCTCATTTATCACCAGTCAGGGAGCTGATGACTTCCACTTGCACGTCTGTGCCCAACCCTGCTGACAAGTGGGCCGTGGAAAAGAGGTAGGGAAAGGTGGAGCTCGCTGCAGGCAGTGACTTCTTGGAACAATAACAATTTTGCTCTTGAATTCTGGAACATGCTGTGCTTTAAGCATGACATCGAGAAGTGTTGTGTTGCTTTGTCCCCAGCTCTTCCACCCACCTAGGGTCTCACCACCCCACTTTTTCTCCTCCTGCCTTAGTCTCCCCTTTGTCTGTCAGCTTTGGCGCTGAGGAGGAATAGAGGTGACTCTTTGGGGGGTCCTTGTGCCAGCTTGATCAGAAGGGTGAAGGTGAGTCTGTGGTCTCATGCAGGGGTCTGGCTTCTTTGGGAAGACACTAAACCCAGCACCACAAGGGCAGCTGACAATTTAACACACACACACACTGCTCCTGTCCCACAGCACCTCACCCACTGATGTATTCAGACACCCCGCATGGCTTTGCCAGGATATCAGCCCAAATAGTGCACCGACACTGCCACTGCAAGGACAGCAAAAAGGGGTCGGTGCAACCATCCCTGCTCTGTGTGCGAAAGAATATTTATAACTTGAGTGTTTTGCTCAGGGAGCTGGAGCCTAGTTTAGTCTCCTGTTTCCTGCTTGCTTTCCTCTCCCCGAACAAACACCAGCTTTCCATCATTAATGCCCAGGGCCTCGCACTTCCAGTTTCCTGAACTTGTGTTTCCCTTCCCTATAGATGCACCCTCTCCTCGGAGCAGGAGTTACCTAAGGTGAGGGAAGGCGTACGCAGCCTGACCATCCACAGGACCTTGCTCAGCCCAGGTGAAGGATGTCCCCAAAACAGCCTACAGCTCTCTGACATAGCCTTTGACCACTGTCCCTCCAAACCTGCTCCGTGCCCTGTCTTTGCTACAGCCTCAGGGAACACCATCTCTGCCTGACCCTAAAAGATGAGGTAGTTGGGCTTCTCCCAGCTTGTGCACAAGAGGAACACAGCTCGTTCTTTGTGTACTGGAGTAAAAGCCTGCCTTGCCTTCAACCAGCGACACATACCACGCAGCAGCACAGTGGATGAAAGACAAGAGCGTTACCTCACCAGTGCAGGCACATCATTGCAGCTAGCACTAATAGGAAATGTATCTTCTTCAGAGGTGCTCTTTTAGAAACACTTTGCACAGTTAAGTAGAGGTAGGTGAACTTCAGGACCCTGTTTTATTCCCAAAGAAATGCAGAGGTGATTGACTGAAACCACTGACTATCGCTGGCATCGGAATGGGAAAAAAGATCAAAGTGTTTTCAATTTGCATTTCAAATTATAACTCAAGCCTAAATAAAAGGTATTTAAAAGTCCTCAGCGCTACTGACAACAACAAAAGAAGGTCAAACCTAGAATGAAATTATTTTTACTTTCATTAGAAAACAAATAATTCAATTTCTGACCCAGAACTAAGGCCAGGGCAGAGAACCAGAGCGTGCCCTGCCATTGGCACATGGGAGATTTGGGTGGGTAATTCCATTAGCACTATGGGAGTCCCTCCACATTAATTATTATTATTATTATTTTTTGTATTAATGAGGAAACGAGGCATCAACAATGCAAAAACTTTCAGAACCTTTTTTTTGTCCCTACTTCTGGATTTCAAAGAAGGACATCTCAGTTTTCCCATCTCTTCCAGAGCATGACTTGTGTGTTACTAAATCTTCATGTACACTCAGCCCTGGAAGCAGGGAAACATGAACCGCTGCAAGCAGCAAGAAACACAAGTGTTATTCCGTTAGCATTCACAAACTTGGATGCCCTTAAAAGCTGTGTATTAAATAACAGTGTAAAGGGATGGGAAAATAAAGAGTTAACCATTCAAGAGCAAGTGGCTGTTCTCCATGCAGGCACTTGACTCTGTAACATCCTCACCAAGCAATTGTGCGGCGCTCTCAGTGTCGCAGCCATTGTTTCATCTCCTTATCGGCGCTGCACACTGCCGGGGGCTCTGCAGCTCTTCCCCGAGAGGGCTCCCTCCAGGATGTTCACACACATGCAGAGCCCCAGGAAAATGAAAGCGCTCCCAGCCGCTGCCCGTCTTCCTGCGCGCCATCTCTGCAGACCTGCACAGCGTGGAGCAAAGGAACAGGTTTTTGCTTTTAAGCTGGAAAAGTAGCACGGCTGCTGGAGAAGGAAAAAAAAAAAAAAAAAGATCAAACCTGCCTGCTGCTTTTGTGGTGGTTCTTTGAGAAAAGCTCAGTCTCTAGGTTCACCAGGCCTAAAGATAGGACAGATCAGATAAATTGCTTTATAAGTTTTCTAACAGTTGCTGCATAACCACATCAGGCTTGTTCACAAGTGAAAACACACAGCACTTCAACTAGGTTTTAATTAGAAAGTCAGTGAGCCCATCTCTCTCCAGCACCTAGAAGGGGGAAATAATAACTACCTGGGGTCAGACGTCTACCTTTCCAAAATTTCAGTGTGGCAAGGCCACAAGGACCACTACCTGCAGGATGGGACCTCGAGGGGCTGCAACTGGGGACCTGTCCAAGCGCCTTCTCAGCCAGAAGGAAGACCCAAATTGCAAAAACTGCATGTCTGTTTTGTAATTAATTTTGGCTCTCGGTGGCTTTTCTTTCTGGCTTACCAATAGTCCTTTCTCTGACTGTCACAATTTCAAATGAACTCCTGGCTGGGCCTGAGCCCTTCAGCATCCCATCAAGCCGTGATGCATCTGGACATCTGGATCAGAGAGTTGGGCATCTACATTATTGATGTGCCAGTGCTTTTCTGCTGGGCTGCTGTTTTTAAACACTGATGCTCTTCCCAGTGTGAGATACAAGAGCAATAAGCAAAGGCAAAGTTCTCTCCCCACCAGACCCTAAACCCTTTCATGCTAGTTAGACATCAGACCATGTCCCAGCACGCCACAACTCCTTCCATGCTGTGCTAAGATCACTGAACTAGGCCAAGCTATTGGGAGAAAAAATCATGAGCGTTTTTCTACTTGGCTGGATTTGGAGGGTGGACACACAGGATGCATTATTTTTGCCTTCCCAGTGAAGCTGGGAAGCTGCTTGGGAAGCAAAGCTTTGCTGTTGGCTTAACCTTCGCAACAGTCCCAGAAGATACAACTGAAGCTTTTTTTGCAGTCCATTCTTCCTGCTCCCAGGCAGGCCCTTCCCCACACAGACCAACAATAGTAATTGTGCAGCAATTACACGGCTCCTTCACACGGGCACGCACAAATACATACATCTATGCTGGCCCCAGCCTGGTTGGAAACCCAGGTAGGTCTGGTTTGAGCAGCTTGGTGTCCCTCGGCAAATACCCAGAGCTCAGCAACAGCAGAGGCAGCTGCAGCAGCACTCACTGCCTGAGAGCCTGCTCTCCTGCTGCATTTATCCCACCCCGGCTTTGCAAACTGTTTTGCAGCTCAGGGATTTAATTGTGAGTCTCCTGATATTGGGCGGTGGTTTTAATGAAAACTCCCGCTCCTGGGGGGTATGGGAATCTCAGCCTTCATTTAAAACCAATTAAGTCCTCTGATTGCAGAGGCAACCTGAGAACACCCAGTGAGAAAGTCCTAAAGGATGTTACTCTGAAGGTAAATAAGAAGATCCTCTGCTTTCCCCGCCCAATTTTTATTTAAGAAATTGCTCTCAGGATTTCTGAACAGATTCAATGGCACTGGAGTCATATGAGTAAAAGCTTCATTTTAGAGATACTGATATTAATGCAGTGGAATGGGCTGGCAGGGAGAGCAGATAACTGTAGCTTTGAACATAAGTAATGACTTATTTTTATAATAATGATAATAAGATTAAAGCATTTTCACTGTAGCTTGAAAGAGGCAACACACTCATTGTTAGCTGCTCATAGAAATAGGTCGATACAAGGCAGTTTAATGGCTGGGCTGAGTTACCAGTTGCATCTCTAACATTTATATCACCAGGGCATGAATTCAGCAGCAGTCAGGGAGTACAAAGCAGCTCTGGAGCACTCTGGGATAGACAAAAACACTGCTGAAGTTTGAAAGAAAACTGGAGCAGTGCGAGTTATGGGAAGGTGAGCTCCAAAAGTGAATACCACAGCCTTTCCTAAATCTTGGAACCTAGGAGCCGATAAGGAGTAAAGTCTGCACTATTTATGATTTAATGGGGAGGGGTATGCCTGTTTTCACAAAACCAGCTGCTTTGCAGATGGGTGTAAGACTGGCCAGAGTCTCATGCTGATTTTCTTCCAACCATTTTCTGGTCATTAAATTCAGATTGAAAAAACATTTTTCTGTATGTTTACACACCTACACAGTTAATTGGAAGTAAGAGTGTGTCTGTTTATGGCCAGAAGTGCTACTCCTGTTTGGAAGAAACAGGTTATTGTGCAAAATTCATGTAATTGCTTTCCATAGCCCAGAGCAAATCAGGAATAATTTCTTATAGCAGAGGAGCAGCTTTATACTGAAGTGTCCCTTGAAATCTCTCATTCAAAGGCTGATGGCTCTAATGACTGCCTTCAAATTGCTATCAGTAAAAGTTTACACACAAAAAAAAACACAATTTGGCAAACAGCTGTGCATTCACAGCCTTCTGTGACTAATCTAGTCTGGACACTAATTTTGCTTTGTGTAGATGTGTAACATACACAGGTTTAGCTTAACAGGGCCATTAGTACGAGTAGGTGCTAATTTTTTGTTGTTTGCTCATACCCGTATGCCTGTGCAGTGAGAGACCCTGCCTGCCATCAGCTGGTGCCAGGCCAACCCTATCCCTACCCAGTGATGTACAAGTGGAAAAGCAATTTGAATTTTTCCCCTTTCCCTGTGGTCAAGACACCCCGGGAGCCTGAAACCAAGCGACCCCATGGAGAAGCACAAACCTCAGGTTTTTTGCTGAGCCTGGTCCATGCCCAGACAGCTGCACTGAGCCAAAACAGGGACCAGCTCCCAATGCCTGCGAGCATCTCCTTTTCCTGGGGCAACTCACATTTGTGCTGATCCCTTCCCATCAGATCCAGAGCCAGGGTGGTGGTGGTAGCAAACTGCTCGCTGTTTTATTCCTCCTTCACCTGAGGATGAGACTTTCCAATTCACAGTGAGGGACAGCCCCCGATGAAATTGAATCAAATGCACATGTTTACAAGATATTTGGACCAACAAATTATTTTTCCAGTCAGACTGAGATACATCGGTGATGATGATGATAACTCAGGTTTTTGGAGCTGAATGGCTGTGGAAGCCTTTTTGCCATTACGCTCAGTGAACATCAATAGGTTTAGCTAAGTGCAGGCGAAGATGGATGGCAGCACTTTCTACATCTTCTGCCGCCACCAGAGAGCTCTATGTAACATGGGCTGGCAGCTCTGCCCCAAAAGGGGATTCACAGATTCACAGATTTTTCTAGGTTGGAAGAGACCTCAAGATCATCGAGTCCAACCTCCGACCTAACACTAAGTACTCCACTAAACCATATCCCCAAGCTCTACATCTAAACGTCTTTTAAAGACCTCCAGGGATGGTGACTCCACCACCTCCCTGGGCAGCCCGTTCCAATGCTTAATAACCCTTTCGGTAAAGAAGTACTTCCTAACATCCAACCTAAAACTCCCCTGTCGCAACTTTAGCCCATTCCCCCTCGTCCTGTCACCAGGCATGTGGGAGAATAGACCAACCCCCACCTCTCTACAGCCTCCTTTCAGGTAACTGTAGAGAGCGATGAGGTCGCCCCTGAGCCTCCTCTTCTCCAGGCTGAACAAGCCCAGCTCCCTCAGCCGCTCCTCGTAAGACTTGTTCTCCAGACCCCTCACCAGCTTGGTCGCCCTTCTCTGGACTCGCTCGAGCACGTCCATGTCCTTCCTGTAGCGAGGGGCCCAAAACTGAACACAGTACTCGAGGTGCGGCCTCACCAGAGCCGAGTACAGGGGCACAATCACTTCCCTCGACCTGCTGGCCACACTGCTTCTTATACAGGCCAGGATGCCGTTGGCCTTCTTGGCCACCTGGGCACACTGCTGGCTCATATTCAGCCGACTATCCACCAATACTCCCAGGTCCTTCTCGGCCAGGCAGCTTTCCAGCCACTCATCTCCCAGCCTGTAGCTCTGCTTGGGGTTGTTGCAGCCCAGGTGCAGGACCCGGCACTTGGCCTTGTTGAACTTCATGCAGTTGACCTCAGCCCATCGCTCCAGCCTATGCAGATCCTCCTGCAGAGCCTTCCTGCCCTCGAGCAGATCGACACACGCACTTAGCTTGGTGTCATCTGCAAACTTACTGAGGGTGCACTGGACGCCCTCATCCAGATCATCAATAAAGATATTAAAGAGGACCGGCCCCAGTACCGAGCCCTGGGGGACTCCACTAGTGACCGGCCTCCAGCCAGATTTGACTCCATTCACCACAACTCTCTGGGCCCGGCCATCCAGCCAGTTTCTAACCCAGCGAAGCGTACGCCAGTCCAAGCCCCGAGCAGCCAGTTTCTTGAGGAGAATGTTGTGGGGAACGGTGTCAAAAGCCTTACTGAGGTCAAGGTAGACCACGTCCACAGCCTTTCCCTCATCCACCAAGCGCGTCACTTGGTCATAGAAGGAGATCAGGTTCGTCAAGCAGGACCTGCCTTTCATAAACCCATGCTGACTGGGCCTGATCGCCTGCTTGCCCTGCAAGTGCTGCGTGATGACCCTCAAGATAATCTGCTCCATGAGCTTCCCCGGCACTGAGGTCAAACTGACAGGCCTATAGTTCCCCGGGTCTGCCCTGCGGCCCTTCTTATAGATAGGCGTCACATTGGCTAGCCGCCAGTCAACCGGGACCTCCCCCGATAGCCAGGACTGCCGATAAATGATGGAAAGCGGCTCGGCCAGCTCCTCCGCCAGTTCTCTCAGGGATGGAAGAAGATGCTGTACATTATTGTTATGTTCTGCGCTATACTGAATTTATCTTTGCTTTTCCCATTAAAAGCAGGTTGCAAAAGACACTGCTGCGAGTTAACATGAAATTAGTTCCCTACTAAAATAAGAGATCTCCCTGAAATATTGAGGTGTCTAAACAGCTAAAATATCTTTCCAGAGTAGGCAGTAACACTACCATTAAAAGAGAATTCCGAATAACATCACTTAAGAACAAACAAACAAAAAATCCACCACTATTTTAGAATCAAAACCCATTACAAGCAATACAAGCCTTGACTTTGAGCCTGTTCCTCAGCCTGCTGTTCCTAGGATGGGAACCCCAAATTTCCTCTGACACTCTTAAAGAGCAGCCCAGTAGCTTACAGCTGCTCTCCTGCAGCCTGCACCACTCAGGGATCTGTATAGCTTCCATTATACCTGCCTGGTTTTGGTGTCTGAACTTCTTTTTGCATCTTCAAAATTGTGACAGCATGGCAGCTATCCTTAGCACAAGCAACAAAACAGCTAAGGAGAGCTCAGGTACTGTATGTCAAACTCCTGTCTACCACCTGGTGCCTTTGCCTTCTTATTTCTGGGAGCATGGCCACTCTGCCTCTTTCCCCAGCTTTCTCTGTTTATTATTTCTTATCCAGCGGGGCATCAGAAAGAAATGATGAAGGAAACAGAAAGGGAACCTGAGAAAAGGCACAGACCACACCAGCACTTTGGTCCCATGCAATGTCCTGCATGGAGAGAGCTGAGGGAAGACAAAGAAGAGAGGGAGAGAACAAAACCTGGAAAACAGCATGCGGCAGAGTAACTGACTGGGGAAAAAAAAATAGCAGCTAGATTTGCTGCGTGAGAAAATAAAAGAGCAGATTGAAAATTAGCCCCTAAAGAGCAGGTCCAGGAGGGATTTGTTGGAAGCACGAAAAAAGTAAGTATTGGTAGGGAAACAGGGTAGGCAAAGCAGAATCTGCAACAGGGTAAACATAGGTAGCAAAAGAGCACAGATGATTCTCCCTATTAAAAAATGACACTTTTTTTTTCCCACTCTGAAGGAAAGTAGCAAAGACTGTTGCCAAAAGCGATTTCAACTGAGAGCAATGCTCACTGAAATCACTGGGAGCTTTTGCATCCTCTTAACTGGACACTGTACCAGAACCTCAGCCCCTTAGCAAATAAGCATAGGAGGAAGCAGGTGTGCAAACAGCCACAGGATGCTCTTATGTCATTCTCACTAATGCAAAAATAATCCACAAAGTGGAATTTAAGATGCATTGCTCATGCCTAGTAATCACCATGGTTATTTACTCACGTGAAGAAAACTGGGCCAAGCCTGTGCTGTAGTCAGGAGATGAGGAGCTGAATCCACGCCTGCACAAACACTAAGACTTACAGAAAAAATCCAGGTACGGCTCCCTGGCAGTGTGGTGCTGGGAGGAAACATTTTGCTCTTGTTTTCTCTCCAGTAAACGTCTGCACAAAACAGGCATCTGACAGATGAGCTCCTCGGCAGCTGCTGACAGGAGGGCCAGGAACAACTGAAAAAATGCAAGAGTTTGAGCAGGTGAAGGTACCAGCACTGTGCTGTATGGTGAAGGCAGGAAATGTGCAGGAAGCACTTTTATTATTCACTAACTACCAGATTGTGAAACAACCCTGCTTCTGTTTACTTGTAAGCAAAACCTTTCAGATGAGTTACATTCCTCAGTTACCTTCTCTCTAAGGTGACCATGAGTTTCTTATCCCATCATGGCACCTTACCTGCTTCAAGGAAGGCCCAAGATGGACAAAACGATGTGCTAAACAAAGTTTGTTCAAAGGAAGAAACGGGATCAATCTTCTCACAGCCTGATTAGTACAAAGTCCCTTTATCCACCTGCCTCTGGGGCATTCACCTGTGTCCTGGCACCATTTAGCCACTTAAACTGGGTTCCCAGTGGGCCCAAAGCAACCAGCCAGAAGGACTAGAGTCACCTCTGAGCTTTTTCCTGGACTGTGACCTTGAGCAGCCTGGAGGGACCCATCCAGCAACGCTGCCACCATCACCTGCTCACCCTATCGCAGCGCCATGTGCTCCTCTGCCTGCTCAAAAAAAACTTATCTAAAGAAAAAAAACAACTCCCCCAGCAACAGAGAGATGCTGAACTCTAATCTCCAGTTGAGTGCTGTTATCATTGTTAGTCTTATTTATTAAAAAATAAACAGAACCTTGTCTTCCATGAGACTTCACAAATGACAAATGATTTTGCAATGACACAATAAGAGAAATCCCCAAGTGCTTCCAGTGCCAGAGAGATTAATAGACTCCTCCATGGTCTGTGGGACTTTAGCCCTCATTAAGGTCAAGCCAAATTACCTTACAAATAATTTAGCTATGACCCTCAGCTCCTTGTTTCTGAACTGCCAGATTATGCAGCCATTAATCAGCTCCAGGTTTGGCCTTTGCTTTTGACATTCAGAAGGTAAACTTCCTCCATGACAGTTCTCCTATTGGGTTTCTCAGAGACATTCATATTAAAAATAAAATAAGAAAATCTCATTCCATACTAAGGACTGACGATTCCTCATGTTTCATGAAGGATTGAATGCACCTTTTAATAAATTTCTTTGTAATGCACCAATTTCATTTTGCCGACTCCCAAGGAAGCAAATTTCTATTTGATGGGCTAGAGGACAAGAGGGATTATTTATCACCGTACATCTGGGTCTGTAGTTAGTTGCAGAACCATAAATTTGGAAGACAGCACAGTAACTGATCTTCAGTTAATTTCCTGGAAAGCCTGAAAACTTTGTTCTAGGTGATCAGTGGCAGAGATATAATAACAAAAAAAAACCTGAGATAGCCAAACCCACTTTAATAGTTTCCACAAAGATTATTTTGATCAGAGCTCTGCAGGACTTCATTCACTTATATAATACCACTCTCTCCATATAAATGATAGCAAAAATATGCTTTTATGTCCTGATCAGATTTTGGGGGGATAAGACCCCTATAGCTGTATTTAGCTCTTAGAAGCATGTCTTTAATAAGAACCACCTGTATATCCGAGGGCTGAATTTCACTCAGCAAGGATGTTCAGTGAGGTTTAATTTTGACAAATGATCAAAGGCCATGGCCTTATCGCTCAGTGCCTGCTTCAGCTCCCAGCGGATGGCAGGTATACTCTTGAAATAAAGCTCTGACTTTCCATTACTGCCATAAAGAAAGCTGCAGAACCACCCTTTCTTCATTTGTCTTAATTATAAATATATTTCCTAGCTCATGAAAAATAGAAAACTCCTTACCTTAAGTGATTAATGAACTTGCAGATTCTCCTGCAGATATATTCAATGGCCTTGCAAGGTCTTTTCTGCCAAAAGTTCTGCTTTGAATAATACTTTTTTGTATTATATCTATAGTAGCTAGCAATTAGGGACAGCTTTTGTTGCTTTGATTACTTTCCCATCAAAATGGCACCAAAACATGGAATAAGCCTGCAGAGCACCAGCTCCCAGGCTTGTTGTAGTGCTTCATAAGGGCACATTTTGGGGCAGCTGATGAGAAAGCCCTTGTTGTAAATGCCTGAAATACTGAAATATGGTGGATCAGCTGGGCTCTGTCTATTGAACTGTATTTTCCCCATCCACACACAAACAGTAAAAGGAAAAGAGCACAGTAAAGGATCTAAACTAAAGGATCTACACTAAGGCATACATGCAAATCCCTTCCTACTGCATGTTTATGAAACATGGAATAAGTAGTAATTACAGCTTTCCCTCTTATAGCCCCAGAAAGCTCTATTAACCACCTACCCTTCTCTGCTTACTATTATTTCTCACAAATGAGTTGAGCTATTGGGTGAATCAAACCCAGTATCTTGGCAAACGTGACTATTCTTCATGTAATAAAATACGCTCTGCAAAAAGCACTCATTTGCAAACACGGGTTAAGTTAATGCATACAGTGAGCTCGGCATGTAGGAGTGCAGGTTTTTAAGAAGCCAGGCTGTCCTGCACATTTGTGCATGAGTTACGACAAACCAGGCAGCGTGTGGCAGGGCATCTTTCACTGCTAAGCAGGTCAGCGAAGGTCTTCGATTTCATTTGCTGCCACCTGTATTACCAAATCTTGTGATTTTTTACATTAAACTTAAAGTACGTGACACAGAGAAAGAAAGAGGGATCAGGTATTTTCTGAAGGAACAACTTTCGGCAGGATATATGGAAAAATATTTTATAGATAGTTCATGTAATAAAGTGTTTTTTTTAATGAAAAGTTCAAAAAGAGTATTTCAATTTTTCATTTCTTAACAAACATTTATTGTTCTGTTTGACTTAAAGGTCTCACTTGCATTTTGACTTCCTGATATTAATCCCAGTTGTTATCACTTCCTTTTCATGGTAAATTTTCAGAATAATAAGTGAATCATTATCATTTGGTTCTTGCCCCATCCCAATTAGTCTTTTTCTCATTAGTTCCAGCTCTAGCCTCATGAGACCCTTATTGTTTTCTAAAAATACATCTTACCCTACTCATTGTAGTGAAAACGTTAGGCTAAAAAACAAAGAGCTAAAAACAAAAGACAAAGAACAGCAACAAGAAAAACAGGAGTGAATAGAGAAGAGTCTTTTTTAAGCCTTACTATTTCTGGGGATACAGTGCTATACTCCCATTTTCTTGTTTTATTGTTGAACGTGGTGTACCATGTTGACTACTCTCATTCAATCTTGCATCACTTTGGAGCTCAGCAGCTGCAATAACTGCTCAGCTGAAGAGCTCTCCAGCTATGCATGTATGTTATGTACCTGTATTTATCTGTATGCACCTTGCATTACCTGTGTAGAAGGCAGAAGTAGATTTTCAAGAGCTCAGCAGGCAGTGTGAGGGACGTGTTTCCAGGAGGTCCACTTCTGTTAGAGAAATTCCATAAACAACTGATTTTCTCTTAACACTCAGCACCCTTACTGGGACTTTCGTGGCCAGACGATCAAAATTGTTCAGCACCCAAAACAGCCAGTTTGCCTGGAAGCCCCGCTGCTAATTTTAATGGCTAAATGAGAGCTGACCTCAATCACGTGAGTGAGTTCTTTGGAAAAATCTGGCCACAAAGCTTTCATTTAAACTGACTGCTCTTCAGGCAAGCAGTAAATATCTTCTGACGTTGTCCTCCTACTTTGGTGCCCTAACATATGCAGCCTGCTTATTTATAGAATGCACGAGCTTCATATACATTGGGCCACAGGATGAAATCTCATTCAGTTCTGCAGTGTGGCCAACCATTTCCCCCAGCTGCCAAGTGCTAAGGCAGCAAAACACTTGCTGCACAGGAGAGGGCAACAGGACCAGCCAAACCCAAATGCAAGAAGTTTTCTGGGAACAGTAACAACTAACAAAAGCAAGAGAAGGAGGGATGAAGCTTATCAGCAGGGTTTGCACACTTTTTGCCCACCCTGTAGGATGAAGAACAGAGGGAAGATCCCAGTGCATCAGCAACAGAAGCCATCCTACCCGATGTCCAAAATATAGGATATTTAATGTTGGAAACAGAGCCCCTAGGTCCTACAGTTTTTTTAGACAAAGTTCTACTTGTGCTCAAACAAACAAACAAACAAAAAACAGCCAAGCAAAATTGTGACACCACACACCACAAGTCAACTTCACCCAAATTGGTTTAGTGGAATTAACAAATCAGGAGAAACCAGAGTTAATGCTATTCCCTTTAAATATTAGTAAGACAAAATGTTTCTTCCTTTGGGGACATATGTTTCTGGTATTTTATGTGCAAGAACATGCATTTGTATATAGAGAAAAAATGAAGGTGAAAAATCAACCTCCACATAAGGATGGACACACTACTTTTTGCAGATGTAAAAAAATGATCTGAAATGTTTAACTCCAAAGAAGAGTAGCCGACATCACAAAAGCCTCCCTCCTCATCCGATGCAGGCAGGAAAGCAAATTCCCTTCTTCTAAGGCCACAGTGTGTTGTGGTGGGCACTGAGCTCTGAGGCAGTCCAATCATTGCATAAATAAGCTTTAATTGGCATTCCCAAATGCTTTGAAATCATATTGCCTGCTGCTGGCACTCCGAAAGATATGCCTCTGGAGACAAAAGAAAAAAAAATAATAATCAAAGATCAGTTGCAATTAGATGCAACAAAACCATACCCGACTGGTATGTGTCAGAGTAAAAATAACATCAGCCAAAATGGCAAATGCTTCTTGGTTTGTCAGGAGCTGGATGCGTAGCACCAAGCTACGAGTGATTATTACAGCCTCTGATCAGCGAAGCAGACAATCATTTCCCTTGTTATCTTGCAGCCTGCCCATGTGAACAGCATCAAACAACTATTAAAAGACACCCTGCTCCCCCCCAAAGGGAACACCAGTGGCGAATATCTGAAAACCTCCTCGTTAACAAGGTAACCTTTGAGACTGGTGAGAAGACAAGGGAGCATTTACCAGCCGCTGTATTGATAATTATGGGGAAAGAAAATCGTAGCTCATTGTCTATCCCAGTGGGGTGAAAGAGAAATAAATAAGGCAGGAACATTTTGTGCTGTGCCTATGGTGCCCATCCACTACATCTCCCATCCACAGACAAGTGCTGCCGAAAAAGCAATTATACATGGAGCTGCTTCCCTGGGGCTGTTCAATACCGCAGTGACATGAATTTGGAAGTTACCCCCAAAGCTTTTTGCTTAGTAATAGGAGGCTCCGTGGCACACAGCCCTTAGGGACCCTAAAACATCCTGCTGAAAGTGCCCTGAGAGGGCACCCACACAGGTGGGCAGCAGTATTGTGTGCTGGGGCTGAAGCATTCAAAATCAGTGATTTTTGTTCCCTGAGGCCCTTTGGAAATGCAAGGATGGAGGTGCAATATTAAGCAGAATATCTGAAGGTAACTTGGTTCACTCTTCCCAATATTTCTCCCTCCTGTGTCACCCAAGAAGCTTTAAATACCAGCAATGCTCCAGCATACAGCCACTCAGCCTTGACAGGGGCAACGTGGAGGATGGATCAAACCCTGTCCCCTTCCACAGCCCGACTCCTCCCTTACAGTGAGGCTGCAGACAAAAAGGAGGAAGGCTACACCTGAGCCTGCACCAGGCTCCACGACGCTTGCCGTCCTACTCAGGCACAGCCTTCACATCAAACTACCGGTTATCTTCTCAATTAATTGCATGTATCAATGTGGTTGGCAGGACAGCCTTGCTACCAAGGGATAATTTAATATGACTAAACCGTAATCAAAGCGTTAATAGCCTCAGAATTTAATCTGTGCACAAGTAGGATTTATAAAAGAGAAAGAATGACCAAGGCTAGGATGAATAATGTTAGTTGTAATATTACAGCTAGTTGTAATAGTATAATTAGTTGTGATATCAAGAATTAAAAATTACACTGTTTTGAGTTCCAGGACGCGTGCCAAAGAGGAGCCGTTAGTCACAGAGATGAGGAGCAGTTACACAGCCCATTATCTCATAAACCGCAGGGCCCAGGAATGAATCCTACACACCACCGGAAAATTTGAGACTCATCATTTTACAGCAATACAGAACATTTCATTTTAGCCCTTAAACCAGACCCTTTCTGATTATCAGCGTGCTGTGCTTTCCAGTTTCCACCCCGAACCCAGCTTGCAGGTGGCTATCTTCAGCATCCCTCCTGGCTGAGCTCCCCTTGTCCTTCAGGCACGGCCCCAAAAGGTCTCTCCTGGACATCAGAGCCAGCTCAGCCCCGGCATCCCACCCCGCTCCCTCCCTCCACACTACCACAGCCCTGTGTGCAGCCTCTTACATGGAAGGAAAAACAAATGAAAAACAACAGCCAACAACCCCAAAACACCCCAAAACCCAGCCTTTTTCTGTTTGTCCCTTGCTGAGGAAGGATAGAGGGTGCTGGGCTGGTTGCCTCCTCCGACACGGGCTGTTTCCTCACGGGGTTAAGCAGCCCCTGCTGCTCCCCTTCAAGGCCAAGCAGTTCAGCCAGGTTACACACCAAGTGTGGAAGACATCAGTAAAAGCAGCATTAAGTGCTGTAATATGTAATGAAGAAGCTATACAAAACCTGAAGTCTTTCCTCAGTCACATCACTTTTTTTTTTTTTTAAACTATTTCATTGTTACTCACTCAATGAGACACTGAAGCTATTGCTTGATAGGTGAGTTTGGAAAAAATATTTTAAATGACTTCTACATTGAAAAAACAAACCAAACCAAACAAAAAACGCAAACAGTCTCCTAATTTTAGGCAGCAATGAAGAAGTTAAATGATTTTTCAGGTTGTGCTTATCCTTCCCTCCTTTGTTTCCTCCTGCATACTTACTTTTCTTCCTCTTCTCTCAATGCCAAAAAGAAAAAAGTGCGCTCGTAAAGGAGGAAAACCGGGCAAGAAAAGATAACTCCCTTTAGGGAAAACAGACAGGAAGAAGTGAATAGAAAGAGTTGTGATTTTTTTGCTGAAGGCAGCAGCACACCGCCCCGCCGCCCTTCCCCAGGCACCGCTCCCATCACCCTGCGGCAGCGATGCTGCAGGCTTGCAAAGGCTCGGTGGTTTATGTATCGCGAAAGGCTCTGCTCATACATGGGGGAAGCTCTCCCCACACATTCACTGGAGCCCTGGCACAGAGGCAATTAAACACTCCAGGCTGCACATGCTCACACAATTTCCTTTTGTGACTGTCACTAAATAAATGCTGTGCTGAGCCAATAAATCTTACAATGGCCTTATTTTGTTGGCAACGATGCCTCCGGCAAGGCCTGCATGGCCCAGAAAGGGAAAAGGTTAACTTTTCTGAAATTCCCTAATCCCGCTTATCTGCTCCTTCTCCCTAAACATCTGCCAGCTTCAGACACCTGTTATAAATATCAGTTTGCATTGCTGTGGTTCCTGGAGTCTATCAACAAACCGAGCAATTAGTATTGTCAGTGGATCATTCATTAACTCAACTATTCAGCTTCGGCTAACCTAAGACTAATCATGTATCTAGTTCCTATCTAGCTGGATCAAATCAATCAAAAGAAGAAAAAGAAAAAAGAGATAGTAGGTAAATATCACAGATCAATAGGTAATAAATGAAAACCTTAATCAGAATCTTATCTGAATGCTAACAACTCACAGTAAAGTGAGGGAGATTGTTTCTTTCCCATCAGGTCCTTATGGTCATCATTGTGCTTTCTCCCCAGCTCAACCCTGGAGTAACTTATGTACACAGTGAAAGGGTCAGAGCAAGGGCTTGGTGCCCTATGAATTAGGAGCTGCAGCTACTGACTTTACTGGCAAGGAAGCAGTTTCACTGCTGGTTGCTCTTAATAGCAGTCACGGCTGTTATACAGGGAGCAGGAGCTGGTTCCTTGCCGTGTGTCATCAGCAGAGATAAATAACCTCTGCACAACTTTGCTGTGCAAAATAGAGAGTAATTAAAGGGAACTGGCCATTAAGTTGATGAGCTGATATCCACTCGTACCCTTGGAGATTCACGTCCCAAGCCGTACTCAAATGCTGCTATGGCTTTTAACAAGAATGTGGATAAAGAAAGCAGAAGTGCTATAGCTAGTTTTCAGCTATGCTCAGATACGTCACTTTTAACAACATCAAGGACAAACAGATACATCAAGAAGTTAATATCTATTGAGACCAAGAATGAAAAAGAGAGAGGGTAAAAAAAAAAAAGTCTTACCAACAGCAATACAAGTAATCTTGACGTGATCCTTTGAGTGGGGTTTGTTGGCAGTGGAGCGCATGGGCTCAGACTACAGGAGCTCTGCAACCACCACCAGCTTCAGACCCTCCCAAGAAATTTGAAACACCAAAACTACCTCCCCAAGACATATCAGCCTAGCACCACTGTCCACCACTGTCCTGCTCATGCTCACAAGCATCAAGGTAACATACCCGCATCAAGGAGGAGACCGCAGTGCGGGAGTAGGCAGGAAAAGGAAGAACTTTAGGAAATCCTGCTGATTTACTTGCTCCCTTGCCCTACCCCTCCTTATGCTATCTTCTGCTACTTCCTTCCATCTGGCTGTTCCCTCACTTGAGTGCTCTTGCCCCCACCTGAATTTTTTTCTGCATTAGCTCCTTCCTACATAGGTAGGAAGGGGTAATAGCATCCTCCACACATCTGCTGTCCCACAGCCCAGATCTCACTTTCAGGTGAGGCTGAAGCCAAAAGACCTAATGAAGCAGAGAAGAGCAGCTACACTCCTGACATGAAAGGCACGGCAGGCTTTCATCTTCTGAAAGGTTAAAAATAAACAGTTTAGCTTTCAGCAAAGTGGTCTGATTAGAGGCAAAGAAAACTATGCTGATTTCCATGGAAATGGAATATTTTGTTGCTGCTACTTGATCTTGTTCAAATGTATTAAGAACACGAAAGAGTGTAATTTCAGTATCTGGAGAGCACTAGTATATTTAAAAATTTTAAATTAAATTGATTCCTTTTAAAAGAAAGCTGGCTGATTTTACTTTCTTAATTGGTTCATTATCACTGGAAATGGAGCATGCTCTTGTAAGAGTTTAGCAGGATAACACAGAAATGTAGAAACAGCTGCAGCCCTACAGCAGGGGAGATACCCTCATAGACAATATCTGTACAGCCAGATCAGGGACTGTAGATCTGATCCTCTATGTCATTTTGTCTCTAAAAGCAGTGAAGGACCATTCTTAAAATCATAAACCTTACTAATCTTAAACCAATTACAAAATTCTAACTGGTTTCTAAAGAAGGATCAGGCCCTAAATTTCATTCACTTCTGTTAATGTGTAGGAATACTTTGTAGGAATAAGGATCATCTACGCATGCTCTGAAAGTAAAATAACTCAATTAGTTTGGGTTCTCATCTCATTACCGTGGTACATATCTCCATAGGGAGGCTTTTTTCAGATGCACAGTGTCCTATTTCCGTTTAACCTAGATAGTAACAAAATAATCACTCAAAATGGGGCACCATTGTCATGACCTTCATGGCAATAAATACTAAATACAGGTATGAACAAAATGCTGCTTAGTTGGTGCAGCTGTTATCTTTATAGACATGCCCTGGGGTAGGATCATCTCCAGCATTTCTACACTTACCAATGGGGTGCTGGCACAGCAAATGAAACAAATTTTCTAGCAAACAAATGTTAAAAAAAAATCCAGTATTTTTTCTTAGTTAAAGTAATGCATTGTGATGACAACAACAACAAAAAAATCTGTTTCTTCCTCTATTTCCTCAAAGTGAAATTTCAACAATCAAAAAACTCTTTAGGTTCCTGTTTTGACACTAACTTTTTTTTTTTGGTCAGAGGATTTATCTCACTGTAATTTCAGGTGACAGAGCAATTCGGATTTCTAACCAAAAGGCTGCTGTACTTTTAATCTGTATATTATATTCTCCTACATGGCAGTAACTAACATGCTCTTATTCCAGTAGAAATGACCCAGGAAAGTGGAGCCAGGAGAGATTTGCCCACAAACCACAGACAACCTCAGCCTGATTTAGGACAGCTTTCTACTGCATTAGATATTGATCAGTATAAATAATCATTGATACACTGGCTCAAGGGGCCTTTTTTTTCCTTTTAATATAATGGCCTCATGAAACTGATCTGGCTGCCTCCTTTCCATTACACTGAAGACCCTGTTCAGCTAAGGTTTTCACTATACTGTTAATATGAAAGACTGTCCGTTAAGATATTTAGATGTAGATCCACGAAGAGATGTAGTCACTGAGATTCATAGTTTTAGGTGCCTGCTCCTTACAGAGTTCATAGGCCCAAGCCAGGTGTCACAGTTCCTTCCTTGAATGCACTGAGAAAAACCACAAAAGACAACTGTTATCACAGCTACTCAGTAAGAAACACTGATGAGGAGAGGGGGACACAAGCCCCTTCCCTGAAAGTAATTAGTAATTGGCTAATGAGAAATCACAGAGAGCCTACTAACCAAGAAGTGTGGTGAATACAGCAGTCACCAAGGGGATGGGCGAACTGTTTGCATATAACTTGGGTAATGGGGTATGTACCCAATTATGGCCATTACAGAATTCTTCCCTTTTTTTTTTCCTTTACGTTTCTCTTCTGTGTATGGACACCTTTTATTTCTTGATGATTTTCTACTCTCAAATCAGCTAATATTACACCTTCATAAGCTGGGTCAGCTAAAAGCTCCTCCATGTTGGCTGCTCACAGCCACACGGGTTCTTGATGCAAACTTAATTGCATTAAGGACTGGATTTAAGAGCAGCAGATCAATGCTCAGGGGAGTTGTTAGGGTGAAATATGGAGACCTCATCCACAGATGAAAGGAAGAGCACAACATAATGACAGAAAAGTAACCTATCAGCTGTATTTTCATTCACTGTGTTCTGCCTAGAAAAAAAAAAAAAGTATTGGTGTACTCATTTCACTTCTTCAGCAAATTTTCTTTTAACAATATCTGACCTTATTAAGGGAACTATTTTTTGGACACCCAGTGGTTTTTACTCCGTATGTGTCCTGTTTCTGGCCTAATACATTTCTGCATCAGTGCTTGCAGGAAGATCACCTGAGGAAAGCAGAGCAGAGCCTGCCAGCCCCTCACTCTGCCCAAGCAAGGCATTAGGTACGCATCAACAACTTTTATGTACAGTCCTTCTTTCTATATTATTTTTCCCTTTATATCACCTATACAGATCATGCTGCCTTTTACCTGGTTATTTTGGCGTTTGGTGTCCCTTGCAATGTGTTTCATGCACCTTAGCTGAATGTGATGATTGTTCCTAGGCAGTTTTTGTTGCTGTCGTTGGACGTCTTCATTTCAGGCTTTCTACCAAGCTAAAAGGCATTGTCACGTGGATGGTGATAGGCCTGAGCCTCCCTGCAATTTTAAACAGATTGGAAAGTCATAAGACATTTATGTATAACTTCCAGCGTATATAGATAGACTTATTGATAATTAGCCAGCACAAGTCTGCTTAGATTTTATTTATTTTTTTTTTTTTTAAAGCTAAAACCCTTTTAAAATAATCCTATGCTTGATTCTGCTGAAGTAACAGTAATTGATTTGGACCATCCTGAAATGCATTCAAGCTCAACACAGGTCATGGCCTGATGATAGGTGAGCCCTCACTGCGCAGAGAAATGCAGCCTGCTAGGGAGCCTGCAAAAGCCATGACCTGCCAGGTAGGAGGCTAATTTCCAACAACCTGATTCAGCAATAAAGCAATAAGTACAAAATCCTCCTCAGACCTTTCAGCCACAAGCACTTCAGAGACACCCAGAGTGGATTATCTCCCTTCAATATGGGCACTCTTTCTATTTTCAGACATGTCATATCCCACCGTTTTGGCCAAATCAGTCTTTGGTTTTGACAACAGACAGCTACCTGTAGCACAGAAATACTTAAACAGCAGGCCAGACTGGCTTTTCCTGTCTTTTCTTCTAGTGTTGGGAAGGAAGGGAAAAAGAGGCCTCTCTCAGCTAGCAAAGAAAGCCCATCCCTGCAAAAATAGTTGCTTTCATCCTATTTTCTCAAAAGCATGAGTGAATGTGGCTTCCTGGTTCCTACCATGCTCCTACAAAACTACCTAAAACTACATAGGAAAACTACCGATAAGTAGTATTTAGGTCAGCAGGACCACATTTATAAGCCATAAATAAAATCCAACAGACCTCAAACATTTATTGGTAGCTCGCAGACCATAACCTTAAGCACCCTGCAGATCCCAGTGCCAAACTGCTGCATTCGGTTTGGGTGGCAGCAGCGGCTCCTCGCCAAGCTGTCACGGTGGGCTCTGCCATCTGACACAAGGCGGTGCGCTGTGCTGGCATGTCCAACAGCAAACAGCATGGGCAAAAATTGTTCACAAACCCCAGCTTCTGTCACATAAACCTGTGAACAGTGGAAGTGAACGACAGCACCACATTGCCACTGCATTCCCTGTGTGCAGGACTCCTGGCCTGCTGCATGTCAGGTCACCTTGTGTCGTACATCCCTGTGCTTTCAGCTCCTTAGATACAGGCATTTTACTTCGTCAGCTGTATTACCACCTCTCCCTTTTAATCCCTTGGTTGTCTCCCTGCAACACTCATGAAGAAATTGTCCTTCTCAGTTCTTTTCAGTCAGGGCAAGGTCTTCCCCTTCCTGCACACAATCACATTTTCAAAAAAGAAATAAGGCAAGCTTCTGCATGAAAGGCAAAATAATCTCCGTGTGTAGGTAATAACAATTTTCATGAACAAAAGATTGAGAAACTGGTCACACTTCCTTAAAAGATGAGGAAACATTTGTCCTTTGGTTAACAGAGGGGGACAGGTTTGTTTCAGGAGAATGACAAGTCCACCACCTTACACACGCTTAAGTTCAGGAGTAAATGTCACTCAGAAGAGTGCAGCTTGCTCACATGCACTTCGCACAGACACCACGTGCTAGCATTGCCCCCATCTGAAGTAAGACCAAGCTACGATGTGTAGATCCTTCCTTCCCGCATTAAGCTTTGCTTTGTGCACAGTGACATTGAGGTCTAGGTGCCTCTTGGTGCAGGCTGGTGGGCAGTTTAGAGAGAACAGCAGTTGCTGTTCAAATGAGAAAGAATTTTAAAAATTATGTAGTTTCTCCTGTTTGTACAATTCTCTCCTTTTAGATGAGAAAGAAGAATGAAATCTGATGAATTCCCATCTGCCAAGAAGAGGAGCTGTGTCTCTCAGCTGATGTGGCTCTATTGCAGCGCCAAAACTGGGCTGCGGTGCTTGCGTGAGCCTTCGCCCCTGCTCTTCCCTGCTGGTTTTACGAAGATTACCTGGCTGATGGCAGCAGTGCACTGGGAAGCAGCAGGGCTCTGGGTGCAGGCAGGGGGACTGCTGTGCCCTCTGTCATTGCAGCAACAGCTCCCGGTTGTCCTGCAGCTCGTTCAGAGTGACGTGGAGGGACGGGGGTCGGGGAGGGCTGTCAGCGTGATGCCAAGCTCTGCCCACAGCAGAGCTCTCCTGCGTCCACCTGAGACAGGATCAGAAGAGGGATTTGTGGCTGCCAGGGTTCAATAGAAGCCAGCAGCGCAGTGACAAGCAGCCTGACTGAGCTACAGGTGAGACAAGGGTGTTTATTTAGCCATTGGCACCTTCACAGCACTCAGCCTGTAGAGAAAGGACTAGCGTATGTTCAGTACTGCTACAGAGGTGCACAGGAAAGGGGGAGATTTCTTCCTCTGAAGATATCTGGAAATTTTACAAAACCTCCCTGCTCTACACTGCCTGCAATACCCACGAGATGCAGGGAGATCAGGTAACAGACACTGGGGGATGGAAAGACAGGGAGATAGCAGCTGATGCCCTGGTGCCAGACACACCAGGCGGGGGGGGGGGGGGGGGGGGGGGGGGGGGAGAGAAAAAAAACAGCCCCAAATAACACACATGGAAAAGGGATGGTTCAGTCCTCCTTATGCTGAAACACGGCAGCAGGGCCAGAAACGATGAACCTGTTGGGGGACCAAGCATGGAGCTCTCCAAGGGATCTTCCCAGGTATTCTGCATCCCCCAAAGGAAAGCTGGAAAATGGGGCTTGGAGAGGCTTTTAGGCACTGCTGATAGCTTAGCTGAGCTACAGCCGAGACCACAGCTGAGTGGGGCTGGTGGTAAGCGAGAGGGGAACTGTGGGGGACACACGATGGCAGAAACATGCTGAAATACCGGCTCTGCTGCCTGTAATTGCATAAGAGGCTTCTCAAAAGGATGGGGAGAAATTTCCCGGGCAATTGGCTGTCTGAGGTTACGGAGATAATAAGTATTTTCAGAAATCAGCACCACTGCCAGAAAATAAAGTGGAAAACCTCCCCCACAGAAACAAGAGAAGGCAGAGTCAGAAATGCTGGAGTAGGGAGAAAATACAGAGCGATGAGAAAGCCTGGTAAGTGCTGGGGGAAGGCTCCCTTCATCAACACACCCGCTGCAGGGAACGTGAAAATTAAGTTGGCTCTTGGAAGAGAGGAATCCCACCCAAAGATGGTTGGGTTTTTTTTTTTGAGGAAGGGGATTGTCTTGGCTTGGTTCCCTACAGCTTTTAAACGTGCAAGGGAATTTAATTAAGTGTTGCCACTTTGCTAATGGCTGTGGCTATTCTCAGAGGCTCTCGAGACTTTCCAAACTCTGCAGGGTTGGTCTGGAGATGCGATTCCTTAATTAACAGCTAGGTAAGGCAAGCAGTGGGGTCCGGGACTCGGTGCCTTGGACAAACAGCAGCTCCGTCAGCTTATGAAACACTGACACAGTTCTGCTGAGGTGCAGCCAGCTGAGGGATTTATTTTGCCTGTTCTGTTCCTGCAAACTCACCTGGGGTTTTCCACGGGGTACAAGTACAGCAGCTGCTTGCTCTGTGCCACAAGCCGCTCTGCAGTGCTGCTGTGTGCTCTGCTCTTGAGGGACCACATTTCACAGGCTGTCCCTTACCTCCCACTAAAAGTGGGATGTTACCTCCCCCTAAAAGAGGGACGTAATTCTCAGCCAGCTCACAGGTTAACAGCTTTCTGCTCCTCTGATGGAAAGAGCCACTGTAGGATTCATTAATCAATCTGTTTTGGAGCAGAATGTGGGCTTATGATCTGTTCAGACTCCAAAAAAGGCTGATAACTGGGACACACTGGTCTATTCCTGGGACTTGCAAGTGTACAACTCAATACACAAAACATCTCATTTTTTGCAGGTTTGAGTTTAAACTGGATAAGGCTGACAGAGTAAGTGCTCAGAGCTTCCGGGCCTTGTTAACAGTCCAGCCTTGAAATTACATAAAGGGGAAATGAAAAACAATTAACCCCCTTTTAGACACATCGCAAGCTTTTCAATTTTTCTACTCAGAAGTTCAGCCAAGTGAGCAATGAAAAGTGACTACGGCTCCAAGCTGAGTGAAGAAATAAGACATTCCTACAACAAGATGCAGGCCTTTAATACGGCCTTACTAGTGGGTATATCCTTTGTATTTCTGACCAACTGGGCTGTTCTTGCTGAACACCCTTCTGCTCCTTCTGCCCCCACAGTTACCCAACAACTTGAAGCAGATGTTTGGAATTGAAATTTCTGCCTGCCCAAGAGACTTGTTACAAGATTGGTAAGAAGGGATGAGGAGTGTGAGACAGCTACAGGTATCGCTACAAGCCCTACCAATAACAACAACAGATTCAGACCAGTGTGTCATGTTTTGCATACGTATCTATATTAATAGCTTAGATCTATTCTGGAATTTGGCAGGAGAGCTTAAGTTGCATTAACATCTTTTTTCTTGACTCATCATTTCAAAACAAAAACAAACAAAACAACAACAACAAAAAATCCCACAACCACGAGTTCTTTCCAGTTATACGCTAATGCTAATTCCAAAAGGAGCAAATTGCAGAAACTACAACTGTAGAAAAAAAAATAAAGGAGAAGCTATTATGGAGACCTGAAGCAAACAATACCTGTGTTATGTCCTCCCCTCCAAATGGCTTATGCCTGAATAGCTTTCTGCACTTTTTGTTTTTCTACTGAATTTGATCTGAGCAACTGATTGATTTTTCTCATGGCATGACGTGATGAAATCTGAACTGACGTTACATTTCACTGATGTACAACGCCCTTGAGCCAATATCAATTTTGTCTATAATGGCTTTGCAAGGGCAGAGGTCAGCTAGGGGACTTTCCCCTTAGCTCTGTCACAACCCCCTGCATTTTCATGACAGTCTTATAAATAAATCAGACATTCACATTTCAAGCAATGAGCCAGGTTCTGAACGGTTTCTCCTGTTGCATGAAAAACAATTTTCACTTGAATGATATTTCAATCAAAACTGATCGTGGATGACCCGATCCAGTCCTTGACTATGAGTAGAGTTGGATATAAAATTTGTTGAGTGTGCACTGGTTGTTTTTCAGAGCTTGGAAACATACTATAGTCTGTAGATGTGCAATTCGTACCATGTGTCTTCGCTCATCCAGCCATTTTCCCTACCTTCAGCTTCATTTGGGATTGAGTTTCCCCATGAACCCAACCTACTTAAGGGCTCTTTCAGCACAATAACCTGCCACATGGGCACTGTGCTGGGGGAGGACCATATCACACGTCATATATCTCATCTGGCTGCCCTTCCTGCTAACCTTGTTTCAGCATTTTCTGGGGTAACACTGGCTGATATGGAGCATTAAGGTCATGGTCTTTCTTCCCGTCTGGCCTCCCCTCTTTGGGGCAGGAAAAGGCTATAATTTGGGACTTCTCAGGAGAGAGGGTGCTGCTGTAGCAAGCCCCCCGGGCCTTGAGATGGGGGCTGTGCTTCCCAGCCCCACCCAGGAGGAAAGCCCACCCCAAGGACACTTTTGGCACTTTGATGTTTCCTCAGAACTAGGCAATGCTGTCAGCCCTTTGGCAACTGCAAGCAACTTCCCTGGAAGGATGTCAGCCCAGGACCAAAAATCACAGTAAATTTCCATATACTGTCAGGATGAATTTCATTTATCAAGGACTGCAGCAATGTGAATTTGAACTCACTTGACTGATGGACTAGGTAGAAAAAGCTATTATTTTACAAGTACAGGACAGACTAGTCAGTTAAAATCTCTAATTACTATTATTATTATGTTTTACCGAGTCTGTTTGGGCTCCCACGCTTTCCTGTAGCTTTAGCTGAGCCCACCCATATTCTATTATCTGAGGTGGTTTTCCCACACAACATCTGACAGGTCACCCCTAATAATGCACCAAGTTATCAGCTTGACAGGCACCCCCTTTTACTTCTCTTTTTATTTATTTTTTGGCTCAGAGTTTGATGCAAAGCAAGCTGAAGCCTCTCTTGCTTCTGCCTCTGACAAAGCAGAAATCATCCTTGGGAGGCAGGGCTCAGAAATGGTATTAAATCAGGGCGGGGGGAAATGCAGATGAGCTCTTTAGCTAGGCTGTCAACAGTGCCACCAGCCCCCAGTAAATCTTCCCCCCTTTCTTTGCTACTGACAGTTCCTTCCCACTATTTGTCTATATTTATGCCTGGTTAAATGAGTAGATACGTAAAGTACATCTAGCCCACAGCCAGATCAGAGCCTCAGGCTCACAGGCAGTTGCAGATGCACAATACTGCATTTCTTACCTACGGTGATGCACGGCAGCCCTGGCTGAGCCGGCCTCGGGGTGTGTTTGCACTGTGGCAGGTTAGGGAGTCATTGCCTAATGCTTTTTGCCCCATAACCACAAGGCTGAAACCTCCAGCGATATACCACCACGTTTTCCAGCAGATCCAGAAGATGTTGTTGATACAGTAAGATACTATGAGACAGCATAAGTGAGCAGCAGGTCCAGCAGTCACCCTTTGCTTGCCCAAAACTCTTTGCATAATTCATCCCCAAGAAAATGAAGCATAGCACACGCAGCCTGCAATTCCCATGGCCTTCCCAGAGAGTATGCTCAGTGATACTGCTATGAGGACAACTGGGGTGAAAACACTTGTCCTCCCCTCTACCTCCAAGATTGAGAAATCAAAAAATAAATCAAAATAAATAATAATAATAAAATAAAAATTAAGTCCTCAAGTGTAGGAAGAAAAAAATCCACAGACAACAAACCCTGCATTTTCCTGGTTTTCCCCTCCCCATCTCGAATCACTCAGCTCTAAAATGTCATGGAAACAACTTTTTATCATGGCCATACTTGCCATGTAAGACTTTTGAAGCTGTAGTGTTATCTTAAAAAGAAGAACAGAGCAGTAGGACTGACCTTGATCCTAGATTTAAGACATTCTAAATTTAAATGCCAGTTCTCTAGGAGACCTGAAATGCTTTGCCCAGGATCTGAGAAGTTAAAAAAAAAAAAAAAGTAAAAAAAGTAACTTAAGTAACTTTCTACTTCTCTGGCAAACCGTGAGGATTAAGATGTTAGGGATTATTGAGTTTTTCACTTCTTCAGTAATGCCTTTCTTCATCAGGAAGATCTGGCAAGATTAGGTGACTAATTTAGTTGCTGATGTGAGAAATGTTCAAGTTCAAAGGATTTTTCTTGTCCTTACCTGAACTTTCACTAAAGAAGAATTTTTCAACTGAGAAATGACTGCTTCAAAACCAAGTTATAGGTCTCGAGGGAAGGGCATTTAGGGTTTTAATTCTCAACAGTCACGTCTAATTCCTCTGTGAAAGATGCCATGACACCAAAAGAAGGAAATTGGTTACTTAGATTGAAAACAAGCTGAACATTTGTCATAAAGAACAGCTTAAGAAGGTGGGGAAAAAAAGCCAACATGTTATAATGTAGAAATGAACCCAGCAGCTAAGAAAAGGGAAGAAAAAAATAAAATCACAGGTCCATGGGATTCATTTCTCTGATAGATTTTCTTTCCATCCACTGCAATTAATTTGGTCAGACAGTTTGCATCACGCTTATTTCTCTTGATCCTCGAGAGTCTTAAAGTTATAAGGCTGGGTAACGATCTTCAGCCCCAGAGAGGCTTTTAAATAGTTATGAGAGCCTTCCTCGGGAAATCAGAGTGGTTTCCATCACTAGCTTGACTGGATCAAATCTGCAGAGATGACTTACAATCCGAGACCTGGAACCTCTCAGGGTTTCTTGACAGTCTCTTCCAAAGTCTGGCATTGTTCAGCTTGAGAAACCTTGCTTTATGGGATTTCCCATAGAAAGCCTAATTGCAGGTGGTATCTTGAAAGCCACAGAGGATCTCTGATGCCAAGAAATATCCTCTGCTCCCACATCACATTCCAGAACCCACACCGACTGGGAAACTAATGACCCTTTCTGCATAACAGCTTCTCCAGAGGTGAAGTAATTAGTCATACTCTCCAATATTGGAAGTGCAAGAAATTCAATAAGAAATTGAATATAGAAATATTGCTCCAGAGAATTTCCTTGTACTGTTTCAAAGCGCTGAACCCATCTCTGAGTGTTTCTCAGCTTCCCACCCCGTGCCTAACAGATGAACCTCCCACAGATACCAACGAGCAAGTGATGACTACTTCATCATGGCGCTGAGTGCCCAACAAGACACAGAAGGACATGGTGGAGGTGGTCACTTTCTGTGTTCGCCCACATTACTGCTGCTCTGCTCTTCTCCAGCATTGTTTGCTGGATCTTCTTCAAGCATATTCCTGAACAGGACCTGAAATTAGTTTTGCACAGAGCAGGTAAAACTTCTGGAACCACTACAGCGAAGTCAGGGGGCCAGCACTCATTTTCAAAACAGGTTTGCTCCTACACCCACGGGGTTAATTAGGTGCCAAACACCCGTTGCTTGCAACCCACAGGCAAAGATTTCAGTGGCAGAGGCTGCGAGCGCAATGTGAGCTCCGAGCTCTCACGAGGCTCCTGGGGGATGACAGATGTGGGCTAACGATGCCGGTGCAATGCTCCACAGAAGCACGGTGTCGCAGCTCGGTGGATGAACTGCTCTCATAAGAAACCCGGGGCCATTTTGCATCATTCCTCCCTGAACACGACTTTCATCCAAGCCCAAATGCTCACTCTGCTAAGATGAATCGCACTCCCATTCCTACTCCATTGTTGCCAGAGCTCATTTCCTCTATTGTTTTTCTGTAAATTAGGGCAATTCATTCAGAAATGAAATGCAGCCCTATACAAAGGCCTTGGCAAGCCTAAATGCTGTTCAAGGGAGCACAGAGAATGCTAGTTCTCCTAAAAAGAGTGAATTTCACAGTAACTTCTTTTGGCCAAGTTTCATAATTAATGTTGAAGTGAGTTCATTAGAAACAATCTCTGGGCTTTAGTCCACTTTAAATATATTAAAAAAAATACTCAAAACTAACTATTTTCCTCCTTTTCCTCGCTTATTTTTCTTCTAATTGTTAATAATTTTAATTAACACCAGAATTTCTCAACAGCATGCCATCTCCTCCTTTTTCATTATAGGTGTTAATTGCAGATTCAAATAAAAAGTGAAGGAGAAATTGAGGTAAACATCAAAAGCAGCACAACGCTGCTGGATGTGCAGAAGAACAATTACTCCCACAGTTATCTTATTAGGGCTTTGGTTGACGTATAACAAAGTTTTAAAACTACTTTTTTTATAGCCTCCTACCACCTATATCCCAGAACCACTGTGCCATCCTTCCCTGCAGTCCCCAAAAGCTCAGGAGCCCCTTAGGTAGATCCCAGGCAATGGGAGGCACTGGTGCCCTGGCCCTCTCTGCCCCACCATCACAGCTCCAGATGCATCAAACACATCACCCTGAAGCCTTACACACTGTTTGCTTCGTATGGGACCCGCCCAGCCATGAGGATGCGGGAAGGAACTTTCCTTTCCCTGCCTGCCAGTGAGCATGGGAAGGATGGCTAGGGGCTCAGGACACTTGCTCACGTTGACAGTAGTCACTACTTGCCAGATGACAATGAAATGTAGGCTTTATCTTTCTATATTAAGGGTATAGTTTTAGATTAAAAACAAGACAGACATCTGCTAGATCAAAACACGTCCCTTACCTGCCCAGCACTGACCCATGAAGTACATAAATATTCATAAGAGCTTTGTCCATACTAATTCTGGATGACATTGTCATCTCCATTTTATAGCTTCCATATGTGCTGCTCCTGCCCTAAGTCACACTGTCCTTTCTACTCATGACACACAAAGAATTAAGAATTATTTATTCTTACCTGTAGGTCAGACTTTCTCTCATTAACATCTAGTTACGCCTTCATCCATAGCCTCAGTCATTTCTATTCCTCTTGGAAATCCTTCTGGTTTTCATTCTGCATCCGTTTCCCCCCTGCATCCTGCTGAAAAACAAACACGCCTAAGTCCTGACCTGAGAAGCACCAAGTACTTCCAAACCATGCTGAGCCATTTCCCAGCACAAGGACGAAAGGACAGTGCAAGCTGTCACTTCTCCAAGGCCACTCTCACCATTCCTACAGGGCTCCTTGGAAAAACCCATCCTCAGTGCTGAGACTTAGGGCATCTCCAAAGCTCAGGCATCCTTTAGCGTCTGGCATTTCCATTTGTGCTAGAGAAAGGTTCCTGCATGGCCATATTTCAGACAAACTACAGGGCAATGATGTGTCTCCCTAGGCCCCTCTCTGTACCACTGAATTTCCCCTAAAAAAAAAAAAAAATTGCTTCCTATTTTCCAGGTTAAGTTTCTTAATAATTTGTATACATTCTCTGGTCTGTATTTTTTGTTGTTTAATTTTTTTCCCCAATACATCCTGATTTGTGTTATCCAACAGCAACATTGACTAGTTTTAGCAAGTATTTGGCCTTATTAATGATAGTTTAAATTTAAAAAAAAAAAAAATAGACTACTACTCCTCTCCTGTCCCCAGTCCAGTCCAGTCCAACTCTCCCTTCCCTAAGAGAAACTGCGCAATAATGTGCTGGGCAATCCCTCAGGAAAGGTTCACTTGATTTAACTACAGTATTTCACAAGCCTTTCCAATTTAAGCCCTCAAAAAGAGCCTCAGGAGAAACACTGCTGCTTGCAGCCTCAATGCTTAATTTTTCTGAAGAAGTCCTTGTCCGCCCATTAGATGCTCACTTCATATCAGTTTGGTCCCCAGTGTTGCCTTCACAGCCCATATGCTCTCCTTTCCCTCTGCATCTCATGTAAAGCCACAGATCACTTTTGCCCCCCAGTTCCTTTACCATCTCCTTCGACCAGTAAACAGAGAGCATAAAATAAAACTTTTGGAGGCCTTTGCATGGTCTGTACTGGACCGTGAGTTTGGGGCACAGCCTGGCAGCTCTGCTGAGCACTCTACCTGCCGATGAAATACCCCGTTTTGCTCACCACTTGTTTTACTCTGCTTTCTGACTACTCCAGCTTTCTATTTTGTTCTTTCCACTATCTTCCTGCCACCATTCCTCAATTCCCAGCACTTGCTTTCTGCTTTCAGCTGTTGAGTCCTCCCCTGTGAAATGTTGCTCTCCTCTCATGGATTTTCTTCTTCTTTAGGGTTTATTTTATTTTAATTTGCATTTTTCCAAAAGGAGCTAAGACCTCTTCTGCTTTAATTACTGCTCCATTTAGCATCCTCCAGCCTTCTTCCCACCCCTTTCATTTTCACCGCTTCCTCCCAGTGGAGCTGGCCCACTCACTTCTGTAACTCCCTAAAATTTACTTTCTTAAATGTAGTGCAATGGGCATAATTCATCTCTAACTCAAATTTGTTTCCTACTGGGATAATCACACAATCTTCCTTAGATTTTATTTTTTTTTTTTGAATCGGTTCTTATTTTTTCCTACCTGCTAATTCTATCCATAAAGTTACATATTGGGGCAAGAAAGCAGAAGCTAAGTCATACTTCAAAACTGCATTTCCCTCTCTTCCCTCTCTCCCCCTATCCAGAACAAACTACTCTTCATATAATTTAGAAGGACTGAGATTTCTAAGCAAAATTAAATATATATATATAATTAAAAATATATATATCATATATATAAATATATATAGAGAGAGAGCCATAAATATATATATATATAGCCATAAAGCAATATCCAAAGACAGGTCATAAGCTGATGTAAATCAGGATAGATCTATTGTCCTCAAAGTAAATGCATCAGTTTCTAGAAAAAAAAAGTAATAAAAAAAATCACGAGTTTTGCAGATACAACACAGCTGAGAACCAGGACTACAGTTAAATCTGCTGTTGTTTTTTGTTTTCCTTTCTCTTAAAATTATGAGCTAACTGGCTTATCACATTATTTTTTTTGAGACATTAATAGTGTGGAGTTTAATTTAGAAGCAAAGCTAATGCACAGGAAAACCAAGCAGCACAGATGACAAAATTATCACACCTACCCTGGTACTGGCAAGCAGAATAAGGGCTGAGTGCTTGCACATGTGGCTTACTTGCATTAGTGTGAAAACAAGCACTTTGGAAAAAGTATTTTATTATTCAAATTGGATTCTTTTTCATGTCAATTTGTGACATGACATCCATTTTTGTGAGTTTTTGCTGTCAGGAGAGAAACTTGCTTACGTGTCTCTTTGATGTGGTTTTACTTTTCAGATTATCACAGGACAAACAATGACAAAAAACATCCATACAAATGTGTTGCCTTCATATGCGCTTACTTCAGAGTGAGGGAGAAGAGAGAAAACCAACCCAAACAGACAGAAAACAGATAGAGCATGACTATTTGTAACATGTATACGAAGAGTTTCCTGCAACGGAGACATATCCCCGGGCTTCTCGCTGCTCGTATAAAACAAATAAGAAATATACAAAGTACCACATAAAGCAGCTTGTTAGATTTTATTGCCAGAAATCCATTATCCTTCATATTATCATGCAAATCCTCTTACTGCGTTGTCTGAAAACAACATTTCAAAAAATATATATATATAAAAGAGACAAAATCTTTCTTTTGTGCATGTCACTTGCACATTAACAGTAATAAGAGTTTCTGTGCACCTGCCGAGTCGAGAATGGACTGCCCACCCGCCTCCCCTACTCAGGAGGGTAAGTTGTGAATTGCTGCATATATATTTTTTTTCCCTGAGAGATCAAAGCAGGAAGGCAGGATAAAGGGGAAAGGAAGAGAAAAATAATGAAAAAAATATTAAAAGCCATACCCACACACATAAACACCCACACACCAAGAATCAGGACACTTCCATAAAATAAAGATGCAGAATTAAGCATCTTTTTTGCTCTTTGATAGCCTGCTAGATTAGTGAGGCAAAGTCCCCTTTCCTACGCTCCATGGCTTTGCCCATAGCTGGGCAACAGGACAGGATTGCAGCTAGTGAGGGGAATATGCTGGAAACAGAAAACTGCATAAAACTGCATTTGTTCTTTATTTCACAGAAAATGTAATTACGCTGTGTACGCAGCTTCCTGATCAGAAATTTCAAATCTTTTCCTCTAATTCTAACTTTTGTAAAACATTTTTTTCTTTTTCTGAATTCTGTATGTAAATCACAATCAATCAGCACAAAATAACTGCCAAGATAAAGGCTATTTTGTGGTGTTTTCTCCCAATTTCTATCCAGAAGTAGTCATAACTTCCTTTCTTTTTAAGAGCAAAGTAAAAAATTAGCTGCCAAAATTAAACCCCATCACTTCAATATTACATAAAACAGCAAAGCTTTTATTATTATTATTATTATTTATTATCACATTTCTATGTTTTAGGGTTTTCTTACACTCTGCCACCATGCAAGAGACCCGAAAGAATAAAGGCAAATTTCAGTCTAAAGAAAGACGCTTTTAGTTTGACTTAATTTCATTGTTCAGGATGATGGAAAGAATGAATGCTATAGCACCAAGCCTTCCATACCATAAAATCAGCTATGCGGGGAGGTTGGCTTCCAGGAGCACAGCTTGTGGTGCTAAGTGCCAACATCAATTACAAGGGAACAAAGATTTCATGAACCTACAAACACCGTGGGACATATCCCATTAGCTGCACTGACAGGCTGTTCTCAAAATGGTTTGCCCAGAGCAAGACGTGGATGGGTCCCCCTGCTACTACACTATTTAGCACCTCGCAGCGTTTCTAGCACATACAGCTTCACCTCACTGCTACAGGCCAGGGAAGGAATATTTTTCCCATTTCACAAAGATGAAAAGGAGGTGCACCACCTCCGTGAAAACCACACAAACAATCTAGTCGCCAAACCCAGTGACTCCTGTGCTTTTCCAAACTCTGGCTTCCACCATCAGAAGAGAAATCTCAGTTTGGAGAGTGAGCTCGACTCTGGGTGGGGAAATCACACAACCACTCTTACCCCTCCTCCTCCTCCTGACACCAGTCCCAGTGATGTCTCCATGTGAGCAGGAAATCAGCTTTTAAATTAACTTTGCTGAATAAACAGAAGGAAAAGAGAAAGAAAAACCAACCCTTGCTGCCCTCCTTGAGCGCCTCTGGAGCCTGGGACCATGCAGGGAGGCTCAGCAGCCAAGTGCATCACAGGGTCAAGCCATGTTTTGAATTCATCCTTTGAATGGTGCTGGAAAGATAAAAGACCAAGTTATAATGTCATAGGAGATATAAGACAAAGTTAAACGGTGCATAAACAAATCCAATGCTGTGTTTGACCTATGGGGGAGGAGGAAGAGCTGGGTGTACTGCGTGCTGTGCATCTTCTAGGAGACAAATGAAAAGGTGATTGGAAACTTATTCATACACTCCATAAGCTTCTGCCATTCACTAAATGGTACGTAATAAACCTTATTGGATTCCATATTTTGTGGGAAATGACTCTTTCATAGCTTTGTCCCTTTAATGGGTACTCATTTAGGAAAGTACTATATCGGTTTTATTGCCTCAAAAGGAATAAAAGATTTTAAATGAATCTTAATGCTCTCTCAAAGTGCTGGAGTCAGGGACTTCAAGCTAAATTCACAGCTAGAAGCAGAATCTTTCACAAGCTTTTGAACGTACAGAAGAAAAACTCCAGGAATAGAAGTATTTTATTTTAACAATCCTTAAGTCTCCTGTCTTCTTTTATTCACGCTGATAACCTCTTTCACCTCTCATCGGTTTTCCTTGTCTTCAAGTTTCTCTTAAACCTGCGTAGCCTCGTCCTCCTTCCCCCCCTGACTCCTCTTCCAGCCAATGTACCCATTCCTGCAAAGAACAGGCAGTTTTCTTCCCGTCCTATTTCACAGGTGCCTGCTGGGAGAGCACCGCTTGTATATTTTCATGTGTTTTTCCCCCACAGGCTTTTTAATCAACACATCTGGGAATCATAAAATAACAGTCATTTTCTAGCGTTATTGTTCCTGAATAGGGGGAAATACTACAGAAGCAAGAAAAACCTCTCACTCCCCTGCTTTTTGAGGCTCCCAAATAAGCAAGTCAAACTGACAAGTTTGTGAAGATTTCCCACTGACCTAAAGACACAGCATATTTTGCATATTTGTTCCACGTGATCTCATTTTACATACGTATATTTTTCACACGTAGCTACTTCCCACACATTCACACTTGCCATGCCCAGCATCCTGGCAAAGGCCAGTTATCCAGCACAGATGCATCTGCTCCAGGTGGTGCCCATTCCTCTTTAGCAATCTTGCTCTCCCTTTCTAACCCTCTTTGGCAATCTTGCTCTCCCTTTCTAACCTGATGTCATCCTCAACCCATTCCCCCTTCCTTCTGAAAGCTTTCCTGCAGGAAATTCAGTCATTCTTGATGACAGCTCCAGCTTCCCCACATGCATGCACCTAACCTCTGGGTCACAGGGGATGAATCAGCATCCAGGATGCGCAGTCCAGGATAACACACAGTTGAGGAAAGTAAAGTCTTTCCATTAATTTCCATTTGTCAGGCCTGCAGCCTAATCTGCAAATATGTCCAGTACCACTGTCTGGAGTCAGTATCAGAGGTGAACGTGTCTAATTCATTGTAGGACTGGGATTAATTGTTGCAAAATCGTTAAGCATGCACAGTGCCCCTGGGATTTAATCATACAAAATAGCATTTTTCCTCTTTCAGATATAGGTATAAAATCAGGAGAAATTCAGTTAGCAAGGTATAGGAAGTTGCCATCCTTTAGATGAGCCATAGCTGCTAACTGAGCCGTTCTCCAAGTCCGCTCCATTTGTAGGATAAAACATCTTTGCTCAACCCCCTGCAAAATGCAACACATCCACCGCACGCCCCTCTGCTTCACAGCCCAGCAGTCCTGAGCAGCTCACACGGGCAGCTAGCTGTCAGCCTCCAGCTAGGGAACCAAGCTGCCCAGTTCTCTTCCCATTCACGTCTTCTAATTCCAATTCAGTAATGAACTTCCCTTTCAATGACTTGAGGAATGATTTGCTTTGTCTTGCATATCTCAGTATCTAAAGAAGTTTTGACAAGGACTATACCTAGATTTTCTGATATAAACATATAATAAATCTAATGTTGTCAAGCACGGTGGCATTTTTATTTTATTTTGAAAGAGAATTTAATCTAACTTCCCAGGGGATTCTTCTCTTGTGTCATAACAAAGTCTGGCTTGTAATGGATTTCCCATTTTTCTTTCTAACTCGAATAATGACAAAATTGCTGCACAGAGCAGCAGCATTCTGTAATATGTCACAAAATGCAAGCGGGAAGTGACAGTTGTCTCTGAATGGCTGGGCTCAGCCCAAGCCCCTGTTTCTAGCGGCACAGGTACTTACCTGCTTGATGTCTCCCCACAATCAGCCCCCAGCCAGACTCGGAGCACAGGGAAAATCCTCATTGAATAGGAAAGGAAGCAGACAATGGAGGGGGGCAGCAGGGAGAGAAATAATAAAAATAAAGAAATCGATAAGTAGCACTTAAGGACCGAGCTTTCAATTAATGTAATGTTGATACAAAGCAGCTGAGAATCTCATTCATAAATATCTATCTCTACATGTCATCCTAAATAACTTTTTTTGTTTTAATATTAAATTTATGTAAAGCAATAGTATTTAATGGAATCCGTGTATCCTTTGGGGGAAAAATACCTCTATTATATTCCATTATAAACCCTTATGTATCAAAGGATTAAGAGCCACTTCTCTCTTCAATGGCATAATTTTCTGCAACCAGTTCTAGAATCCTTCCAGTGCTGTAGAGCATCCTCAGAAAAGTAATGTTTTCTTCTGTAGCTGGGATGACTGGCTATATTTTGCTAGCTCAAAAACTGTGCTGGACCTTCCTGGCAGAAAGACAAGCTGGTGCTCACTGTACGAAGTTGTATTTGCCACCGAAAAATAAAAATAAAATTTCCACCGTGTTTTGCATTGTAGACCTCAGGGAATGAGCTCAGAGCTTGGTAATTAGTGGGTGAGCAACCTCACACTTAAGGTACCCTGTGTTCTGTAACATTTACGGTAGTGAGAAGTTGTCATGGGAACCTGGAGGCAATAGTCCTGCTCGCATTTCCCCATGCGGTTACACAAACCCTAACTCACTGTCGGCTGCCCCCCTCAACAGCACAGAGCTTATATTTAAGAGGCCATGCCCTATCAAGCCTGGTCAAGACCTGAGGTCCCTTACACAGCACTGGCAGATGCTGCTGTCTATTCTCCCTGCTTAACATTAACGATTCCTGCCGGGTCTCCTCTGTAGCCGATCCCAAAGCACTCTGAGAGAAGGTTGGGGTCATTCTTTCCACTCAACAGGTGAAGAGACGGAGCCACAGACAGGTGGCTTGCCACATGCCCTGCCACGTGCTGATGGCTGATGCCAAACTCCCTCCATCACCCAGACATCTGCCCCCCAAAACCATAGCAGTGACAGGGCCCTTCTCCAATTAAACTTCCTGCTTCAAAATCCAGCACATCTCACAAATCCGATCTTATTTCTCCCCTAACCCAGCTGTGGCTTACACCACGCAGCTCCCTGCCTTCTCCGTCCTCCCCGCCTGGTTCAGTCCAGCCAGCCGGGAGCTCAGGGTGCCCCAGGGTGGCTGTGGCTTTGTCCTCTGGCAGGACAGAGGCTCCTGTTGGGTGTCCACCAAGAGGTGGACGGTGCCAAGGCTCATCGGCCTTGCAGCTGGCCTGCTCTCGATGCTAATGTGGGGAGGGGGGGGCAGGGAGTTGTGTAATTGTTCTGAAAGCCTGCCAAGCAGCTCGTTTACAGAGTTAAATGGTCTGTGGTGTAATTAACAGAGGGAAAACTGTATGGCTTTTTGTTACTCGTGACACAAGGTGGCTCGTTTCCTCATTCTGACGAGGCAGGAGGAAAGGGACCACATGGACGGGGCGACCACTGAGTGCGCCCGGACCTCTGCCCTGTTCTGCATCTCCTGACACCTGCAGCTCTGTTCCAGGAGCACGTGCGCTGCTTGAAAAGATGTACAATGCCTGGGCAGATAACTCATGGGGATCCAGAATGTAAATGAGGATCTAGGAGTTGCAAAGCTGGTCACTGCTAGACCAAACTTTGACACACCTTGGTGTCAGAGTCCTGATTTAAGAGTCCAGCCCCCCTCTACCATACTTTGCACCATCCCTCCCCCTTCAAGCAGCACAGAGCCATTGATAACAAGAGCCTGGGGCCAGATTTAGATACTTTCAGCACCTCCTTCTGTAATGTTTGCAGCAGATTTTTGTTCTGTATCAAGGAGTGCTGAGTCCTTTTGAAAACCCAGCCATCAGACTGATTTCTCCTTTCCAGCTGCTACAAAATCTGACATAAAAGCTAAGAGGGAACTTGCCATGGCCCTCAGTGAGAGCTGGGTCACACTCAGAGCTCACCCACACCCATCCCTCTGCTGCAGAGACAGGCTATTGGGAGGAGGAGGAGACGGCTGTGTTACTGAAAGGGCATCCTGCCACTGTTTGTGGTCACAGTGATGTGAGTGGGGCAGTTTCTCCTCGTGCTAACTCACATTCACTATGCCACAGCAAATTCTTTCCTTTTTCCTGCTTGCCGCTGGAAGATGGGGCTGCTGGAAGATGCTGCCGCAAGTGGTTTCCCAGCCACCCTCCTCCCATCGCTCCCACCCCCACTCACCACTTTCTCTTTTCATTTTTGAGAGGCTGGAATATTGCAGGATAAAGAGACTGCAGCTGTGTTGGGGAAAAGAAACCAGTCACGCCTCAGCAATTTATGGACAATTTCCCATTAATAAGAGATAATGGAGTGCAGTTCAATGGATTTGCAATTGTACACTTGCTCTTTGAGGATATGGAGGGGGATCTGACAGCAGTTTGTTCCTCTCAGAAATGGCATTACCATGATTTTGTATATCCCATTGTAAGGAGGGAGGTTTGGACAGTTTAAAATGGTTTAACAGCCTATTAGAAAAACGCAGGTGTATCAAGTTATTGAAATGACCCCAAATACTGTTCCTGCAAGGGAAACATCTGATATAAATTACCCATGGGCTCACAGATCCCACCTGCATGCACTCAGTGGGCCAGTGCAAGAACAAAGGTCTGCTGGTCTTTGTATTTCTGACTCAATTCAGTTCTGCTTGCGCATGAGGCAGGGGAAAAACCATGGTAGGGAATGATCCAGGAGATGTTTAGGCTGCAGATCGTGCGTTTGCATACAAATTTTGTGGTGGGTTGGCATGCTTGACATCCATACGTTGCACACAAGCTTTCAGGGAAGGCTAGCCTGACCACAGGCTCTCCCTGCCCCATCCTAATAGTATGGGGTTATTCTGCCACTTTGTGCTGCAAACCCATGCAGGAACAACACAGCCTGGTTACTGCAAGGAGGTAGAGTTCTCAGGGGTGTGAGGCATGGGTATGCACAGCCACAAAACGGTAAGCTTATACAGGAATTTTCTCCTGAACCTTGTCTCTGGGTGCGTGATTCACCCCTACAGAACCAGGGCTCAGTGCCAGATAAATCTCCTCACCTATGTAGGTGGTTGTTCCTCTTCAGAGTCCCTCTAGATATGGATACACTGTCCTGGTCTGTACACAGTCACACTGGCTAATGGTGCAGACAGTTCCTCCCAATTTCCACTTGTTGTCCTCCAGTATAGCTGACTCCCTTGTAACACCTTATGACCAAGGGCACACAGAAGCGCACCTTCTCCAGCACTCATTTCTACACACCCCCTCTGATACATCTACTGCTTAAATTCAACTTTTCCATCACTAAGACTAAGGACAAGCAGGAAATTTCCAGATCAAATTCACCTCTCCAGATCCTCTCTCATTCTGTAGCATTGTACTATTTCGGACATAATGTAGCTAGAGTCCCCAGTGAAGATGTATCATCTGTTATGTTACAAGTGGGTGATTATATTTGATGTTTTATTCTCGTCTTTCGCTGTACTAACATTTTGTTTGCTGCTGCTACATGACTACAAAAAGCATTTCAAGCATTTCTTCACAGTCACAGTACCGAAGTGGAAGACCTTTTTTTACACCCTACATACTGATAAAGCACTTACTTATGAAGAAAAGAGTCCGAAATCCAAATACAGAGAATGCTACTATCCAAATAAACGAGTCCCGGTTTCCTACCCACACCAAACTAATTGCATTGACAAATACCAGCTCTACCAGCACCATTTCAATGAATTTTAGAAATCTGTTCCTAGTCACAAGCTTCTGTATGGAATATAAATTCACCAAAGTTTAAAGGTCAAAGTTTTCGCCAAATTCTCGAGTCTATTACTATTTACTTGCTTAAAATATTTTTAAAAAAGAAAAAGAAACCATGGGTACACAGCTACTGAGGAACTGCACGAGACCCCTGCAGGACTTCCTTGAAAAATAAACCAGAAATAACCAAAGCAGCCCCTTCTCAGATGCAGGTACAATTCGGGTTGCATGAACTGAGCATATGTTCATGCAAACGCTTAATTTGAAATTTCCTCTTAAAGCTCAGGACAGACTCCCTTCACAACTTCCCAGACGTGATTCAGGTTCACAACACAGCCTGAAATTAGTCACATTTGACGTGATTTCCAGTTTTAGTGAAGGTCTCTCACAGTTACAGGCTGCATCCAAAGGATGCAGTTTTGGGGCTATACCACACATCTCCTGTGACATATTATCCTTAAAAACTAAAACCACAGAACTTTGTTGCACAGAAACATTACTTGCCATGAGGAAAGTTAATGGCCATGAGTACGTCCCTTTGCTCATGGCTGGTAAGCTCTCCTCCTTCTCACTCCTGCCTCCTGAGAACAATGCAGTCAATGTCCAGCCACTCAGTGGGAGACAGATCCAACCTTCAGAAGTTTATATTTTATAAGATTGTATTTTATATAAGATAGACAAATAAAGGACAACAACATTATTTATTTTTCATGAGCTAAATAGAGGAGGTCAGTGATCTACCCCACGGCTTCTCGATCACTTTGGAGAACCAAACCCTGTGCCAGCCCTTCTCCCAGCCACCCACTAGACCATCCTCTCCCCATGTGGAAGGGGAATTTAAGAGCACGTTGGAATGATAGGGCTCCCCAGTGCAGCTGCAACAGTCCATCTCCTTGCAGATCTAAAAATACTAACGTGCACCAAAACACAAAACTAAGCCCAGACAGGTTCAAGTTCACTGGAGAGGAAAAAAAAAAAAAAAAAAGTGTTTTAGATTTCAGAACATATCATTTGCTTTAAAAATAAACAGAAATTCAGGAGGTACCTTTACAGATTTTTAAATAGCTCAGCTGAAAACCAACTCTCTTAATGAAAAACAATAGCAAATTACTTGGTTATTAATCTCATGCACAGAGGCAATTATTTCCCAACTGAGACTTTTATTTAAAAAAATAATCATATAGATTATTTCGGAAAGATGACAAGTCTGCTTCTTGGCCTCCCTTTCTCTTGCTGTGTCTTAATTTGCATAAACATGACATTAAAAACTGAAAGAATCGCTTTAAAAAACAGTTACTCCATCAGCAAAACCTGACAGTGCAGAATTCAACTGCACCACGGAGATCATCCTGGTAAGAAGAAAAAAGATATTTTTCCACTTTTCCTGACATTAAAACACCTCTCACTTCTAACAGGACTGCAGTTCAAATTTATGTTTTAGAACCCTTTAATAATTGAACATGTGTAAATATCATTATTTTTAGATGCACTGCAGCAGATAGCGAAGGAAAAAAATCCTACACCGAGCACCTTGACGGGGCTGTTCAGCCCAAGGGGGGAAGGGTTATACAAGATCTTACCATGTTGAGATAAAAAAAAAAATGTAGACACCTTCCTATTATCATGCTGCGCTTGTCTCTCGAAGCTTTTGTTCCATTAGAAACTTGTTAATTGCTGCCTTAGTAACAAAGGAACAACATGCTGTGGTGGGACTATTAGGAGTCTACGTGCCTTGTTCACCCTTAGAAAGGCAGAGGGGTTTAATTGGCTACCTGTTCTTAAGATGCAATAAAGTGGGATAATCAATGGTGTCAGCATCTAATAATGGAGATTCTTCACAATGTGGAAGAGAAAGCCCAAACCCTCATTAATAAAAAGCAGTTTTTTGCATGACCACGGAAAAAACTTGGATGACTGGATGTAGAATTTATGAAGTGCACAGCCAAGAAAACCTGCTCTCTAGGAATTTTAGAAGGCCATCATCACTTCATCGGTCTGACGAGTCTATTCTTCCAGTTCACCAGAAAAGAGATCTGCAGCCTCAAATGCAAAACAGCAATTTATAACAGTTTGTCTTGCAAACAGCAAGAAGTTACCTTCTCATCTTCACTAATTTATTGTCTCATGATATTTGTAAAGCAGAAGGATCTCCCCAAAGCAAGACAATGAGAATTATTTGTTTCACTGCTGCTGATTTTTAAAAAAACATTTTGGTTTAATACTTTAAAAGGAGCTAGTAGCCTTTTCAGCAAGAGATACAGCAGAAGGTCAAGCTCATGGCCTTTTCCCCCTCCTCGCAGCAAGCATCCTCAAACAGAGAGCTGTCAGATGGACCCAAAACAAACCCTCATCTTAAACAAACACCCTCTGTTTATTTACAACTGGATTATTTTCGTTTGTGTAGACTCACCTGTATTTGGCATGAGGCAGAAAGGGCTAAGTGTGACCACAAGGACCATCCATTTCTTTTCCCATAACACAGCCCCTTTGTGCAAAGCAAATGCCAGCTCTAGCATGAGCTGTGATCACAGCTTGTTTGCACACCTCCTCCATCCCTCCCAGGCCCTTTGGGGTTCAACAGCAAAATGCAATATAGGCAGCTTTAACTGTAGATATCTAGAGGCTCCAGCAGGACCAAAGGTATTTTCCTATAAAAAGGAGTCCAGATCTCTGGCAGCTCGGCTGGCTGTGGATTTATGCTGCGACGCTCAGGCCTGGCACCTCCTGTGCATCACTAAATGGAAGGAACATTTTCTGTTTGTGTCCTCACATTAATTCAAGTCAGTAATGAAGTTGGGAGCATCACAAGGTTTTAACAGTATATGGGATTAGACCAGGCTTAGATAACTGAATAAATGAACTGACTTAATTAGCTCTCCTGAAACAAATTATTATACAGCACTCATTTCCAATTCTTGTATGAACCCCAAAGAGTTCTAGAAATGCATTAATCCCTTGAATAATAAATCTTTATATTTTTGCATACCTACTGCAATTATGATGGATAATGAGATTTTAATTAATCAGACCCAGATTTTTTAATGCTGTTGAAGAATGCAGATACATTAGGGACCTATTTATTTGGTAAATCCTAGAGAGGGAAAAAAGGAGGAAAAAGGCAAGAAGAAAAACAACAACATTCAGTGTTAAACCAGCCTACATCTAACAGTCTTCTTAACAGCATCCATCCTGCAAACATCCTTATCCTGAACATGAACTCTGTAAATTGTCAAATGCTGGTCAAAGTATTAACTCCAGTACCTCTCTAAAGACAAAATACAGTTATTAAATATTATGCCACCTGAAATACACTCTGTTTCATGCAAATAAGATCTTTTCTACTGGAATTTGTATGCTCTATATGGAAAGATTATTTTCTTGCTCATGTTCTAAGCTTCCAGGTCCTTATGAGTGACAGCCACTTGTTATCTTTATTATTAACATGGCAAAGCAGCTGTAAATACAATCATTAAACCTTTCACTCATATTTTCCATTTTTTCAAACCCTTCTGAGGAGATAGCTAAAGATCTCTCATGGAAAGGTAGTGGCATTGCAGTTGTCATTAATTATAAATCAGTTTCTAATATGACTGAGAGAGCAAAGATTGCAGGGGGTCTCGTTAACATGAGATTAAAATTCCCTTGAAGTGTAATTATTTTGCAAGAGAGTCTTGGGCTGGATTTATGACTATGTATTGCATCTCTGCACATACCATATTGACAAAAGATTTTTGCTGGTCACAAGGAAAGAACATCACTGATGAGCACTATTTCCCTTGGAAGGAAAAACTGAAGAATGGACTTCAAATTCTACATCCAGGTTTCCAACACATTGCCTTTTTTCTGAGCAGCAGTTCAGCTGGAGGTGGCTGAGAAACTCAGGAGAACACCCTGGCAGTGCAAGGTCAACTCCTGTGTGCATTTGGAACAGAGAAAAGAAGTAGTGCTTCTAGTTTAAATAACATTTAATTTTAAGTTTAAATGTGAAATGTTGTAGTTTAATTTGTTTTCCATTCTGCAGTGAACCTCCCTGGATTTGACACAGTCAATAGGTTTCGTTTGTTTTCCCCCGCCTTGCCCACTCTGAAGCATTTCCTCTGGAAAACCACTTTCCTCAGAAAAATAAGGTCAAAAGAAAATTTTTTATTAAATCTAGCAATTGGCAGTAGCATATTCAAGTGCCTTTTCCCTCTGGTTGTGTTGTTAACCACTGCACTAAAATAAAATGCAATCCTTTCTGAGCCACAGAGAAGGGACGGAGGTCACAGACACCTCCACGGCTATGGCAGAGCTGCACGAGTCTGATCTTAAAGTCTGAATTTGCAGCAGCACCTAGGTGTGGAGGTCCCCGTGGCTCAAGGGGTTGGGAAACAGGGTACTTTCAGCCCGGAGGGGATTTTCCAATCTGTATCTTTGGGCCCTTGCATAGCTTTAAAAATCTGGGTGCCTTGTAGAACACAGCAAGATGCGTTCTTGGCATTTCTCTGGGGAGAGCTCACGTTAAAGAACATTTTTTTGTTGTTGTTGCACAGAACCGCTCACAAATGAGAGCCAGCTCCTAGCTGCACTGAGCAGTACCTGGTTTGAAAAGCGAGCACCCAGCCTGGAATTGCTGTCAGCCTTCCCTGGCTGATCCTCAGTATTGCTTCTGTTTGGCACCTACCCCACCCCACGCCAGAAAACCCGTTTCAACAGAAGGCCAAAGCAACAGGGATACACAGAGGATGCTAAACGCCATCTGACCCAGGGAAACTGAGGACATGGTAATCAAATCCTACTGGGAAATTTTGTTCTGCGTTTGCAGAAGCAGAAATCTTAAGAAAAATAGACCTATCCCAAGACAAAGTGTGGTTTTGCCCAGGTCTCTGTGGGAAGAAACTTGCCATTTATTATTAGCATCAGTGCTACTGCAACTCATCTTGTTAATTCAAAGCTTCACTCACAAGCTGCTTTGATATGTTACACTCAGCTCTTTGAGTCCTGAAATGCTTTTTTGTGCAGTTCCCCCCACCCCCCAAGCTTGGTTGCCCTACCCCCAAAAATCTAAATTTGCTTTCATGTGCTAGGAAAACAAACAAAGAAAAAAAAAAACACCAATGTGTGAATTTGCTACTTCTGAACATCTTGTCCTCTTAATTTGTACTGAGCCAGTTTGTTCAGTACAGAAACAGCCGTAGGAGCAAGGCAAATTTAGCTGTAAGGCAGGGTTGGGGCAAAAAGGGTACCAGCAGAGCCAGAGAGGGTGACCAAAACCCTCTGGCTGTTTGCTCTCCTCCCAGTGCCCCCACAAAAGGTTTCATCAGGACCCTGCCCTCCTCCTGCATCCTTGCTTCTGCTGACCACAGATATGAGGGTTGGAAATGCCACATCCACAAATGGTCTCTAAGTTATTCTGTCTTCCTCCTGGGGCACAGCTCCTTTACTCACCTTGTTCCCAACCCTTTCCATCCCAAATGAAAAATTAACTGGAAGCAGAGAGCAAATACCTTTGTATATCTGGGCCTAAAGACTACAAGGGGAAGCCTCAGCAAGCTGCTTTATGCAACGTACTGGCAATTTGGAGAAAATCAGTAGCAGCAAATCCACAAGTTAAGCCCGGCAACTTCTTGAACTTCTTGCCTGTTCGATTTGAAACAACACTTTGTTTGGAATAAATAGCAAGGTTTCCTCTTTTGGAGTGAAAAGGGCAACTGTAAATCAGAGTTTGTCATTTCAGAATATCAAGTCTTAACGTTTCATTTGGTATTGTAACGAGCTGATGGCCTTTGAAAAGGAGAGAGGAAATGGCCAGCTTCATCGTTACGACATTTATTTTACCTAACAACTTCCTCAGCCGAGATGAAGACCGAAAGGGACAGATGAGTCATTAGCCCCAGCGAACCAAGTCTCCTCGCATTTACGGAACAGAAAGAGGCCTGTGAACCATGATAAGTGGCTATCTTCGGCCAGCAATTTTACACCATCTACAGAGAGAAAGAGGGTCAGAATCTGCATTGGTAAAAGGCATCCCACACTATTTGATGATCAGCATCATAACATGGGGTGTTTAATCTGCTTTCTTGGAGTAAGAGCCTGGCTGTCTTTTGGCGTATGTGGAAAGCTCTCCACACTGGTAACAGCAAATAAACGTTAATTTGGCATCAGTGACGCAAATGCACCGACCTTCACCCCAACTTCACGAGCCAATGCCTGCCTACCACCACCTGTTGACATGATCTTAAATCACCCTTGGGAGATCTGGATGGAGCCTGAAATGCAGGAGTTCCTGCCTCCCCTGGAAGCCCGACATGGGGCAGGTCCCTCTGGGAAGCCTCAGCAGCAGCCCCAGCAAGGGATGGGTGTCGGGGCTCGGTGCAAGTGCAGCCCTGCAGCCGGGGCTACCTGCAGGAGGGTTTGCCCTATGCTTTACAGGACAGCCAGAGGCTGTCAAAGGGAGAATGCTTGCAAACAAATGAAAAGTGACTTTTGATAGCATGACTGATGCTGTCCGAACAGAACAACCCCCATAAAGGCCTAGCGAGAAATCCTGCACTCTGTTAGTGCAATTACAGCCTATTGAATCAGTGCAAACACCAGGCACATACTGTAAAAACATTTCTGAACCTGTCTGAAGCTACACGTCATCTCAGTATATGCTCACAAATCTGCTTTCTGTAGGCATCATCAGCCCTCTCCCAGTGCACTGAAAGGCACTGGGCTCAGAGCTGATGCCTTTATACTTCAATTATTTTACACTTCAGTTATCTCCAGCACCTGTGTGAACAGCACAACTCCACATCACAGTGTCACCACAACCAGCCCTTGCTGCAGCCATTTCTGCAGGGACTGCAGCAGTGCCTCCCCGCAGGAAGTTTGGTATGCGGACTATAAGGTTTTATTCCCAAGACCCATGAACGTATTGTATTTGGATATTAGCAAAATAATGTTTATCCAGAGACCTCAGTTACCGCTTAGGGACAGCTTGTACATAACCACTCACACGGGGCCACTCTCCCTGCAAACCAACTCCTTGGTCAAGCTCTCTTTCTCCTTGTAAGAGATGCCTTGATGTCTCCCAGCCTCACCAGCCCCCTGCAGATGAAGAAGGTTAACATACCAGCTAAAAGCATTCGCTCATCCATCACATGAGACCTGCTCCAGGAGCTTTTGTACCAGCTCGTGATCTGTGACAAGTCGTGTCCCCTCAAAACCCTTTTGAGGGAGGCCCTTTCCCAACCAGAAGCAAGCAGCTAACGATGCTCTGCTGTGGGGTGGAACATGGCTGATACCGAATGAGCCCATGTGTAGGACTTCTGGTCTACAGCAGATTGATGCCATGATATTTTTTTAATTTTATCTATATAGAGAAATAAACATATGCACACAGTGTGTTTATTTCACTCTATCAAACATAATTTGAACAAACATGACATAATTTTTACTGTGCAACAGAATGTCTGTGCTAAGTATTATAAGTTTCAATGCTTTGTAATTGTATTTCTATAGGCACAAGAAGTATTTGACTGCACAGTGAATGCATTTCATTAAATAGTATAAATTTACACACTGTTGTAAATGAATGTTCATTTCACATTGTAATTTTTTTACTGCAGAATGTTGCCATTTTAGTATTCACTGTAATCACTCCACTGTGTTGCAAGCAAATGTCATTTATATGATATGTAAAAACTCAGAGAATTCAATTTAAGGGATCTCAGTCTGAAGTATAAATACATGCAAGCCACGTAACACAAATAAACTTACTCCAGATGGTTGCTTATGGTAGATAAAATCAAATTTCGCCATCCTAAGAAATTAAATTCCCAGTTCAAATCCAAGCAATTCAGTACAGTTTCTGCTGACCAAAATGGCCAGAAAATTAGCACCAATCTAAATATAATAAATATAATGAAGTTTTTGCTACTAATAAGAGAGCAAACATTGTGCTTTCTAAATGCTTTAACAGCTTTTCCGTCTGAATGTTTTTGAGAACCGACAGAGAGTCCCTCAGCTATCTGTCCCAGAAAATACCGTATATGTAACTATCTAGAAAGAGAACTATTGATACAATAAATTATCAGATTCCAAATGCAACTGTGCTTTATTTGCTACTCTACCATTACGGCTGCCTGGAGTACTTACAGTACGGCCCAAGAGCATTAACAAACAGTCAAGCTATTTCTTCTCCGTTGATAGCCACCTTATTGCATTCAGCAGCTAGCAAATTAAACCTTCAAAATAATTCTCATGTGCACTGACTGTAAAGTGAATTTAAATTAAAGTAATACATTACAAGGAAAGCAAGTACCTAGCCAGAGTTCTCGGCAGCTTCTTCCTTCTTCCAAAGCCATCTTCAGTGCACACAAATAGAGCTGCACAGCTCACACCTGCCAACATGCAGCTGCACATGCTGTATGGTGCAGGACACACCTTATCCCAGCACTCTCGCACATATGTATTTGCGAACACCTCCTGCCACTGGGAGACTGATGAATCCAGGCAAGTGCTGCTGAAGCCAAACAAGAAATGCCTCGCTGCCCAGTTCTCCTCTGTCAGGCGCACACATCCTCCCCAGGGGAGGGTCAGGGCACTGGGCAAGCTTTTAAAATGGAATTATTCACACTGGCCACCCTAAGCAGATGAAGGCCCATGACTGTCCCCATACAGGTTGATACGAAGCCAAAGAAATGAAGTTACCCAATGTCACAGAACGAACCTGCATCAGGCCAAAGATTTGAAGAGAAACCTTGTGTAGCCCCACTAGTATCCTGCTACTTGTATTTATCTGTCCGTAGCTCCCAAGTTTAAAGTTTGGGCCCAGGAGCACTCTGTGAGGCTGCCTCATGCTTTTCACATGCTTGCTGCAGTGCAGAGATAGAAGTAACACGGAGGTGGTTTCAATTGCTCTGTTTTCCTGAGGTGGTGCCAACAAGATGGAGCTGAACTGATTGAAGTGTTCTGATATAGCTACAGCCTTGAACGTGGCTTATCTGCTCCGTGACTGCTGGAGAGACCCAAGCCTCAGAAAGTCTGTGCACCCTGATGGGAACGAGCTGGATTACATTTCCAAGAGGCACGCTCAGCAGTGGCTTTGATGAGAGTCAACTTAGATGAGAATTAGAGAAGCCACTCATTAACAATTTATTTATTAAATGATAAATAATAAATTATTTGAAATCCTTTTCCTTTTGTTTCTGTTCATATAGCTCAGTTACAGCATCTTCTGCACTTATTGCTTTCAGGTTTTGCTTGAGAACAGTCCTAAAAACTCTCTTATTCTAGGTCAAACTCAAGATAAAGTTAGCTACCTACGAGTAACCCCCTGCAAGTGTCTCAGCAGGCTGATCACAGTGGAGATGGCACTGTAAGTCAGGCACTAGGCATAGCCTCATTGAGAAATGGATATTAGCACATTTAAATAGGCAGAAAACCCGACTGCATCAGTGCTGAGGAACCCAGCTGGCACTTGGTACAGACATAAAGCACAATAGGAGAGAAAGCCAGCAGCAAAATGAGAGGAGCCCTTGTCGTGATAGGTGTTGGTCTTCCACAGGACTACAGAAATACCGAAGCAGACATCTCCTTCAGCGGTTGCCCAGCCCTTTGCAGAGCAGCAGGGCGACCACCAGTAGGGCTGCTTTATGGTGGAGATACAACGAGGCTCTCCAAGGCAGCCCCAGAGCCATAAAGCAGTTCACTGGGGAAAGATAAACAACCTGTGTGTCCTGAGACTCTCCATGTCAGCAGGCAGCTGCCTGGTCTGTGTCTCCAGATGGAGACTCCTCAGTGGAGCTTGTGCTGGCTGGAGACACCCAGCTAGGAAAAGCTTGGGGCTATTCCACATCCACCAGGTCAGGGTGTTGTGTTTAGTGCTACAGCTCTCCCCCTGCAGTAAAGGCCAGCTACTCCAAAACTTCATCACCACTGCATTTTTCCCCACTGTGTGTGTCTCGCCTCCTCCTCGTTTATAGCCCAACCTGAGCACGGCTCCAATTAGCAGTTCTTTTGGCTTCAGAGAGGTGCAAGGTCGCTAACAAGCTTTCTCCAGTAACCTCAGAAACCAGAGGATCTGAATTTAGCACTGCAAACCTTAACAAAACCAGGTCTGGTTTAATTTATTTTTAATGTCCCCTCAATGTCAAATAAGGAATTACCTCATCCCAGCCAGCTCACAAGACCTCAACACTCTTTCATACAGGGCTATAAGCCATGTAAGCTCTCCTTGCCCTTATGCACTAAAGCACAAGGGGCATCAGCTCATTTTGTTACTTTCTGCAGCAGGGATTTGGTTATCAAAATCTGCTCTATACATGCTTGAGAAATGGCTGGTAACTGCTGATGTTAGCACGTATCTCCTTCTGGATTATTCCTCAGCACTGCAAGGCTGTCCATGCTTTTTTTTGCGGGGGAACAGGACTGGATTTGCTGGCGTTACATTTCCTGAGGCAGCCTTCCAGGTTGGAAGCCTCCAACCACAGGCCTTTGGTGGTCTGTCACTTATGCACGGGTCCAGCATCAGAGCAGTTTATGTACCATTTATAGAAAGAGACCAATATCGCTGGGTGGGACCCATGCTACCTGCACCGCAGGTCACTGAGTACTCTGTGTTTGCTGATAATTAAATTCACTGTTGGAAGCTCCTTGCATCTCCATGGGATGCATATCTGCAGAGGTGGATGTTGCCCCTAATTGCTTTTTATAACAAGGTTATAAAAACCATACTGTTACGTCCAGATCCACCAGGGCCCTGACAACACTACGTAATCATAGGTGGCGTTAGTAGCCCACCACATTGTACCACAGTTGGGTATCAAGAGGAAGTCTCAGCCACCCTCTTTCAATATGGTGCTTTTTTTGCGTGTTTTGTTAAGGGCTGTATTTACAGAGGAAAGTTGAGGAACATTAAAGTAAAACTCAAAGTATAATTTGGGCCTGCTAAATGATGGAGTAATTTTAGGTCACAACATAGTCTGTATGAGCAATATTGTTGACTGCCAGCTTACATGATTTCTCTAATAGCACATTACCCTTTTATTATTTGACCTAACACTGAAGTAAACCAAATAAATGAATACATACCAATGCAGCTGCCTTGGGCTTTGCTGGTGATGGCTAATTGCATTACTTAGCAAGGAGCTGCTTGTTGAGCATTTGCTATATACAACACAACCTGTTAACTTCCCCCACCAAGAAAGAACTGCTGCACAGCTTGATACTGGAGAAAACTGGGCAAGAGAGACAAAGTTGAAACTGTACAAAACCATCCCAGATATCACCATTTTCATTCTCAGCCGTGAAAAAATGAACTAGGGAAGAAAGTAAGTTAAGTCTGTCCAAAACATGCCTCCTGGCACCAATACTGTTGCTATTTCGATATAAAAACCACATCCCTTATGAGCCCAACTCCAGCAGAAGCCTTCCCAAGGTGCAAGTGCCTGTGCTACTGGGCAAGAGATTAAAATCAAGTCTCAGAAGAGAATTCATCCAGACCAAGGAGAAGAAAAGTGTTCTTAATTTTCATATTACCAATAGGTGCATTTGGCTGCTACTTCTACTTTTGCAGTCTCACCAGTCCCGCAATGCCGAGTTTATCCATGTGGGTTTCAAAACACGAACCAAAAGTCTGAGTTTGCTTTATGTAGGGTTAGGTGCTGCTAGATCATCAATTATTATTGTTTTTTTTTATCCATGGTAATTGCCTAAAATAGGTCAGGGGAATTGTTCCTCAGAAGTGGTTATTGCTCACTGCTGAAAACAGAGCAGCTGCTCAGATGGAGACACCTCCGCTGCAGAAGGGAGAAGCACCACTCTTAATGAACCCTGCAAACCAAACCCACGTGGCACAGGCACGCCCAAGTCCAATAGCAATTAATTATTATCCAATTAATCAGTTAACCACATTCTGATACGCATTTGGCCTAGAAAATGCTCGCTAGTCCTACATATGCAACATGTTTACATTAACATTTCGGAAAGCCTAGCAGCTTCCAAGTTCTTTCATGTTTACATACAGCATAGATCTCTAGGAAAATCTGATCAGGAAGCATAATGTAACTAAATTATTGTAAACTGTTTTCGTACATGTCTCTGTTTTAAAAATAAGCAACTACAACCGTTTTACATACAACATGATTGTTGCTATCTAACCGTATTATTCTTAACTCAGCAGTTGATGAAGAAAGTGGATTTTTAGCAAACATTTTAAGCAAAAAAAAAAAAAAAAAAAGGATGGGGAATAGTCCTGTCCCAAATAGCTTTCTATTTGGGCATTCCCTTACCTAAGACCAGAGTAGTAAAGTATTTTAGTCCTTTCCAACACCCAGATTTCAGCAGAACTGAAGCCATCAGCAGCACATCTGTACTAGAAAGTGCCACTGAGCAAAGCTTGCTTTCTACACTAATACACACCATGTTACATTGATTTTTTTGATTATTATAATAACTTGCTTACAGACAGAAGATTACATTATCCTACGTGTCTTTGCATCTCTCCCAGTCCTTTACATTTCCACCAGTCTTCTTATATTTCCACCAGGAATCCAGGTAGGACTTCAATGCTTTTGTTTGTCTAACGCGTATTTCCAGAGAAGGCATTCAGTCTCAATCTGACGGCAAGACCAAGACAAAAAGGGGAACTTTCACATAACTCACTGAATGCTTGTTTCAAATGCATGGCAGGAACTTGTTAAATAATTTCTCTGATGGCAAAAAGAAAACCTGAGGGAATCAAGGCATTATTTGTTGCCGTACCATGCCTGGAACATCTGAGATTTGCCCATAACAGAAGAGGAGACAGTGGGGAGCTGCAGATGCTCCCCGCAGCATCTCTTTGCAGCTGCAAAAGCAGTCCCTTCTGGCAGCTCCTGACACGACAGCTGTGTCACAGAGGCCTCGATAGCACTGAAGCATTAAGATCCCAGCTCATCGCACTGGTGGCCGCCAGTCACAGATGAGGGGGGAAAACAAGCAGCTATACGCTCACTTTCTTAGGAGATGTAAAAACACCAAGTGTCTGACTACACCAGCAGCTTAACACCGTCTCTTAGACCGCCACTAGTGTCTTATCATAATATAAAAGATAATAATCTGCTTGTAACTCAGGAGCACTAGAAAGTTAATGGCAGGGCTGCTGTCAGTGACCTGTCATCCTGGCTGACGTGATGGGCACTGTGCACATGTGAAGGTAGAGCATCTCTACTTCAAAAGCCTCTCCGACTCAAAAAGCACCATTTTGCTGAGGACGCATTACGCTCAATTTCACACGTTCTTACATTTTCTTACTGGCAGTATCAAAAAAAAAGTGAGAAAGATTTAAGCGTGTACGTTCTGTAAAGAATCATGAGAATGACATTACAGAGCTGCAGAAAGCTCAACAGTTCAGCATCACAGAGGCTGGTGGGAACATGTTTGCTGAGCTGGTTGCTGATTCTTATTTGCAATTCAAGGAGCCTGTGATTGATCAGACCATTGTTTCTTCTCCTCTGACTAACATACTTTCCACCCTCGGGGAAATACCAAAGAACAATTAGTGAATAATGCACTTAAGGTATAAACCTGTGACATTTTGGTGGATATTTTAACTGATGCTAGCATTTCATTTAATGATATAAAATAAAGAGTTGTACAGCCTGATTTCCCTTGCGTGATTCCAATCAGTGGCAATTGCAGTCTGAGTCTCAGGTTGAAGATTATATTTGCAAATCAGATTTTGGGGGTGGGGAGGAAATAAATCTGTTAGTCCATGGTTTGATCAAAAGTTTGAAAGAAAGTCTTATAATGAAAGGGTAAAATCTTGGCTGCAAAGTCAACAGGAGCCTCATCCAAAATTTCTCACAGCTCTTTTAATAGCATAAATGTTTCAAGCTAGTACATCTGGGTCTCTGAAACAGTGAAAGCAGTATTTCAAATATTCTCAAAGCCAGCTACTTGGATGGGCTTGAATTGGTGACAATAATTGTGAAGATTAGCTTCTCAGGCCAAATAGAAACAAGCCAGGGCCACGCAGGCAGGCTTAGTTCTCTCCCAGGAAACACGTGACCGAAGCAGGATGCCAGGGCTCCAAAGAGGAAAAGCTGGAGGGCATAGCAGCTCACGTTATGAGTGGCAGAAAATTAACAATTTTGATTCTGCAGCTACTCAAAGCCACACATCACTGACTACATAAAGGCAAACAATAGGAGAGTAGTAGAAATCAATGCAAAACTAGAAAATATCCTGCATGTTTGGGGCACTGAATAATCAACATTTGTTCCCCAAATTATAACCACTGAACCAAAACTTCATTTAGGCCACAGGAGGGACCACAAGCGATGCACCAGCCAGCATCCAGCAGAGCAGCACCTACCAGACCCTTCCCATCAACAGGAATCTCCAACAGATCATTTAAGGCAGGTCAAGAAAAAGCAAGATGCCAGCTGTTTGCCTTTATTTTTTTCCTCATTTCATTTATAAAACAACTTTTTTGTTAAGACAAACTAACCAAATTCAGATACAATGCTGCCTCTTGCCCCAGCCACTTTAATCAATCTGATAACCAAGCCAGATTGTATGCCAGTGCTCCTAACAATTAACTTGCAAGGAATCCTGTGATGAACCTTAATCTCTTTTCACACTGATTTTATTATACTCCCAGATCTTTACACTTGCTCAAATACAATTTGAAAATAAAACACTGCCAGCCTAACAGACAAACCAACGACCTACATGTTCCAGAAAATGAGATAATATATGCCTTAGCTGTCCTGTAAGGCTTGCAGAAGCAGGAACAGGTATCACCAAATAATTTGAACCCAATTATTCCCCAGAAGCACACGTTTCCCTAACCTTAGGAAATTCTTGGAGTAGCTAGTAAGGAAAAATACATCTCCCTGGCAGCTAACCACAGAAGGAGAAAGTGGGATGCTCAGGAAAAAGAAAACACTGAAAAAAAAAAAGATTAATATACCAGAAGATTTATATGAAAAGAAGAGGCAGAAATTTTCTTCCTTGCCAAGCAGTACCCCAGGCCAGAGGGTTACAGATCCGTCCTGTGCTAACAGCCCTTGCTTCCTTCCTGCTTTGATCACAACCACCTGTATTTTTTTTTTATTGATTTCTAAATACTGGCTTTGAAGTTGTCTGTTATGGGAACAAAATAAAAGGAAGTGTTACAAAACGTCTCTTGATTAGCCATTTGGCCTCACCAGCGGAGCTTTTTTTTTTAAAGTTTTGCCAGGGAAGCCAGGCAGGCCCTCAAGGATAGGATGCTCATGGTCTTAACTGGATCTGATCAAATCATTGTCTTCCTTTTGGGAGGATGCAGTCCTGCTGCTGAAATGGTGCTTTGATAATACCTTGTGTAAAACTGGCAGTAGCAGCCATTTAATGTCACATTTCTGCTTTTACTGAGTGGCTCTTATTACTTTATATGCATTAAAAATGCATGGCTGCTTATAAATCTTTGATTACACTATGCACTAGACCTCGTTACATTTTTCACCTCCATTCCAGGATCAAATCTACACAACGCATAGACGCCGTACTGGGCACGGGGCACTTTTGCAGATTTGACCACGGGCATTCAACAGAGAACAGCAGCTGGTCCCGAGAATGGTAATGAACACAGGAAGGCAGAATTTATCCTTTTAGGAAAGTAATAACATCGAAATTGTGAGAAGCAACCTCAGTGTTTCAGGGTGGCGTGTCTGGAGGCTGAGATGCCCTGTTTTTCTTCTCATTGTCCGTCCTCACCTCTCACTGCTGAGAGAGGCAGCACGACAGGAATACCTTACTGAATGAGCTGTTAGGATCTGATTTTTTTTTTTTTTTGTAACAGCTCCAGGCAAATTATATAAAAAAAAAAAAGTGAAATAAAGTAAAATGGAAGTGCCTGTCAGTATAACCCTGTTTCCTAAAAAGGTGAACCTACTTAGTAGTTGGAAGGAATCACTTATAAAAGATGCATAACTGCTATCGAGTACCTCCATTGATCCAGCTACAGATGCTCTTGAGCAAAAGTCACCAATCTATCACCCTATTTGCAAACTTTTTCCATCCTTCCCACCCTCCAGCTCTCCTCATCATATTTTCTCCTGCTACATCTCCACTTTCATGTAGCAATCACAGTCTCTGCTGCTCCTCTCACCACCCAGTCCTCAGCAGTTGAACAGTACCATCACAACACCTCCCAGCAAGGCCAGGCAGCCTACGTTAAACTCGCTGCAGAGACATAAAGCCGTCTGGGGAACCCCCTCATCCCTAGGAAACGAAAGGAAACGAAACCTTTTCCAAGCCAGTATCAGGACAGCTGCTCTTTGGAGCTGCCTGTTCCATGTACCAGGAGATTATGAGGAAAATGTGTTATTTCCATGAGAGATGACACAGCCATTTTCTCCATTTACTCTTATCGACTTTTTTCCCTGATGTTGTGCATTATACAAGCTCCTCTCCATTTCATTTTTTTACAGCTATGTTTTAATGTCCTTTAGAAAATGCATGTATTATTTAGCATACTGCAGAGAGAGGATAGGCCAGGTGTGAATCATTCCATATTGCAGGAAAACATGTTCTCTTTTCTGTATAATTATTAAACCTGCTTCCACAGAGAGCTTTTCTCTACAGGTAGGCAAGAACACTGGGTTACTTGATGCCACCTGGTAAATATTCAAAGATGCTACTCCAGGATTTCCTCTGAAAGGCTGAATACTTAGAAATAGGGGACTAAGCAAGGTTTGGGGAAAACAATCTTAAGCAAAGCTTGGCTTCATCAGTAGAAGATGAGAATTTCTCAACAGTTAGAACTGAATATCGAAAAAAGAAAAATCTTTGCTTCCCATTCCAGTACTGTCTGAGGAATATCACTTATTAAAGGGAAAAGCACAGTTTTACCAGTAGTGTTAATATGTTTTAAAGTGACAAGTACTTTTTTTTTTTCAGACATGGTTAAACATAGCAGACTTCGAAACTATTTGAAAGGTGGGTAACATTACGCAACGTTACCTTGCAGGCACAGTATCATCCCATCTGTCTCAAGTTCACCCTAGTGATTACACTTTTTCAGCAGAGCACTGAAGGTTTTTGCCTTAAAAATCCCCTTTGTCATGCTTGCCTTTCATTTTCTCCCCAGTTACCTTTTTAAATGGAGTTAAACTGGAGGCTAAAATCTTTGATTTGAGGGTTGTCTACATGAGAGTACTTGAGAGAAATCAATTCAAATTAATTAAGGGTGTAAATTCAAGGCAGAGGACTCAGCCTGCAGGAGTCCACATTATGGCTACCCATTCACATTTACAGCAGCCTGAAGGCAATTAAATAGTTTGTTTCCACAGCAGACAATGTAGGCTGTGTGAGTTGGGTGCACCCAATGTGTCTGAGTGCATTAGCTGTCAAACTTCCGTGTAACCTGCAATAGTGTGTTGGCTCAGGACAACCTCGCTGTGATGACACAAAAAACCCCAAGTACTGGCTTGTTCACCTCAATGCAGGCAAGCACTTCAAATACTTCTATGCCTAAATCAAACCAAATGCAGTGTTATATTTAGATTAGACCTCTTCTGCACATCTGCTCAAAGACACTCCGTCACTAGAGATAATCATAAAAAACTTCTTTCAAACATTTCCCCTTTTTGCCTTCTCTGCAGAGGCTCATCCCTGCCTACTGTAGCCGCTCTTGGGAGGCAGCCCTGTTACAAACGTCCCAACCACCGTGTCTCTACCTGGGGAACTTGGCTTTCAGCCTCTGGTCACAAGACTGCATCTCTCTTAGTGCTAATTAATACAGCCAAAATAAGCAGACTGCTCATGGGATGCCTACGCTGCTGCCTGGGAGCACAGCTAACATGCTGCTCCTGAAGCACATCTTTCAGAGGATCAAGTCTGAAGTTCTCTCTGCTAGCATGTCCCACCTAAATTCTGCAGGAAGCAAGGACAGGTAGCGAGGAGCCTTGCTGCTGGGAAAGCCTGAAAACCATTTGTATAGATTCTTTCATGTTAATATCGAAATCAATGCTTTTCTGAGGCACCTACATTGTTAGCATGATGGGAAACACAAGGGTTTGAAACGTGTGGTAAGCATCTCCCTTCAGGCACCTTAACACGTTACTGCTGCTGCTTTCCACAGCAGCTGAAAACTTTGTTGTACAAGAGAGGGCTCTCCGTGCTTACACAATCTGGCAAAGCAGTTATGGGTTTAAATCACGAATGTGAAACAGTATGAGTCAATAATAATACAGTAACCTGTAATAAGTTAGTGCTGTAACAGGAAACATCAAAAGTGCCAAAAACTTTTCATGGATGAGTTCTGAAAAAGAGTTGTTGTGGTTTTAAAAAATCAACAGTCCAAAAATTAAAAGAGAGGTTAACATGATCCCTTTTATTTATTTATGTACCAACATAAGCATATGGGCTCACAGATGAGAAGTTCTGAACTTTTTTGCATACAGGTGAATGAATTCAGGCTGAAAAAGGAGCACAGATCTCACACTAGCCAGTCCCAAAATAGTGAAGTCCCTTTTCTACATTTAGCACTGTGTGGAAGGGTTTATGTGTTCATTGAGGAGCTCCCTGGCTACCTAAAGTTTTCCAAGAGCTGTATCTCTTTATTTCTACACTCAAAAGGATGTAGGAGTTCTGAATATTACTAAGATATTATCTCCATTTTTGCTTGCATTGCTTTCAGTAAGGCTGGCTCCAATAAATAGCACATAAATCTTAACTGTCTGTAATCTGTAATAGAAAGACATTTTTGAAAAAGGATTTCTTGGCAGACTATTATCCATTTTGTACCGCTTTTTCTTGCCTTGTTCTGTCCTCTTTTCTTCTATGAGAAGAAAACAGATTTTTCCTCTTCACTTTTTTTTTTCCCTGATTGTATTCTTGTTGGTGATATACAAGAGCACTGATACAACGTAGTTTTTCATTTTGGCAGCTTTTTTTTTTAAATGGATTCCATAGCATGATCTGACCGGTGACAAACGACCCAGGACTTCCACTTGGAATACTAAAGCTGAATTATCTGGCTTCCTGGGGTCTGATGGAGATGCAGTGAAAATTAAAAAAAATTACTGCACAAGAGCAGTGGTGACTGATGTAGGGTCTGCATGCTGAGCTTTTGACCTCAACCGTTTCTACAGTAACTGTGCAATGTATTGTGCTTTCTATTCTCAGACTCACATTGGAAGCCAATTAAATTAAAAGGCTATTCATTTCATTATATTTGTCTCCAGGACACTCAAATAGAAATGCAAACGATTCCTGTTCAGAGTTTCCTGCATCAAAGAAATTGATATCGTAGAGCTAATTTGTGATAACAATATAAACCAATATGCAATCTGCAGTGATTTAAAAGATACGTGCATAGGATGTACACTGAACTTACAAAACACCCATTAGCGAGATCATGAAATTAAATCTTCCAAAGGGCACTTGTTTCAAGCCCTCAAGGTAGCACTTTATTTTGGTTTAATCAGCTAGCTAACCATTGCAACTCATGCTTTTCAAGAACCAGATTCATCAATATTAGGATTCATGGATTTGTAATATTGAGCGGTTACAGTCTCAGGAAAGCCCGGTGAAAATAAAAGCTGTACAAAGGTGGGCCGTAAGCACTTTGCTGCTTTAAACAGGCCAAAGCAGGAGTGGAAAAAAGGAGAAAATATTTCTTATAAAAAACAAAGGAGTTGTTGTCTGAGGACTGATCCACCAGTTTGAACAATAAAGAAGCACATTCTCAAATGTGTTGCTCTCTTAAGAACTGGTCTTGGTTTCTAGCTCAGTGAAAAATTAATGTTTTTGTCAAATGACAGGAAAGTAATGGGCATGCAGCATTATTCTACTGCCTCTATTTTTATTTTAAATTAAGCTTCTGGTATAGTTCCCCATGTCAGTTAGAGCAATAGCAATTTCTGATCTGGTGAAATGACCTTCACCTTGAAGGGAAGGGAGAGGACTTTCACACCATCCTGCAGGATACAAAATAACAGCCTGCAACGTGCCATTTGTAGATCATTTTGTGCAGGCTAGTAGCCACAAATTGAAACTTGCCTATCATCAATGGCAGATCAAATTTTAGAGTTTTTATAACGGTCATGGTACTGAAAGCTTGTTGATAGAGTAGATGTGGGTTTATAATGGAGGCAGCAGCCTTCATTACAGTTTATCTAGACATGGCTGGCAGGATATAATAAACTAAACGAGGTTGAAATGACAAAAATGTCTCCAGGCTTATGAAAACCTGGAACACTATTTCTAGGAAAACCTGGCAGTTTAGACAAAATTGACAAACACTTAACTCCCTTTTCAGATAGGTGAAATCATTCCGGGCCAGAAACATTCATCTGCAGCGCTGAAACTCACAATCTTTCCACCAGGTGTGAGCTGGGAGATAGTTCTTTAGTGGGGAAAAATGAACTTGCTTCCCTCTGATACGGCTAACTTTGTTTGGTTTTCTTCTCTCTATGCCTCTCAGTAAAATTTCAGTCAGCTGTTGAAATATTCAAGACAAAAAAAGTTAAAGTGAAAAAATTAAATTAAGGATAGGTTTCTTACAATAGTTTGGAAATAGAAGCAAAAAATGCAAATTTCATGAAGGTTACATGAGCATCTCTACTCAGCTTTTACTATAACAACTAGAAAACAGTAAAATTAATTTAGGCAACTAAATTCATTCATTTTTAAATCAGGCAACTGGAAGAGAAGCTCTCTTCAATAGTGCATTATTTGCCTGAGGAGTTTATGCCAAAAAGTAGCAATTGGGTCAGCAGCAGAGCAGGCCTCCAAAACAAGTGTGAAAAAGAAAAAAAAAAAAAAAAGTGTCGCAAAACAAAACACCTACAGGGGTTTTTGTTTGTACTCACACATGAGTACATATTTAATATAACAGGTAGAATAGCAGAAAGCAAGCTCTAAACAATGAGGGCCAGAAAATCTATGCAGGCACATTTTTCTATAAGTTGCCTACTGTGAAATTTCTTAAACCATCTTTGACATAGCTGGAATTGGCTCTGCTAAAAGAGAGGATACTGAATTAAAAAATCCATAGGTCTATCTGATATTGAACATTTAGTGTTTCTGTTTTCTTAGTTGACTAATTTCCTTGCTTTGGGATGAAAACTTAAGTTTTCCTTACTATTGTGATTCCTTTGCAGAATATTAACCTTGAATTTGATGCAACGGTGATGGCAGCAAAACTTTTTCCTCCTACCCCAGTTTTTCTATTTAGACAATGAGGTCTCCAAGAAGAAAGCTTTTTCTTTGATCATTTATTCTTGTTTGGTTCTCTGAGTATAACAACCAGCTTTTAATAAAACTCCAAGAGCTTTTCAAAGCTTTCATCTTTCTGGATTACATTTTCCAAACTAAGCTTTTTCCTGAACACAAAACAGAAAGAGTCCATCCTGGATTTTTCGTTTAATTTTTCTTAAATGATTGTCTTAAATGAAAAACTCTCTTAAATCTATCTATCTATCTATACACACACTTTTTTCTTTTTTTTTTTTGTAAGAAAGAAGGTATTTTCAGTGGTTAGACAAAACTGGAGGTAGAAACTGTAAGTGGCACTCATTGCTGCAGCGTAACTGAGGCCAAGGATTTAGAAGAGGGACTGGATTTTACTGAAGCAACAACATTCAGAGTTATATTCTCTAATGATAAAAAGTGTAATGAAAGGGGAAAAAAATATTTTTTCACTTAAGGACTTAAGATGGCAATGAGTTCAGGACAAGACCTGATTAGGACATATTACCTGATTTATTTTTCTTTTTATAAAGTATTCTGAACAATCACTTAAGGCATGTTGGACTGTCCACTGGTGTGAAAAGATATAAAGCCTGAAAGTGTATTCCTGTGAAAGTAACAGAAAATACACACTTTTAAATGCAGAAAAATATTTGCCCATCCTGAAGACTGTGGGTATTGGCAGAATATGTGCCTGGCATCTGCTACCCCTGTTATGTTATTTTGCTCTTCCATTTTTGTTAGGACAGAAAATTAAGTGATTTTTAATTGAGACATTAATGAAGAAAAGAAAAAAAGTAGATTCAATTTTCTCTGCAAATTTGAACACTTTAAATGTGGCTATTTCCACAAAGAAAAAGCATTATAAAGAAAACAATTTTTTTTGTGAAGAATAAATCAATGGGAGCTTTTCTTGACACGCTCCAGTAGAGTGGCTAACACAGCCCAGCTGTGAAGGGACATTTAATACATGAGACTACCAGCCTGGAGTAACCCCACTTGCAATCCCGATAGCACGGTGGTCCCAGTACCAGTAGTCTCACTCCACCAACCTATTGCCATTGCACTTCAGGCCTTGCTAATGTGGGCATAGCCAAGGTGAATATTGAGTTTCCACAACGGAGGCAGACAGGAGAGAGAGATGAAGACAGGAGAACCCAGCCCAAAGAATTTAATACAATCAACGGGGCAAACCTGTGCTTCTCCCCAGTTCCCTCAGCCCCCAGTTCTTCTTTCATTGCTGCTGAAAGGCTTGAAATTTACAGTATAATATGGGCTTGTATCATTATTATTCACTATAATCTTAGGATATTTACAGCAACACTGACTAATTTCCACTGCAACAAAACCAAACCCAGAAGAGGAGACCAACAATGAGCGGCACACCTTCTCTGGGGTTATTAGTGCCACCAAAAATGAGGCGGAGACCACGTGCCTGAAAGATGCTCTGCTTTCTTTGTACGTTCAGCTTAAATGCAACTGCCAACACCAGGAACCCAGACTGTGGGAGGTGAGGCAGCAATGCAGGGGATGCTGTGTGCTCGGGTAGGAGAGAATGCAGCTTCCTCAAAGACCACCAGGATAGAAGCACAAACAAGTTACAACATCGTAAACCTAATTTCTGAAGGTCAACTGCTCCTGTGGATGCTTCCCTCTACCAAAATAAGCAAGAAAAATCATTTTATTCACCAAAGCACACTGCTTCTTGTCTTTTAGGTGCTGCCGATTCACATACAACATAGACGAGATGGTGCTGATAGAGGAAAGCTATTTCTCACTCGGAGCAGGTTCAGCAGGCTATGCTGTCCACAGTACCATTTTTCAGTGACACATCTTTGGTAAAACAGCTCTCAGAACAAACCTGCTTGCAAGGAAGATTAAATAAAAATTAAAAAAAAAAAAAGTCATACATCTTCAAGAAAGGCTTACCAAACTAAAAGTCCCTGAGACTGAAAACAGAAGCTTATAACATGAGGTCCTTTACTTACAGTTACAGTGCTTCCTAGGAAAGTTATGTAGATAAAAGGAACATCAATGTAGAAGAAAATAATTTTGTTAGTTCATTTATATAATTACTGAAGGTTTAAGCCACAAGGATCAGCTGTGTCCTGGCTTGAAATGTCAAATATGAAATTCTTGGGTATTCAGAGTTTAGGAATTGGGCCAAAAAAGTTTCAGAATTGAAGGGTATTTTGGCTGATCCTTTAGCTTCAAGTCTCTCAAGTAAACCTAAGTGAATTAAATATAATTTTTCATGACCGATTAGAGTATACATTTGACCATCAGCTGCGTCTCACAGTCTGCTACCTACCAGCTGGAACATTTATGAGACTTTTTATAACTTAGTTACAGCTACCTTGTGGAACAATTTAATCATATAAAATCTTATAATACAGATGCACAAGCTAAACAATACCAGCTGCTGGCTTGTGCTCTTGTCAAGCTGCTTTACCCCTGTGCTTCTCCCCATGCCATCCAGGACATTCCCACTGCAGGGGGACTGGCTTTGGAGGATGCTATCTGCAAGGGCAAGCTGACTTCTGCATCTGACATCCAAGATGCACAGTCCCTGAAGTTTCCAGCAGAAATGCAGGGCTTCATAAGCCCATATGTGACAGGAGGTGCACTGACGAAGCCTCCTCTGAGCAAAAAGTGTCTGAAAATGAAGAGGTTGTGTACACACGGTTAATGCTGAGAGGACAGTACCCACCTATCCAGCTGCTTGAAGTGATTCTCTTCCTCAAATAAGAATCCTCAAGGCTCTGGCACAGGTTTGCCCTCTCTAGCCAAGGAGCAAAGCAAGCCTTGTCTAAATAAAGCATTTGGAGTTTTTGGCATAAAAATGGCTTAATGCCAGCATTATCACTGGCTCTAAAGCAAAACAACAGAAGATGAAGGAGCATTGCAAACAGGTAAAGTGACACAGCTCATCAACATGCAGAACTCTGTGCTATGCAGCACACTTGCAAGTGCCTCACATTTGAGTGGTACAATTTATCTTCATAACCTTTTCTTGCTAGACGGTATTTCATTCCTTTCTTTGTCTGACCTCCAGCTTCTCTGCCAGAGGTGGTACAAAAAATACAGAGCAGGCACAGGAAGGAGAGCAGAGGGAGATAGAGGTATGAAATTATACTGCAGACTTTGTGACTAATCGCCGAGCAGCATCGCCTCGGAATTAACATAATCTTTGAGAGGTTCCCATATGTTTGAGGCTGACTGGGTGCATGTATGCTAATCAGCTTCATGTTATAACCAGGATATTAGAACACAACTTTGCTAAGCAAATGGAGGAGGAGATCAACAAATATTCATCAGTGAGATGAAAACAGAGTTCTGTAGGGGAGATTCGGATTCCCATCAGCATCTGGTATAGCCTGGGGAAGGAAAGAGCCCTCACGGCAGGACCACTGAGGGCACTATGTTGATGGGACCTCTCCTTCATGCCCAAGGAGAGAAGTACCCAACCCATCTCTTTTCTATTTCTCACCTACAACAAAAACCACTGCCACAGAAAGTTACTTACACTGCAAAATTGATGTCCCTTTCCCATGACTGGTGAGAGGTTTTGCTTCTTGTGAGCCCCTGGAACGAACCACACAAGCAGCCCCATGGAGCAGTGAGGGTCTGAGTAGTTCAGCTTTTCTGCACAGCCACAGCAGGTCAATGTGCTTTAGTCCTGGTGGACTTTGGTGCCAAGAGGCTAGCATCAGTCTTGTCCTCCTCCAGGCCTGAGGACTTCCCTTTCACGGGGTCCCTCCGGAAGGGGTGCACGCACAGAGCACGCTGCCTGGGCTCTGTCAGCAGCAGCAGCCACACACAGCCTCCCTCAGACGTGCATACCCTACTTGACAAACAGTGCTGCTGATGATAATTTAAGCTTCATCTATCTTCCTGCTCTCTACTTAGTCCCTTTCTTTGGTGCATCCTGGAGGTCTCTGCATAGGAAACATCAGGTGTGGAAATAACTAACGAGATATTCATTAAGACTAGGTTGTGATGGAGATGGCAAGCCAAATCACCCCCAAACTTCTGTTTCTTTGCATCCAGTTTTAAGGATCATTTTATTTATAGCTAGGAAAATTACCTGCAGCACTATTGCTGGGAAACTAAAGCCTACAGTAACATTTAGCTTCCATTTCAGCTGCTCTACATTGAACATGCCCCTTGGAAATCCAGACAGCAGATACACTGTCTTTGTATAAGACATGCAACAGATAATTGGAATGAGGTATACGAGCATTGACCTGCTTGATTTTACTTTTTGGCATTCTCTCCTTCCCAGCCCAACATACATTTATGAAGCATGAAATACGTTCACCCTTCCTGACTCACTTCTATTCTTTTTCAAACCTGACAGAGCATTTGAGGTTGGTAAGTGAACTGTGCTAGGCTGGGTCATGGTTTCAACTGAAGAAAAAAAAAAAGAAAAACAAAACAAAACAAAAAAACAACAACCCTGCAGTGGATTGATATGATTTTGGTTTCATAGCTGACAATCATTTCTCATCATTGTTTCAAGCATGAAAGATTTAGCAATGGCTGCACGAAACTTCAGTGCCACAAACTTTTGATGCTCCATCAAGCAGCTTTGCTTTTGTCTGTTGTACGCACTGCAGCCACAAGTCCCTACCTCGTGATCCTAGGTGGCAAATACAAAGATAATTAAAAAAGCTGACGTTCAGAGAGTTATTAACAGTACCTTTGCATTTCAGCAACATATGAACAAGCAATTGTGTTCTTCACAAAAAGTCCAATTTTCTTATTCTAACGTGCTCCTCATTTTTCTCTATCTTGACTTGATCTCTTTGCCTGGGCACTTTCACCTCAAATTCCAAGTAATCAAACTGTCAGGAATGTCACCCACTAAGTGAAAGCACTGAAACAAACAAAAAGAGCATTAGCAATCTGCTTGTGAGCTGCAAACACATACACAGAAGCTGAGCAGAGTTTTCTGAAAAGCCAGTCGTGCTACTTGGAGGAGGAACTTCACAGGAGAAAGCTACTTGGTAATACAAAATTACTTCCCCCCTCCCCAAGGAGGGGATAAATTGTGGATACTAATTTAAATTAAACAGGTAAAATGCAAATGACCTAGTGCAATAAAAGATGCAAAGCTTCTGAACTTGCTACTTCAAAATCCACATTTTATCCAGTAAAGACTTTCACCTAAACAATGTGTTCTCATAGCATTTTTTTTTATTATTTTTTATTTTGCCTTGCAGTTTTACATCAGCATCAGCAGATCACTGTGTTCTGTACTTTGCTACGAGATCAGCTTCATGGGTGGTGTGCTGTAGTCAGACCCTCAGAGCAGGCGTTCTCCTAACTCCCATTGCAGATTTGGGGATGTATGTGTCTGAGACTTTTGCCTCATGACCAAGAGTGTTTTTTTATCATTCAGATGGGTTTTAGCTGTAAGATGGGGATAATAAAACTTCTCTAAGCAATTATCTTCTCAAGGTTACACAAGGAGGGGAGGTTAAAGAACATCCGTGTCTTCCTCAGAGCCTTGGAAGTTAATACTAAAGTTTGTTACTAAGATCTTTAATTGCAATAATGATGCTTAGGCTCCATTGCAAATATTTTCAGGAAAACTGATGCTTTTTAAATAATCTCTAATACAGTCTAGAAGGAGTACATCACTTTAATGAGGGGATAGGAGGTGGGTAAGAGGGAAAGTAATAATGAGTTAATGAAATAGGCTTGGTTGTCTGCACAAGATTTGCAGATGAGTATTGCATACCCATCACCATGTGCAGGCAAACAGGTACTCAGCTCCCCTAAAACTGGGTTCATGCAAGACAAATATATGATAGGACTGGGTAATTCACTCCAAATGCCTCAGATTTCACTGCTCTCAAAACTTGAGGTGACCTCTCCAGAGGCTAGAGAGAGAGACATGAAAGATCAAATCAAACTTTCCCTATCTCATACCTTCAGAAATCAATGAGACTACACATGCACCATTTCCGTGATTTCCTTTTCGTGTGCTAGTAGTCTCACTTCTTCCTCAGTATTTAATTATCAAATACCCAAATGAACTCCTCAGGATAAAGCTACAATCCAAAACCTATTCACAGAAAAGAGCTATTAAAGAACATTTGATACACACACAAACCCATTTGCAGATAGTTCTCAATCAGCAAAATTCATTGACTAAATTATACGTGGTTAATTATTCGCCCATCTCTCACCACTCAACTCTCCTTTTTCCCCTTGACAAATTCCTAAAATGATCAAAATGCTGATCACAGCCCAAGAGTTTATACAGCTTCTTCCCTTCGCGTCTCCCTTCCAGTTTCTTCCCTCTGGTCCTTTAGTAAGCAAACCCTTCTGGTTCAGCAATTTAGCAAAAAGAATGAAATTTTTGCTTGCAATTATATAACTGCTGCAAGGCATTCCAGTCAGCAGGAATGCCATCCAGGAGATTCACGGCTGTAAAAATGCATAAACAGCCGCTGTTCCCTACTGTAGGACTTTCACTGGCTGTGCAGTCTGTAGATTTGAACACTTTGATTTATTGGAGGGAGAAGCAGTGAGAAAACACTGTCAGGCTCCTGGAGCAGCTGAGGTATTAGGCTGCTCCCTTCACGTACATCATGCTCATGAAAAGCGCAGGAGCCTGGTCGCCTATAAATTAGGAGATCCTGGAGATGTGGGGTGGGAGGAGGAATCATGAGTGTCAACTTAGCTTGTGATTAGCTTTAAATCCTGAGAAACATTAAACAAATTCTGGCTGCTTCATGACTTACCCCTTCCTTTTCCCACTGCTCCTTTATTTATAATTTCCCTGCAGAAGTGCGGACCCACTCTCCCCCTGCTCCTGGCTTGCAGCCACTTGGGCCAGCAGGATCTGCCTGCCTTGCTGAGCTCTGTTTGCCACATCTCCTTTTGAAATCGCTTATTAAGGTCCTAGGCCTGATGAATTTTTAATTCTGCTGGGAAGGCCTTACTCACAGAAGGTGCTACTTCAGCTAGCTCTGTGGCCCTGTGCCACTCTTTTCTTCCCCTCACAGCTCCTGCAATCTCACTTCTTGAGGGATCTCTTCTAGCCAAGAGAAACAAGCTCTCTTTTCCCACCCAATTTGCACAGTGCCTGGTTTATACTATTAATATAACAGCTCTCTAACTACGGCAGGGTAAACTGCAGCCACAAAATTCATACACATTTCTAACCCTGAAGTAGCCACCAGTTAGGGTCAGTTTGCATAATCCAAGGCTTTGCCAACCAGCCCCATTACTTACTTCATACCTGATACCCTATTTCTGGAATATTAAGATTCTGCAGGACGTTATGTATCCTCTTCATCTCTATTCCTGTGTTCAGGTGGTACTCCTCTGCATTGATTCACTGCAACCAGCTTTGCTCACATCCTGCACACAAGCACAGAGCCACTGAAATCCCTGCTTTCCTCTCCTCAACCTCGCAGGCTTTGCAGCCAGGTGCGATGGATTTCCTTGAAGCTTGCCAGAACCAGGGGTGAACCCAGCTGCTCCTCTTGCAGCTAGTTGCACTGAAAGCTGCTGCTACCAGAGAAGCCACACCAAAGTCAGAGTTTAGAAGCAGGATGCTCTGCTATACCAGCTGCTTACATAAGCTTATAAAGCAAAGCAGACTTGAAGGGAAAAAAAAAAAGTGTCAGTAAAACATCTTTTTACCTCATTTCCTTTTGACTTGACTTAGAGGCTTCTCCAGCAAACATTATGAACATATAATCTCAGTTCTTTTCAACTACAGAAGCATGGAAATACAAATATTATTACAGCAGCCTTTTTTTTTTTTTTTTTTTCCTCTTACTACAAGTCTGTACTCTCAAATATCTCCAGTCATGCCTTTAGTTCTTCAGATGAGGAATCTTTTCAACAGAGCACACAGGACTACACCTCCTTGTTGTAGAGCTGCCCTTTTAAGGGGTATCCCAGGGCTCACTCCTGAGCTGATGGGGGGAAAGAGGGCAGGTGAGCCTGTGATTTTGGGAGAGGCAAATGAGTGCAGTCCTTGACTAGTCCTTTTGCACCTAACTGTCTATAAGGCAGCCCTTCCCCACATGGTAAATAGGCTTATTTACTCTTCTGTTCTCACATCTCATTCCTAATGCTTTCGGTGTATCCTAAGCACACAAGCAACCACCTTCTGTCCTTGGACAGCAGCCCAGCTCTCCTTGACTTCATCAGCGTTTGCGTGGACTGTCTGAGGAAAGACTTCAGCTCAGGATGGTATTTACACTACACGCTAGTCATTAAAAGAGCCACCAGCTCCTGCTTCATGAGCAAAGATATAAATTCCAGGTCATTACATAAACTGACTTTACCGTGCATTTGTTGAGGCCATTAACTCAGCTGCAGCCCTCAGCTCACCCTCCAGAGGAGGAACAGGGACAACAACATCTTAAACAGCAGCGCCCAGCTCTCCTCTCCAGCCGAGGAGCTGCTGCAAAGCAGGAACAGCTTTGCACATCTCATTGCCTGGTCCCCAGTGGGAACTTGACCTAAATTCTGCGGTACGCTGGGAAAACCAACCTGAGATCTTGCAGCTGATTCAGCTACCGTGAAAAGGCAAGGGCCTTCTTGTGAGTTTAGCCCATGCTACTGATCAGAGCAATTTCCAGGACTCTCTCAGATGTTGTGCTTCTTTTTTCCATCTGCAAAAGAGGGATGATGCATCTCCCTCACATGCGGGTGATAATGAGATGAAAGATGCTCAAAGATTAAGTATAGCCCATAAAGAACATCACAAGTTTAATTTGGTATAACTGGGAGCAACTTTAAAATTTCAAAGGCAATTCAATTCACTGTTTTTAGCACTGTTTTGAAATGTTAACATCTACTGCAGTTCAGTTTGCAAATCCACAGCTGTTGAGCAGAAGTCATTAGGGGAAGTGGGGAGAAGCTGGAGTTTTTATAGGAAATGATCAGGAGTGAATTAATTCATGTTGGCTATGAATTTTGCATCAGTACATTTCAGTGCAAATCCAAGTGCAGTAAACAGTTTATATTCCCCCTCTGGTTATTGTTTTGAGCTATCTTCAGATGCATGCTGACCTCCCCGGATTGCTTTATAGGCTACTCACACTGCAGATGTTTTCTTTGCAGCTGATGCCCCAAGGCTGGTGCCTCTGGGCTAAAAGTTGACACTGTGCAGAGCTCATGTAACCCAGCTCAGTGGAGCTGTGCTGATTGATAGCTGAGGGTCTGATTTGTAGCTAAAGAGTGGAAAAATTGGTTTCAGAAGAACAGTTCTGGGATGAAGGTGGAGTCTGACATGAATCCCATGGCAGTTTCAGACAACAGCTTTTAAAATTTTCTGTGCAGGGAAACAGCCTGCAAGAGGCACCTGCTTCCATCAACCGACTGGTCGCACCTCATCGCTCACCCAGTTGTGCCAGCAAGCCCATTGTGGGGCAATCCTATGCATGAAATCGGCAAAATATTCCAAGCTGAAAGTAAAAGAAATTAAACCTAGGTCATTTACCTAATCCAGTTACAGCAAAGCTCCAGAAACCTGTTCATTAGCACAGCTAAAGGAGCAGTAAGTAGTACCAGGGGAGATGGAGCAGGCAAACGTCCCTAAAACTCTGGAGACTGCTTCTGAAAAAAAAAAAAAAAATTGTCAATAGCCTATATATATATATATATAAACTTTATTTCTTCTTTGTACTGCCAGTCACCAGCTTGCCGACGACTTCTTGCCAGTGCTTCCAACAACGCACCGACACACAAGTAGTTAACAACTCCAACTTGGATTTGACACTTTTCCTTAAGATTAAATGGGCTACTCGCAGAGACAGACAACTCGCTAACTTCAAAGCTTCCTGTCTTAGCTAAAAAGAAACAAATTGCTTCCCCAGTGAATCCTCTCAAGGGAGCAACTCAGGATAAACCTGTGATATTTGCATTAAATCATCTTTAAACATAAACCCGAATAGATTCTGTTTCTTTAATATATTTTCCCATTATTTAAATGGACTTGTTTTAAAAGACAGTAACGTGTTTGCTTTGGGGATATTTTGCATTTCTATTTACCTTTTGGCTGGCAGTTCATTGTTATGGGCAGAACTGCTGGAACTAAAGCAGCTGAGGCTTACAGATATTTTAGAAAGGATTTACATACGAGGCCACTCTCCTGCTGATTTTCAGCAGTGCTCCTTCTCTCAGTCTGGGGACGGTAAGGGGATCTTTTGGTCACAGAGCCTGCCTGCGGGCTGGGCTGCCCAAGGAGAGTGGGGCTTTGTGGCAATTGTCCTGATACCTGCTGCCAAAACCAAGCAGTTTTGATCAGCAGATATAAAGGCGCTTTGCAGAGGCACTCAGTTTCGTCCTCCAGTTTTTGCAGTGGGGGAAACACACGGAGGCGTGAAGGGAAACAACAACATTTGACGGCCAGTGGAAAATGGACTGATTTTTCTTGTTTGCTCACAACAAATGCTATAGATTGCAAGGTGCTCACTCACTCTGTCTTCTCCAGTTGTGTTGAAGCCCTTTAAGACCTTTATTAAGGGTATTCCTGGATAACCCACTCTTGTTTTAGGATCTCCAGTTGTCTATCCCTCCCTCTGCTGCTGGCGGACCTCTGCATCAGAGCAGGGATAGATGGGATCAGTGGGGCTCTCCATGCCCAGTCTGCTTCTTTCAGCTTAATCTGGCAATGAAAGTGGCCTTCAGTAAAATGCCATCAGTGGCAGGGCAACTCAATTCTGGATGCAAGACTGTAAGCATGTGCAAATCTCTAAGACTGTGTGAGCTCAGAAACACATTAAAAAAAAAAAATCAAAACCAAATAGAAATAACCCCACAGACTTTCTGAACTTTGCCTGCTAGCATCTCTTCAGGCCCAACAACTTCCTGGCTCCAGGCACTCTCTCATGGGATGGCAGTCCTGAGAAAACAGGGCTGTTGTGCTGTTTTCATTGCTGACCTAGCCCACAGCAGCAGTACTCAGAGGCACACAGTGTCAGCGATGACACCTCGTTGCCTGAACAGCTGCATCACTCCTAGCCTTTTTTTTTTCCTTCCAATTAGCTGCAAGAAATTAGCTATCTCACAGAAATCAGCCTCACGTTGCACTGTTTGGGAGCAGTATTTGTGCAAAAGAGTCTGTTAAGGCAGACATGAGGCTCTGTATTTTTGAACGAAGTTCACAAGTGAATATTGTGAAGTGCTCTGGGGGGGAATCAGCACCATGATCAGTAAGGAAATGCTTTTGAGTTCTTTACTGGCTTTCGTGTTTAGCCACTCCAATTTCTATCATGTGTGACTGTTTCCTATATTAGCAGGAGAAGAGTGATTTGTGGGCAGTGAATGTGAAACAGGACATCAATTTAACAGGGCCGTTGGAGGTTAGCACAAAATGACAGAACAGCGGGAAGCAGTTGAAAGCTTCCCCCTCAGCAATCAAAGCCCTGCAATTTTGAGTCTTTTCCTCCAATCAAGTAGTGTATTGATGAGAAACCAGTTCTGATAATGACCTTTGAAAGACCTCATTCTGGCCTTCTGGGACAATTCATTTCTCTAACTATGGTGTCCTAACAGGAGCTCAGCAAAAGTGCATCATCTACACAATCACTCGAGCAGCATGACAAATGGCAGAAACCAAGGGTAGGAGATTTCTTTTCCCTTAACTTGGCTGACTTTTTTTTTTTTTTTTCCCTTTGAAGTCCCTGGATCTTGGCCTACCTGAATATTGGTTTTTCTGTGCACATCTTTCTCTCTCCTACCTGTCTGTCCCAGCTCACTGAAATTATGGATAGGGTCTCCTTACTAATTCGTCAGTCCTACTGTAACCTAATGTGCTAGCTCCTTCCTGTGTTGCATAGCTCCAAATTTCATTTGTGAGGCTGCTCCTAGATCAAGTCACACCCACCACAGTTCAATTAATTTCACTTTTTTTTGTGTGTGTGTGGTGCTGATGAGAAACTCTACTTTTTTTTTCTTGCAAAGGCAGACACAGAGTGCTGAATGCCAGCTTCCCTAGGTGAGAAACAGTCGGTGCTTGCTCTCAGCCCTGCTGGTGCTGGGCGTCATATTTTATGACGTGGAAATCCACCTCCAACCAGTGACCACAAGCTGCATTACTGAAAATTGTTAGGCAGGAATCAGAACCATGCAGTCTTTTCAGCTGATTTTACTTACCATGGCCCTCCTCCACAGGCCTGGTTTTCAGTTTTAAGCCTCTGCCATTTCCCAGTGCCCCTGAGCTTGTGGTACCTGTGATCACTGTCACTACCAAGGACAATACTGCAAATGAGAGGTGGGGCTGGCATCTCTCTGGGCAGTCAGCTCCAGTCCTGGCCACAAGGCTGGGGTGGTTTAGTGCATATCATAAGCATTAGTGCTACCACCCCACATCTGCAAATGAGCACATTCTAGCTCTTGGACAAATGGCCGGGACAGCTGGAGCAACGATTGAGCTTCATGTCTGGCTCTGTTGGAGCTGGGAGGAACCCCAAATTTTGGATATGTCATGCTGCATTACAGTGATTTTTAAAGCTCCTAATACCAGCTCCGAAATGCCATGAGACGCTGACCCAGGACAAACTCACTGTTAGCTCATATTTGCTCACAACATCAGCAGGCTTTATGCTGGTTCTGGGCTCATCCATCCCCCCGCAGCTGGCAGCAAGGTGACACAGAGATCCCAGAGCTCACAACAGCCATCCTGCACGTCCCAGCTAACCCAAAAGAAAGGCACACGGAGAGCATGCCTGGTTCACACGAAACTCGTACGAGTGTTTGATAAGAGCACAGCACCCTGCTACTGCCGTTCTCGGGAACACAGTGTGGGTGCAGGGAAAGCTTCCTCTCCCAAATATGTCTGGGGCCTCCTACTCTCTGTCAGCTCTCTGCCATCTTATTATGAGCCAACAGCCTCTGTGCATAGAGGGGTGAAGGAGCATGTTTGATACGCCAGCTACAGCTTATATTTGAGAATTATTTTCCTCGCAAGGTCAGCCAGCCTGCTCATACCCTGGCACTGAGGAAAAACAGCTTCTGTAACATATATTGTAAGGAAACTACTATATGAAGCATGGAGGAAAAAGGGAAAAATATGTATGGTCTTTTTTCTAAGGCAGCAAAACAATTTCTTCCTTTGTAGTGTCTAGGAAGGTCTCAAGCATAAGCAGCTTTTGGGAATGATTTAAGTAGTTGACATGACTGTATTCCTACCTGATGGCTGTTGATTTGGCTCCTGTGATGCCTGAACAGTTCTCCCGAAGCCAGTTTACTCTCTATTGTCTGTGCCTGATGAGGGCTTTTATTTCTGATTAGATACATTTCCTCCTTATTCCAGAGCTTTGAGCTTCATTTCTCTCCCTCTGCATCCCTCCTCCCTAAGTGCTGATGGTGCTGATGTGGGTACCACTACTGGCATGCCCTGCTGGGTAAGAATAGAAGTATGAACATGGCACACCTTAGCTCAACAATGCAAGCAGAGGGCAATAGCCTTACATCTGCAAGTGCTTTAATTGTGTGCTAGCCCCATACTCTTGCAGTTTAGTATCTCTAAGCTAAATACATTTTTTTTATTCACACACACACACACACAAATGTGCTACAGAAACAAGCCAAACATGTCAGGTCCCAGCTCTGTATGAGTTTATTTTATTGCATGACATCTTCCTAAGAACAAGGCATTAGAGAAGAAAGGAGATGTTCCCATGTTTGCTTTTAAGGTAGATATGAGTCCTGTCTCCCAGCCCCCCGAGCCCACTGCCTTCGTAAAGACGGAAGCATACATTAGCTGTGTCAGAATCACAATCCTCGTGGCTTACCGAAATACACAAACAAATAAATAAATAAATGGTGAATTTATGTTCCTTCTACTTTTTAAGAACCAACAATTGGCTGGAGAACGTGAGGCTGAAATACATGCATTTATATACACACAGGGAGTAGTTGCCTTGCCCTCTCCTGCCACACCGGGTGGTCAGCATTCAGCACACCTAGAAGGGCACGCAAGCAGCTCACTGAGCGCTGGGCTGTCCCACCCTCTCAGCCAGTCCTTTCCAAAAGGTGCTCCCAGACCCCTCAGTCTCAGCACGCAAGCACTGCATGGGCTTGGTGCACGCAATGTGTGACACAGAGCAGGAACAGGCAGCCCAGAGCAGAGGAGAGCTGGAGACCCCCTCAGAATAATAATAAAATGCAACGTGGGAGTCACAGTAGTGAAAAGTCACAGTCACGTACTGTTCAGCAGCCGAGCTGGAACCTTCTGTCGCTGGAACATTACGACATGGGATCCCATTTCTTCAGCTCATTGAATCAACTCACCTGAAACAGCCCTGCATCTGGGAGCTCCCACTGGTGCCTTCATGCAGCGGTGTCCCATTGATGTTCATGCCTGCATGGCTGCTGAATTGTTGGATGCGATGTTCAGCAGGTGGTGGCCATCAACATGAGGCAAAACCAGGTGTTTCTTTCCTTCAGGGAAATGTAAACTCTTCCTCCCTACTTACCTGCAGCATAATCTCTGAAGAAATCCCCCCATGCAAACCCTTGTTTGCTGTTGGACTGGAAACAGTCAGGGCTGGTCTTGAAGCACTGCTGCTCCCCAAGCAGCACTCAACGCGGCTGTGAGGCTTTAAAATGAGATCTAGAAAATTGCATATGCCAATATGCGTTCAAACGTCAGCCCAATTGCACAGGGACGGAGGATTCCCAAAGGAGAACTACATTATCTTTGTCTATAGAAAACAATTAGAAATTTAATTATAAAATGCTACAATTAAGGTCTTAATATAAATGCATTTCTGATGCTATCCACAAACCCAGCAGACTTCAGGAATCTCTTTCAAAATAAGTGCCTACAAGCAAAATATGTTTTTGTTTTTCCTTCATTCTGAAGAGACTGTGGACAATTTACATGCACTTTCTTAAAATACTTTGGCCATCTATGTGTCTTATGTGCTATGAATTTCAAATGTAGATTGCAAAAAATCTACATCAAACCTCAAACAGGTTTACTGTTCTGCCTGTAGTCTCATGACTGAAGATAAAGCATTTCATATTAGTATGAAGGCTTTGGCAGGGGCACATAAAAATCTCCTTACAAGCAGGACTTTTGATAAGATTTGATAGAAATGTTTCTACCTATATTTTAGATAATCAGATTACAGTGTGATTTCAAAATTAATTTCCCTTTCTTGTGTAGTTCTTTGGGAATAATCACAAAAATTGAACACTGCAAATGAAAATCCTGGGTTCATTGAGGTCACTAGGGCAATGCCTACTGATCTCACTTGGGCCAGGGTCCCACTTTGTGGGGAAGTCTTAGGGAGAAAAAAAAAATCAGAGTTCTGGAAATGGAGCAGCATGCCAAAAAGCCTTTTTTGTAATTTTATTTTGAACACAGTCACACTGCCATGTTTGAGAAAACAGCTCCTTTCATTGCCTTCAGGAAATCAGCAGGTATTTGTGCTCCCACTGATTGCTTGAAGGCACGGTAGAACAGGCTGGCTTAAAACCTGCTGCTTTTCAGGGGCCAACTACTGCTGAGATGGGCTGAAGTCCCTATCCCACTCCTGTGCCAGGAGCTGGCTCTGTGGCCTTGGCTTCCACTGCGTGCTGAGCCAGGGAGGTCCAACAAGACCCTCCTGCTTACAGCAGGACCAACTGGCTTCCCTAAGGAGGTACGGGCTCGCTGTGGGCCATGGACAAGGTCTCTTGACTCTCAGAGGCCAAGAAATCCTGGGGTCCTGTACCTGAGAGGTGAGCACTCACAGGGAGCCTGGTGTAGGTGGGACCTTGTCTGCCTGAGAGGTGGCGGCTGTCAGCTCCTCAGGAATTTCCAACTAAAAGGGAACAGAGAGCCCCACTTAGCAAGATTTTATCTGTGACAAAGCTTGAACTCAGCTTTTGGAGTCGTCTTCCTCCCAAATCCTGAAAGACCCCGTCAGTTTTTTCCTGCCACTTTAAAATCCTTTCCTTCTGGCGTGAATACACGCTCGCTTCTTTGCATCAATGAACACAGAGCAAGAGACTGCCACGCTAACACCAATTTCCAAAGCAAGTGTTCTAGCACTTCCTTCTGTTAGGTTTCAGCCAGAAATGAAGAATGTCCCTTTGGATAAGATAGGTGCTGCTCGCAGCCTCAGTTTCTCTGATAAATAAATAAAGTGGACAACCTGAATAAATAATGACCTATCTCCTGTAACATAACTAGCTGGACTGCTGCAGATGTGGTCCTGCAACAGACCACACCGGTACCTACCACACATTTAAGAGTTTGCATTATTAGTACAGAACTGCATGATCAGTTCCTGTTTGAAGCCTCTTCCAAATTAATGAGAAGCACTGGACACAAAAGGGAATTTGGATCACGTATACAGCAGTGTAGTAATAAATACAGCAGCAAGAATTTTAGGAAAACTTACCAAAAGAGACAAGCTTGATGCCTGTAAACATGCTTTAATCAGGATTTTAGATGAAACCTGAAGTTACTGTTTTTATTTGGGAAGAATTCCTCAATTAAATTTCCATGTCTCCATATGGCGCTGTGGAGTATTTTTTTATAATTAGCTGATAATATATGAGAGGTTCTGGATATGGACATCAAGGAAGTGGGGCTTCAGCTTCACTGACAATAAAAGTTTAAATGAAGACTCAAATCTGCTGGAAGAAGATTGTTAAGAAAACAATCAGAATTCTGACTAACGTGACATAATTAACTTTTCAGCAGAGAACAGCCCCTTTGCATGAACCATGTCCTTTATTCTTACAGATCAGAGACTGAAAACCATGGCCTTCCCTGTGCCAACTGTCTCTTAGAATAAACTCCAGACCCTCCCCCTTCATCTCCACATACTTAATAATATTAATAGAGCATTAAAATATTAATGCTAGCAGACAAGGTCTTTCATAAAGCACATAAATGAATTCATTCACTCTAGCTCATTAGCTTAATCGTCAACCTTTTTACAATGTAACTGATTAACATTTTCATTGTTCTTCCTTGTTTTTCCTTAGACTTTTACTTCTTTGGGGATCAAAAGATCTCTGAATACATAAGCTCAACAAATATCTGTGCCCAACTGTACAATAGAAATCACTAAAAGATAGCTAAGTAAAGGCTTTCACAGCTCATACTTCAAAGGTACTGCAGGAAACAACCATTTAAGAACCATTTTTATTTGTATATTTAACGCGATTATACACATTCATTAGTCCAACAAGATCTGCACTGTGACATTAAAGATACAGTACAATAACATTCAACATGAGGTACTTCATATTTATATATCTGTCCTTTATAAATAATGCTGTAAGCTTGCTAAGGTCAAACACTGCTTCAGCACAAATGAGTGCTGTGATCTGAAGTTAGCTGTATTTAATTACAAAAAAAAAGAAAAACGAAAACTAAACAACAAAACAGTTCAGTGCAATATGGATGTAGAAATTAAAATGCTTACTTAAATACTATTTTAGATATGCAGAAAGTATATTACATTATACTCTCTATCACAGATTCCCATCACCAGGAAAATCAAACGTACAATTAGCAGAGGTGGCTGCGTACAGCTTAAGACAACCTAAGAAATTCTCTGCATTAACATTATGCTTACGTGCCAGGTTGATGTTCTGCAAGCATCAGCCATATCAATGTGTTCAAGCTTGAATACTACTGCTAAACTGACCAAATTCACACCTGGACACCTATTTAAATGCCCTGATGTCTACGGTGACTGGAAGTAGCCACCTTCTCATATGGCAGTACCTGTCAGTATCAAGCAGGGCTCAGAGTCAAGCTGCGTTGTAGGCATCAAAAGGTGTTCCGTGGTCCTTTTATTTATTCATCCACATAAAACAAAACAAAACAAAACCTTTACATGCAGCAGCTCCTAAAACCTGGAAAGGACTCAGAGGAATTAAGCTATAGGTAGCTTTGATCCTACTTCGTCAAAAAGATTTAACAAAACCAGCAAATAAAAATAATTAAATAATAGCTCATTTTCTACATATTACAGCTATACAGTATTCTGATCTCCTATCTGTTCCAGCCGCAGTAGCAGATAGCTTACCTTTATTTGCAGATAAACAAAAAACAAGTGAGAACCAGAGTTTAGCTCTACCAGTGCAGTACTGATTAGTCCCACCAGCTGAGGCACCTGCTTTTTCCCCTGAACAACTCAGAATGCAGCTTGCTTCTGCAAGCAACTTGTCAGTCTGATAATCACTCGGAATGATTACATCTATGTCAACCTCTTGCTGTAAGAAAACTTAATCAGCTGATTAGTGTCTTGCTCTGCTTCCAAATGTATTTAAGTAAACGGAACTGCTGCTCAAAACGTTGTCTACAAGTAGATGACGGTTACTTCTCAACAATCTTAGATTCTTTTCTGCAGTCTCTTCAACTCTTCCTCCAGTCCATGCAACTGTATTCTTGTTTAATTTAGGCTGCACATCTAAATATAATTAACTAGGGATTTTTTTAAATCTCTCTGGGAGTTTTCCATGGAGCATTCTGTTTAGATTTCACTAACAGTCTGGATTATGTACATCTGTTGCAAAAAAAAAAAAAAGCCAAAACGTTTTCTATGTATTTTGAGGGTATTTACATTTCAGAAAGAATGTTACTTACACATACATACACACATATATGTATGTATGTATATAAAACATTAAACACTAAGATGGGTAAAAAGCATAGAACTTGTAAGCAGTTCTTCATCTGCCTCTTCATCAAGGCTCTCCTTTATTACCTAGAGGGAAGAGCTGAGCTTTGGCCATAATGTATTTGATGTCTATACTCCTGTTTTCCTTACCTTGGATGGTGTTTTGGAAACTGCAAAGATGTATTGGCACTTTATGATGGCCAAAGGCCAGGGTTTCAACTGTCAAGAAACACTTAAAAGTAATAGTATCGAACTGGTAAGAGATCGTATGGGAAAACATTTTTATTATAAAACTGACAAGTGAATATAGGGTTATGCTACATTAATGTGTTGATATAACATAACATTAACCTTGAGACTGTCCAGAGAATCATTTGGTCCTCTCATTTTCTTAAAACGTACACAACAAAAAGAACCCACTTCAGAGATGAAATAAGAATGAGATACATTACAATAGGTAGTGTCCCTTTGAGATGCAACTGTCACAATGCAAGGGTGAAAGATTTTCTCATGTTTAAATAGTACCTGTATCTCTTATTTACACTGATTTCCTTCCCTGATAGAGTTGTGATCCCTAATGCTTTTCCAGAAATGATGCAGACATATGACAGGAAGCGTGAGAAAGAATTCAGATAAGGGAAAGGTTCCACACTGCGTAATCCCCTGATTGATGTTTGACTATAGGCAGTTGCAAGAGATCCACCATTAGCACATTAGAGAAGACTTTCTCCTCCTGACTTTTATCTGATGATATAGGCTAACTGTAATATGATCACAGTTGGGAATCTTCTTGTCTTTGTCTAAATTCCACTGATAATGTATGGTTATAAAAAGAAGAAAGCTCATATTACAGGAAAAAAAAAGTCCAAGTCAGGATTGGTACATTCTTTTGTTCCTCTACAATCTGTCTCTGTAACATTTAGGAGGAAGAAATAAGAACAAAACCAAAACCAAACAGAACGGTCCTGCATTGAATTCTAGATATTAACCCCCATTTATTCAGCGTGGGTTCAAAGAAAATCTATTTAAATAGCAAATCAACTTCAATGTAGCAAAATTAGGTCATGGGAGTAGAGGCTTAAACCTGCATATACAATTTGAACATGTTCAAGTACTTCCTTGCCTTGTAGGTGGGTTTACTAGAAGATGAACTCCGAGGGTAAGCTGCCAAGCCCAGATCCCTCCTCACTGTAAACATGTCCATGCACTGCGGTCAGCATGCTGCGTGGCTTCCTGAAAGCTGCTCACTGTCTCCTCTTCCCCTGCAGCCATCCCAACAGCTGGCCACAGGAGAATCTCACAGGATAAAGGTATAAACCTATATTTTTTTCGGTTTACAACTGGAGCACTTCTTTCAGCTCCCATGATCAAAAGCAGCTCAGCTTATTGGAATTTCGTAAGTTTGAAGAGCAGACAGAAGAGAACTATAAAAAAAGGCTTTCCATTTTCTACCCCTATCTCCCCTAATAATTACAAGCAGAGAGGAGGAAACAGAGAAAGAAAACTGAGCAATAAAGACAGTGTTTAGTGGAAGGAGTCCTAGAATCCATGAGATACAAGAGGGGGGCATCCTCTGGTGATTCACAGGTGCATCAAAGCAAGGATCAGCATCACCAGCAAACAGGCACCTCTCTTACAAAGCCTTTAACATTTGTGTGTTCCCAAGGAGCTTCCAGTTTAAAGTTGAATATAACATTTAAACTTTATCACCAACAATGCTACAAGTATAGCAAGCCGGTAACTTGCCCACAGCGTTTGTGACATATTACCTGTACTGATCATATATCTGCAGACAGAAAGCTAAGCATCATTAGGTCTGAACCAGGCAGGTTCTTCATAGGAAAATGCTTTGTCTCCACACACTTCCATTCAAGCATAAAATATCAGTTCGGGAATCTGTCCCCCCTGTACCCCAGTGCCATTTGTACTGTCCGAAGAGCACTGAAACTGAACAGTCACTTTCCCACACTGAACTTCTGTCATTCCTTCCTGTCCAAAGTAGCTGAGTTCGTTACCATCCAGAATCACGCTAGCTGTGTAGAAGGTGTCAGGCTCAATCTGCACTGGATATTCAAACCACACAGGAAAAGTGTTACTAGAACCATCTGAGAAATATTTACTCAAGTTCTGGCCTAGGATAACTCCTTGCCGTTTGAGTTCAATCTTGGCACTGTACTCTGCCGATCCACAGCTGGAGCCGTACAGCCCAAAGCCAGCGATGAACACTCTTTTATCAACAGCAAACTGGATGCTGTCACACCGGCCCCTGTAACGCCACTGGTTGCTGCGGTAAGCACAGGACTGAAAGCGGTGGCACCGCTGAGGAACGAGCCCTTTCCGGGGCTTGCTGACAAACTGCAACTCTGGCTTTTTGGCAGCTGTGTACCAAAGGAAGATATCATTGGTCTCGTTGAGGGTCAGAATCCCAGACTGAGCAGCGCCATTCGCAAAGTCGTCGAGTGCCATGGTGGGGATGCGAATCAAGTACAGAGCCTTCCCCAGGACTTTGCGCTTATTCTCTATGGTAGCCGTCAGCTCTTGTCGCTGACACTCCACTTCGGCCCAGTTCAGAGCCGCTTCGAAAACGACAATTTCTTTGGCATTCAGAGTCTCCCTTCGGAGAATGCTTTCAAGCGTCTGAAAATCAATGTCACAGAAGCCCTCAGACTTCAAAGCTAGCTCGGCTTGGGCATCAATCACTTCCCAACAGCGCTGGGTCAGGTCAGGTTCCTCAAACAGGCAGCTCTGGGAAAGCAGCACGCAGGCGTTCTTTGCGCTTAGACTTGTTTCTAGAAAGTTAACGCAGGCACGGGCAAGATGAGGGACGATGTACTTCTTGGCAGCATAAAGAGTGGCCAGTACGGTATCGGCAGCCAAATCAATTTCATCACAATAGATGTATCTGAAAGGAAACACAAGCATGTAATGCTGCTGCTTAATGCACAAGGATCATTTGTCAGTAACACCTGAAAGTTACAAACAACGAATATTTAAATTGTTCCAAGTTAAAACTAAGCACTGCTTTTCAGGAACAATTTTTTTAGTAAATTCATAAGGAAAGTACCAGCTAAATTCACCACTCACGTAAGATGATGGGAGATAACATGCTTAAATCTAAGGTGAATAAAAGTTCACATTTGGAGCACATGCTGTAAGACAATGGTTATGTTTCCAAAGCACGGTCCCCTCTCCAGCTCTGTTTTCCTTCCGTAGGTACTTTGGCTAATGACAGACTATCCTCCCCAAGAGGGAGCTCTTCAAGTACTGCCTTACTTGGCTAAGGCAATAGTCTGGAACAGGTGCTACAAACAGTACTCGGACTGGATGTCCCAAGATGGAGAATGATGATGATTCATTGAGGTATATATAAATACAAGAGCGAGAACAAGTTTATTGGTAATAACCAGCTGGTCTCTCAGAAGAGAAATGCTATCAAAGCATATCAGGTGCTACCCATCTTTGTAATTACTAGCATTTTAACAAGGCAATGAAACACACAGGAAAAGCAAAAGGCACAGAAAACTAATTTTCAGGTTTATTAATGCTTACAACATCCTAGCTCCACTAACACAGCATTTTGTTTCAGTCTCAGTGCATAAGGAGAAAAAAACGCTTTTTACTGCCATGCTAGTGTCATGAAAGAGATGAAGGTGAAATTCTATTTATGTGACTAAACTGCTGGGATTCATTGCTTGGAGAAATGAAGCATTGTACAGTTTGTTCTTTTTAATATCTCATGCTTCAGGGACCCATTTGCAGCTAGTGAATGCAATGTGTTAAAACCACGTCAAATGCAATTTTACTCTTCACAGGGATAAGCAATTCTTGATGGTTATGGTTGATAAAAACATCTTCCTCCAGTGAAGTTGGAGTTGTATGCAACCCTGTACTAATTAATATGTTTTAGCTAGCAGGTTTCCCAACACAATGCATTTTTGGCACTACAGAACGTGCTTATCAAGGGGAACTAGTACCTACATAGTAGGTTGTTTGTAGTTGCAGATAGCTTTATTTGGATGGTTTGCAGGTTTCGGGTGATATCTTCCAAGCCACACCAAGAAAATGTGCTCAGAGTAGACTGACGGAACAACGTAATAAAATTTAAGAGGCTACACAGAACAGAATACTCATACAGACATCTCTCCCCCCCCCCCTTTTTTTAAAGCCCACCTTTATTACTTGGTTTCAGCTGGGCTATTTGCAACAACAAGGGCTTAGGCCTTACGTCCTTTACTGTCCCCAAAAGCTTTCAGTTTGTTGGGTTTTATGATTCTCCTCTTTGCTCTCCAACACTTTTCTCCCTTCTATTACTTCTCTTTGCCTGCTAGTACAGCAGAGAATGATGACATCTGTTTTAAATTGAAATAGTACAGAAGTTGCTAGTTTAATATTCATGAAAGCGAGGAACTAATATCACTGATTTACAACAGACACAGTGCAGATCAGCTGTCAGCAATATTCCACACTTCGCACTCTGCCAATGTACCTCGATTCTGGTTGACAATTACTGATATCCCAGTCTCACCCTATTCTTAAACAGAGGATTCTGCTAGACCATAGGGCTGATGGTTTAGTAACACATTCATTCTAGGTTAAAGTAAGACTGCAGTTCTAACTTCAACAGTCAATATTAAGGTAAGACATAATGCATTAAGGACACCAACTTGGTGTGTCAGCAGGATTATGAATTTTAACAACCTCTTAACCCTATTTTTAAAACAATAGAGAACAGCAAAATCAATTTTACTTGGAGAATAATTACTATCCACCAGTCAATATTTCCTATGTTATATCTTGCAATACCTTGTCCGATGTTCACTGTAAGTAAACACACTATATAGTAAAACACAGAAAATATTTAAGAATTCACTGTCTAAGGAAAAAGAATATATATTCTTACAAAGATTATAATGGGTCCCTCCTGACTACGGGAAGGAGTATATGAAGGAGAAGACTGCTTTGGAATGGACAAAAAATCTTTTCTTTCTTTAGCATCAGTATCGTGAGCTTTAAACCATCCGCTTCTCACAAAAATTGCAGGCAACGCTCGTGGGAAAGATTTCCTGGGGGGTGAGGAGCGAAGGGGGTCAAGGCTCCCCCAAGCTCCGCCCAGTGCAGCACATGCTCGGGATAGTGCAAGGAGGGGAATGCTGCACTGCTGAGCAACATCCCTTCCCCATCCCTGCACCATCACGGCTGCAGGCAGCCCCGGCATTCGCAGACACTGGAGCACTCTGCAGACACACTGCATCAGTTAGCGCTAGGAAGGTTAGCTCAACATCCACAAAGACCACAAAAAGTTTGTGTGGTCTTCTGCTTTTTTAAGTAAAAGCTTATAGGGTGATGAATTCCGTGGTTCTGGCCATGCTCTCCAAGATGTTTTCTCAAATTACCATGGGCTAAATAATTTGCCAAGACTTAGGTTATCAGTATTCTCTTTTCTAGGTTTGCTCTCTGAACGTATTTTTTCATGACAATGATAAATTCAAAAAGCATTCAGTTTTTAGATGGCAAATCACATTTAGTCACAGCGATATAGATTTGCTGTTCAAAAAGAAAGTAGGACAGGACTCTGACTATCTTGCGTTTGTGCCTTGTAAAATTCTGCATGAAAGTAAGGCCCAAGTCTGAGCTCTGCAGAAAACACCTGCAAAAACAGAAAGGCCCAAAGCAGGGATCTGCAACGCACCTACTGATATAACGACCTAACTTTGTCCTACGTTCCAGGTCTATGCAAAAGCTCTGACTTCAGCTTCTCCTTGCAGTTACTTGCACAGAATGTTTCTGATGTTCAGAATAACCTATAAAAACCGGTACGCAACAAACGCTGTATGCAACTTTGACTGCTCCTCTACAGTGCCACGGAAACACAGAAGAAAAAAAAAAAAGAAATCTTTCTGTAATCACATGCTAGCCAAAACAATCTATGGAATATAATAAATGGTTCGCTAGTGATTATACCATTACATGCAATAAACCCCACAGCACGTTGAAAGGATTACCATTGGATACTAACGTATATTCTAAAGCTGTTACTAAAGCTGAAGGGAAAAATGCCTCAGAGGCACAGCAGTTCTGCAACTGGGAATTTCTCTTGAAAAATCAGTTTATGGATACATTCAAGGACAGCTCAGCAGGGAAACTGCTTCATTGTGTTCACTTGGAAACGATAGCATTTCTTATGCAGTTTGCAAGAAGAAATCAAAGACCTAGATAAATAATGATCATGTAAACTGACTTCTCACCCCCCACACACAGTTGGAGTAAAAACCACCCTATTCTTGTAAACAGCCTTTTTAGCACTTTCCAGATGCATATATATAACAGATGAGGGGAAATTTAATTTCCAGTGCAATTTAATTTTCAGTAATTTGTGGTTAAAACAAGAGACATGTAGCACATTTAAAGAAGAGCTGGAACTATGTTGATATACAAACACAGCAATTCTGATTTTTGTTTTTCTTTTTAACTTTTCACTTTGCTTGCAAAGTATAACAGTGCTGTTGTGTTGTGTTTTTTTTTTTTTTTCTACAGCTGACAATTCTTTTTAGTAACTCCATTCCTTTGTGTAATGTGTGGTGACAAATCAAATCAATAGGCATTACAGTATACAATGTGCCCAAAGATCCCCTGTCAAAGTCATTATTTATAACTGCCTACATTAGCCTAATATATGCGTGCCTGGAAGTAGAGGGGGAGACCAACATGAGGTAAAAGTTTGAAATACTTGAAACACAAGAAAAGGAATATTTTAAGCAATTGCTTTCGTTCTGTTTACACACAACTCTAATACATTGCTAATGTCACAGTTGAAGTATGTGTACATCATAAACAAAAATATATCCAGCAGATGAATGATGCTTACTTCAGCATTGCGAGAAAAGCAGCAGGCTCAACATCTGGTATACGGATTTCATCTTTGTCCTCAGCAAGCTCTCCGTAAAACATCGCATGGAATACCGAGCTCCCAACAGCCAGGACATACTGTTGAGAAAGGGAAATCTTATTTCATGCTTTAAGCCGAAAGCACTGCCAACAAAAACAATGTGGGAGAGCCACTCTGAACATACCAGGCTTCACTGACAGGCAATAGACACACTTCAGTAAGAAATGGAGTCGAAGTTAAAAACAGAATTGCACATTTTCCCCTTCGTTTTACTCTCATGGGCGTATATGCATCAGCTACTGGAAAAAGCTCATATCCACTACAGAAGTTAACTATTTCTAGACAGTCTCAAGAGTAATATTAATCAACAGCACGAGCAGTATTCCTAACTTTACAATGACTGCCTCAGATACCACAAAGAAAAACAAGGGACAGCATTCCACTGCACGTAGCCTTTTAAAATACAGAACTAAGCCTGCCTCAGAAGAGCTGAGTCTCCTTTGCTACATACTGGCATAACCGTGGGAGCTCTCCTGCTATCCCCCGCACAAAAACTGATAATGCAGCTGTTGCTTACTTTGTGTCCTGGCAGCCGCTGGGTCCCACCTGGTGGCCCGACCACAAAATGAACATCTGCCATCAAGTCATTGTTGAACATCACTGCATTTCTACAAACAGAGGCAGCGTGTTAATTTATGGTGCCTCGTAACTCCGCGCTTGCCCCGGACTAAAGAAATCAAATTTCTTAACACGTTAAAGTTACATGATAATAGACGGAGAAACAGGTCGAACAGTTTTAAGCTACTTTACACATCAGTGCACAAGTGTACTGGGAAAAAGCAAAGCTGGGGAGGGGGGAGAAATAAAAAAAACCAAACTTATAAAAACTTTTCAAAAGGTGGCAATCAGTCAAGAGCATGTATCACTGAAAACCCCCACTAAGGTCTACAAGCAAATCTTTATGGGTATGCTACAGCTTGCAGCAACATTTTTATTTACACAAACAGCTGCATTGTCTGGAAAAGAGCTATCAAAATAATTTCCATTAGCCAAATACATTTTCCACACACCATGGAAAAAAAAATGATAGAACAGTGTTTTTCTCAGCTAATAAATAACTAAAAGGACACATTTTGTGACTTCTCACCACTCCATCCAAAACACGAAAATGAAGCGTCCTGAACTTACCTCTCTCTGATGGTTGGATAAAGTCCTTGCCAGTTTGGTGCAGGAATAGTGTTGTTGTTATTGAGATTTTGCTGGTGGTACTGCTGGACAGCAGTTGTATTAGTGTTGGCTGGTTTCTTTCGGGGAAAAATATCAGCAGCCATCTTCTTCTTCTTTTTGGTCTTCAAGGTAATGATTTCATAGCAAACTGGAGGCAATTTGCTGCTACTACTGCTGCTGCTGCTATTTCCCTTCTTAGAGCTCTTCTTGGACCTGTTCTTGACCGTCTCTGGAAGCATCAAGAAGAAGGTGAGACATTTCATGTTCTTTCCTTTCTCATCTACCATGAGTGTACTTATCTGTACTGCTAGATAGCCTCACTAGCTAAGAACATTAAAAAATGCACACGTAAGCTGTTAAACACAGGGCAGCAGAGCTGAGAGTTTGTTTCTCTTCCAGCAAGGCAAGGTGACCTTTCCAGCATACCGACTACGAAACTGCCTTTAAGTTTGATCCGGTACTCGAACCGTTAAACGCATCCCCATCATTCCAGCCAGTTTTCTTTCTTTCTTGCCGGGTCTCCCGACCGCGCGCCACCCGACAGCGCTGCGCCCCGCCGGCAGGGGAGGGCGGCGGCTTCCCGACGGCGGCCCCGGCCCCGGCCCCGCGGCGTCCTGTCGCTCCGCGAGCTCAGCTCGCGCGACGGAGGGCTCCGAGGGGAGCCGGTGCTGCAGCCCTGCGGATGGAGTCAGCCGGCGCTCGGAGCCAATGGCTGAAGCCACCGGCAGCGATTGGAGCCGGCCGCGCAGTGACACCGATGGGAACGCGCGCGGTGCCCGCGCTGAAGCCGCAGCCGTGGCGCGCCCCGGCAGGGACGCGGCGCCGGGTAAGGAGGGGACCGCCGGGCGCGGCTGGCCGGGGAGCTTCTGCCCTCCTGGACGCTGCCTGGATTTTCACGGGGGAAGCGATGAAGAGTTGAAATCAGGTAGCGAGGCGTATTTGAGCCTCAGCGTTTCCGTGGGAGCTCTTCCCACGTGTGCCGCTGGTAGTCCCACAACCCCTCCTGGAACAGTTGTGCAGAAAGAGCCCGCTATAAATATCCGAGCCAAATTAAAGCAAATCAGCTAGCAGCGGAAAAGACGGCGGTGCGGTTAAACAATCCCTTTCAGCGGAGTTTATACCCCAGTGTAACATGAATAGAGATGAGGTCACAGCTTCAGCTTTAACTCCTTATGTTTCTCGATAATGTAACAGCCTTTGACAGGGGTCTCAAATCACGAAGCAGCGTTAATGAGGCCAGCTTACACCAGACGTGGCTGCACCACATCAGAAGAAAACTTCTAGATGTGCAATCAGATTAAAGCAAATCAGAGTGAATATACTTAATCAATGTTTCAAAGCATTAAATGAAAGTCTGAACAATTTAGCGAGTCTCAGGCAGAAATTGTTCCTTGAGATGCAAACGCATCCTGATTTTATTAACAGGTACTTTCTGAACTAAACAGGATATAAGCTATGCCAACCAAATCATTTAAATAAGAAAGAAGACTAATTTTCAGTCATTAGCTTACTTAGAACTTAAATACAGAACAGATTTCCTTAATAGTAGGTCAAGTGTATAAAAATGGGAAAACACTGCCACTTAAAAAAAGGCCGAGAAGAAATACTCAGTATTAGGTGCCAACTTTTCACACCTTAAAATACTGGCTGGGTTGACAATTCAAACATCATCCCAATTATTTTCAAGTTTTAAAGAAAAAATCCTCTTTCCTCTTAATGCAAGCTTAGCCATATGTAGCTTTAACTAATTTTGCTGGACAAGAATACAACATCAAAAGAAAAAAAAAGATCAAAAGTTGGTGGAGAATCAGTTGACCTTGCTGAAATCCCTGACAGTCTGCCACTGACTTACACTGAGGCACAGAAGTTACTCAGGCTGTTTATTGAAAATCCCATTGGGATTGCTTGAATTGCAGCTACGGCTCCATAACATGTAATCTCAGAACGTCTTTAAACCCAAGGACTGTAAAAACCTCAAGTGCAGATATTGCAAAGATTATCAGGTCTCCTGAAGAGATGCTCCACGTTAAGCACTAACTAAAACCATTGGCCAGCGGCCATCCCAAGGCTTGGCTGCAGTGGTTTGATAAGATATTATTTCCAGACACACATCTTTCTCCTCTGTCTGAAGCTCACAGGGAAAGATGCTTGTCCGTGCTCAGCTGCTGCATTTCACAGCCCAGCATCTCAATGCAAAATCACCTTCGCTGGTAACGTAAAAGAAGATGGTGGGTTACGGGTGCTGTGGCTGAAAAAGCTGGGAGACATTCCTAAACAGATTAAGAGACAGGTGAAGCAATTTCCAAGCAAGCTTTCTTTCCCCCTTCCTTATTCTCTCTCATTTTTCTTTTTGACATGTGACAGATTCATTTGGGTCAGAAACTAACAGTCTTAGCCGCGTTAAATTGTGGAAGTAAAAGAAGGGGTAAAAGGGAAAGAAACTCATCCCACAGATGGGATGTTTATAATTGCTCACAGCAAAGGATTTACAATGGGAACACAGCAAGTATTCTCAGCACAAAATGTGACCTTGTTGGGTTTGTATAAGTTTTTTTTTCCCCTCCTTAGGCAAACTTCCGTCCCTTCTAGTTACAGTAATAACCTGTTTGCCATTGCACTGGGAAAAAAGTAAAAACCTTAGAGATACTGAATAGCCATGCATTCGTCAGAAAATCTAGTGAAATTCAGCACTACCATTGGCAGTAGGAGAAAGGTAACAGAGGTTAGGAGATTCGTATGGGAGATTTGGTTTTGATTCCACAAATCCATTTCGCTTACTAACAATACAAAAGAAATCAAGGTCCTCATACACTTTTGCAAACTAGTTTGCCAAACGAGTCCAAAGATTATACGCATAGTAAATAAGGTTACTGGGAGGCTGCAGAAGGGAAGGGGAACGACAGACAGACTCACTGGCTACCTCAGTTTGGGGAAGACTAGTGGTAAATGTGAACCAGGAGTCAGGCATACCTTTGACTTCTGTAAAACACAACACACATACTTACAGCATGGTGTGCTCTCATGGGGAAGGAAGAGAGGAAGAAGCTGCAGCTGAAGTATGTTCTGCCTGAACCCAAAAGTCAGACAGACCCCTAGTAGACAAGACAACATCTGTGTAAAAGGATAAAAATCCACCCCAGTAGGTAAAAAGCCCAACTGGCAGCTCTGTCAGTTCTTAAGTCCCCCATCAAAACCTGGTCTGCTGGAAATGGAAAATGTTGATGACTCCACAACTTTTTCATAGGAACTGCTGGGTTATGACCCTTTTACAAGCTTTATACCACCTTCTACTGAACTTTATTAGCTCAGAACGAAGTGACATATACCAATTATTAGACCCATGTGAAGTGGGGAAAAAACGTGCAAAGAACTGGTGCTACTTGTACTCGCTATTTTTTACTGTTTTGGCAACAACTTCCACGTATTTTCCCATAAAAAAGTTTTCTTCTTTTATTATACACGTACTGTTAATGACTTTACAAATCAACGTTAGCAATCAGTAAAAGCAAGCTATGAGCTTCTCCCTGTTGAAAGGCTAGTCATAGTCTCAAGTTCCAATCAGTCTGTTTCTGGTGAGAGGATCAAGGAAACTGATCTTCTCTTACCCAAAGATCTATCCCTTTCCAAAAACTTGTTATGATGTTTTCCTTATCTTCTTCAGTAATTCACATTTTTCTTTAGTAACAGAACTTCATAAATATAACTTTGAAAAAAAGGAAATTCATTCTTCAGACATATTAATATTTATAAGTAATCAAACCAGAAACATTAACTTCAAGGGTGCAGGCAATCCCATCCTTAAGTCTTAACACAGGTCTAACAAAAATCCTTCACGCCAGATGTGAAGAATTTAGCAAAAAAAATATATTCTGAGGCTGAATCACAGAATCATTAGGGTTGGAAAAGACCTCCAAGATCATCTGGTCCAACCATCACCCTACTACCAATGTAACCCACTAAATCATGTCCCAAAGCACGAAGTCCAACCACGCATCAAGTTTCATCCTTCTTTCAAATTGGGAACAAGTTATAAACCCTTGGAAATCAGCTCCTGGATAAAAATTCTTAAAAACAAACAAACAAAAAAACTGAAGCATTAATTTTTAAGTTTAAATCCAAATGCATATAACATACCTGCAATCCCAGTTTCAATTATCCTCTAAGACCTCTAAGTAATATGCTTTGAAACCATTGTGAGGACCGGCACAGGAATCGTATTGCCCAACTCTTGGTGCAATATATATATTATGTAATAATTGTGAGTGTATATATATATATATATATATATATATACACACACACACACACACGATTATGCCTTTCTAAAGGTAATTTACACTCAAGAAATCATGGAATTTCCAGGGCTGATGGGGGTACTCTTCCTCACATTACATCAGTCTCTCCTTATGCAATAGCAAGCATACCCAAAATTTTCTGTTTTTTCTTCTAATAGGTTGTGCTTTTCCTGTATCACATATTTACAGCTCTGCTCTTCATGTAGTAATAGGAACTAGACAAATCCCTAAAAAACAAGATTTCATCAAAATTCCCAATGGTCTGTCGCAACCAAATCCTGAATTGAGGAATGAATTCCAAGTAGGCATTGAGAAAATGCATATATTTCTTTTTTGTAAAGTTGCCAAGTCTTTCCCTGGGCTGTCATTATGCCTATGCATTATTAAAATTCTTTGTTTAAATTCTGGATTCCCCAATGAAGCACGTTTCAGATGGTACATCTCTATTAACCAAAATAAATACACAGTGTTAATGTTTAACAAATCTACCTGTCCACTGCTACTTCTCATTTAATTTGACTTTTTACACACAATTTTTTAATCAGTGTTTAATTCTAAGATCAAATAAACAATAAAACCAAGAAAACCAACCCACACAGCTGAAGAGCCTAATTCTGTTTACCTATTTATGAATTATTTAGTCACTTGGAAGAATCCTTCCCCTTCACCATTCAAACTCTTCTGTTGGTAAAAATGCTCACTTGGAAAGGAGACTGATAGCTCTGCTCTCGACTTCCTCAAGTAAAAAACACATTAGAATTGACAAAGTTTTCCAACCTCCTTGCTCTCTCCCAAGTTTCTTTTTGGCAGCACTGAAGCTAACCAGGACTGGTAACTGTTTCTGTCTGTTGCATGGAAAAGCTGGCCCTGGAGTCTTCCTCAGTAAGGTTTGCTAGGGTGAAAAGGAGACTAGAGCAGGAACAAAGATAAAATTATGAAGACCTTCAGAGGATAAGCTAAAATAAAGGAAAAAAAAAAAGAAAAGGAGAGAGTGTTTCTCAGAAAAGCCAAGAACAGAATAGCATCAGAATAGAAAAGCATCTGGAACTAATGCTAGAAGCTAAATTGTGTTTTGCTATAGCTGGTATGCTATACTAGCAACATCCTTGTTGGCAAATATTCCTCCCAACTCTGCCTAGTGCTTATTATGGGATTTAAAGAATGAGGACTTAAAGCCTTTGCATAATTCTATCCACAAATATAGCTTTTACATTTTTTTCCCTAGCTGCCCTGAAATGCTTTAAAGGAAACAAAAGCAGGAAGACCTGAGCAGCCCAATCAACAGGTGAATACAAACTTTTATAAATCGGGAGTTTAAAGAATAAACTCCTTTTGTCTTTTATTCTCCCATTATTCTGTTATTTGCTAGCATAGAGGCTATATCTCCACACATCACTTCTTACTGGTCTCCCTATCAAGACAACCTTGATCTTTCTAATGTCCTTTTTGTATCTGCAATTATTTTCATTACCCCTTTTTGATTTTTACAGCAATAGCCTTTTTGAGGCAAAGCAACCAAATCAAAACACTGTATTTAAGAATAAGAAAAAAATTTACCCCTATATTTACTTCCTGATGCAATCCACTTTCTCTGTGTGAATTTGAATTGGCTCACCATAAACCTGTTCCAAAACCAAGTGCAACACTTTCTACTGTCATTTTTTTCTTGTATAGCTGCCCAAAGTTTGCAATTTAACTGCAGTGAGAGGTTCAGTAACTTGGTATTTACACCCAAAACACACTAATATAACAGAAAAAAGACTTCTTTACACTTTTGAGTTTTGCTTTTAAATTTAAAAGGTTTTGTTTCCAGCTGGATAAAAATATAGCTAGCATATTAAAGTGAGAAAGGAAAAAAATGTTTAAGTTTCCCCAGAATTTTCATTATCAATTCAATACCGTGTATGCCACACAAATGACATTCTATATAAACCATACCTGTATAAAGACATGTTTAAACAGCCTACAGTGAACAACATATTTGATCCTGTTAGTGAATTATCACTGAAACTTTCCCTTTTGTGCATATGAAAAGAAATTATGTGAAATGCTTCATCACAACACGAAATAAGTGATCTTACCAACCTGCCGAGACACATTTCCTAGCATCATAGTTTAGGAACTGCAAGTAGAAAATATCCCAGAGTAGAATTTGCAATGTATTCTATGAACATTCATTTGCTGCTTGATAGTTCAACGTAAAAACAAGAATTATAAATAAATGTGTGAGATGAGAAAACCTTCAACATAAAAATGAGAAATTCTATCCGAGGTTACAGGACATAAACTGTTCTTCTAATACTTTAAAAGCAACAAATTACACATTTCTTCCCCATCACTACTGCCTAAGCTTGCCCATTTCATTGCATGTTTTTTTTCCTCATGACAAACTGTGGGGTCAAAAAATAAGTTCTTTCTTAGTGGCTGCCTCTTTTGTGTATGTTTCTAAACATATTGCAAACCTGTACGCATTCAACCCTTTCCTAAGACAGGGGTCAACTTTAATTCTATTCTGCCTCTTATCAAAACTGACTTACAAAGGCAAGATCAGATAGCTCAGGAAATTGGTAATGAGATACAGTGGTTTTCATCTCTAGGTCACTAATTCTAAATTGACCGAGGTCAACAGTAATCAAAAGTCATTAGCATTTAATGATCATTCAGTGCCCTGTGAGAAAGAAGCTAGTGATCTTAGTGCACTTTAGAGAAACCACCACTACAATTAGTACACACATGCTGGCTATTTCAACGGGGAGATTGGGATCGGATGTCTAGAGACAGGACTTCCCTTCCTATCTCACAGACAGATCTCCCTTATGTAGACAAACCTTTATACCAATTTCAACTTTGTTCAGAAACTACTTTTTTAAAAACTGAACAGTTAAATTAATACAGGATCTACAAAGAGCAGGTAGAAAGATGACTGCTTCTGTTCCATTACATCAGTGGTTCCCAGATGTCTTTGTTCTCCTACACAGAGGTCAGTAAGTCTGCAAAATGATAAAGACAACTCGTTAGTGAGTCCTCACTTTTGAGAGCTGATGGCACTAGAGGAGTATCCACCCCATGAATAACCACAGGAAGAACGTGATCCAGTTGAATATGTTAATGTAGAATTCAAGGACTACATTTTCACATGCAGATCACCTGTTTTCATGTCAAACCACAGTGTGGAAGTACCCTGTGGGACATAAGAGGGAGGAGGATATTGCCAAGACCCACGCAGTAACTGTTCTGCAGCCTGCAACCTTCAGTCTCCTGAGATCGCCATGCTCCAAAGTGCTTCAAGTTCACAATTGAATGAGGTTAAGAAAAACAGAGGAGACTTGAAACGTTAGGTGTTGTAACAAACATCATGAGGGTCTGCCATCATGAAACTACATCAATCCGTTGGACTCTAAGCTTCACCAGACATGAAATAGCTGGCTTAGAAACCCCAAGCAGATCAGTAACTGGGCACACTAGTAGAAGAGCACACCTGGAACCATTCAGAAGAAGTATTTTAAATGAGTCAAAAAAAGGGGAAAAATTGGTACAGCTTCTTGTTTCCAATGCATTTTAACTATGAAAGAGAAGGACTATCCCCGTTATTGGGAGAGGAACAGATTAGTCCCTTATCAAAGCAAGTATCTGATAAGAAATGCATTTTCAAACACAGTGGGAGAGGAACAGATTAGTCCCTTATCAAAGCAAGTATCTGATAAGAAATGCATTTTCAAACACAGCGGCTCTCATTTCTCAAAAGTGGGTCTCAAAACCCAAGAATAAACACTATTGGATTTTTTTTTTAAATTGTTTAATAACCCCACTTTTCAGGTATGAGGGACCGATCACTGCTAACTTGAGCTGTGTCCAAATATTTCAAGGAACAGAACCAAACACTGCATCCATCAGACTGCACTGCACTCAACTAACCTTCTTTGACCACACGTCAGCAGCTGTGGATCTTGTTACTTGCCCTTAGCTTTGTTTCCAGACTTGCCCAGCACGTGCAGGTTCTGTTTGGATTTATAATGGTGATTCCACAGGGGAATAAAAACATTGACAAAGTTTTATCAGATCAACTGTTCTACAAAATCAGATATACTTTCCTCTGCTGCAAGTACTTCAGCCACACTTGCCTATTAATTCAGTCATGCTTTAGCATTTTGATTAATTTCTCCTCCTCTTTACAAGTAAAAGGCAGCTACTTTGCAGTAATAAAGTTTTGAAAGGTGGACATGTATATACTCAAATGCTGGTTTCAGGTTATATTTTTAAGCATCAAGACACATTTGTGTAGCAATGTTAGGGCATCCTAAGTGCTTACTCTCCTTCATGATAATGCTGTCTTACTAACCCTGTGACATCTCAGAATTGTAGAACAGGGAAAAAAATGAAGAAAGAGCAAGTAATCAAACATAAGAGCATAAAGGTATTTTAAGGGATTGTATTATGCACATGTACATAAGTTTTACGTATTTTGAAACTTCCATAGTATGAAAGCCTTTACCTTTTCTTCGTATATATGCAGCAGTATCACCTTAGTCTGACAGTCAAAACAGCAGTAAGAAATCAAATGCACCCAGGTGTACTTTGTACACCCTTATATGTGCATTACACTACCCTAACGTCACGTGGCATTCATGTGAGCTACGTGCCTCAACAGAAACCAAGCAAGCTGTCTAACAGGGCAGGGATTTCTTTCACCTGAGTTAAACTGTATGCAGAGTACTCTAAAGTAAGGCAAAACACTCCAGCAAAGGAGCAGCGTACATGTTTCGGCTGTAAATAACAAGCAGCTTGCCTCAGCTCCTCCCCAGCTGTAAAGAGTACGGCTTGTGCTAAGTAAGCAAGGTGACACACTGAAAGCAGCGTGTGGCACATTAGGGATTAGATTTTAAAGGGATTTTGTTCCATCAACACTCATAAACCTACATATAAAATCCCACAGCTACCAGGTGCAAGCAAACGTGCTACCTGACTGAAGAGTTACTTTCTTCTCATGCTCTCAGAAAATCCTTGCAACCAAGCAAGCTTTGAGCAAAATATGAGGCAGCAAAGCTATAATTCTAGAAAATGTTATTTTCTGAAGTAAAATGACTTCTTTAAGTTCTTCAGATCGTGAAGACAAACTGCAGCTAGGGTGGACACAAAGTGTAACCTGGCACATGAATATCCATCCTGTCACAGGCATACGTTATCAGCAAGTCATTCAGAAGTGTACTCAAGTGGTACATGATCCTCTGGTAGACTGAAATATTTATTCAGGATGCCAGGAAACCTCATGATGCAGGTAACAGGCTCGGACAAGAAGGTTTCACAAGGTGCCTTCCAAACCTGTTTTCTGTGATTTTTACACCCTGTGTACCCAGGATGGCCAGCAGACGTTCACAGATCACCCATCTGCCCATCAGTGTTTCAAATAGCAAGCACTCCGCAGACGTTGCCCTCACTTGGTCTTTTTACTCCAACATGCTTAGTTAGCAAACTCAGATGGGCTGGTAGGATCACAAAAGAGATGAGCCAGGCCAGAAAAGCAGAAAGCGCACAAATACAAATGAAGTGACCTTTTACCTACACTTTCCCCCAGCTTTCTGACATGCATACATATAAGGCACTTCGGAATTGAGGCACAGGACCGGAATTCAACTTTACAGAATAAATCAGAACGGAATAAAACCTGCACTGCACAAAGCTTTTAATCTTTTCCTTACAAGATTGCCATCTCTTATTTCCATATTTTGCCTTATCCAGCAGCTCCTTGAAAGGAAAACTGTTGCTTAGTTATGTAGTGCCTCAAAAAATGGGGCTTGCCTGCCAGCTCAGGTATCTAAATGCTTCTGTAAAACAAATCAACAGACTGCAAAGTTTCAGGAGCTAGTAGAGAGAATATCACAGGAGAACTACCTTAAGTGACCCAACAACGCTAACGCTGGGCATGAACAACGTCTCGCTGCATAACTAGTCATTTGCACAAATTCACAAAAGAGATGAAGACCTAAATTTCTTCTGACAGCATAACGCACAGCCTATCAGCAGCAGACCTCTGCTTTAACCAAACCTACCCTAGCACTAAAGCCATCAACATAAACATAATACCCATTTAGTAACTTTAGGAAAAAAAAAATCTATCACACAGTCTAAGTAGCAAGAACACACGCTATAAAAAAAAAAAAACCAAAAACTACTGCAAGTTGCATCCTTTTCCTCAGCCTTACAAGGCATGCTAGAGGAATTCCGGATGGCTTCTGAAAGGTGTTTCCTCCAGGGCAGAGCTGAGGATCACTGGAGGGGAAATACGAGGAAAGTTACTGTGTATTATGTTGTGGCATACTTACTGCGAGGGATTTTAAAAAGAAAAAAAAAAGAAGTACTGCATTCTACATTCGATTTTGGCAATCCTACAGAACTTACTGCAAATGAATAAGGTCCTAAGATATTTAATTTGCGAAGTTAAATAGCCTAATTATGCCAAGATACAACACATTATGACATACTGCACTTCCTTTCTGCAGGAAACGATGAGACCAGAATAAAAATACCAAAATAAAATCTATTTTAAGCCTGATTCAAGCATGGAACAGTTACAGTCGACTCCAATACACTGCTGTACACGTACAGCCCAACGCCACCTTCCTCTGCAAACGCTAAACAAAAAGTGTTGGACAGAGATTAAACCCTGGAAAGAAAGTGTTGCAAAGACCAGTACCAGCACAGGAAACTGACACCAGAGCCTTTCAGACATAACACAGGTAGCCTTTGTTGTTTTAAGTGGGCACGCTAGCAATCCTGTTAGTTATATTGAAATACCCTAACTTCAAACTTTTCCCCCTTCAGGGGAGCACAACCCCCAGTCCCCTGTTTCTAAACACCTCACCTTTGAGGAAACAATCCAGGCAGACGAGTTTACAAACTCCACCTGAAATGTACCACCGCCGGACTTTCTCAGACCAAAAACTTGCAGAAACACGAGGCGCTGGGCTTTGGGGGAGCACATGGACACTGGGCCAACAGGGAAACGGGAAGGGAAAGGGCATTTTGGTCAAACTGGGCACTGCCACCAACCTCTCCTCTGCAAGTTTTATTTAATGGAGAGTTAAGCGAGTTTTGCTTAAAAAATCATTTAAAATCACTATTTCAAGCAGAAAAAAAAAAAAGGAGAATGAAGGAGAGAAAGCAACTTTTGGGTTCGCCCCACTGCGAAGCGTTTCCCCAGAAGCAGCTGAGAGCCCCCCCGTTCACCCCCACCCCCCTCCCACACACACCCTGGGGCCCAAAACCAACCCCAAACCCCCAGAGGGCTGCACAGGGACCCCTGCGGCGCTCCCGGTGCCACACCACAGGGGTCTCCCCGCTTCGAGCCCCCCAAGTTTCACCCCCCACACCCGGCAGCGCTCAGGTGCGGCCGCTCCGCTCCTTCCCCTCCCGGGGCCCTGCGGCCCCTGCCCGGCCCCCGGGGCCCGGCCCGGCCCGGCCCGGCCCCTCAGCGCCGCCGCCCCCCGGCACCGCCCGGTACCGGCCGTGCCCCCCCCGCCCCGGCCCCTCCACCCCGACCGACCTGAGGCGCTCCCGGCGCGGCCCCTCGCAGCGCCACGCGCGGCCCCGCCTCGGGAACGCGCCCGCCCGCCCCGCGCGCACGCGCACGCCGCGCACGCTCCCTCCCCCCTCCTTCCCCTCACAACTCCATGGCGGGCTGAGGGGGAGGCGGGCCGCGGTGGGCGCCTCTGGCGGCTTTAACTTGGCAAAAGTGGCAAATGAACACACAAAATTGACAGAAATAGTAAAATTAAAAAAAAAAAAAACACCCACACGCGTGAAAAGTACCCCGCTGCGGGGTTAGGGAGTCTCAAAAACGCTGGTTTTACCATAGGGCACCAGCCCCACCTCAGAGATAAATAAACGTGAGGGGCCGGAGGGCTGCAACCCTCCCTGGGTGCCCTGACATGGCAGCCTAGCATGGCCTTGGGCCCAAACCACCACCAAGCCCCCGAGCCCCTTCAGAAACACGTAGCCGCGTTGCCGGGGTCAGCAGCCAGGCTTATCCAGGATTTCATAAATACAGGGCTCCTCATAACACTGCTCTACCAGGCCACAAGGGAAATTAAGATGTATTGCTGGCGTTTATTTTTAAAAGCCTAACAAAAGGCTTTATTTCAAGCTTTAGTGTTGTTTCCCCCACCCCAATGAAACAATTATTTCTGGAATCAGCGTTGTGCTCCAGCTTTGGTCCCTCATGTACATTCATTTACCTACATTATAGATGTTATTTCAACAGATACCTTCGCAAAGTGAAATTAGGCGTATCTGTGGATAATCAGTGCTTCGCTTTCCCTGTTTTAATATTGTAGCTATTAAAATAGATAAGAAGCTACCCAGCAGCAGTAGCAACCATATATGTATACGCTTTATAGCTCTTATGGTTTTTACCAATAGAGTACATGCTTTAAATTATAGCGTGCAAACAATGATTTAATTGGGACTTGGGAAGCTAATGAAAATATTCATTGTCTAAACTGAATTTAAACAGCAGGGTTAGGCCTAGATAACCACTGATTTTCCATCCTGTTTTCAGAGGGAAGGGAAAAGTCCCTTTTGCAGCTCAGGTAATTGAGTCAGGCAAGTGGCAGAGAGAAGCCCTGTTCTCCAGTTCAGAGAAAGGCTTTGTTTCGCAACCTGGATTTGTGATCCCATAGTGGAAGTGTGCTCTGGCCATGGAGTCATTCATTACGCTCACCTGATTCACATGTCCTCTTTTAAAAACCACAGAGGACACTACAGACCAGGGCTAAACTCACTCTTGCCTTGGTGCCCTAGAAATAGTGAAGGCCTACTAGAGCTTGGTCACGGCTTGGTGGTAAACCAAGGGGGTACAACACGCACTGGCAGCGTGCAGGCCTGCCAGCTGCTGAAGTGCAACTGCTTGATTGCTTTTGGATGCTTCCCATTTGCAGGTTATATGTTGTACAGATCATATTCCCAGTTTCAGTTCCCCAGGGCAGTCTGAAGGTTACTCAGTGTTCACAGGTGGCTTTCAGATGGAGAAAGTCACTGAGTAGTCCCTAAATGAAGTGCTCCTTCCAGTAACACTAGTTTTACTTTTGGGGCCCTCACAGCTCTTGGGGGGTTTCTAGCCCTGGTGGGGCTGGGTGTTGATGTCCCCTCTCCTCGTTTTGAAGCTGTTGCACCCATAGCCCAAGAGCAGCTGCAGTGAAGGTTTTTGGGCTGCTCCTTCATGGCTTTGGGGTCTTGTCTGCTCTCATCCAGGTTTCCAGGCAAGCTCCAGTGCTGCCAAGAAAGGTAAAGCTGTGCATGGGAGAGCTGAAGTATTTTCATCAGTGTTTGCAAAGCCATTTAACTGGGATAGGTTCTGCTACATGGTGGTGGTAGGAAAACGGAACCAAATATTTGTGTTGAGTCACATTCAGACTTGTCTGTTCTCATGTCACAGGCATATTTTCCAGGTATTAAGCAGCACTTCCCAAAGACACTAAATTGAAGAGGCATTTAAAATGTTCATTTTCCAGTTCAGCTTGCATGCTGGGGAGGTTTTCCCAAGTGCTGCAGGGTATAATTACAATTTCTCCAAAAGCATCATCCCACCAGGTGCTTTGCTAGTGCTGACCATGCCCCCACCCTATGCCTCCCCTCTTAAAGCTGCCCTGAGTCTCTCCACACAGCTTCCCGGAAAGGTTATCATCTTATATTTAATAGGGGGAGAAAAGAGAGCACAAGAGATTTACTGCAAGTGGAAGCCATTACTAGAGCAGTTATCAAATGAAAGAACAATATAATAATGTCTAGCCATAAAGATATGAAGAACTGCCTGTCAGAGGCAGACACCTGACTTGTAAAATTAACTTCTGCAGCTGCTGCTAGCTCTTTTTGGCAGTCAGGACAAGGCCCTTGCAGCACAGGGTGAAACCCCCAGGGGTTTTTCAGATATTCAGGCTAGAAATTGGGCACCCAAGCCAGGAGCAGTTGGAGGGAGATGCACTAGCAGCTTTCCCAGAGCCAAGGATGTGGACAAAACCGAGCCAGCGGAGCTCATCCCCATCCTGCCATCCCCAGTGCAGTGCCATGTCCCCTGCATTTATTTAGGCATCAGATGCCTCTAAAATCTATGCTGTGTTATCTACAGCAGCTCATTGAGGCTGGTGACCCTGATTTTTGGGTTAAGTATTAACTCACTAAGAGCAGAGGGTGTTGAATTTTGTCTGCCCTTTAACCCATAAGGTCAGGACATGCAGGCTATGGAGCTACAGCCAGAAGACCATGATTTCCAGTCTAGCATGCAGGCACATACAGTTTTCCTCATCTCTCCCAGTTCTGCCCTCCACCAAAGATTTGGGGCAGGAACTCCTTTAGGATTAAGCAAGTTGCTATCAGCCTTTCCAAAACAAAAATACATGGACTAGTAGATACGGGTGTCCATTGCAGAGCAGGTATTCATTTGTCATCACCTGCTAAGATAATAACAGAGAGGTAAATGCACAGAAATACCAGAACCCTCAGCGTGAATTATGGCCTTAATCCAGAGGAAGATGACTTGCACTCAGGCTGCTTTAATATCTTGTAATTTCAGCTTGCTCAAGAGCCATATGGGATAAAGGGTAGCCTCCATGGAGCAGCCATACCTTGTTTTAGAATTGTTATTTGCAAGCCTGGAAAAAAGCAGCAGCTTGTTTTCTCCCCTTCGTCAGCTTTCCCTGCAGCCACACCAACTGCTGCCACCACTCTCAAACTATGTCACACCAAATTTAGCAGCTGGGCAGGTGACCAGGATGTCCCTGACTGATAAACGTTCATCAGGCACTGGCTATGCAGGCTCTGCATGCCTTCTGCCACAGCACACACATCGTTTACTTGCAAGATACCTAATGGGGAGCATCAAACACTGCCTTGCGCTATCCCACCCATGGCACAGGTCTCATAATTCCTGCTTTTGCCCATGAGGAGCAGGTTGGTCCAGCACCCCACACACCTGTAGGATCAGCTGTGGGTTCAGCTGCCACCCTGCTGGCAAGGGACCACAGAAAGGCTTAGAAAAGAGGCTTCTGAGACTTTCTCCTCCCTTGGACACTGTGGAAAGAAAAGATTTTTACAAGCAACCTGTGGAGTTTTTGACTCCTATCAGACAGCCAACATCTCCAGCACACAGACATCGCACCTCAGCCCCTTCCCCACTAAAATCACTTACTTTTAGCGGCACAGTCACTTCTCACACCTCCTTTCCTCTTAGCCAGCTGTGTTGTCTGTGGCCAAGTTACACCAGAAACCACCTCCAAGTCTCCCTTTCAAGGGCTCAACTTCCTTCTGCGGCCTTTTATAGCTCCAGCACCCCATCATTAGGCCCCAGATGCAACAGTCCCAGGTGCCTTTAACCCTTACTCATCTGTCTCAGGAGGGCAATCATATTTCTTTCTGACCAGACTGGTGGTCATATGTTTTTGTTTTTTTTTCCTAACAGGGTTGTCCATCAAAAAAGGCAAAGATGCAAAATGAGGTTTTCCAGATAAAGGTAGCAGTGATGAGACGTGGCTGTGGCAGGCAGGTGGTTTTGGGGCTGTGCAGGGATGGGAAGTGCTTGTTAAGATGAGGAAATAAATTGTCCTTCTGCAGCTGTATCAAGCACTTGTGCTTTTGTGAAAAATCACTCCACTGGCACGTTTTTGTCCTGGGATATGGCTATGAGTGCAATGTGGCTGGGGGCAAAGCCATGCCCAGGGTGTGCGAGCCCCCATCCCAGTAAGCTGTGCTGGTGGGGATGAGTGCTCCCTATCGAGGACTCCCGGCTTTGTACGGGGGTGATGCATAGGACTGGTGGTGTCCTTCTGGCAGCATGTGCTCGCTGTGTCCGCCAGGATGAAGTTAGTAAAAAGTATCTGGCAAAACTAATAAGCCCAACTGATGACTCCGAAAAGTCTACTCCAGTGCTTGAATAGTCAACCCTTCTGAAATGTGAAGGTGTTTGCGGCTGCCTCAAAGTCCGCAGAGAGGCTCTTATTAGCTGGGATGGACTCCGAAGAGAGGTGCTTGCAGGACGTGACGGAGGAGTTACACAGGCTGCCCTGGTTTCTGGACAGGCAGCCCGCCCTGAGCAGACGGAAGCAGAGAGGCTTACCTCAGCTTTAAGCCGTGATGGCGAAATAAGGTGGTGCTTTAATAGAAAATTAGAAAGGAAAATGGTTATTGAATTTTACTGCAAAGCTCCAAGGCAGAACGAGGAGTAGGATGTAAAAATGTTCAAGGAAATTAAGCTGGCAATAAGGAAGGGCAGAGTGTTAATACCAGCAGCCTTAATTATCCTAACTTACAATGGGTGCACCCTGTAATAATTTTCAAGTATCGTTCAAGTGATCACAACAGATTTGACCCACCGCTTCTTAAATAAACTGCTGTAATTAGTAATACGCATGCATTATCAGGAGGTGCCAGGAACAACATCTTGAGCCTGTTATTGTGGAACAAAAACCGTGGGTACCAGTCGTGCTCTGAATAATGTTGTGTGTGTAGGGTAGGGATGAAGCAGGAGCTAGGGGGTGGGCAAGAGGATGCAGAAGTCTACGCGTCACGACAGGGAGAGGGCATGTATGAATCTTCACATCCTTTGCATTGATTGAAGAGGTCAAATTCACCTCGTTTCTGCTCCAGAGACATCAGCTTCTTCTTCCCCAGTTAACCCACTGCGTGTTTTTGACTGCAGCATACAAACAGGGTGGATAATCAAACCTCAGCTCCATGGGGAGAACTGGTCGCAGCGATCTTCACCAGCTTTGCCTCCTGCCAAATAAGTCTGCGTCTTTAATCCTGTCCTCTTGGTGACTGGATGAAGAGCACAGGCTCCCTCTGCTCCTTGTGTCTGCACAGCAGAGGGCACGGATTAGCCCTGAGTAAGGCATCTTGAGAGACGCGACCATCTGGCTGTCATTAGTTTGATTTGATTTGATGGAATTGGACGAATGTAACAATTAGTATAGCAAAACCTCCTAATTAAATAAAAAAAAAGATGATGATGATTGAGGATGGATGGTTTTTTAATTTTGTGCATGAACGAAAGAACACGTTAATTAAAATCCTGAGTTTATTTATTTTCCTTTTGTAGCAAGCTGCTCCAAGGTCCGTGAACCTGGCTGCCAGCTCACGTCTTTGTCCTGCAGCCCTCCAATTCCTGCACACTGCATTTGCCACCCTCTCCTCTCCTCTACCCCTGCCCATCTGCTCCCTGGCAGCTCACGGCTGCTCCCTGGGCTGTCGGTGCTTGTCCACAGCCTGGGGACAAGCGGGGACAGACCCGAGGGAAGAACCTGCCCCTGGGGTGGATTTCAGGGGTATCGAAGCGCCCATGTTTGAGCTCCACCTGCTATGGAAGCCGGACGCATTCAGCCTTTGTGGTGTTAAGGATGTGCAGGAGGGGGTCCTGAAGTGGGACCTGCTATTCCGTCTCCCTGTATAAAATAGGTTAAAAAGAGAACTAAAACTGGTACAGAAGTGACAGATGGAGAAAGACATCTATTACTCCTGAAGTTCCTCATGTAATAACGTGAAATCCTTGCATAAGAGAGCAGAAAGCTGGTAAGCTGCACGTTAGTCCATGCACAGCCCTGCTCTTTTCTACGAGCTAGTCCTAGAAAGAGCAGTCTGGTTTTCTAAGTTTTGCAGCTTCAGCCTCTAGCTCTGCGCGCCAAATTTTCTGCCCTGGCCAATTAAAATGGCATTTCCATTATGCCTTACAAACTCACAGCTCAAAGTCTTTGAGAGTCCACAGGGCCTGAGAACAGAACATTCGTAAGAAAAACAGTGTGAGAAGTGTAATGTGTTTTTTGGAAAACAAACTACAAATCTTCAGAGTAATCTGGGTCATCAGGCAGCCTTGTGATGAGACAGCAGGATCCTGCCAACCCCTTCGTAGGCAATGAAGATGGTGAAGGGCCTAGAGGGGAAGACGTATGAGGAGCGGCTGAGGTCACTGGGCCTGTTCAGCCTGGAGAAGAGGAGGCTGAGGGGAGACCTCATCACGGTCTACAACTTCCTCGCGAGGGGGAGTGGAGAGGCAGGTGACCTATTCTCCGTTATCACCAGTGACAGGACCCGCGGGAACGGTGCTAAGCTGAGGCAGGGGAGGTTTAGGCTGGACATCAGGAAGAGGTTCTTCACTGAAGAGGGTGGTCGCACACTGGAACAGGCTCCCCAGGGAAGTAGTCACTGCACCAAGCCTGTCTGAATTTAAGAAGCGTTTGGACTGTGCACTTAGTCACATGGTCTAAACTTTTGGGTAGACCTGTGCGGTGCCAGGAGTTGATCCTTATGGGTCCCTTCCAACTCGGGATATTCTATGATTCTATGATTCTATGATTCTATGATTCTTGACTGGCAGAGCTTCTGATACCCCAAAAGCATTGCAGAAAATTAAACAAAATTATTAATAATTAAAAGTCCAAGTATTGAAGAGGTTTAAAGACCCTAAAAACGAAACTAAGCATTTTATGTTTTTTTTTTTTTTTCCTCTAGTCTGCATTGGTTCAGCCAGTGAACCAGAAAACCCATTATTCGTATCGCTGAAATGAGTTGTATCAGCATTCGAGAATTAAATGCAATTAAATATGTGTATGCAGCCTAACAGCAAGGTGATTTTGTGCAAGTTGTCTTGATACGTGTTAAGAGTTGCTGTTGGTGAGCTTGTCACCGAGTTACATTATTTCCCCTGAGAGCAAAACAAATCAACATTTCCCCACTCGGCGTTTCTGAAGACAACGTTTCAGTAACAGCTGAACAGCAGGGTCTGAAAGTGAACTTGATTATAGACAGAAAGGATATTAAAGCCGAGGAAAAATCCAAATACTAAAGGAGCTCAAGGGGAGGAGGAGAAGGAAGAAATTATTATTTTTTTGTATTACTTGGGTTTTAATGCTACGGTATAGACTTTCTCACGCAGGTCACAGATTTAACACAAGTGCACCAGAGCTCTCCCAGATTACCCTCCCTGAAGTAATTTAATAAAAACAGACTGTAAGATGATGAAGAAATTATATGAGAAAAAAAAAAGTGAAATGGGTTTCAAGAATAAGGGGAGCGACCTCTAAACATGTGAGATCTCCTTTTCTGGAGGAAAATCACAAGAAAAATATTACTTCACACTCTTGGGCTGGGATACTTGGTGATACAGGGGAAACCAAGACATTATACTGCTGCTTTTCTTTGATTATGCACACTACTGTGAGAGGTCAACATCTTAAGATTTTTGCACAATGCTCTGGGAGCTCTTTCGCTGTTTCTTTCCTCTGTCAAGCTGCAGCTTTCCTCTCCCAACAGCTGCCAGCTCCGCTACCTGAAGGACGAGTTCTCAGCAGCGAAAGGTGCTTTTTGCTTTGGAAGAAAATAAAAGAAAGCATCGTAATCGTACTCATCACCTGCAGGAAGATACACCGCAGTTTCTGTTTGGTTTTCAAGGATACAAAGAAATGCCTAGTTTGCTCATCTGGGTTCGGGGAAAGCATTGAGCTGGTTTTCTGCAGAGGAATGGGAAACCGTAAAGGTCCCCACAGGCTTTGGCTGGCCTGATTGTCACAGGGAACTTTCCTCCTGGGTCAGGACAGTAGCATATCACTGCCTGCTCCCCATGAGCAGGATTTTACAGGACGGTAAATGCTGGAGGTGAACCAAGAGGTATTTGGACAATGCCCTCACTTGTATGCTTTAACTCCTGGTTAGCCCTGAAGAGGTCAGGCAGTTGGACTCGATGATCTCTGCAGGTCTTTTTCCAAGTGAACTATCCTGTCCCATGCTAAAAAAGCAATACAACCCAGCTGGCACAAGTGTGCCAGCTCCATCACTTTTCACCTGCAGAGATTTTGGCTGAAGTTTTTCTATGGCTGAACTACAGCCAGTAAAACCAACATCGACTTTCTATTCTCTGAGTTCAAAATGGATTTCTTTTCTTCCTGCAGGCAGGTGGAGAAACATCACCACCAGAACAGTTTCTCTTTGCATGAAAGCAGGCTGATCGACCTGCAGCAGCCTGCACAATGCAGTAAACGCTTCCACAGAAACAAGCATTCCTTTTATTTTCTTGTTTGGTTTTTATTATTTTTTAAATTATTATTTCTAAACAGAGCTTTATGGTAGAAGAGAGACAAATCAGAAAACACAGAATGATGGACAACTAATGTCCTCAACAGGTATATATATATATATATATATATAAAAATAGTAGTTTGGGAGCTGTCTCAAATCAGGTGGCCCTTGTTGCCACACGTGCAGCAGTGGCACACGTGGGTGGGTGCCTTGAATTCTCCCTGTTTCTGCTTACAGCCAGGTCACCTCCCGATGAGCCCAGTGCAGACTTTGAGGCATTGCTGCTTAGTCTACAATGAGACACAAATTGGAAACACTGATCCGGGAGAAAAAAAAAAAAAAAAAAGATAAAAAAATGGATGTGTGTCAAAAATGCCAGAGGAAAATAGGAACAAAAGGAGTGGGTGCCAGTCAGCATGGCTTCAGGTGTTACATCCTCATAGCTGTAGTTGGGTTAAAAACAAGAAAAAGACTGCTGTACTGTAGCAACCATCCCTATCTTGTTAACACAATGCTGACTATTTATAAGAACGAAATTAAGTATTTGCTATAGGCAAGTGTGTTGAAAGGAGGAGTGAAACTAAAAGGAAAAAAAAAAAACAACTTTGATTGTTTCCTCATAGATAGAAATGCCATCAATTTGTATCTTGGACATAGCCTGGCACTGATGGGAAATGGTTTGCCAAAGGTGTTGGGACTGTGGGACACAGGCTGCACCTCAAGCTCGCGTCCCTGCTCTGTGTGCTTGATATAGGTGTTCCCCACCTGGGAGCACACAGAGAGCGAGTTACCTGCCTCTCCTTATTTCTGTCTAAAGTATTTTCAATATTTTAAAGGTTAAAGATGACCGAGTTCCAGGACAATAGCAGGAAATATCCAGACGATGCATCAGCATCTCCAGACTTATGTTTTCAGATAATATTATAAATCATCCTGTTTAATTAAAGACCTCCCCCTCAAGCTCCCAGCATGAGGCTATTTGTAGATGGTGGGGGAAGGACAAGCTCCTCTAGCAATCTTGTATATATCTCTTATGCTTTCCTCAGGATTTTCCCACAAGAATTCATCCTACCGCATATTGAAGTAGCCTATTTTTGATCTCTTCTAGTAGTGGGGTCTTATTAATTTATTGCAAAGAGGATAACAAGTGACTGTTATGAATACAGGCAGATAACATCTGCTGTATAGGAATCATGCCTGCAGTCACCAGCTTCAGGCTGAAACCTAGATCCACAGAATGGTTTGGGTTGGAAGGGACCTTAAAGGCCATCTAATTCCGCCCCCTGCCATGGGCAGGGACACCTCCCACCAGACCAGGTTGCCCGAAGCCCCATCCAGCCTGGCCTTGAACACCTCCAGGGGTGGGGCATCCATATCTCAGCCCCTCATCAGCTTCTGCAGCACTGAAACACAAGGAGAAAATTGTGTTGGGTTGAGAGTCGGAGTGGTGGGAGGCAGCACGCGCCTGCCTACAGTAACACTTAAAGCAGGGTATCAGTGCTGGGAAGGCTCAAGTCACAGAAAACCCACCCAGATCTCCAGCGGCCATGTCAGGAGGCTGTGGTTCACCTCGGGGTGGCCCCAGGTCCCTCAGCTGGCCAAGCCCTCGCTCTGCTCCTCGGCATGGCTTTGCCTTCCCAGGCTGGGCTCAGCTGGTCTTCACAAGCAGCTGAACCAGCACGGAAACCGAGGTGGAAGATGCTGGAAGACGGTAGGAGCAGGGCAGAAAGCTGAGCAGAAGGAAGCACTGCTGTCTTTCTTACCATGGGTGATAGCTCCAGCCCTCTGGGGCTTGACTTCCTTCCTGGTCAGCACGGTTTGCAGGTTTGGTATGAATTCGGATAGAAAAGTCTGTTAACACAATGAGTAAAAGTCACGGCTCTCCCTCATGCCAGAGGTCTCCCACCACATTACTGATGGGGTCTTTCTCTTTAATTAGCCAGAGCTGAAAGGGGCAAAGCCCTGCCTTGTTCAGCTGCCAGCACGGAAAGAGGCTCTAGGCGTACATCTCCAGGGAAGAATAGCTGCATCATTAGGATAAACTCAAAATTGAATCTTATTCATGTAATCCAAACATCTTTGATGACTCACTTCCCATCCTTGCTGTACAGTAGTCAGGATATAAATAGCCATGTTTCAGATATAAAAAACTTGCAAACCATCCTCCTAGTAGTCTTTATAACGACAGGACAACTCCGGCAGGGCTAATGGCTGCTGTTGTAGGATATAAAGGGAATATCAATCATAGTTCGTTTGTCATAGTGTATCTGGGATGGACACATATTTTACAGAGCAGGATTGACTGACTTGTCAGGATGCACAGGGATCAGCTACCTAGAGGGATCCTTTCATCCATGAGTGAGATATTTAGGGTGAGGAGAGAGGATAACCACGTAGTGATGTGTGAAGTCACCCGGGGACAAGTAGCAGTAGAAATGGAGCTGGAGCTTTCCTTGGCCAGATACTGATTAGAAGGAATGAAGAAAAATAAATGCGTAGTGAAAAGTGTTTCTAAAATGGTGATGTGGACTGCATAATCTCACTAAATGCATTGGCTAAAAAAACCTGATTTGCTCCAAGCATGTGATAATGGAAAAGTACCAGCAGCCTCAAATGGAGGTCAGGTGAGTTCTGGTTCAGGCAAAGATTGACTCCACTGCAGCTGCGAGTCTTTCATGGAGCATTTCCCATTAAAGATGGTAAATGCAGTGCTAAGCAGAAACATCACAGAATCACACAATCACCTAGGTTGGAAGAGACCTCCAAGATCATCTAGTCCAACCTCAGCCCTAACACTAACAAGTCCTACACTAAACCATATCACTAAGGGCTACATCTAAACGTCGTTTAAAGACCTCCAGGGATGGTGACTGAACCACTTCCCTGGGCAGCCCATTCCAATGCCTAACAACCCTTTCAGTAAAGAAATTCTTCCTAACATCCAACCTAAACCTCCCCTGGCACAACTTTAGCCCATTCCCCCTCGTCCTGTCACCAGGCACGTGGGAGAATAGACCAACCCCCACCTCTCTACAGCCTCCTTTAAGGTACCTATAGAGAGCAATGCTTCTGAGCATCTGAGCATATAGAGAACATCTCTATATGCTCCATATATCCATACAGAGAACATCTGCTTCTGAGATGAACCCAGGTGTATCCCAAATACAACTGCAACCACTACCTTGTCCTGTTGGCCAAGTTCATCATTAAATTTCTTGCTGCTAGGGGACTTTTGGGTAAGCTGAAATGTAGCATCAGGATGCTGTTGCTTCTCTGTGTATTGTATGGAGAAACACAGGCTGTGCTGATGCTCTGGGCTACGTGTGGTTTTCCTTCGCCATGTTAACGTGGACATCCTCTTGTCCCCTGCCAGCCAGGTCCCTTCTGACACCTCTCAGGTACTGCTCAGGGCCAGGACACCGCTAATGTCTGTGGGCACCGAGCAATCGCTTGCAATGTGCCCAGCAAGCATTCATCAGCAAAAAGATTAATGCAAAGGAGGAATTTGCAGAGAGATTAGTGAACCGATTCGGATGCAAGACAAGGCAACTTCGGTCCCTCTTCAAGGAATACATTTGTACATCAGCTAACAACTCTGCTACAGTTTCATACGTCATTAGGCTAATGCTCTGTTTAAATAGAGTTATCAATCATTTTGTGATTAAACCCCTTTGTGCCTGGCAACAAATAGATGGGAAACGAAAGCATTAGTAGGTTGTTTGAGGATTATAAAACAGTACTGCTAAAGCTCCCACTGCTTTTGCCAAAGGTGAAAAAGCACAGAGGAACAATTGGTAGTGCCAAAACAAGCCTCCAAAAGTGCTGTGACTTAAATAGAAACAGATAATTGAGTTGCCTTGGATATGTTCTGACACGCTTGAAGCTTATCATATATTTGGGTAATTTTTTCAGCTTTCCACCCCATAAGTTTTGAAACTTGTGTTTCTTCACCTAAAAAAAAAAAAAAAGGAAAGAAAAAAAGAAAGCTGACATTCTAAAAAAAAAAAAACAACTATAATTTGAGCAGCTTGTGCTTTAAGAAAGATGCTAACTACCACTAGACTCCTTATTTCTGAATTAAAAACACTATTCTTTCTCAGAAGTTACTAAATGTCTAAAGATTAAAATTCAGTTTCACATTTTACTGTTGGATGTCTTCTTTATTTTAGTAACCACTTGCAGGCAGACCCTGTAGTAGTGCCCTGCCTAATTCTCTGTTGAAGTTTCAGACTTAGAGCGTTAATAAAATTTTTCCATCCACAATTATATTGCTAAGTTTAACATCCTGATTTTGGTCATGGGTTTTTCAGGGAAACCACACTTTGTGCATCACATCCTGCTTGAAACACATTTTTTACTTTTCCCAGGAAGCATTTAAAAATGATGTTTATTAGTTCTGTCAACGGCAGCTGTTGAAGTGTTATAACTGTTCTTGTTCTTCATTTCCACAGCTGTAGCTCCTCAAGGAGAACAATGAAGGGTCAAAGGCAATGGCAACCCATTTTCCTGCATCGAGGTCTAAGCATTTCCCCAGCCCTCCTCAACTACAATACAAGAGCACAACCACGAGTGGTGCAGAGCAGGTGGAGAGACATCGGTTCTTCACTTTCTCTTCCAATACAAGCATGAGGTGCCTCTGAATGACACTAGTAAGAGCCTAAAAATAAAAAAAAAAGTGGTTCTTCAAACAAGAGGGAGAAGATCTGGGGCTTCCAAGCACCTGGAAATCCCAAGGAAGTTAACGAACTGGAAAAGCACTTCAGGCTATGAACCCCTCAACTGAAATAGGCTTGTAGAGATTCTGGAAGAAGCATCATGAATGATTGTCCTGTTCCTACTCTTGCCTGAATGCTGTGTTGCTAGAAGGGACTAATGCGTAGGTTGATCCTCCTCACTCAGCTCAAGCTCTTTTGCAGCACTCATGCTCATGAAAATATTTTTCCCATTAAGCAAGACAAGAGCATGTATGATTTTCACGGCAGAGATTAAGTTGTGCTCTCAAGCAGGGGTTTCATCGTTGCATTGCTTCAGATTTAGGCACCCAGTTCTTGGAGTGGAACCCAGCAGCCTGTACCAAAGAGAAAAGTTGGACACCTCATGATGTGATCCATGAAAACAGAATACATTAAGGAGGATGTTAATAGTATTAAAATGTTGAGGGACAGGGAAGAGAGGATTCAGTAATGAGAATTCTGTAAAAATCAGAAAAATCCTTCTGGAGTGAATTTAACAGCAAGAGTGGCCATTGCTTGCTCCAGCTGGAGCCAGATCCTGGGTTTGAAGGAATGCAATACCTGACTCACACCTGTGCATGCCCTGGGCTGTGTCAAATCAAGAAAGGAGGTGTCTGTGGGGTCAGTGGACTCCAGAACCACAATTCTGGACACCTGTAGATCTAAATTCGGACCAACCTTCCAACCTGGGGAAGGTTACGGCAGCTCAGCTCCCTGCCACAGCCTTCAGAGAGCAGCCTTGCAGAGCACGCAGCCCTTCCCTTCACACTGAGGACAAAAGAGCAAACTGAAAGTCTCCGCGACATGATGCAGGCAGCACACGTCTTCTGACAGCAGACGGCTACTGTATGCTCTAAAGACAAAACAGCTCCCTAAACCTTCCTTTAGAGGTTATAAAAATGACAAAAGAAGAAAAAAGAAGAGACTATTGCACCGTTATTCATAATATTTTTATGTCTCAGTTTTCTATATATGAATTTTTCATTTTTTTTTTTCTTTAATAAGTACCAGTGCAGCAGAGAGTATCTTGAAAGAGAGAGACTCTAAGGAGCAATGTAACGTTGTGGAGAGAAATAAGCTAACGAGTGATTTCTCCTCCTAAAAGGAGCAGCTGCTCTCCAAGGAGCAAGCTGGCTCTGGCGGGACGCAGCAGGATTGCTGTCGTGGGAGCTGGTGTGAAGCAGCACGGGGGGAGCACACACAAGAGGTGCCCCCAGACCCCAGAACAAGGTTGTGGCAAAGCAGAACACTTGGGTTGGCTGTGGATCAGTTTGCCCCATCAGCCTCTACCTGATATAATCCAGCATAAACTTCTGCTATCAACATCACTCACCTTTTTCACCCCCATTCCAGAGCAAGCTCTGCTTCCGTCTGATCTGAGGCTGCAGCCAACAGCAAAGTAAGCCCGGCAATCTGGAAAGCGAGCTTGTTTTCAAATACTGGGGGCTGGGAACAACTTCATTTTTTCTGGTTTGGGATTGAAGCCAACCACCATAATTCTTCCTTCATCACAAATTAGACAAGTAACCATGACTAAGCCAATTTAGTTGGAGAATAGTGAAAAAAGATTAGTCACAAATCAACATTTCTACTCAACGCTACTCCAGGGCAGAGTTACGGTGGCTTGGGTGCTTATTTTTGCATTTGTCTTAACATCTCTGTGTTTCTCTTTAAAATGTTGGAAACTTAAATTTAGGTTTCAATTTAAAATCTGCAGTGTGCATTTTCTTGGGGCTGGAAGATCCCAGCAGTGTGCTTTACACACAAGCTCAACCCTAACTCCATCTTCGTGTAACTTTCTAGAATGACGGCCAAATAGATTGCATTAAAAATACATGCTCAGACTGCGCGCTGCACACCATCGCATCCTAACAGAGGATCCTTAACTTTTAATTGAAATACACACGAGATCAAGTCGATGCATTTCCCCATTCATATCAGTTTGTAGGGGAATACAGAGCTAGAATTGCCTTTTCAGCACTCAGCAGATGTGTGAGCATTTACGGGACCACGCGGGACATGGGCTGCTTTCACCTGCCACAGAGCTGCTGCTCACTCTTGTCATCTGAAGTGACAAACAGCTGCCACGTTGGCGGTGACTTCCCTCCCTCCACGCCAAGCTCAGTCGTGCTCCCAACCAGCTCCTGGAGGATGCCTTGAGGACCGAGGGAACGATCCCATCGAGCAGCACCAGTGGTGAGCTGGGGCTGGGGCTGAAGCAGATGTGATCCATAGCCCTTTTTCTTGGGGACTCTTAAATACAATTAGTTAAAAGCTTTTCTAATAACATCATCCTCCTGGTAGGGTACTGTAGTGCAGCCTTTCTGGAAGTTCAAGGTAAAGCCTCTTGAAGGGGCTCTTGATAGCACAGGGCACAGAGACTGGGGCTTGGGTTACAAACTTGTGCAATGGCAGCACTGACCTGATCCGAGGCTTTCTGATCCTCTGAAATTACAGCACTGCTTGTGAGCTTAATAGAACAGGATTAAGACAAAAAATCTGAGTGTCACAAAGATGCTGCAGCAGCTCCAAACACAGCTAGAGGAATCCAGCATAATAGGGATACACACACACCTTATTTTGTGCACAGAAAACCTCGGAATCAGCACAACTGCTTTAGCAGAGCCAAAGACAAACCAAAGAGGAAAATGCAAAAGAAAATCTCTTCTAGTTTGCACCATAAAATGTCTAAAACAATTAGTCACGCTACAAAAGGCATATAAAAATATATTAGAAAAATACTATGCCCTCCAAAGCATTATAGAAAAAATAGAGAAATTTACTGCCTAATGAGGCCATTGCTGGAGACACCTTACAACAGACAAAACCAATTGCTTCATGCTCATTTTACCAAATTTGGAAGAGAAAGTCTTATGCTTTCAACTATTAAAAGTCTAAAATTAGCTACGTGCCTAGCCTTTGACACTGTCCACGTTAGACTTTGTTTTGTCCAACAGCAAGGTTACACAAGGAAAGACACCCCAAAGAGACACACTTAAAAACACCTGCAAATCAGTCACATCCAAATATTTTATAAAAACGCATGAGGAGCAGCTCAGTAATTGGGTGAACGAAAAGCTAACAGGTAGAGTAAGCAACACAGGGGACACCTGTAGCGTTGCAGAAAGAACTGACCCCTTGGAGGGCTCAGTGCCCGCACAGGGCTGCAAACAGCATTTCACCTGCTGAAGCCCAGGGCTCTTTGAGCTGCTGGCAGTGCTTGCCTAAGCCTGTACAGGATTTCCCAGTTCCTTGCTCCCCACTTTGACTGTTTTTTTTTGTTTGTTTGTTTGTTTTTTCTCTTTTTGTTTCCCTCTGGAGGCCGGCAGCCACACACAATGGGCAGATTTTTCAATTAAGCCATATTTCCCCCCAGCTTTTAGTCCACAGAGTCCAGATGCCAATTGTTTGCTGCCTTGTTCCTGCCTTCCCCTTCCTGCCTACAGTTTAACCCCTTTTTTCTCCTCTCTGCTGTCGGGGGTGTCACTTGGTCAGATCCAGCCCTGATGTTGATGGCTGATACAGGATCACAGCATGGTTTGTTCATGGTCTATCCAAGTCAGGTGTGAGTGGCATTAAACGTACACGGATCTTACATCTATGAATTTAGCAACAGCTAGTCAAACATCAACCCGACATTTATCTTCCCTTTGGAGCCCTCTTAATAACATATTTATAGATAAAGTGAAGACATCTTGCTTTTCTTTATTAAAAACACAAATCACCAGCAGCCACCTTAGGCGGGCCTCTCTTGGGGTTTATTCAAACAAGGCCAACAAAGACATTGCGACGATTTTTCTTCTAAATCCCTCATCGACTCATCCCGTACTGCGGAGCCAAGGCTGGGTTCTGGCCCACAGCTGCCGTCCCCAAATGCTTGCTGAGAGCACCCTGCGGGGAGCAAGCACCAACGCTCTCCCTGGATCAGGGATTATCTTGGGCACAGGCTGGGGCTCAGCTCCATGGCAGCGTCGCTGCTGGAGGTATTAAGCCCTTCGTATATCAGGCTGATCCTGGCTGTCATGTAGCCACTGTGCTGCTGTCAGCGTGCTCCGTCACAGCTTACCCTGACACGGCGATCAAGTGCTTGGGGCTCCGCCTCGTGCATTCAGCATCGAGCTACGCCAGCAGATGAAACCCTCTCCCCACTGTGTGCTGTGCCCGCGTGTTGCTCCACATCGGTGTTATCAGGGAAGGGACAACACACGGATGGTTTTTGTGCCATAAAATCAGAGTGGGATCTCAGTGAAGAGCACCTGGATCACGTCACCTGCGGCTATCCACAGTCACACCAACAGGGTGACGTTAACAGGGAAAGGGCAACAAAAAGTGGGGTTTCAGAAGGAAACCCTGTAAGAACCAAGGCTGGAGGACATGAGGATAAACCTGTAAGTACACCCCAAAGTGCACATTTTTAAGAAGGACAACAGATCCAACCTGGAATGAGGGACTTGCTGTTTCCAGACTGGTACCAAAACCCATCAGTGTGATGGAGCAGCCAAAAGCTGCCTGTGGAGACTGGCCTCCCCTTCCAGCCTTGCAGAGAGCCCCCTCCGACACCAGCCACCACTTCTCCTGTACAACACAGGGCTGAGCTGCAAGCATCTGCCTTTTTTGTTCTAAAGTGAAATAAGGCAATATCAATTTTTTTAAAAAAAGGGAAAGATGAACATAAATAACCAAATAAAACAAGATCAGGCTACAAAAAGAGAGAAAGAACGCGCTGTAGAGCAGCAGTAGCTTGGGGAGAAGGCAGAGGAACAAAGTTACCATGACTCGAGGGGATTAATGCACAACAAATACATCCCAAGAAGATAGAAGACTTGCTGATTTGTTGTATCCAGATTCATCCTTCCCTACAAAAGCATGAGGCAGAGCCAGCAGAACGAGTCTCTGAAAAGCCATTCACCAAAAGCCATCAGCACCTGGTGTCCCAGCCAGAGCCAGAACAGCCCCATCCCCGGCGCTTTCTGAAGGGCTGGGATGTAGGAGGAGGCCTTGCAGGGGAACAGTTTCGAATGCCAAAGAAGGATTTAAAAATACATAAGGGTGTGCAACTTGACAGGACAGGGAAGGAATTAAAGGAGGAGGCATCTCCGAGGCAGAAGATTTGCCAACAAAGTCAGAGAAACCTTAAGGCTGGGGCTTTAAGGACAGTAACCCAGCTCTAAAGGAGACACTAAAGAATGACAAGGGAAAAGCGACAGGCAGCGACGTGCCATCTCTCCCATTTGGTACGGCTCTGTGCATCCGTCACCCACGCTTCGGAAGCCTCTGCAGCTCTGTCCCTGCCTGCCTCAGCTGCCCTGGGGCATCCTGAGATGCCACATCCAAGCTCCTGGGGAGTTGCAGTGGCCGGGGACATTTGGAAAGAAGGGGACACAACCTGCCCCAGGTGAGGGGGGTCCTCAGAGAGGCCCCAATAGTACATATACCGTGCCCAGCAGGCAGGATCTGCCCAGGACCACAGCACCTTCCTCAGGTCAAAACCACCCTTTACTTTTCGTGAATGATGCAGGGTGTTTTGGCATAGATAAACTGGGTTCAGGTCAGCACTGTGCCCCAAAACCAAAGTGGGGAGGCACGTACAGGCAGGTCCTTCCTTCAGACGCAGCTCCCACAGCACGCTCAGTGCTGGGATGCACATGCATTTGGCAAAGGTGATTAAACCAAGTGAAAGAACATTTCAGGGCTTTCTTCAGCTGATCATTTAGTAACTAGTGTCATAAACCTCCTCCCCAGGAGGAGCTTCATTTATGCCCGTGCACACAAAGGAGAAGGCATTAACCCAGCGCTGGGAGCAGCAGGGCACGGGCTGGGCTGCCCTTGCTGCCTGGCAAAAAGCTTTCTGGAGCAGTGCAGAACCCCTGGACACAGCTATCAGTGCGCAGGAAATAAACTGGAAAAACAACACTTTTCAATGGAAAACCCCAAATTTGCAGAGTGCTGCTGCAGTTGCGATGAGAGCCAAACACAGGAATTAGTAATTTTTCAAGATCAAATTTGCAAAGTTTCAAGGACAGTCTCCCCTTTTCAAGCTGAGAAAGTGGTAGCTTTCTCCTTAATGTTGCACTTTTAAAAGTTGTATTTTGCGTAGTAAAAGCACAGCTCCAGCAGCATAAGAACGAGGCACAGGCAGGTAAGAACTGCCCCTGGCTTTGCTTTCCATGCAGGTTTGAGGCTGGCTTTGGCTGACCTGCTTAGCATTTGGGCTCCTGCTGGGTTCCAGGTGTTACACAGCAGCAGTGATTAATTACAGCATGTTACAACCAGGATCGAAGTAGTTTCTGTTCAATTCATTTGTGAGCTTCATTTATCCAGCATGATCAACCCATGTAATCCGCAGACTTGGGATCTGTCAGCAAAATGGTTCATAAAAGTAGTGGGGGATACACTTCCCAGGGACACTGATGGGACATCACTGGCAGCTGAACTGGTACCAGCGTATTACCAAGCCACTCTAAATGTATATCATTACTGCTTCAAGTGACAAAAAAAAAAAAATGAAAAGGGTGAAAGAGGAGGACATAATAACCTTCTATCTTCAATGGCCAAAGTATGTCGGAAATAGGCTAACATATGTAGTCTTTCTGAAGGCTCTACATCCAAGCATGGATTTGGAATCAATTTAATGCACAGTGCTTTATGCAATTATACCTGCAGATGCCAAAGTGAGAATTTAAATTATCATTAACTTGATAGCTTTTGCTAAAGGCAGACAAACGCAAATGGGTAGTGGGCAGACTTTCCTGCAAAGCTCTGCCGATCCCCATCAGTTCCCGAGGCACTGCTTCAAATATAAACCCTGGTGATCTCTCTAGCAACTAGACCCTCTCCAGCAAGAGCCTCTGCGCCCAAATGGATTCAAAACCAAGACCCTCATCTCTGCATAAATCACATCTCTGCTGCACAGAGCATCACCATTCGGTCAGTAGGATTCGTGCTCAAACATGAACACCCTACAGGTTCATAAGGATAATCCCTACCCAGGAATTCTTACAAATCCATATATATTAGCCTGGGAACATAGAAAATATATACAAACTAATAAAAAAGATTGCAGCTATAGGAGAATGAGTGAAAGATAAGATCCACAGCTGGTGCACCAGCATTTCTCACCCTCCACATCAAGCCCCCCTAAAGCTTCAGAGTCAACCAGAGTAGGAGCAATAGCATTTCCATCCATCTGACCAGAGACCTGACTTATCTACACAGCTCAGCTTTCCCTCCACTGCTTTGCATTCAGCTCCCCTATAGAAACAAATCCTTTTTATGAATTCTTACCCACAGCAATGAAAAGTATAGCAGGAGAGAAACTGAGGATCCTGAAGGCAGAGAAAGCCTCACACTGTTACACTTCAGCTGAGACATATCAAACCTCCCCTTCAAGTTCGGGGGGGTTCATAAATGAAATTTCAATGCCGTATGGCTTATCCTTTACTAGGAGGTACATGCCTGAAAAGCAACTCCTGGAAGCTTCAACCAGTTTAAAAAGGCAGACAAGCTTGTTTTCTCATTTACAATCAATTACAAGAAAATACTTTAAGTTGCCCTAGGTCTCTGGCCACCAGCTCTCCCAAGTAAGAAGCCACGAACCCCAGCCTAGCCTTTGCTACCTAAATATGAGGTCTCCGGCCTCAGTAGGTGTCCCAGACCTCCGGCTGCCAACGCAACTCGCCCTCTGGAGCTGGGCAAGGGGCTTGGTCTGAAAGGCTTTTGATACCAGAGCATTGCTGTTTGCTCCTGTTCCTGTTGTTCTCCAGCTCTAGCCAAAAGCAACCAGCACCCAACAAGCTGTAGCTGCAGCCACAGAAGGGGCTGACTCCCTCAGAGGAAAACAGTCAGCTGGCCCAGAAAGGATAGCTGCACACTGAGCTCGCAGTTAAAGAACTTCTCGCACTGATCACGAGCTTTATATTTCACCCTGTTTTGCTGAATCTGATGCCTAGAGATATCTCACAGAACACCACAAAGCGCAGGAACTAATAAAGCATCTCTGCCACACTTCGTCTGCAGCTAACTAGGTCAGGCAGTTCCGTGCTGCATTGCACTGTGACAACCCTAAACCAGATGCTTCCAATGAAACCGTGGAAGAGATAAAGATGCCTTTCACCCTGCATTTCTGCAGGAATGGTTGGAGGGCAGCACTCCTTCCTTGCAGGTCTTTTTCTAAGCAGAGATGCCCAGTGCTTGAAATCCAGCTGCATCTCAGCTCCCATCCACACTTGCAGCTAACAGCATTTCTATTTTGTTCAGAGGCACCTGGTGCTCCTCTTTATTACAAAACAGAAATTAGGTAGCCTAGACTTAAACACAGACCTGTCAAAGAGGTGGTGATGGTTTTGCTACCTTCTGATGCAAGTCACAAAAAATAATTCAGCTTGTCATCCAGGACTCCAAAAAAACATGGTCAAAACAGAAGGTCTGTCAATTACAGACAGTAATTTAGGATTTTACAATGATTTTAGTAATGGAGATTTTACAGTATAAGAAAGTTTTAGAGGTTCAGGAACTCAGAAGGTGTAATAAACTCATTTGGGCTCATAAAAGACTCATTTGTAACTAGAAAGGGGAAAACCTTGAGCTGAAACACATGGGTTTCAAGGAAGCCAGAAGAGAAAAGCAATTTTTGGGAGATGATGTTGCCAATGCTCTCCCTGAGCCAGCACAGGAGCTGCTCCCCTCTGCAGGCATGGCTGGCCAGCGTGGTGGTGCTATAACATCACTGAGCACAATTAAACCCCAGAGTGCTTTGCCCTGCAATTATAAAAACAAGCACCCAGAGTGCTGACTGCTGGTCTCCGCGTGCTCTTTGGATCCCCTTCATTACTGTCCGCTACACACCGCTGAGAGCCGAGGCAGGCAGCAGCCTATTTCCATGCAGCAGGTCAAATTGCCCGGATGGCAGCACTCAGGGCTTCGCTCCTCGCTTCTACATACAAAGGGCAGCTTCTGAGCACAGGATAAATTCCACCAGGGTGGTGTCTAGCTCCTCCAGACTGATATTGCACAGATATTTCTCACTACAGGAAAACATTTTTGCCTTCTTTTCTGCAACGAAGACCTGAGGGCATTTTGCAAGGTGAGGGGAGGAAGTGTTTCAAGGCGGATTTCAGAAGCCCATGAGCCTCGCACAACCTTTGCCTCCTGTTTGCTGCAATAAGTTATCCAATCTGTCACAGGAGCTCGAGGCTACAGCGCGGCCCCGTCTCAGCCCCAGCACCTAATGAAAAGAGACCTTGAGAATCATCACTTCTGAGCATTTGGCACAGAAGAGCTCAAAAGCCATTGGGGGGGGGGGGGGGGGGGGGGGGGGACCACCAAAAGGCAGAGGGGAAGATGTGCACAAGAAGTGCTCCCTACAAGCAGGGGCTGAGCTCCCACTCCAGCTCCTCCTTCAGAAATGCCCAAAGGTGAAGACACATTTCTATACTGTACTCATTTGCAGAGCAGAAAATGTGCTCCTGACCTGACCTTATTTACCCAGGACATCCTATTGAGTTTTGCTTTGGTTTTTCTTAAATCCAAACACACAACACTGAAAACAAGATGGGTAATTAAAATGTTGACATAGCATTACGTTTATGTCTCTGAAGGCTGTGTGTAATTTTCTGCATTTCATAGCTGCTCCATCTAACCCTTTCTGCCTCTTGCAGAGCATTTACTCTCTCTTCTGGCCCCAGCTTTCTAAATTAAGCTTTTTATTGATTCAGGACTCAGTGATGCTCATCTGAAGTGAGCGAACAAAGGCAGAGAAATCAACCAGCAGCTATTGGTAAGACACTTGCAGTGGATTTGGATTAAAAATAATTGCTGCTGCAGTTACCTGGTCTGTCCCAACGCAGGACCTGATCACCCCTGCATATTTCACACTGCCTTCCCCCGCAGTTCTTAATGACATCTGTGATCAAAATCCCTATGGTTATTGCAAGACACAGTGCCACGTGAATTTGCAGCAACACAATTTTAGGCACCTTCTGGACCAAGCACACCCTGCAGTGGCACCTCAGCCAGGGCTGCAGGCCGATGGCACCCAGCACGGCCAGCCCCGGGGTTGCTGCTGCGACCTCCACGCCTGTAGGTGCATCGCCCAAAAGGCAGCTCCTGAGTAAGCTTTTCATTTCTATATTTGATGATCCCTTCATTTCTATACTCGATGGTCCAGCATTTTGCACGCATAGCCAGGATACTCCTGTCCTTCAGAGCACGCAAAGCAGAGATGGGTTTTGTATCCTCAGCCAAAGAGCTGTTTTCCTTCTGCTCTGCTCCCAGGCTCCACAGAGCTGTGAGTGTTTCAGTGCACTACCACTGCCTGGGTGCAGAGGTGTCCGAATCCCATCTCTGGCCTATTTCCATCCCCCTTCTCAAACTGCCTGCACAGAGCCAAAACAAGATGTGTAGATAAGTATACATACATATAAATATATTTATAAAATCAGGTCTGGCAAAGCCAGCAGACTTGCACATAACTTGGATCCTGCTTCATGGAGGCATTTGTCCCACCTGGCTCAGAGGAGGAGATGATTTGAAGGGGAGGAGAGGGCACTCGACCGCCAGCACCAGGGTCCCCCAGCAACACAGCCATCACAGCCGTAAAACACACACCTCACAGGCACAGCCCCACGAGGGACCTCAGCAACTGGGCTGCTGCAAGGACACAGCAGCGAGAGCTGGATTTGGGGAAAGGTGAAAAGTTATGCTTAGCATGACAAGGGGACAGTTATCTCCTCTTCCTTCAGAAGGGCCCTACAATGGTCACTGCACAGCAAAGAGCACCCACAAGATGTGCCGACAATTTTGACTATCTGCATGAAACTGTTTCAAGCATCAGATGAAGATTTTTCCTTTAATTGCAAGTTTAAATGAATACTATTTATCAGCTTTCTTCCACCACCGCACTGCTTTCAGCCACAGTACCTCCCAAGGAATTACAGCAGTGCAAATATTTGCTGGATTTAACTAGTCTTCACATCATTATTTAATTTCTTTGCAGAAGAAAAATGATTATTAGGATTGCAGATAGTGCCTGAAATTAAGCCTTTACAGGAGCACTTCAACATCTTACCAAAAAATCAAGGTCTCCTGGACTTGGCTTTGTCTCAATGATAGAGACATTTCTATCTGTTAGCAAAAGGCTGGCTTGCTAAAGCTGGGGAAAGCTTTTTATTTTATTTTCCCTCCTTTCCCTGTGCAGCAGCTTCTATCTCCAAGTAGGATAAGGAAGCACAGAGCAACAGCAGTGGGATCTTTTGCACACATGGGCCTCATTTTGAATTTAGCCCAGCACCTCTTTCCCCACGCAGCCCTCGCTTGCAAACAGTGGCATTTGGGAAAAAAATCACCAGGAGACCTTGAATTACCAAGCCATGAACATCAGGATTAGGAGGCGATCGTTAACAATAGCTGCGTGCCCTGAAAGCCTCTCATTTAATGGAGTGGTAAGAGATTATTTATACTGTAACATTATGAGCCCTGATATCCCAGTGCCTCACAAGCTTAACATGCGCCCTTTAATTCCCGTTACCTTGCTGCAGCTGCATGTCAAACCTGCGTGGACCCTGCTAGCATCAAAAATGAATCGCTTCTAGCTGCTGGAAGCTGATTTTTCCTGCCCAGATTTATGTACCTGGGTAATGGGGTGTAATAGGAAGGTGAGTAGGATCCTCGCATCAGCTTAGATGTAAGGATTAGCACTTTAAAAGGGTAGATTAATCTTTGTGAGACCACCCTCCCCTAAAAAAAAAAAAAAAAAAACCTCTTGCCACAAGAACCGCTGTGTCTGGAAGTGACCTGCCACACCTAAATGACTTCCCTTAAGATGTATAAACCCAAAGTGTCTTAATTTATGGAAGTAAAACCCATTAAAAAGAAAGGGTACATGATGCAGTAGATCATCTCTGCAAAACCACAGGCCTTGTGCTTCATTAGGCGCTCAGGACATGAAGCCATGCTCAGGACACACTTTGGTGCCTCTCAGAAATACAGCACCAATTTCTGTGGCTGGGCATCGCCGCCCGCTGCCTTCACTTCCCGACTGCCAGCACACGGAATCCTGCCTCACTTGACCCCACATACAACAATTTATTTCTTAAACGTATTAAGAATTTCATTAACTTTGATGTTTAGGGGATTTTTTTTTTTTAACCCCTGTCTAAAGCCAAGAAGGACTTCTGGAGAAGATAATTACTCATACAGGAAGATGAAGAGGCCAAAGTGGACCACTCTGACCCTCTTGTTTGATCTCTTGCCATCTCTGCCAAGGTCTGAGCAGCACGCAGTAAATAAAGGCTAATTTTGAACTCCTAACCCTAAGAAAGCAGGGCTTCAACAAGGGGTCACTTTTTTTTCCTGGTGCAGATGCCCCACTGACCCAAGTCAATACCAGACAAGCAGCCTCTACACCATTGGGCCACTCCATGGGCTTTGTCCCCATGCTAGTTTCCCCACTAACTCTGTACACAAAGACCTTTTTCCTAGATTTCTTTCCACCCCATTCACCCTTCCACCTTCACACCACACCTCACCTCCATGCCTCTAATCTCAGGGCTGCCCTTTGTTTTTAGTGTTGTCTTCTTGGCCCCTATTTGTGTTCCATGCTAGGATTTTTATTTTACTCTTTTTTCTTTTTTTGCCATTCAGTGCCCCTCCCCATCCATCCAACTCTTGCTTGCTGGCAGCATTGCTCCCCTTGCTGGGTAATGACTGCCAATGAGGAAGCTCTGAAGCCACCACAGAAATAAGTCCCCTGCTCTCATTTCCCAGTGTTGAGCCCAGAAGTACGCTGCAGCAAATACAAGCATCAAGTGAACTTCAGAGATTTTCTGCTTTCTGGGCTAGAGCATGTCCAGTCAGATAAGTTGCAGACAAAAAAAAAAATAAAAAAAATAAAAATAAATCTTTAAAGCAAAACGGGGCAGACATTGCAGACCAAAGGGCTAAACATCAGCACTTAATGAACAATGGGAAGATTTTAGTGTGCAAGACACAGATGGCTCAGAGGTCCTTGTAGTAACAGCTCCTCTTTATTAATATAGAGGTATAAACTTTTTTTCTTTTGATTAAAATATCTGTAGATTACTTCATGCTGAAAACCGAAGCACAGAAAACTTGTCCTCCTCTTCAGTAAGTTATTTGCTAAGTCATATCAGATGGCCAACCCCAGGCTCGGATAGATTGCTCCAGCCATGACCTTGGAGCACACTCGCCTTAGGAATAGTGGATAACTCAGTGATTCTTTGTGCTGTCTCAGCTCAAGGCTTCTCTCAAGCAAAGAGTTCAGCACTACGAAATTTGCATCCCAATAAAATCGCCCTATGAGATAAATAAGGCCCGTTTGCTTTTGGCTGGAAGCACCATATTCATTAATCTCAGCACCTCAGGATGAACTGGGTCTGGCTAACCGTGGAGGAAAGGTCACTGCTTTGTCAGCTCTGCTCCTCAGCCTCTCGTTAAATTTCCATCGAGATGCCGCATAATGTGCTTGTTAAGAAGCAAAGATTTTTAGGATTAGCTTAACATTTGCCAGACCAAACAAGCTAAGAGCAACTAAAAGGAACTTGACAGGATGTCCAGGGCTCAAGAAATGGGACCAATGTGCACCCCAAGAGCAAGATGCTGCCAGTTTGTTTCAGTTAAGCATCTAGCATGGGCTGACAAGTTTGGGGCTTGTTTGTTTTGGCCCAGGGAGTACTGGCTGTTATCTTAGGGTTGGGTGAAGGAAGATGTACTTGGACATTTGACCTGGCTGGAGCACATCTGCCTCATTAGATACCTTCTCAGGGGCTTCTAGATCTCCTTCCTTGTGACTCCTGGCCTAGAAACTCAGCTACAAACACTGAGACCAGAAAAGGGACAACGGTCTTAAAAGACAACATTGGGAAAGATATGCTCTTATAACCAACTGAAGCACACGCATGAGATATCCCAGCAACGGATTGCTGGAAAGCGGCTGGCCAGGGAAGGATATCAGCAGGCTGGCAGCCGCCTTCTGGATGGTTTCCCATTTTGCAGCCAAGTGTCAGCTCATCTCAGAGAAAAATTATTTACGGCCTCTGCTGCTACATACTTCTGCGAGCCGGAGATGGAACCACCAGTTTTGTGCCGTCCCAAGTGTGCCCTAAGCAAGAGCATGCCACTTTGGGGAGTGCTAGGCTTTATAATCAGTTAAGGCCTACCTGTCCCCTGCAAGTTGGGAAGTCTTAAGGCTGGATGTAAGGGCAGCCTGGGGACTCCAGCAGCAGGGCAAGGACAAAACCACCCCAGGACTTTGGAAACCCTAAGGGGCTGCTGCTGTTCCCCTTCACAAATCCTCTAGCCCCATGGTTTTCACAGGGCTGACTGCACCAATCACTCCACAAGAGGGTTCTGGCCAAAAATACCATTACAACATCCTCAGGCAACTTGAGCAGCACACACCTCAGGCAGTGCTCCTTTTCTATAGCAGGTCAGGTCTGTGAGGAGCAGCTCCAAGTTGGTGTGGCAAGAACATGTCCCACCTGCCTACGTGTCTATACAACAAGCACCGAGCATCTCAAGCCAGTACAGGTATACCACTGATATTTTTAGCTCTCTACCTCATACGAAATGAGGCTTCAACAAGAGATACTCCAGAAACAGCCATTTCAAGACTGAACAAAAATTATCAGCCAAAACCCCTACTTCATTACACGCATTTTTCTTCCTCCCCAGAGGAAGCATCACATGCGAGAGGTACAAATCACTGCCAGCAGTGGAGACAGACAGTAGATGTCTGAGATGATTACATTTCTCTTGTCACCTGATGTTCAGCAGAGACAAAAAAATCATTTCATGATGAAAATCCTTTGTCAAAGGCTCTCCCTTGCACAGAGAGAGCGCTGTAGCCCAATCTGCTTAGCACAGCACATACCTAACAGTGACCACAGGAGACAGCGCTCGATGCGAGCTGCAGTCCCCAGGCAGAGCAGTGCATTCAAGGAGTTGTTCCAATTAGGTCATCCCTGGTTAAAATTTATTTATTTATTTTTGATAAAATAGATGAAGTTGGTCCTTTAGAAATTCAGCCTTCCCACCATCTCCATCCCATTGCACTGTCACCAGTAGCACAAAATTACAAAGAAAACCACGACTTAAGGAGGGAGCTGGAGAACAATTTGAGCTGGCTTTACCAGTTACTACTGCTGTACCTGTCTGATCACCCCCAAGCCTCCTGGTCTCTCTTATCTGCTCCATTGTGCTCTGCGCCTGCTGCAGATTCTCCACTTTTCAGGGTAATTTGGCATTCACAAGACACTAACTTCAGAAATTTGCTGCTGCTGCTGCTTCTGGCAGGTAGGAACACGCTTTGCTTTACAGCTGTTTGCCGTGCATCTGTTAAAGCATTCAGAAGCTGTAGGGGCAGGAGAAGCATAACAAAATGTATTTCCAGTCTTTCTATCATTACTGCAGTGGGCCAAACCTACAGCAGGTGCAAAAAAGCATGAAATTTCTTCACCTTGTTGCAACACCTGCCCTGAGTTTTAGTTACTCAGTTCAGCCAAAAGACTCATAAACATGTTATTTTAGCATCCCCATGCAAGTTCTCCACATTCAAATAATCCAACAGATATTTTGCTGGGCAGAGATTTTATCCTGATGACTATTTGAGAGGGCTTCCAGCTTCTCCATTGCTTTCTGTGCTCGGCCAGAGCTAGCCTTCATTTCCACCCAGGGCAACTAACCTGTATGAACCTCTTTATTTCCAGGTATATCAGTGCAAAGATGGAGGAGCGCTCCATGCCCATATCTGTACCTTTCTCCTTTTCTTTACAACCACCCTCCTGAGATGCTATTAGGGGCCCAAAACAGTCATAGAGATGGTTTATCAGGGCTTCTGTTACACAGAAGGAGGTGCTGAGTGGTAAAATAGCTAGAGCTGGCACTGCACATTTATTTTACAGCAGTAGGGGTAAAGGCAATGTACTGGTGGATGAGGAGAAAGGAAGCAAGTGCTTACCTCGCAAATTACTGTACTCCACAGCCTTTCCTTTCCTACATCACACCTCTCCAGGTGGCACAGAAGAAGAAAAAAAGGAAGGTGGCAATGAAACAGGCAAGCACTTCCTTATCTCTGAGCCTGAGGATCTGTTAGGAAGCTCACCTCCAGGGCTGAGGGCAATGCTCTCCCAGGTCCACACTGCCAGTGCGCTCCATGGTAAGGGCCAGGGAGCCCAACCTCTCCCATGGCTTTAGCTAGGGCAGGCCATCACCTTGCACTTCACCACCCTCCCAGAGACAGGGCCAGAGTCCTTAGCTCTAGGGCTGTATTCAGAAACCACATAAAATTGCAAAGAGTAGCTAGAGATCATGGGTAAAGCAATGAGTTTCTCTACAACTTTTTTTTTTTTTTTAAATAAGCAGTACAGAAGAAACAGACTATATCACTCCCATACCATGTAACTGGGCTCCTGGGAAAGCATTTATATCCTCTCTCCACACACTCATCGTCAGCATCACCTGGACCAGCCAAATTCCCCACCCAGAGGCAGGTGAGGGCTGTGCTTTGCCCAGCAACAACGTGAACCCAGCTGGTATCATTTACACAAGAGATATGTCTAGATCTCCATGGAGAAAGAGTTTTAGCAGTGGAAAACAGCATCTGCAAAATGACTGTTTTATGTTTAAACTAAGGCTGATGGTGCTGGGAGGAAGGTGACTCAGATGCCTCGTACCGTTCCTCCTCAGAGCCCGTGTTAGCGTCATCCTGCGTCAACCATCAAACCAGCTCCGCTTTACTACTGCGGAAACCTGCTCGTCGTGTCCTTGTCTCCTGCCTGATGGCTTCTTGTGTAGGCGGCAGCAGAAAGGCTATTGCACAAGATTGCAGGGCCTGTCTGATGGGAGCGCTGCATTGGGATGATTTCATTTGTGTTTGAACTGGTATTTATTACAGTGGCAAAATGGGCACTTTATCCCTCTGGTTTAGCCTGAGTGGCTTTTTTTTTTCAGCTCACATACCAAAATGATTGAAGAAAACAGCTCTGAGGCACTTCTAAAATAAGAAGAGTCTGTCAGCAACTTCACGGCGACTTTACGTTCATGCCTTATGTTTCCCATGTCAAATCCTTAAAGCAACTTTGGGCTCACTTGGGCTTCCTGCATTTCCCACTGTCCCTCAGAAACATACTGTGAAGGTATAATTGACCCAACAAACACTGAGAAGTCTCAATCCCAGTTGCTGCATCATCCTTCAGGTATATTTTCTCCAAATGAAATTCAAGGAGAAAGGGCTTTAGGAAATGGTTTGCACTCCCTCCTTCCCCAAAGCCCCAATCTGCTTTAATTAAGAATGTACTCAAAACAAAACTCGGAAGCAGCTCTCAAGAGCCACATTTCAGAAGGGTCATAACCGGTCTGATGATAACATACCACTTTCAGTCAGGCCACTGGGACTTAGGAAGATATCTGAAATGTGTTGAGATGATGCAATTCTAGCAGTGGAAGATAAAACACTGTTAGACGTGTCTGCTCTCGGAACCAGCTTTGCCTTGATCCATATGGTCTGCAGAGGGGGTTCTGCCGCTCTCTTTACTGTGCTCTGCTCAGGATCAATGCAAACCCAGTGTATTTAAACTCCCGTAAGACAAAGTGCAGCTGATGGACACCAAGTGCAGTCTTCCCAAAGCAGCCAACAATGCACCTGCTGCCAGGTAACACTTCAGGCAGGAGACAACAGTGTACTCAGTGGGTTTCCGTGTCCTCTCTGTGCTAATGTGCAGGCAACAATATGCACAGTACGGCTCAATTTCAGTGGTAAATCCTGCAGTGAGGATGTGGTGCAGCTCTCCTCCTTGTCCTGACACCTGATCTGGCAGTGATGAGCCATAGGCCTGTGGTAGTTTTACTCAGCTGGGCGGCTGAGCTCCACCACAACTGCTCTCTCACTCCCCCTCCTCAATGGGAAAGAGGGAGAAAATATGATGAAAAGAGCTCAAGGGTTGAGATAAGGACAGGGAGATCACTCAACAATTATCGTCATGGGCAAAACAGACTCAGCATAGCGAGATTAATGTAATTTATTACCTATTACTAACAAGCTAGAGCAGTGAGAAACTAAAAAAGCAAATTAGAAACACCTTCCCCCCCCCCCCCCCCCCCCACCTCCCATCCACCTTCTTCTATGTTCTCCCCCTGTGCGGCTCAGAGGAACTGGGAATGGGGGCTGCACTCAGTCCCTGACGCTTCATCTCTGCAGCTCCTTCACAGTCACGCTGTGCCCCTGCTCGCCGTGGGGTCCCTCCCACGGGATGCCGTCCTTCCCGAACTGAGCCTGCGGGGGCTGCCCACAGGCAGCAGCTCTTCAAGAACTGCTCCCACACGGCTCCGTACCACGGGGTCCATCCCCCAGGAGCAAACTGCTCCAGCACGGGTCCCCCACGGGCGGCAGCTCCCCCCAGACCCCTGCTCCTGCGTGGGCTCCTCTCCACGGGCTGCAGCTCCGGCCCGGGGCCTGCTCCTGCGGGGGCTCTCCATGGGCCGCAGCCTCCTCCAGGCCACATCCACCTGCTCCACCGGGGGCTCCTCCACGGGCTGCAGCGTGGAGATCTGCTCCGTGTGGGACCCATGGGCTGCAGGGGGACAGCCTGCTCCACCAGGGGCCTCTCCACAGGCCGCAGGGGAACTGCTGCTGCCTGCCTGGAGCACCTCCTGCCCTCCTGCTGCACTGACCTTGGGGGCTGCAGGGCTGTTCCTCATTTTTCTCTCTCCCAGCTGCTGTTACACAGCAGTTTTTTTTTCCCTTTTCTTAAATCTGCTCTCACAGAGATGCAAACACCAATTATTGGCTCAGCTCTGGGCAGCAGCAGGCCCCTTTGGAGCTGTCTGAAACTGGCCCTTATCTAACATGGGGCGGGTTCTGGACTCTTCCCACAGAGGACACCCCTGCAGACCCCTGCTACCGAAACCTTGCCACATAAATCCAATCCAGGGCTTCGGCAAGCTGATGCCGCGTTTGTCACCATGTCACCACCTGTGGCTCAGAGCCGGCCTAGGCAGCACCAAGGGCAAGGCCAGTGCGGCCTTGCTGCACTCAGAGGACTGATCACAAAGCGGTCTATACACTGCAGGAAGCTGCTGCCACAAGTCAGTGCTACAGAGGCCTGGGGAACAGCTTCATGCTGACAGGTACCCAGGTTTAACCCTGGCTGTGTAGTAGGATTAGCACACAGGCATAGAACTCCCCCTCCCCCCTTTTTTTTTCTAGCACTCATCAGACAGCTTCAGTCAAAACCAGCGCCACCACCCTCACACAGTCTCACTTTGTACCACCTCCTGCGGTGACTAAATACAAAAAGTTAACAAAAATAAATTGCTTCTTGCCTCTCTCCAGTCCATCCGCCCCACAAAGGACAGAGGAAGAGCCCTCTGGCCTCAGAGTAGAAGTCTGGGGGTAGGTTTGGGCCACCAAAAAAAAAAATCATCCTTTCGTGAGTCTGAAATGGGAGCTATCAGTCACACAAAGGCTCTACTTCTGTTTCTCTTTTCCCCCATTTGGCTCATTTCTAACACCAGTGTGTTCTTGACATCAGCCCGTTTGGAAGGGTAGATAACTGCACTTAGCCGCAGGCAACCAGGGGCCTCCACCAGGAGCCAGCAGCCTTAAGCTGGGTCACCAACCACTATAAACTGGAGTAGGCCACTGCAGGGATGGCATTAATTGCAGCAAATACATCTTTAACCCTGTTCTTCTAGGTGTAGAACACAGAGTGACCCTCTTAGGATATTTTAGGGACATTTCCTCCATGTGGACCAACTACAAACCTCTGTTTCCCTGGCTGCAATGCTGGCGCTGTGTGAAAACACAGCCCAGCAGATGGAGAAGCTTTTAAAGAGGATCTGACAGGCAGGAAAGCAGGACAAACTTAAATAAAACAAACAAAAAACAATTATTTTCTTTCAGGAAACAAGACTAAAAAAATGTCTATTTTTCTAACATTTCTATTAAACACTACCATACTGATGAGAACAAAGGCCATCCTGCCCTGCCCTGAATGCTGGGGCTCAGGGAAAGAGCTATTAAGTTGGGTATTTTTTTGTGTTTTGTTTTTTTTAACTTCAAAGGATATGGGTAGACCAAAAAGTTTTTCTTGTGTTGATTCCTACTGTATGTAGAAAGTCCTATAACTAAATTATCAACAAATTAGCCCAATACCTTCTGAGCAGCATATGGGCATTTTTCTTGCAAATTGCATCATTAGCTAATCTGCCCTCAAAATTAAAGGACTTAATAATCAGCGATCTTTTCTCCAGCTCTGCAGAACAGATCTCTTGCCCTCTTTGTGCCACTACTTTTCTGTCTACAGAGAGGATAATTTTCCTTTGTTTCTCTCAGAAAACAGGAGGTTAACTTTGGGAAAACTATACATTTTTCTGATGGAAGGTAACACATCTGAACAAAATATTTGTGACCATTAAACGGGTTAAACTTGAAGACCTACATGCATTTTTTTTTTCTTCATACAAAGGACAATGAATCCTCAGCTCCATTTCCTTTTATAAGTTTATTAATATGTTTTGGAAGTGCATTGAGCGTGATGGGAGTTGTCATTCCAATATTGCTCAGTAGTGCCAAGCTAACACCGGTAAATTAAAACCTCTTTTATGAGTACAGGGGAGGGATCTGCCAGTGAGTTATCTCCCATCCACTTTGTAGGACAGATTGCAGATAGAAAAAGGCAGCCTGCCAGGAAGGACAGCTCTTGCTCTTTCAAACCACAGGCGACCTGTCACCAATGTTTCTTTTTCTCCATTTGCTCTAAATTTTGTACTAGCTTCTTGGCCTTGATAGGAGACTCTGAGGCCCTGATTGGGATTGATGTTGGTCAGAAAATTGGGGACTCGAGGAATATTCAATCAAAATGACACAATCACTGAAAAGCCCAAATAACTCGACTGTTGGCATTTGGCCCTGAGAAATGTGTATGAATACGGGGATTTGCAGCAAATAATTTGCCTCAGGTCTGTGTAGGCCACCTGAAGCATCCTGGCTTCTTCCCTCATGGAGCACCAGGGCTGGGACGGGTGTCTACCTTAGAGGGACTGATGCCACTGCAACATCAACTACTTTTGGCAGCCTGTGCTGTGCTGCTCCCAAAGCAGTGACACGTTTCCATCCATCGCCGCTCAAAAGTTAAAAGCTTGTCATAACATGTCAGGTGGTGAGGCTGCACCACGCGTCTGATGAGACAACTTCCAGTCCACTGCAGACAGACTGCTCTGGATGCTGAAGAGATGGAGAGTCGGCATCTGAACCACTGAAAAAGGCTTCATCTGCTTATGGCGGAATCTCTCCCCCTCTGATTGCCAAGGGTGACAGCTGGAAATTTGGAGAAATCTTTATATTTTTTTTAAATGTAACCATTTCTCCTGTTGGAAACTTAAGACATTTCTGTAAGCTTCAAAGTTGAGCAAACAGAACAACAACAGCAAAAATCTGACAAATGCTAGCAATAGGCCATAACATGGAGGCAATGGCATATCCCACACCCAAAATAATGTGTCCTCAAAACCAGACGCTTGAATATTCGTGAAAGGTTGAGGCTGGCATCAAATTATTAGTTTGCCCTGGTTACAAAGAATAATGTTATTTTCAAATTCTAGCCCCTGGGGGCTCTCACAGGATGGCCAGTTACATAAAGGAGAGGAACACAGCTGGTTATGAACATTTCAGAAAAAGATAAAGGAAGTCCCAAGAGAACTGAAGCTGATGCACCCTTAGCTATAGCGCCTTTGCTGATATTTTCCCCTTCACAGCCTTTCCAGGACAGTGCTCAGGTCCTGAGGGAGATATTGGTGCCCACTAAACCTGAGAAGAAGGGGAGCCCTGCCCAAGGCTCTCTTCTGTATGATGCTTCGCCTGTGATCTGGGGTGACACAGTGCTTTCAGTTGTTCTCTGAAAAACAAACAAACCAACACAACAAGCCAAGAGGTAAATTAAGAAAATACTGTAGTATTAAATGCATTGCAGATCAAGAATTGCTTCAATAGCACAGCCCAAACGTGTCCTCACTAGATTATCCCAATTTCATATCCTTTAGGCAACTTGTCTACATACCAGCACTGGCAAGGAAAAATCCTGTCAGATGCATTTTTTTCTGTCTTTATCCTCTGAGTGTCCAACTCTTTTCTTGCTAAATCTCTACAGTCTGGAGCTCAAATTACCATTTCTGACCAGTGCAGAAACAAATGATGAAATATTCATGCTTTGTTCGTACTTTTCATCTTACAGAAGCAACAGCCAAGCACTAAATTTGCATGATCTAACCAAAGACGACATTTCAAGAGAAAAGTACTCTATACAGTGATATTCGCAAACTTTTATATATCGAGGTAAAAACAGCAAGTTTCTGCCCTTGCTTGTGCAGAGTCACACATTGTTTAAAGAGCATCCCACTAAATTTTCAGAAGATGTGTAAATGTATCATCTGGGCCACAGGAAATAAAGCAGGGTTAAAACACTGAACAAAACTGCACTGAAGTTAACAAGCCTAAGGTTCATAAACCCTGCGATAGAAGCTTGCAGAAATCTTTCAAGGCTCATCCAATAAAGCCCTGTGGCACTTTGTTCTTCCCCCCAAATCTCCATCTGTCTGAGCCAGCATCAGCAGGAAATTTTGCATGGAAGCTTGCCAGATAAAATAGCTACTTCAGCTGGCTTTCAACTACCATTAGTTTTAGAGTGTTCTTCGAGGAATATATTAAAATCTTTGCAATTTTTAAACTATGTCCTACCCAAGTTAGAGATGGGTCATATCTTGTCTCAATGTACTTAGTACATCTTACAAAAAAGATCATTCATGTATGCTTTAATTTTACATATGCAGTTATTTTCCATCTGCATACTGCCCTGTTCACCTCCGGCTACACTGAAAGCTGAAAACGCTCCTGCTTCCTGGGGATGTTCAAAAGTTAATTTAAGTCAATTTAATTAAATACATTTCACTCCCCTCGGAATTGCCCCAAACGTTCCAAATACAGCTGCCTTACAAGTGGACTTGGCCCTTTACCCTCGGCATAGGTTAGACTTCAATACCTATGTTGACTCGCTGACACAAAGGGGAGTTTGCCACAAGGAGCTGGTGTGACAATTGACTTCCAGCAGCTATTCATACCTTATTTTGCAAATAACTTCTTTGAGATGTATTTCTTCCCCCAGGACAGCGCAGATGACATAACGTGCCATTGAATGCTTCCAAAAGAAGTTCACTGAAATTTGGCACCTTGTAGATTTGTTTTTGTGAGGATAGAGAAATTATTAGTAGTGATATCATAACATTTTTTTGCAAGCTCTTCTTTCCTTGAAAAGGCAGAGACAAACACAGACAGTCTCCCTGCGAGCAGCATCTTAGGGAGACTATGTTCCCTTGAGACACAGCATCTCTCTGCTTCTGCTGGGAGCCCAGCAGTAGCTCTTCCAGCTTGGCCTCCACCATCTCGGTTGCACCCAGTACCCCAGCTCCCAGAACATACACCACTCTTTAGCAGGCTAAGATGCTCTGAAATTAAACACTATTTACCAGATATTCTTGGGATCAAACCCCATTTTGCTTGTCATTAATGACCTTCAGAACAACAAGACCTCTTTAAGCAAGATCTGGCTGTGTGGGCCAAGGTGCATTTTTGTTGTTTCAAGGAGATTTTGGCAGGTTCCTCTGGAGTGTCGCAGTAGTTCAGGTGAATTTACAAGGACTATGCCCGATTCCTGAAGCAGAAAACCTGGGGAGCCCTGGACCTTCTTGGAGGAGCTGTTGGCCAAGTTACTCTTCCACAGGCTGTCCCCTCTCTGCCGCCGTATTCACAGCCTGCCCAGGGGACGCGGTGGCTGGGTCACGGTAACAGCTGAGCAGGTCCTGGCTCCCCAAGGCCATGCCCTTGCTGCCCTTGGTAGGACAGGTAGCCGTCACGTAGGGCTGCATATAAATGATTGATTTTTCACTCCTTTTTAAAACTCACTTAAGCGTTTTGTCTTGATGAGGACACACAGCATTACAGGGACTTTGCAGAGAAATGCAAGAAAACAAGGTCTGTCATTTCCAGGGTTTAGCAAACTCGAAAGCATCTCCTTAAATTTGTAGAACAATCATCTTCACAGCAATGAATTTTAATTGATGTTCTTTATCTATTAATACAGGGGAAATATTTCTTTTTATATTTTTCCTAGTTGGGATATGTCATTTTTGATCTACATTTTCATAATTATTGGACTATCATTTCAAACAAAAAGTGCCAAGCAGGGTATTTATGCAAAGCGGTTCTGCCTCAGGCGTTAATGAAGCACGATACTACGCAGCAGGCACAGTTGTGTTGGGTGTAATGATACAAATTGGATGTAAGTAATACAATTATTTGTGGTGTAACACAAGCGCTGCACAAATAGTGTTCCTGACAGTAAATACTGTTGTTAGGATAAGAAGGTGCCGCTAACGCCACTAAGCATTACAATCAATTCTCGATAACATCATATGAACCAAGCTAATAAATTGGGAATTATATGCCTCCTGCACATTCCTGCCTATGTGAGACAGGACTTGCTTGCTAATAGAGCAACAAATAATCCCGCTGGAAAATCAGTCAAGGAAGCTGCAAGTTAACAAACCAAAGAAATCCCCAAACGCAGCACTTTCCATGGAGGAGAACAACTTCTACAAATGCAAGGAGGACACGGAGGGTATGTAGAAAAAAAAAAAAAACACTTTCTGCAAAAACAGCTGTGAAGCTGAGCCTCTGTCTCAGCCCCAAGACTGAGAGCAAGCAACAAACCCCCCAAACCCAAGAGGCAGCACCCTGCTGAATGCTCAGCAGTGTGAAAGGCAGAGCAGCTATCACGTGCAATGCAGGGGCACTTGGTTTGCTGCTCACCGTACGTCTGTGCCCACTGAAACGTCCTGCAGGAGGGAAGGGCAGGCTGCCTCTGCTTCACTGGAAAGCAGACCTCCACCCCCTAACACGAGATGGTTCAGCAGGTCTGGAAAAGACTGTGAAACGTGAGTCACCGGGCTGGAAAAACAGAGCGCAAATTATTTGGAGAAGTTGCTCAAGCTTCCAAATAAGCTGCTGGCGCTCTCTGCAAAGGGAGTGTTAGCAGCATTCCTGTGATAGACTCAGAGGAGAGATGAAGGCTAATGTAAGCCTCGCCATTTGCTACAGGAGAAATTGGAGAAATCACTCAAACGAGGCAGGGATTAAACTGGGACTGAGCTCAAGGAAATTTAGATTACAATGATGGAGAGGAGGAGAAGATTAAAACTCAGGGCTGAGTGAGTAATGCACAACAAATGTATTCAAATGAATCTCCTCCATCGAGGCACTTCCAGAGCTCCCATCACCTTGCAATCTTTAATGCACTTGCTCTGCTGGAAGGAAGGCAGTGCTGCTATTTCTCTCTCTGGTTTGGGGAATGGAAACACAGGGAGGTTAAGTATCTTGCTCAAGGTGACCCAAAAAGTCTGCTCCAGAACAGAAGAATGAAGCCAAAACCGTCAGGTCTCAGCACAGACAGGGGACCATCACTCCTCCTGTGAACAGCATGTAACTTTGGGGGAGGCACTCACTCCTTGGGCTTGTCCTCCAGCTTGTAGTCGAGGACTGCAGATCCCTGGCCTGGGACACACTGCCAAAAATCCCATAGCCAGTGCCAGCAGCTTCCCCAAGCTCTTCTCTGCTCAGCCATTCACTTCTGCGGAAGGCAGCAGGAGTTTCTTTGGGAGCACCAAGAGGAGCAGAGCAAGGGTGACGAACTCGGGCTGGCGTGTTTACCACTCCTTTAGTGACCACAGGGGTAGAGCCACCCACACTACTGAGGGTGCTGAGCCTGTGCTGTGGGAGGGGAAGAGACCTGGGGCACCTGCCTGATGACTGGATTTGCAATTACGTTGCCTCCATTTGGATCCCACACGGATGTGTGGATCTCACCACTGCAGAACTGGATCCTCACCTGTCAGGGTCTCTGGTTGAAATAAGCTGCTGGAGAGTCTCTTCCTTGTGCCTTCTGAGCTTGAGCAGGCAACAATTTGTGACCTAGCTGCTGGGGCTATTTGGTTTTAATGTACGTGAATTTGCCCAGACCTGCTGGAAGTTCACTGCATGCTCAGCATCTGCCCCCAGCCCTGTGGCCTCACTGAGTGCAGTGCCAGAGCCTATTTTTTATTTTTTTCTGTTTAACAAAGAGAGATTTGGCTGGACTTGGGTGCTTTTGCAGACCTTGCCATGTCTGCAGGGTGCACATGAATGTGGGGAGCCTCCAGCAGAGCAGCCCATGCTGCAGACTGTGGGCATGCCTCACACCCAGCCCAGGCTGGGAAATAGTCTGCATGACCAAAGCAATGCCCATGGCGTGAAAATCTTGGCTCTGCATGCAGACCTGGTATTAGTGCTGTCTCCAAGACTGGGAGCAATTTTTACCCGCATCTATATTTTGCCTAGGCTTTCATTACACCTTTCCAGCTGCCAAAGTACATTTTCTGTTGGCACCTCATTTGCAAGAGGTCTTTCTTTCTTTTTTCTCTGTCCTTCACACAGCCCATTTGCTGCTCTCTCTGCTCCCAGAGATGACACCTCCCAGTTGTTTTCTCTAGGCTGCACCGGCTTAGCTGCAAGGCAGCTCGCTTTCACACCTGCCACGAAAATCTCCACCGAACATTTCCACAAAACTTCAGTGACCGCTCTTGAGTCCCACCAACTTCTGCAGGGCAGCTGCAGTGCTGAACCTGGCCAGCAAAAAAAAATAAAAAATAAAAAATAAAAAAATAAATTATGGGACCCAATCCCAAATTCTGTTACAGCCCGGAGAACTATTTCAGCAAGTGGTGGATGAGGTCTCATCCCTTCATAAATGGAGCTGCCTGGTGGCTTGCTCATCTGCATCCCCAGCCCCGACCTGGTGCTGTAGCATCCCTCCCTCCCTCCCTCCATCGCCTTGGGCTCCCCATCAGGGGCCTGTGTCCCACCGCAGCCAGCGTGTGTGTCCAAGTGAATGTGTTGGTAAATAATTTATGTGGGCATGATTTACATGCTTAATTAGCTTTGCTTTTAATTGCAGCATTCACAAGGCAGAATATTTTACCACAAAGTGCTGTGCCTGGAGCCTGTTTGATTAACTACAGAAAGAAAAGCATTTAGTAGCATAAAACTGAACCACCACAAAGTCAATACATATTAAAGGATTTGAAGGGCTTTTTTTTTTTTTTTTTCAGCTAAACACATTTTATGAACAGCAGGGAAGACAAAATTCTGAATTCAGCGCTAGATACCTTTTTTTTTCCTTGCTGCTCTGCTGCAAACCAATCTCGGGGTCTTGCAATCTGTTTTTTTGTTTTGTTTTGTTTTTGTTTTTTTTTTTCTTTCCCCACTGGAGGATAAATAAGTGATGTAAAGCCTGGACATCATCTCAGTCTATCTTATTTCCCTTGCATCAAGCTTTGGGAAAGGGCAGCCAACATCCAACATTTAACCCCTTTGGCCGTGACCCTGGCCACACGTTAGCACGTGATCCCTGCAGTCCTGGGGGCTGGTTCTGCGCAGGGAAATTAAGGTAAATCCTGTGCTGTTTGTATTAGCTGCCTCGGAGATATATTGCATCACAAAATTAACAAAGCCTGCGCGGTATTTTAGGAAGAAACCCGGAGTAACCGCATGTACGAGCACCATCTATTGGCTGCACTATTGCTTACAGGGTGCAAAATGCATCCCATTTCTCCACGGCATGGCACAAGCGACAGTCCTGGCCTCCAGGAGCTCGTTTGGGACAAGCAGCCAGGCAGGGGCCAGTGGGGATCGCCAGCGGGGAGCCCCGGGTCACCCAGGCTCTGAAGGGAAGTTTGGTGGCTCTCTACCTGGGGTTGTGGTCCTGATGCCCTCTGGAGCAGCCTGCCTGCTGCTACAATTAAGGATGCTCCATTACCCTCTTTTCCTACAGGGATAATCTATTTTGGCCTCGGCAGCCCGAGATAATTAACTCCAAACAAGGTTTTGGGAGCATTCGGGGTGTTTGGCCACTGCTCCTGCTCTATCGTTTTAAGAACAAAGAGCTACAAATCCACAGCAATTTAGAGTCTGACTTTCCAATTAAGGATTTGATGTGTTTTTATGCCTTTGAAGTGACAATATTTGTCAGGCCGTTTGTTCAGTGCATTGTCTGCATGTGCAGTTACACAGGAATTGGTTTAATTAAGGTTAATTGGTGCATAATTAGAGCTGCTGCCAACACAAAAGAATGGCTGCAGACCAGGGAGAGAGTCGATTTCTATCCAGCTCCAAAGGACAAATAGCATCTAGTGGAGATTACAGCTGAGTGCTCAAAACCTAAACTGCTTCATATATTAGCACTGCTTTTTGTAAAACAACATGTCTAGCTGCTTGGCAGTGCTCTCCCCAAGGCACACAGTCCTGTCCCAGTAAACGAAGCGTTTTTAAGGGTCGAAGGTGTCTGCGCTACTAAATCGTTGCAGCTGGATACTGCCCTTTGCCAGTGCAGGGGAACTGCACGGGATGGGATGTAGAGAAGCAAAATGGAAGCAAAAAGGGAGGAAAAGGGGTCTCTCAAGAAGCAGCTGTGACTTCTGGCACAGTAAACTCACCTGTAACTGCTGGTGTGGCACGATCCTGGAGGCAGGCTGCAGCCCCAGCTGTGAGGCGATGCCACCAGCGCTTGCAGGACAGCCCCGGCGCGGTTCTGGTGTTGGTGCCTGGTCTCTGCGAGTGTTGAGCAGGATGATCACCACAGAGCATCTCCCGTTGCTGATAACCCAAGAAGACCAAAGAGTTTCCACAAGGAAGAGTCTCCAACCCCACCCCGTAAAAACACCACCAGCCTTCCCATTCCCACTGCACGCAAACTCCTCGCTATGACCACGGTGAAAGGAGAAGCAGCAATCCTGGGAGGAATCAGCATCACCAGCCCCTTCGCTGTCCCCACACATGTTCCCAAAAACAGCAAGGTGGTCAGCAGGGCGATATTGGAGAGAAACCCCCAGATCCTGGCACAGATCCCCCACGGGCCACCCTGCCAGCAGCAGCTCTCGAGACGTGCAGCTGCGTCGGGTGCTACTGGAAGCAACTCAGGCTCTCGGTACTATTTTTGAGGAAAGCCAGTTTGGCTAAAAGGTTAGAAATGTCAGAACAACTTGCAAAGCCCTCGTCGCTGAAGTTCCTCGCCAGGCAGGATTTCTTTCTTGCCCTCATTGGGAAGTCTGCCTCTTCTCCATCTCAGCCACACTGGCGCTGGTCGAGCCAGCCTGGCACAGCCCCAGGGAGGTCCACCACAGCTTTGAAGAAGAAATACATAATTCTGTAAGTTCAGCCCTGCAGGTTGGAGCCTGCTGGCCTAAACCTCTCCCCACTTTGCTCCTGGCGCTGCCAGCGAGGGCACAGTGAGGGCACAAAACCAGGTGTTGCATACTCACAGTTAAATACTCGCTTAGGCCAAGCCATGACCACAGAGCACCTGCAGCTCCCTGCTGCCTACAATGGGGTCCTGTTCTCCTTAATTTAGCTGTATGGGAATTAGACGACCAGTCCAGCATCCCTCTGTGGACCCTGGGAGAGACCAGGGTCACCCAAAGCCAGTTCCTTCTTCCGGAGGTGACCACCTCATCCCCTGCACAAAACTACTCATCATTCTTCCACCTGAACCCCCTCACATATATCAAGTCCAAGAAAAAACTAAAGGCAAAGCCATTTTCAGAGCAGCCCAAAGGAGCTGTCAGCACTAAATCTTAAAGAATAATAAATTATGAATTAAAAAAGAGTGAGGAGGGAGGGGAAAGGATTGCACGTCTATGAGAGCCTCACATGATACAGGTGCTTTCAGGTTGCTAAGCTGCAGGGAACAATTCAGGAACAGCTTCCAAGGGGCACAGCGATGAAATCAGTGTTACAGGAATCAAAGGGCTTGGTACATGCATGAACAGGAAAAGCTGCTTCACTATAGGTAACAGTGAAAATGTAAATAAGTAAATATTCCTTCCCCGTTGCACAAACACAGAAGCGCAGCTTCTGACGACACAGAGGATTTGGGATTTCCACAGCACTGATGTCAGAAACTACTTAATGCCTTGGCAAGTGAAGGATGAGCTGGTCTCTCTAGCTAGAACTGGAGAATTTCAGGAAGGGCAATTTCCCAGAGCTGGGGAAAAGCTCTATGTTAAGACAGAAAAGGTGAAATTAGCTGCTTCTGAAGAGTTTCCTATGCAGGAGCCAGCTGACCACGTGGCATAAATCAGCACAGCTCCGCTGATGAACAGGCTGGTGCCAGGCAGAGTCTGAACCCAAAAGGAACAAAAGTCCCTTCCAGCCAGAACTTGGGGCGACAAAAAGCTTTCTGCTTCTTTCAAAGACAACACGGCTCACATGATGTGGGATCCTAATGGCAAGGTTGCCAGCCATTTCTCTATTATTATGATTAATTTCAGGATCCAATGGACAACATAGCTGTGTAGATCACCAGTGGATGCTGAACGGGCACACAGAGAGGCATCAGCATTGCCAGAAGAAAATAGCACTGACCTGTCATATGAAGAGCTTCTTGTCTGCAGATCTTGAGGAGGGGGAATGTGGCACGAGGATAGTCTTGACCGGCAGACACGATGTGCTCTGGGAAGCTGGAGGTGGCATGGAGGGGCCTGGCAGCTCCCCAAGGGGATAGAAAGCTTTTGCTCACTCTCAGGTCAAAAATTTAAGATGAGGTTTCCCTCCAGCCCTCAAGGCCAGCCTGCCTCTGCAATGACCCTAGTGGTTCTTCAACGCAGTCACAGATTATCATCATTGATGGGAATCTGCTGCCTCTAAATTCAAGAGGGCTGTCACGCAGGAGTAAGACATGCGTGTGGACTGCCCCTTGTCCCCTTGCTTCTCATCTGCTGGATGGCTTCTCCCCTTCCCAGCACAGCTGCTGAATGGAGCATCAAAATCACGCTGCGTTCAGTGAGCTAGTGGGTATCCGGTGTTTCCCTCTCTGTGTTGCACTTGCATTAGACGTGTTTTTTCAAATGATGTTTTGCATTGATTCATTTTCTGGGTGAGCAGTGCTATTTGACGTGCTCTGCTGACTGAACTTCATGTCAAACATGTTTTTTAGCAAAGATTTTTGTTCGCACACTGAGGTACACAACTGAACAAGTAATCCCTGGCTGACTGCAGAGTCTGTTGATGCAGTGTCCTCTTTAATTGTTGCTGGCTTATTGGTCATCCTGCTTATTGATTGCAGTCAGTAATATACTCCTGGAGAATTTCTAAATATAACTCCACAGAAGACTGCGCAGCTCTAATCATCTTCTTACACAGCCTTGCACCAAGCTCTAATAACATCCTGAATATCTTCTCTAGAATAAGTCAGATGAGCCTGATTTGAGGTACAGAAATGGCTCATTATACATTTATTATTTGCTGGTCACAGTAGCCTTGCTGAGCTATCAGTCCAGGCGGTTACACAAGTGATTCTGCCCATTAGGTGCTGTTACTCCGTTAACACAATGAACTTTGTTTTCTCATTAATAAGTGTGTTAAAAACAGAATGCAGAGTATATGAAAAGGTTATTATGTCTTTCATAATGAAATGCATGTTAGGCCATAACTCAGACACCAGCTAAAAATCACAAGCCTATTAAAAAGAAATTGTGCTTCAGCCCATTCAGTCGAGGCAGTGTATGTGGGAGATGGCAAGCAAGAAGGGAGCAGGAAAAAAATAAATTGGAAGGGGACTATTTAGACACAGCCACGTAGATTGGCACTGCCACTTGCCAAACAGAAGAAAATACTTTAAGTAGAAGGGCCAAAATACAAAACCAGAAAAAATTAGACAACCAATTTCCACCAAGACCCATGACTATAAGTGTAGTAGTAATTCTTTCTAACATAGAAGATTTCAGTATTTGAGAGCAATGGTCCCAGAGTACTGCCAGGTGTGGTGCTGTAGCACTGCCCTGGCTCACGGTGCTTTCACAGCCTTGCTTTGCCCTCTTTGGCTTTTCCAAGGTGGGGCTGAACCTCAGGGCAAAAGGCATTTCCACTCACGTCCTAATGATGTCCTCTGCCACCTGCAGCAGATGCAAGTCTGAGCGATGCTCTCAGCCTGTATAACTCCTCTGGAAGTGTCCAGACCAAGCCAGGACCAACTCCGCCGATGGCTGATGCAAAAAGAGGCAGCCATCCCCTTTACATCTCAGAGGATGGGGTTGTTTTCAAGACATGGCAGACGGCAGGTTGTTTTTTTTTTTTATCTTACCACGAAGGAGAAGTAAGCGTGATGCAGCAATTTTCACTGGATTGCACTATAACACACACAGCCAGGGCTTTCTCCTGCACACCTGGATTTCTTGTTTGGGGATGCTGCTTGTTGCTTGGTTACGGGATGCTGCCACAGTTGAAAAGCGCTGCTTGCAGTGCTGAGGAGAAGGAATTGCTTCTTGGGGAGAGGATTATCAGGGACGTTGCTGGTACAAAGCAGGCAATGATGTGGGAATGATGGAGTGACATCAAGGGAAGACAGTACTGGTATTTCTCTGTTCTAGATTTGATTAAAACAAACAAAAAATCATCTTGAACCCTGTGAATGTCACCCTAACAACAACAAAGAAAAAAAAAGCAATAAACAGCAACCCCAAACCCACCCAGAAGCTGAATGTATTTGTGGTTCTCCAGCAGGGGCCATGTCAAAGTCCCTGTCCCTGGCCATAATAGTCCATTACCATTAATGTTGCCACACCAGCTTTGTACCTGCAAGCAAATTTACTCCGTGAAATTTGCACTTGTCTCCATATTAATGAAGTAATTGTTTTCTGGATTTATTTTTATTGCTAATTACTTTAGCAGCTTTATGCGCTCCTGGCTTGCTTCAGTAAGCATTTAAGGAGATGCCTTTTAATGGAACATTATGTAATACGGAGAATTAAACAAACAACTCCGAGTAATGAGAGAGGTTTTACCTTCAGTTCTGAACCAAGTTACATCAGGTGGCTAGAGGAAATCTCACTTTAGTGGAAAGAAAAGGAGGTCTGTTACCACATGGACAGTGCCACCCCCTGCCAGAAGCACCCAGGTCACGCACCACGCTTGGGACACCTGAGGTACACCACAAGCAGGGGCTGGGGAAAGCCGTGACAGGCAGCCAGGTGCAGGGGCAATGTGTGTGCACACCCCTGTGGCTAGGAAGTGGGTCTGTGTTTGAAAACCTCTGCTCAAACACAAGTTTCATCCCCTGTCTGCTCTCACCTGAAGACCAGGCTGCTCCTCCCTGCATTTCTCGGTACAGACAAAATGGACAACTACAGAGACTGAACTTCTTCAGGCTTCCATTGAAGCCAAACCCAGTAATGCCATTGCAGTCCCTGTCTTGCCAATGCTCTATATGTAGCAAATGCACATGCCCAGATCTACTCAATAGTCGCTTTGTTTCCCCAGCTCACACAGCATCTTTATTTAACTCGTCCAAGGATGTGCAAAAATTCATTTGCATAAAGCTCAAGCTGTACAAGACTCTCCGTTCTCACACACCACCAAAAACTTGGGCTTTTTTTTTCCATATTTATTCCCTTGGCTATATACTGGCTGAGTCACATACCGACGAGCATCCAACCTATATTTGTTACCGTGCATCTGTGCGGACAGAAAAGCGCAACCGCAGCCCTTTCTGCACACACGGCTCTGCTTCCACGAGCTGGTTCAAAAGAGGCCGAGGTCCTTAACACACAGAAACCTACAGAGGAAATGGCCACACGCCTCCACCTTTGGATCTGGAGCTGCAGCCTGGCCACCCAAATTGCCAAGGCGTGAAGGTCTCCAGGCCATGAACCTTTTGTTCCCTCCGTCCCAAGCCTCAGCCCCCATTTAACTGCCTGGTGCCAGAACTGACTTCAGCTTTGCTCTGGCTCTTAGGGGCATGCCTTCACACATCATTTAACCTCTGCCTGGCCGTGTCTCCCCAGGGGAGGAGAACATCACTCTCAGCCACAGGCAGGATGGACCAGATACCAGGTCTATGCATACGGAGAGGTACAGCTAATTGACTTCTGGGCACAGATGCCCTTCTCTGTGCAGATAGCCAGATGCACGAGAGCCTTTTGATTGAGCTTAAACCACAAGGGGACGTGCTGCTGGGTAACATCTCTGCCTCTGAATATCATCAGGCATTTTACATACAAGACAGCACCAAGCAGAGCCCAGGTGATGCCAACAAACGGGCTCCGACTGCCTTCAGCACAGCTGGGACAAGCCTGCAGTGACCCCAAGGGGAAGATGATTGACTGAAATACCATATACCACTGACTGACTGGTGACTGCAGGGGAGAGTCAGTGACAGGTTTTATTAGTGCTTAATTAAGACAGATAGAAGGCTACTTCCCTTGGTTAATTTGCTCCCCTGAACTTGCTCGCACTCTCTATTTCAAAGTGAGCGAGACTTAGAAAGGCAAAGCCAGTGTGTCGAGCATCACAGTCAGCTTCGCTCGCCCAGAGAAGTTAGCATAATCCTTGCTGAGCCTGGAGACTGCCTCTCCAGGGGATTCTGTCCTTACAGAAGATAAGGCAGCTGATGCATTGCCAGAGCACACTTATTAGAGAGAATAAAGTTGAGAGGAGCAGCTCTGCCTGGCCAGCTGCCCAAACCACTCCCGAGCAGGCAGGTCATACAGGCAGGCTTCAGCTGAACAGCACCAGGACTTATGCTGCTGCTCATGGCTGCTTTGCCCTCTTATTTCTGGGAGGGCGCAGGGAAGGCGGCTGTTTTCTGTGCCTATGTTGCAATGCAAAGCGAGACAGGACATCTCTTAATGCTCAAGGTCAGCAAAAAGGCCTCCTCACCTCCAAAATTGTGCATCCTTCTTGCCATTGCCCACAGAAATTCCTGTGCATCTGGTGCTTTTATGATGGGACACTGCTTGCTGTTGTAGAGTGGCTCAGTTTCTATTTCTGTTACAATATCTGAGAATTGGAGAAAAAAAAAAATGGAAAAAAGTGCAATAGCCTTGAGATGGCTAACATCTTGCCAGCATTGGCTGGGTGACTCGAGGGGCTGACCTTTACAATTCTGGGATTTTCTCCTTGTGCTCTGGCTGCCCAGAAGCTGTCTGGCACCAGCTCCGGCTTAGAGCAGAGCGTGGACTGGTGGAGCTCCAAGCCTGGCAGAAACCTCCCAGCAATGCTGTAATGAATTTTACAGAACCAACAGTGTAGATTTCCATATATCATCCATACGTGCAATTTAAAAGACAAAAGATAAAGCAGAGACATCTGAGGGGAAGCTCAGTCAGTGGCAGGGAGCGTGCACGCACCCGCAGCACAGGCAGCATCATTTCCACCACCAAGGCCACCCCAGAACAAAGGCAGTCACGCAGGGAGGCGAGCCCTCCTTCCAGAAACATCAGGCAGCACTGGATATCAAGTCCTAAGAAAACACTGCCTTCCCATGCTCCACATGCAGCGAACGAAGCAGGGGGAGGATTGTTTGCCACAGCTTCTTTCCAAGGATTATGTAAGAAAGGAACAACAATAAAGATGTCTGAAGAGGGAACATTTGTTCCCACGCTGCAAACAACATCCAAACTCGCAAGGCCAGGTGTGGCCACACCATCTGATGAGTCAGCCACTGGTCACATTAGGAATGTACTTCACACCTTCCCTGAGAGAAATTATATTTTTTTCCTCTTATAAGGAAAACAAACAAATGGAAACACAACTGAAAAATAAAACAGAAATTACTGCTGAATCTGAAGATACTGCTAGCCCCAGTACGTTTTCCTAGTCCCTCACCTAGCACCTGACTTGCCTGCATGAACGAAACACTATGTGGATGTGTCAGGGGAAAGGGAGCTGTTGATTGGGGTGATTATACCCGGGCAGCGCACCTGCATCAATGCCAGCTCTGTTCTCGTTACTGCCAGCTCGCTAGGTGGGTGTCAAGAAGTTTAAACAAGGTCAAGACACCAGGTCGGTTCCGGTGTCTGACGAAGATGCCTATGTGCTATAGCTGATGTGCTGTACATCTGGGGAGATGTATATAAATATATATATATCTCCTTCAGAGCAGTCTGGTAGGAACATGACTGGTGAAGACCAGAGGATCAGCAAGCAGTGCAACTTCTTGTACTCCTCCTCACCCTAGAGCACTTTTTTTTTTCTGATGGAAATCTTTTCTTAGGCAAGTAAGTGGACTTTTAGTCATTTCCCATGACCGCAGATCCGGATTCTCCCCGGTAAATCAAGTACCTCCACCATGACATACCACCTGCTTGAACACAAACACTGTGTGTGTCCCTCAGTGGGGCTGACCATCCCGAGACAGCCTTTGTCTCATGGACCAGAACACCAGCTCGTCAGCCCAGACACTGCTGATGACAAATTGCTGAGGGGCAATCTTCTCAATAGTCTTTCCCTGATAATACCCCATGCTTTCCTCTTAAATCTGCAGAGCACTTTGTAGGCAGAAGTTAGATTTCAAAACACCCCTCACGCAATCAAGTATTATTAACTCGGCTTCCAAAGCCCTGCTTGCTGTCAGCTTAGCAATTTTCCCCCAACATTTTTCCACATATCCGATCACAACAGTTATGCCTTATTAGAGAGTCTCTAAACATCCATTGCAAAAACAGCTACAACACTGAGAAAATGCACTTGATTCCCTTACTTTCTTCGAGGAGAGCGTGTCATCCATTACCATGTTACAGGTAAAAGCTTTCTCTAACACGGCTGTTGTGCAGTTTGAAGACAGAGGTTTTATTTTCATTCCAGATCAGCAATCTCATGAGAGATTTCCATAGTGCAACTGAGGATTATACTAAAGTAGAGGTAGAAAGAAACATTTCTGCTATTTGAACGGAGGTATGTTTTACTCATGCATTTAGGGTTGAAAAAACAATGCTCAGTTGTAGAGAGCTCTCATTTTCCAACAGGTTTTGCATCCTGTTAAAACAGCTCAAAGACTTCGATGTGAATTTCCGACTGGTGCCTGTCCACTCCAAAAGGCTTTTTGTGTAAAAGTGTACAAACAATTATTCTATTTCAATCTTTTTGCCCTGCCCTGCTCCAAAACGTCCCGTTCACGCTGTACCATTGGGCAGCAGCAGTTTCCCCCTCCATCCTAACAGCAGGAACGGTGTTATATTCCTTTCCCACACCCGATGTCTGCCTCGCACAGCCAGGCAGGGTCTGCATGGTACCTAACAGCAGGACACCTTGTTCCTCTTTTCCCTCAGGCATTATAATACTTAGCCCGATTAACATTTTTTGCATGATTAGCACGCTATAAAAGGAGGACGGTTGCTATCGTAGCCTGCATGTGGGTACAAATAAATCCGTCTATTTAGTAGATCCAAACACAGCCACAGGAAAACAAACCCTATTCAGAGAATCTTCTTTCTTTTTCTCTACCTGTTTACTGAGAGGTGCTCAAATGCAACAGAACAGGAATACTGATCCTTTTGCCTCCCTCCTACACTTTCAGTTATTGTTCTCCTACAGTTGCCTAATTAACAGCTTCTGGTTATGCATTTAAAAAACAACAGGCGCTGCTGTTAATTATGGATATTACATTGCCAGGATAAAATAAGAATCTTAAAAAAAAATAAGAGAGTTCTGTTAAAAATCAGCTTTACTTGCTTTAGTCACCTCAGCGCTGTGCAAGCATGGTAGTTTATATCCAAAAGTGCTGGATTTTGTCAACACCCTTGAAAGGAATTAGACTGAAAATACTTTGCAAGTTCACATAATGGCATTCAGCCTTCGAGTCTGAAGTAGTGGTCAAAAAATAAAAGGAAAATACAGCCGCAGCTCAGCAACACCAATGCACAAGCCAAGCTCTTCAGCTGGGGAGCTGCAGTTCAGGACTCAAGTGTGCGTAACTTTACAACCATGCACAGTCACCGTATGGCAGTTCTGAGGGATACCTCAAGCCCAGATACTGGCTCCAGGGACAACAGACCTGGAAAGAGCTCCAGAGGCTGACCCTTCAGCAAGTGCCCCTGTGGGATCACGCACCAGTTGGCTCAGCACCCCTCCTGCACGTGTCCCCACTTTGGACACTGTGGATGTGCTCTAGGGACACCTCTGCAGCTGGTGGGACAGAAGCCAGGCAGATGTGTCCCTCACTGCTTTGAGGATCACTCACGGAGAGCAGAGCTGAGATGGCCAAAGCGGGCACTTGGGTGGTGCAAATGGCTCAGCCCTTAGACCCACAGTTCAACGCTTGCCCCAGATTTCACACAATGCTCTCCCTTAGCCACTTGGCCAAGCCAGCTGCTCACAGCTGTGTAAAAACCAGTGGCGCAGCACAAGTCTGCTCTCAAGTTCCTCAAGCCAGGGAGCACTGCTCCCAGTTTTCTTCCCTGCCATCAGCAAATACCATTTTATAAAAATAACAATCCACCCCTAAGTCAGAAGAATAACATCTCCTTGAATCACCGTAATTAAAATGTAAATATCCATACATTGCAGCTCCACTGTGTACATCACATGAGTAGCCCTCGCTGGTGTTACCTGGTGAATACCACGCAAACACGCCAGGATTTGGAAAAACAATGTCAGTCATATCTGAAGTTGCCAAATATTTCTTTCTATCTCTTCATAATACCAGTGTGCACAACAGCCACAAGCAGGTAACTATTATTTTGCAATGGTGTGAAGTTTACTGCTTACTCGTGTGGAATGAAACAGCAGTTGCTGCGTTCATTTCCTCCGTACAGCACATTTAAATCAGAATTTTATAGGTTCTGCACCATTATGTCCTCCCAGGGCTGGCAACATCTGGAACCCCCAAAAAATGTCGAATCAGCATTACATTGTCCCAGACCCCCAGCTGGCTGATGGTATCAACACTCCTCAGAGGGTCTTTAAGATGGGGAGCTTTGCAACTATAAATAGTCCCAAGGAGTGATTCCCCTCCAAATCCACAGTCCGGGACGCACAATTCACCTCTAAGCAACGTATAAAAAGCTCCTGTAATTTATTTATCCATCTTAAGTTGGACTTCAAATTACATATTCTGTTTTGGAGGGAGGGGAGCTAAACTAAAACAGAGTTAATTGTGTTTAAAAGTACATTTCACTTGAACTGAAGTGGAATTTTTCATTTGAAAGTGCTGAAATTAAACGCGCTGCCAGGTTTTGTTCTTTCCCCAAGCAAAGCAAACGTGCACAAATCCACCGGAAAGATTCGGTGATTCAGTTGCCCTGAAATTACAGTTCTGAAGCAGGACAAGACGAGGCCCCAGCTCCAGGTGCCTCCCTGTCAGTAAGGCAGCGGTGACAGCAGGCAGAGCAGCACGTGCCCGGGGTTCACTCGGCACCACCTCAGAGCACGCGGGCCAGACGGTGACTGCTGGATTTCATCCTCATGGTCCTCCCACCAGCACTCCCAGAGCACTACAGCCACTGCCCCACTTCCAGCCTGAGCCAAAAGGTTGGCCAGAGCCCAAGTCTGTTTCTCTGGTAACCAGAGACATCTGAACCCGTGGTTCCCATGCTCAGCTGATTACACGGCTGCTCGCTCCTGGGAGGCGATTTGCTGCTGGCTGGTGTCATTACAGCTAGTCAGGAGATTTGTCTATCCCAACACGGGTCTTCAGGGCTCCAGACGTTAGTAGTTTGGGATCATTTGCTATGAATAGTTGTGGTTTGGAGTCCTACACACTGTCGTCATTTGGGTTATGACTTTTGTCAGCACGCAGCCATTACTCAGCTCTGATGAAACGATGTAAGAAAAAGATCATCTCCATAAAGCTGATAAGAAATCAGAGCCTTTCATGTTCAAAGACAACTGACATCTTGCTCCGGGCATGGATAAATAGGCTGACGGTGCAACATAAAGTTATGTGCCTTAACCAAACTCTCTTTATAGGGAGAAATACAATTCACAAAGAGGAATACATAGCAGATTGCTCCAAGGAACCATAAAACTAGATGGTTGGCAAACACTTATCTGAACAGCTTTTCCTCACACTGTTTCCATTACTCTCTCTGGTTAGACAAGAAATACCACAAGACAACACGTTCTCTGGGAAAGCCTGAAGGACCGAACCCATATGTCAGTAGCAATCATACAGATATGGGGCTGGCTGCCATTCTGTGAATGTGGACACTTTTCCAAAGTTGTTGGTTTGGTTGGTGTTTAACTTCTTGAAATATGGGGGGGGTGGGTGGGAAGATGGTAACTCACTTATTCCATTAATGAGGCAACCATAGCAAAAGCTGAGATACTGTTACTTAAGATGTTAAATTTTGAAATTAAAATTCATGCAAATTGTGTTAATTGTTAAAGAAAAACAAAAAGCATATTTTTTCACTGAAATTCATTGCCACTTCTTAATGCTATTTCTGTCTGGCAGAGGGAGAAGCAGCACAGGAAAGCAGAGCCGCGCTCACACCATTATTGTTCATTTTTTTGTTCTCACATGTATAAGGCAGAATATAACCCGATGCACTCGAACCTTAGCAAAGATCTGATTAAGGGAATATATCACGTCCTTCCCTTTTCTTCGCATGTTGCGTTTTGAAACCCAAATGATGGATTATAAATTCACGCCAGGGTTACTGAACTATTCCCAAGTGCCTAGGAAGATTGGGTGAATACATTTTACGCCTCCTCCAACAGCATGTTCTCTAACTAACAGCTACCGCTGATAGTTGTCACCAACATCGCGAGCAATGGACTCAAGTTCACCTCCACAGGTCGGAGCAAGCTGCCTCGCATCCTTCCCGTGCTGCTCTGGGGACAGCAGGGCCCAGTGCCTCTAGGTGCAGTTCCTCCTTCTGCTACTTGCGACTCTGAATTTTTTGTCAAGCGTTCACACCTCATTTGTTATTGAGCAAAGTAGGTTGAAAAATTTAGACTAGGAAATAGTCTTTTCAGTGGGTTCAGGGATTTTTCAAAAGCACTGTTTGTGGGTTTTCCTCCCCACACTTTTTCCTTTTCTGCTCCTATTCTTACGTGGAAGAAAGTGGCCGAGAGGTGGTGGGAGGGGTGAGAGTAAGAGGCTCGAAGGTGAGAGTAAGAGGCTCGAAGCCTACTCCTCCAGTGATTTACAGCTAGACATTTTTAGTAAGACTGAAAACAAACAAAAGTTAAATATAACTCCTTCTGGAACAAACATACATTTCCAAAAGTTTGGCTGGCAAAACCCAGCAAGTCATTTCTCACCTAAAATCTTCAAATCCCTCACTTTCATTCCAATTTGAGAACTGCTGTAGAAATTAAAGGTTGCTGATATATGAGATATGGGTCTTTTTTTTTTTTTTGACATTGGTTGTTGTTGTTACAGAGTATAAAGCGCAGAAGACCTGGGACTGAGACTTCCTTTTCCCCCCTTAATAACTGTATTATGTTGTCATTCAGCCTCACAGCAGGGATGCAAAACTCTCCTTTGAATTACTGGCATGTCAGTAGCTCAGTTACCACATGCTGCTTTCCGAAGGAAAAACACCCTCCAAAACCCATCAAAGTGTATGTTTCCTTTGATGTGGACAACATTTCCAGACCTTATTTCAGTGACAGATTAAGTCATTTGAGCAATGAACTCTGGCACGAGTATTAATACCTCGGTTCTTGTTTTCTATATGCTTGCTCACTTTCTTCACCGCTCATGTTGTCAACATTATCAAAACGCCTTGATGCATTAGAAAGCATCTTAGCCACCCAGTACTGCTTCTTCTGACTTCCTCCCTAATGAGTTCCTTTCAAAATGTGTTATGAGAGAAGCGTGGCCAGGTTTTGCTCTGACTGGGAAGCAGCCTGGGGAGAGGACAGCTGGGAGATGGGGAGTCACAGGGCAACATGTGCCCAGAGTGCATTCACCCATCACCAGACCGAAGACACGCCTGTAAGTCACAGTCATTTAAAATAAGCTCTTGAAAAAATTAAATCCCCGCCTTTCGGTGTCCTGGGGAGAGCTGTACCTCCCACAGCAAAATAGCAGCATGCTGTCTTTGCCAAGGAAAAGCAAGCAGGATGTCTCTCCCGAGCAGACTGCACAGAAACCTGTCCATCTTTCCAAACACTGCGATGACACCAGGATGCACACAGACTGCAAGAATGGCTTCACTGTTTCTTGTATCATTCATTCTCTAGGGAGTTGTTTTTTAAAATATTTTGCTTTTGAAGCATCTACATAGCTTAGATGCAGACAAGCTGCTGACCACAAGAGCATACGCACACGTTTTGCCTGCTAACCACTCGCTCTGCGCTTGTCCCAGATTCGCAAGGTTTGCAGCTCCAGAGATCAGCGTGGGGTGAGCGGTTCAAACAAATCCCCAGTTTCCAAGCTGAATTCAAGCAAACTGCTAAGATTCACCTTCCATATCAAAAGCATACATAATTATGAAGATGAAAGCAAGCACGACCCAGGTGTACTCAGAAGGCTGGCAAACTTTACTTTGAGATGATTCCACTTTGCTTAGATCTGCTTACGAGTTACTTGTTTGAGGGCTTTTTTTTTTTTTCTTTTAAATGAACATTAAAGAGTAGCAACTGGATGCAGTTGCTCTTGCAAACATTCATGTATCAGCATTTCCTGAAGAACTATGTAGAGTGCTATTACTGCCACTCAGTACTACAATTTAGAAAATAAGGGATGTGCCATTCAAAAAAGTAAAATCACCTTGGCCACCCACCATGTAACACCATTCATCTACTAAAATTAGTAGTAGCTTCTTCCTATGGAAGTTTTTTTATTATTATTATTATTTTTATTTTTAAACAGGAGACAAAAATACTTGGAAACATTTTCCCATGAAACTTGCTTTGAAGCCCCAGACCTGAGTTTTGAGTTTGTTGCAAACCTCAAACTACACTGGGGTCCAAACTGCCATCTCAGATGGTGCTGCAAATACTTCTTGCAGCCTGACGCTGAGCACAAATCCTGTTTCACAAGACCTGATACAGCCTCATCTCCTTTAACTACAGGACAGCCTTCCCTCCTATAAAAGGTGCCTGAGCAGAGGAGAAACAGACCCAGAGGAACCCAAAGGGATGGGAATAACCTTGATGCAGCCACTGAGAGGTTTTCTGGACACATTGCTTCACTACTTCGCTTCTCCTAATGGCAAAGCAAGTTGAGCAAGCCCACGCCTGAGCTCCTTCTGCAAAGCACTGCATTAGAGCCCTAACTTCAAGGTTATGGGCACAGAAAGCAACTCCGCTGGACTTTCTGTGTGCTCCAAGCTATAAAGTAAATATTTTGCTAACATGAGACTCAAGTAGTTCTCCTTACATCAAATATATATTTCTTCTGAAGAAAGTAGTTTGTAAAACACTCTGGCTGCAAGGGAAAAGACAGATATGCAAGTCCACATCCCCCTTCCTGCTGCCCTGGTCCACTCTGCCTCTTACTAGGCTTGGTCGAGTCTTCTGCTCCCAGAGGGATTACTGTTCAGAAGGGAAATGGCAGAACAGGTTCAGCCTAATTTAGTGCTCCTTGGGTTTTACCATTTGTTTACCATGCAAGCATCACCGATAAACATTTTAATTATGGTTGTTACCGCATTACACGTGGGGTGCAACATCCCTCGGAGTAAGGGCACCCTAAATGCATCTGCAGGTCGTGGAGAGGGCTACCTAAGCCCCTCACTGGGAAAGGGGCACAAGCCAGAGAACACAGCGCTAGGCCCAGAATTAAACGGTCTGATTCTATCATGCCCAGAGGAAAACATACCTCTGAGCACTGGGCTGCAACATATGGCAGACGCTGAGCTGTGACAGCAGCGAGGTGTCTGGGAGAAGAGACGTGACAAACCTGACATCCGTAAGCAGTGCTGAAGCCGTGCCGGAGTCGGACAGCAGATCCTGCATGCTTCAGCTGTTAAACAACCCGAGCTGCAGCATCCCCCTTCCCTTACAGCACCACCTAGCTCACCAGCAAGTCCCCCAGCAAAAGGAGAGGAGCGGTCTGTGCTAACAGCCCCATGAACGTGTTAGGAAGGAACAGGTTTCCTTTCCCCTCCCTGCATCTATAGGCTTGGGACCACACTGAACACCCAAAACAACAAAATAACATTTTTTTATCTTTCATTTACTGGCCAAAGTACAGCCTGGCAAGGAGCAGAGCTGCAGGGAAAACACATTTCTGCAAAACCTCAAGAGCCAATGCTTGCAGCCCCATCTTGGAGGTACCAGCCTCAGCCATCTCCAAGCCCAGCAAGCCAGATGCCCAGCCAGCTGTGACCAGAGCTGCTGCAGAGCTTTCCCAGCAGGCTTCCTAATTAAAAAGAAAAAAAGAAAAGAAAGAAAAACAAAACAACAACAACAAAGGACCAATTCAGCAAAGGCAGGACATCACAGAGAAAATACTTACTGCATACAGAAAGCAGCGAGCACATGCGGGTGGTGCTGGCTCCAGTCTCACCATGCTGCTGAAGCCCTGTATGAGCTCAGGAGGCTGATGCTGTGATACAGCCTCCTTGGGTGATTTGGCAGCTGGGTTAATCTCTGTGCCTCGGTTTTCCCACCTGTGAAAAAGAGGTAAGATTGCTCCTGTAAGGGCTGCAAAGGAGCAAGTAGGAAGGAGAGAAGGCACCCAGCTGCAATAACAGAAATGACACAGAAATATTCAGGAAAAGATTCCTGCTGTCCCTGCCCTGCAAGGGGGAACAGGAGCCTGCTTTTGGTTGTTTGTTTTTTGGAATTCAGTGGATTTATTTCCTTTTGGTGTGGAAGGGGAGCATTGCTGTTCTGGGGAACAAGATGCCCTTTAGCTATGGTGTGCCAATGCCTATCCTGAACAGACAGCCCGCTGGGCTGGGTGCATCTCCTGCTGCAAGTCACGGGATCACAAGTGCTGTGGGGCTTCCAGTGGAGAGCAATCAGCCTGCCATGCTATATACCCTTCAGGGAACAGACAGCACTGGAAACTGCATGTCAGCTGTGTCTCTGAGCCAGGCCTGTGCTGACTTCTCCATGACACAACATCCCCCAAACCTCCAAACCCATCTGGAGGGGTTTTCCTACAGTGCCACTGCAATCTGTCGCAATGCTGCTGAGGCTGCACAGAGCCTGGGCCCGCAAACTCACATTTCTCTCTCTTAAAATGTGAAAGAAAATGGCCTAGAAATGCCTTCTGTAAGTGGAATGGGCATATTAATGCATTCGGTATATTGGGAATAAAAGTGGCTAAAATTAAAGGTCTGTCAGCTTTTTATCACAAAGCATATAGTTAGGGCTGTATTGCTCAGCTGCCAATAGCTGCAGGCTGGAACTTGGCAACGTGATCTCAGACAAAAAGTGCGTTTTCTGAACCTTTTTTCAGTGCCCATTTTTGTATTATGAATACACAAAAAGAAGAAGAAGAAAAAAAAAGCCACACCAAACACAGCAAATCTGCTGTCGGAGATGGTTTTTCCACCCTCGTGTAAGTGAGAAGAGCCGACAGCCTGTATTTAGAGGTGAACTGCCTCAGTGCTGCGGGCCTGCAGCTGACCCTTCGATGATTTTAACATAGCTCTAGCAGTGTGAAAACAGAGCTATGGGCTAAGTCTGTCCTGTCAAAGGAAAAGAGCAATGAATTCCTCTTCAACGTAATACATACATGCAGTGGCTAGATATGACATATTTTTTTTTCTCTCTGATTTCACGGCGCCGTCTTTGTTAAACTGACAAGCTGTTACATGGAAATAAACACACACAGCTCTGCTGTCTGGCTGGCCGGGGCACCAAACCCAGCAGAGGGATTCTCAGCTGTGCTGGTACCTGCAAAAATCTGACATGCAAAATGGTGGGTGGGAAACGAGTGTGAAGGAAAGGCTTATGTCAGAAAGCACGGAGGCAAATCACATCCCTGACTTCGTTGGTACACTTACCCCAGTCTGTCTCTGTCCTCTAGTGGAAAATCTCCTCTCAGAACTGGATTTGGGCTCGGCCATATATAGCTCCTTGCTTTTCTGTATCACATATTTCTATATTTCCTACTTGCTGGCAGAGGGCATTTTATGATGTTGTTTCTCCCATGCAGCCGGAGAAGCAGGGTTCCCAGGAACAGAGAAAAAAGCATTTGGTGGTAGCTTAGCACAATGTTTCAAATCAATCAATTTTTCTAACAGATCACAAAGACTCCAGCACAAAGTTCAGATCATGGACTTCAAGCTGGGCTGCAAATAGTTGAAATTCAGTAAAGGGAAAAATTTTCCTCCAGGATGTGAGCAGGAATAAATACCTCCGTGTATCCAGGCTGGTGAGAGATCTGCAGACAAGTTCTTCATGCTCAAACCTATAAACAAATAAATAAATAAATAAAGTCACAGAAATTAGAGCATTTATCGGATCTATTTTTTGCTTTCTCCTGACAATTTCTTTGATGTTCTTCTAGGAGGTGTGGTGGGTCTTTCTGTCCAAAATCTACCAGAAACTGAAATCACCTTCAGGAGCCCTGCCTGCCATCTGGACCCTGTTCCTTGGCTGCATATTCAGGGCTGGGAGGGATTTTCCCAAGGAAGTTCATTTTGATGTTAAACACCTGACCTGAAGCTGGTGACTCTCCCGAGAGCTGCGACCAGAAGAGACACAACAGAAGGGACCTGGGAGGTGCCTCAGTAGCCCTTAGGAAACTCTCCTGCACAGCCTCGGGGACACAGGGACTGGCAGTCAGGAATGGACACAAGGGTTTTGTGCGTCCAGTTCCCTGTTTCTGACAGCAGCCAACTTCAGAGGACGACGGAAGACATTTTCCTAAGAAAGTGCTAACACACCCTTTAACAGTTTACCCTACTCCCAACTGTAGAAGCCTGGGGCAATCTAACAGTCTTGCTATTTTGTATTTTTCCTTTAAATATTATAAAGCTGTATTGAAGATGAATAGAACCTTTCAGGCTGATACTGGATTCACAGGAAAATGTTGATTGACTTTAATATTGGTACCCATCATCTAGTTCAAGGTGCATAATAAAGATGTAAGGGCTCAAGCTCATTTGGTTCTGGCAGTCTGTGCTTTAGATAGCTGGAAAAAGTTCTAATTACTCTTTATTCACATAAATTGAAATTTGAGCCTCAGCTCAAAGGGAAACAAATCTCAGAGGTAGGAAGCACATTTGTCCGACCCACAAAAAACACCTTCTTGGGACACTGCATTGTGCTCAAGAAGCGAAATATTTTCCAGTGAACACCAGCTCAGAGATAATTATTTTATAATGCTACCTGCTCTACTCGGGGGCATTTTCAGCTCATTTTCTTCTCCGGTGCCAATTCCTCTCATTCACAGTGGTCTGGTTCCTACTCAGGGAGCAGCAGGCATCTTGCACTGCTATTTGTGCAAAGCTGAATTTGTGTGTCAGCAATTTGTTATTGTTACCTCCTGCTGGATGATAGGGACATTTTCTGCAGCATGACAGCTAAGTAATCTCTCACTGTGTGTACCTCAGATAAAAAACCTGACAATCTCCCGTCTCTAAAGACTGCCAGGCAAGCGAACATAAGGAGACAATGATCAGCTTGGACTCCAGTGATTAACTCAATATTTACCTGATGCGTATTAGTAGCTTATTAACACAAACCTAATTTTATCGTGGGCAGGTGGAATTCTGTACGGAGATGCTTGAGGAGCAGCCCCACTCCCTGCCACAGCAGCCTGCAACATCCTTGGGAGAGCATAGCAGGAAAATCACAAAAACTCCTGGCATCTGAAAGGGTAAAAGCTATCAGTGGGAAGCACACGAAAAGAAGAGAATTGGTCCTATATGTGTGCCGACATTTGCTACCAGAAGCCCAAAGCTGTGCATCCACGCTAGGAAGCCAGAACTAACACAACTTCCCTCCCAATGTCATTCTGGCTTGCAGGCAGGAGAAACCAAAGCCATTTTTATTTTTTAGTGCAAAAAGGTAAAATATTGAAGCTTTGAAATAACTAATTACCCTCCCTTTGAGCTATCCCAAGGACGGTTTCAAAGACAATGACGGAGGATTGCTGCTAACTCCATATATTTATACCTAACAAGAAGGAAAGCAGTGAGGCTTTGAACGGGAGCCTGCCAGAAAGTGTCACGTCCCTGCCACCTTGTGACAAGGCGCTACAACTGCAAAACCCCAAAACCCCTCAACCTTGGAGCTTCAGGTTGGACCAGGATGCCCAGAGAGGAGCGAGAGCAGCGGTCCTCACTGGAGCACGGGTACCGGTTGTCAGTTGTCAGCTCTGCTTTTCCTCCTAGACGTTGCTCTGCAGAGGTTTGGCTGTTTAAGAGGGGGGAAAAATAGGTTAGCCAAGTTTTTCTTTTCCATTTTTTTTTCTCTCCCAGACTTATCTGATGTTTTTGCCTGCTTTGCCTCTTCCTGACTTCCTTGTCCTAAGAAAACAGCTGCCTTTGGCCTTTTGAGGGGAACTTTTATGTAATGCTTGAAAAAACAACAGAAAAAGTGAGCGCCTTCTTTTTAAAGCCTCAGCCAAGGAGCCATGTTATCGCAGTTTCTCCATCCCCACCGCATGCAGAGCTGTGGCACCGAGCCAGCGCTGCTCCTCCTCCATTTCGTCCCCGAATCTGCCTGGAGAAGCGAGGTTAACTCTGGTTTCCCATTGTTCTGGCTTTCCTGCAGAGGCTGCCTCGGAGCCATCAGCCCTCTGATGGAAAAGGCCTTCCTGCCTCGCAGGCCATGGCACAGCTTGCAAGCTGCCTGTGCTCCAGCTGGGGAGGGGTGGTTTATTCCCCTGTTCCAGCTGTCCCAGAGGAAATCCAGCTCTGATGGGCTGGGAGAAAGCCACCGCTGTTATGTGCAGCTTGCATCCAGTTTTTCCATGGTATTTAGGCACCTAAATCAGCTCACACTGAACCCGACAGAGATTTCTGTCTCTGATGCTATAAGGGGTGAGAGGTCACCCGTAGGACAGAGGTGCGATATCTCCTGGTTGCTTTCCGACAGCACTTGCATGCTACAAGATTTCAGTGCAGGGGAACAGTCACCAAAGGCACGCTGTCTAAGGCTGAGGGTGCCAACAAAAGCCCCACTGACCTCCGCCAACCTCCTGTTGTCACCATTCAGCTCAAGAGAACGGCCCCCGCTGCTCCTATGTGAGATCACTGGTGGCTCCACAGGGCATTGACAAGGCCACCAGGAAAATAACCAAAGGGACAAATTATTACTGGCAAATTCTTATTTATGGAGGAAGAAATGCTGTGATGACAATATTGCTCTGGGTTAACTATGAAGCAATGAATATCAGGGAACCAAATATCAAAACCAAACAAATGATTTTGAACACCTTTTAAACTTTAAAAAAACAGCATCTAAAACTAGTATTAAGTAGTATTAAAAGTATTTTTATTAAGTAGTATTAAAAATATTTTTTATGCTGATGCAGAAATAAAAGTTGCCAACAACGAGACCATGTCAGCTCTTCTTCATGGAACAGGGCCACAGAAACCTACAGCAGAAATTTGATAGGATAAGTCACTCCACAGTGAGTGCAAACTTCCATATGAGTTGGCAAGTCAGCTCCTCTACATCACGAATCTGAACAGGACAAGGCAACCTCGGGCATCACAAATAGCGAGATAACAAGAGACACACTGAGGACATGCCTTGAGAACGTCACCAATACCACTTCCACATCAAGCAGTAGTATGGACGCAACCTTAAAAAGCATTACGCAAAACAACAGACAAGTTGTCCAAATCTTCTATCATGGCAAATGAAAGCTTAAACTGAATAGGACAAGACCAAAATAATTAGCAGACCCTGCTGAATGCCCTATATATTTGAAGCTGAGGAAGGACAAAGGGCAAAGAGAAGGGGACTGGTCCCTCCAACTTACAATGGGCAGATTCTGAGCAGAATTATATTCATACAGACCAGTGCATGTTTCCTACCTGATCAGGTTCAGATTCTGGGAGGACATTTTTGATACTTATTCTGGACATGGAAATTGAACCCTGAGAATAAACAGAGCCTAAGACTCCCAAAAAGAAGCATAAAAATTGAAACTCAGTAATGTAACATCCAAATAAATAAGCTGAATGTTTTAAGTGTAACCAAAGAATAAAAGCATGCTAGATTTTTTATTTAGCATGGTTTATAGCACTTGATTCATGGTTCCCTTGGACAAGCGCGTTGTTTCAGGCAGTCAGTGAGTCTGGGATCAAATCTTAGCAGCTAACACTGACTTGCAACAGCTTACTGACCCATTGCAGATTGCTTTACACCCCCACACTTCAATCACCTTGACTTGCAGCAGAGCAATCTAGAGGAAATGATAACCTGCAGGAATGTGGTGACTGCAGATCTGTAAGCGAGCTGGGCCAGCACCGTCAGGTTGGAAAGCAGGATTTTGCTGGAGTGGGGTTGTTGTATTTTTGGAGGAACAAGATATGATTGCTTATTCTTTTCCATCCTCTTCTTTTAGATGTCTTCTGTAGAGAATCAAGTTCTTACCCTGGGTTCAAAGGTTACAGCTCTTCAGAGGTCATCTTGAGGCAGCCAAACCAATTAGTCAGTGGTAGGAGTAGAGATGGGCAGACGTGGTGGAAATAGTGCATGAAGAATCTCCTGTCCCTCCTAACAGGAATGAAAGGATACCAAGCAATAAGAATGGCATGCTTAAAGTGCAGACATAATGAATATGTCTTGGGAATTTTTTTATTTAGTTATATGGTCTCTGAGCAGTTTGCTTGATGAAACAACTAAATCTTGGTAAGTGGAAATGATATTTGATTGCACACCTAAACCCTTGCTTATAGGTCTACTGCTGTTGCTTATGCACAAGAACAATTAGATTTGCTGTAATGAGATCAAAATGCCAGGTGCAGTTTATGTATATATCACAGAAGTCTAGTTGGATAAATCAGTGCAGACAACAGTGCAGGGGAAAGAACCATTCCTTCTGAAGTGTATCAAGGATTAATTTGCTCTACTAGATCTGTACCACCTGATATCTTTGTAGTAACGACCTGATGTATCAAAGCAGGCACACAACTAGCTTTAAGAACATTTTTAGAGTGTCCATTCAAATTCAGCTAACACGGCAGCACCAAGATTTAAATGAGGAGTGCTTACCAGCGGTACAGTGAGCTCCCAAGAGACTTTCTAACTCACAGAAGCTGACAGACCACTTTCCACTTAAAATAGTTAAGTAACTCCATGCTAGGCATACTGTTGAAAGCCTCCTTTAACCTTTAACCAGAAGAAACAGGTCTGCTTGGAGAGACGATGTTTGAAAGCCTGTCAGAACCCATTTGAACACCTTGTTATCCCAGCACAAAGTAGGAGACTGAAAACAGCAGCTGGGCTGATACTTCTAAGCTTTCCCTATGCATTTTAGCTATGTCAAGATAGGCATCAGAGGAGAAATACGTATGCCCTGAAGATGTAGTTCAGGATGTGGATGGGTAATTGATTAAAATAGTCCTCACGTGGAGGGTAAAACAGGTCACAGGCACTTCTGAACTGAGCAGCAAGTACCTCTTCATTAGCTTTCTTGGCAGGATCAAATAACAAGTGTTGATGCAGCGTTTGATATCTACAAGAAAAGTAGCAGTAAAAGAAAAAAGCAATGGGATCAAAAGAAGGGCACGGCACAGAGAGGTTGTGAAGTCTGCTATTTTATGAGGAGCCCTACAAGCCACAGTAGATGCCTGGGATCTGTGGATGTTTGAAATCAGTGGATCAGCATAATTGAAGATGCTTAGCTCTGCCAGCGAAGCTGAGCACACGGGTTAATAGAGGATGTTTAGGTAATAGCTTTGTAGAAGATACAAGTCATCGTTGTCCCCAGGCTGAGCCAACTAGAAGCCAATAAACATAATACTGTCTCACGTCTGGGCTAACATGTCTTGCCTTTAAACCTCCTCCACCTGGTAAAGTGGCAGCAACAATTTGCTGTGATACTTGAAAGAGCCCATAGCACCTCTGGCCAGGGGCTTAAATATCCCTTGTTCTGGTATGCAAAGGCACGTTGCAGGACGGTTTATAGGCAGTATGTAAGTGGAGCTTAGAGACACAGCAGTCACGGGTCCTGATATTCTCAGCTTTGGCGTGGGTGGATTCACACCCCATTGACTTCTACTCTGAGTACAAGATTTTAAAACCCTGTCAACAGCAAAGACATTTTCTAAAACCTTTGTGCCATTGTTAGCACTAGCTCAGATTCTTGCAATCCTGCAAGCTGGAGGTGATCAGCCATCAGCAACGGATTTAACACCGTGGGAATTACGCCTTGTAGCTTAGACTGGGACCTGATAACGTGGTGTTAAGAATGTCTACGGCAACCAGCAACCTGTCTGTCTTAAGGCTGGTTGCAAGCATAAGATTTTACCTGTCCCATACTTAGCCACAGAATCTTTAAGAAATAGAAATTATTTTTTTAAGACTCCTATTGCAAGTAAAAGGTACCCAAGGGAGAAGGAGGTTATATAAAATCTCACAGAAGCAGACTGCAGGTATACTTCTCCAGACATAGTTTAGAAAGAAATACATGAAAACAATGCAAAATAGAAATAAATTATAGATTTAATATACAGGGATGGATAGGGTTCTTAGGTCTCTTCCTCGTGTAAAGTTTCTGTATGATCCTTGTGTGAACATATGCAGAATGGGCATTGCACAACTCTGTGAGCACAATACAGCAACAAGGGGAATGGAAGACTTGCAAGAGAGAATTTTCCTTTGGAGGGGTATTTTTTTGGTTTTTAAGTGGAAGATGTCTCAGGGAGGAGTGGTTTTGATCTTACCTTCATCTTGGAGGAGGTGTTTTACTGTGCTGAGTGCAGTAAGAGCATGTGAAATAGCAAACTGTCCCCGGATCTGTGCAGTCCTTGCCCAGCCACAGCATGCTCAGCGTGCACCTACCCGGTGCAGATGCTGTATCATACAGGACCTGCAGGGAAAAGGCCTGTCTTACAAAGCACAAAAAGACACAAGTATTTAATAAGAACAGACACTCTCTTCGTCATCAAATTTGAAAACAGGAGGATTTATCCAGCAGATGGCAACAGCAGACCAGCTTGGAGAGTAAGGACAGCATTTGCAGACTGCAAAAAGCCCTCTGCTGCAACGTGTGCAGTGCACTACACCTTCCTGAGGTGTGCTCCTTCCATTCCCCGTAACATGCCCACTGAGTACCGCAGGCACAGTTCACTAGCGCAGAAAAAATCAGTGTTTCAGCTAACTGCAGTGCAACCACTAGAGCTCTTGGTTTTTCATCTAATTCTGGTTACAGGGCCTTAAAAAATATCCTCGGTGTTTTAAACAGCCTAAAAATATGGCTCTCCCTGAACAGGCACAATTTACCTATGTAAATCCTTTTGCAAAAAAAAATAATACTAATAGTGCAAGGGGACATTAAGTTCTGAACGCAAAAAGGAACCACAAAAAATACCGAGCATCTGACTGGCATTTTATCAAAAAGTAGCTCTTCCCTGCCACACGTGGAAGCCAGATTCATGGCCTTAACTATTAACCACATTCTTCTCCTCACTTCTGAGCCATCTTAAACAGCTGCTCTTAGGAAGTGCTCGTTATTGCCTGGGAAAGGTGATTACCCTGGTGGAAACTGTAGACTCAGCTCTTGGCCTCTGGAGGAAAGAGCTTTGCCTTGGACCCCAGGTGTGGCAGATGCCGATATCCATGGAAGGATCAGGGAGACTCCAGTGCCGAGCTCCACCTCACTCTGCCCAGGCACTGGGGAACATGTGGGAGTTATATTTAGTCATCATCACCCCTGAGCCATTGTTTTTTAATCAAAATTATGAGAGTGCCATTGTTTTTAATAAATAGCAGCGTTGTTTTTTCACTTGCAAAGTATAATGTGAATGGACCTTGAGGAGACACGCCAAAAGAAAAATTTACAGCCGAAGGCTCCAGTCTTTCTCCAAAACTCAAGCACTGGTTAGCTTTCCCCTTAAGCTGAAGTACAGGCCAGATTCAGGCAGTGAAATTGTTCAGGTGTAATATGAAGCTTGGGGAGCACAGGAGAGGTTATGAATGGCTGTGAATGTCAACTGATACTCCTTGGAAATTTAAAAAAAAAAAAAAAAAGAATGGAAAGAATTAATTTGTAATGAATCCCTGCAGAGATCATACAAGGAATGAGTGGGGGAGGAATGCCCAAGAGCAGCAGCCAACACCGTGCTTCAGTGGGACCTGAGCTGGCATTTTTGGCAACACGGCTGTACACAATTTACTTTTCACTGAAATCAGTGAGAGGTGGTCATCCCAAGGAAGGCAGCACATCAGCTGGGACTCAGGAGAAATGGCTGTAGGAAATGTCAAGTCCCTGCCTGGCATCCTGCAGGTTATTTATTGTCCCCATCCTTATCTCTGTTCTCAGGAAAAGAGTGATGTTCGTCATTGTTATTACCATGCTTACTAAATGCAAGAGCTGCTGCAACGCTCTGTCCTCTTCGCTTTACTGATGCTCTCGGTTGTGTTGCAGGTGAATGTCACAGCTGTGCTTCACTTACCTAGGTATGTTCTATTCAGGGGATGACAATGCTATTTTAACTCTTTTCTGCTCTCACATACTTCTTCAACAACACACCTTCAAGAAAAAAAACATGTTATGTTAAAGAGCAAACTGCCTTCTGAGAGCTCTTAAGATCTTTTATCACTCACGCTAACACATTTAGTAAGTGAGTGTGTCATGAATTTTCTTTATGTTAACACTGTTTACAAATGATGGGAATAAATCCAAATGAAATGGAGAAAGTTTCCCTTTGTTCACATTTCAATGCAGGGGCAGAATTATCACCTTGGTAGGAACTTTCTTCTACCATTGGTGGATACAAAAAAAAAAATCAAACAAAAATCCCTGCCACACCACAGTACACACAGCTACTGCTTTTAATTAGTTAGTTTGAAGGCTTTTCACTTGTTCTTTTGCTCTTCTAATGAGGAGGACTGTGAGGTGTCTTTGAACTAGCTACAGACTTGAAAGATTTAGTAAACAAGGATTCTTTATACCATTTCTGGTAAGAGCCTGTCCTGACAGATGCCTTCTTCCTCCTGAGGTTTGGACCATGGTTTGATCTTCTTTTTTTTTTTTTTCTTTAACCTCTGAAGCATTTCATAACGTGATGGGCAAGAACCCAGAAGTAATTAGACTGATTTAGCGTTGGAAGTGTAGACACAAGAAGAGATTGTTGAAAATCATTGCTGTTCTCAAAGCTGACACTGCTGGGTCCCTTAGGTCTCAACCATTACAGCACATTTTTGAGAGGCCTTGGTGCATACAGACCTTGGTCCTGTTTAGAGTTTGCAGACTGGTTGCTGAGATATCCATACAAGCTGTGCTGTTTGCCACAACTCTCCTGGAGCAAACCAGCTTGTCCCTTTTGCTGTTTCGGTGTTGTGTACACAGAAGTAGGGATAAAAAGAGAGGAGTACAGGTTACTATGATGGCAGGGTACAAAATGCCAGGGGTCACTCATGTACTGAAATCTATTCTTCAAAAGTTTCCATCATAACATGCAAAAAGCTGAATACTTCCAAGTCTGGCAGTGATAGCCTGGCATGGTGCCCTGGGTCATGTCTAACAGAAAGAGTTTATTTACTGTACAGTGCTGTTTATCCTACTTTTGCAGTTAATCACTAAAACTACCTTAAATCATAACCGCTAGGCCAGTATAACTGTGCTCGTTCTTGCTTAGGTCTGAGCAGGGACCTCTTGCTACTCCTCAGGCTCTGGAAACAACTGCGGCCTTCATGCTCTCCTGATGGCTACCTACCTGCAGCCCTCTTCACACCGACTGGATTACCTGTCAGGCTTTTTAGTGCGTGAGGCACGGCAGCTGGGGACCTCCGAGAGGGACACTGAGATACTGTCACTTGCCTGAGAACAGGTTGAGTGGTACTGTATCTCTGAGGGTGTGAGATCATTAGCCCTGGAGGTTGGAAGGCCTTCTCATTTCCTCCACCACACACTCATAGCCCATTAGCCACCAGACAATTTACCTCACGATGAAGCAGGAGAGGACCATTTCCACAAATCAGGGGTTGGTCCAGTCTCTATCCAAGCAGTGAAGATGTGCTCATCTGGTGCTGGACTGATGCTGCTGTCCTGGCCAGCAGAGGCCTGTGCACCTCCACCCATCAGCACAGATGGTCTTTGATGCTGTACCAGCCTGGAGGAGATTTTAGAGAAACCTTTAGACTGCATCAGCATTGCCACTGAAGCCTATGCTCGAATCACAAATTTTGATGTTAACTACTCAAATTTTCTGCTAACTGTAATGGAGTCCAGCTTCTCCGCTCTTGTCTGAGGATGTGGATGTGCTACATCCATACAAACCCAAGGGAGGGACTCTGAGGGAGTCCCTGCGTTGACCAGAGGGGCCCAAAGGGTCTGATCCTGAATTTAGGGGCAGCTGTGCACCGGAGACCAGCCATGGCCAGGCCTGTGAGTCAAGTTGGTTGTGGAGTATAACATGCCCTCAGAGGCTCCAAATCCCTTCAGTTACCTGGTTCCCTGAGGTTTATTTTAAAGAAACCTAGTTACAGCCGTTCCTATTTGGAGTAAAGCTTCAGATGGCCAGTTGCCGGGAGCTTTAGCTGGTGCAGACTAGCAGTTTGCCAGGAAACTTTACAAGACAAAACATATATCCCAAGAGTTATTCTAAGTCATACAGAACTTCAAAGAAGTTCATATGAAAAGGCTGAAAGAAAACTAAAATGTACATGCTGATGGGCAGCAGCAAGGGACACGAAAGGTGAAGACTAATATTGAAATACCTATAAACTTCAGTTGTTTCTCAGCAATGTTGTACTTCCAATGGGACAAGGAAAGAGAGAAGCATGCAGCCACTTTGTCCAAGTCAAACCTATACAGAGTAATTAAACTTGCATTTATCAAGCCAGATAGCCAGCACAAAAATATTGACGTCTCTTATTTCTCCACATATATCAGATAAAGGCTTTTTGGCTGTAACATTGACATTTTTGTGACTATTACTTCATTAGAGACTCACCTACACTAAAAGAAAGAAAAAAAAAAAGGCTGTTTTTAAGCACCAAACCCTCTTTAGTGCAGCCATTGTTTTACTGCTGTGTACAGGGGCATACTGGGAAGCTTATTTTCATTCAGAAAATCAAAAGAGCTTTACCAGTACAAGAGCCCTCTCCAACAACAGAACTGCAGCTGCCGTAATTTTAGCACCGGTGTAATTACAGAGGTCAGGAATCAGGTAACACCACTAACATAGCTTTTTTTTTGTTTTTTGTTTTTTTTTTTTTTAATTGCTAGATAAAGCAAAGATAAAGTTGTTGAAGTTGATGCATTGGTTATTGTTTTTATTATTTGTGCTGTGCTCTTGCACCCTGTTCCAGGTGCTGTGTGAAGACAGAGCAAGCCATGATTTTGCCTGGAATTCATGAATATTCAGGTTTGGGCAGCTTTCAGCACCAAACTGAATCGGGACACAGTACATGTCAGTATAATTAGTTGGAATATACTGGTCTACCGAAGAACAATATTTTGAAAGATTTTAAATGTTTGGAGAAAGAGCTGTCAAAGTCTGCAATCCATTTCACTGTTCCCATCATGAGGTAATCTATCGCCAAACATTGGCTTCTAAAACAAAACCTGGCATATTCAAAGTTTACCACATTATGTCTCCCAATCTGCTTTCTTAGCCTTTCTCTTTCTCAAATGTTGAGGCTGCATTGCATTTTCCCTACTATTCTGAGAAAACAGAACGCTTTGCCAATATGCTCCTTACTTTTGGTTATTTTTAAATCTCTGCAAAACTCACACTTTCTTCTGTAGCCAATGCCTATTGTTTATGGAAGCAGTTCCAATTTACTTTCTATAAGGAAAAAAAAATTAATCTACTGCCTCGAAAGCACTGCAAGTATTTGCATTGTTCTCCAGCATTGTTTTGCTTATAAAAAGGAATTCTTTGGAACCACAGAGGCATTGAGTCTCCCTCGTTTGCTCACTCTTTTTCACCCCCCGCTCTCAAACAGTGGCTTTCAAGAAGTGACCTTTTTTTTCTTTGGAGGCCAACTTGTTATTTTGGGTTGTATTTCCCTGCCGATTGTTCTCATTTCCTCCCGCGCAGCCCTCGGTGAGCCTGCTGCTGCTTCGCTCCTCAAAAACCCTGGCAGAAAGCATGGGTGCCCTCTGATTGCTGCAGGTAGCCATGGAAAGAACTGACCGTTGGCAGCATTTTGGATCCTCGAATGGATGGCCAAGAAAGTGTCAGTTGCTCACAGTAGTCACAAATTATAAGAATCTGGCAAATGCAGTCATTAGCCACCTTAAATGCACAGTATAAATCATGCAGATGCTAAGAAATTCAAGCTCCTAGAACTGCTCCCGGTTCAGAAAACTTCATTCAAAAGTGTCACAGTAAGACTCTGATAAAAACCTGATCTCAATTTGCATGTCTGAACAGCTGATAAACTTCTCTGCAGGTTTACCTGATGGGGATAAATGCTCGCCACCAGATGCATGCTCTTCCTCTTAGCAAGGTTTTCCATTAATATTACAAAACTTTTGGAAGAACACTCAGAATCAGTCCCTTTTCTCACAGTACCTCTGCAGAAGCTGAACAAGATTGCATTGCTATAAAATAACGAAGCAAAAGCACGAGACGTGTAGGCTCCAGTGCAAGCCTGGAAATTAATGAAAAGCTCCCATATGCTGTTCAAACAAATATCTTCACTGCTCTAAATTGCTGAGAGCCAAGTCCAGCCTCTCTAGGACAGGTGAATTAGCCTTTTCTGAGAAAGCAACGTTAAGTTGCAAAATACTAATTTACTCCACTGTAGGAGCTCATGGCCTTGAATCCTGTGTGCTGTCACTGAGTCTGGCAATGAATTCTGTCAGAAAACAAACCGGCACATCTCAAATGCACCCAGCAGCAAAACATTTGTATCTTGCTTATCCGAGGACTGCCGCAGGCCTAGGAGGCTGGAGCTCTCAGGAACCAGGCTTTATTTCAGAAGCAGTGTGTGCTGGTGTGTTCGTAATAAAATATTCTCAGAAACGCCAGTTCACCAGGATTTTGAAAGCTACTCACTTCAGTTGGACTTGGAATGTAACCCAAATGTGAAAAGATGAGGTTTCTTGGTTTCTTGTGAACTTGAAACCCTGCTTTTCAGCCAAAGCCTGTCAAGACCCTGCTCTCAACTTGCATGTACAAGGCACAGAGATAATTAGTGGAGTCTTTTAAAGAGTCATTTCATTTTGAAGCAGTTTATATTTCACTGGGTTCAAACTGGGACAAAGTGCATTCTTTCGCCCAAAATATTTGTAAAAATTTTCACTTCTGTTTCTTTTCTGCTAATCATTCCCATCTGCCACTGGCTGCAAGAAAAACCCCAGTGTCCAAATTTTAAAATGTGCTTATGTATTTTCATATCTAGTTTGTGATTTTGCAAGCTTCACAAAACTGACAGAGCAGGTAAAGAAAAAAGGAAGCCGGTTCTAATGCAGCCTTTAATCACAGTGTACTTGCTTCATGATGATGTGTAGTAGGACACTGAGAACCCGTGTTAGCCAAGGTCTGAAGACAGTCTAGTAACAGCACAGGTAAAGCTTTAAATAAAGTGGCAAAGAGAAAATGAACACCCCACCCCCCCCACCCGAATCTTCTAACCTTGGCAAAAATCTACAGTATTCACAGTGTGAGACAGAAGGAAGGTGATGAAAAGGAGAGAAAACAACATCTGAAATTTCAAAATGTTTCCTAAAAATTGAAACAAGATGAAAATTTAAATTTAAGGAAAATATTTTGCACTGCTAAATACTTTTTATATAGAAGTCTATATTTTGCAAGATAAATGTTTAAGACACAAATGCTGGCCATCTGTAACTGCAGCAGTGAGCTAGGCAGCAAGATGGAAAAGGTGTTGTGGCAAATTGCCTTTTCTCCATCTCGAGTGCTGCATTTAGATGAGCTGGCCTGTGTCCCAGAAGCAGCAAAACTGTATTTGTGTTTTGAAAAATGCAAGGTGCTTGGCCTGAGAAAAATGGCTCCCCAGCAGCAGAACCATACAGTGTCTTGTGCCCCCCTAGATGATCCAGAACTACTTCAATAATATCCTTGTCATTGCATCCAGAGTGAAAAATTCCTTGTCTCTTTATTTCTGCTAGCAGAGGAATCACTTTCTGCTCCTAAGAAGTAATTTAGGCTACAAATACAGGAGTACGCTAACTAGAAGTAAAAAGAGAAAAAAAAATTATAAATGGCTCTCATGCAATTATATGCATGCTATTTGTGTGCACTTGTGTATGTTTGAACACAAGGAAGTATAAGCACACCAATATCTTCTACCTATAGAAAATTTGTGCAAGCTCTGTGACTCAGTTTCCGTACACCTATATATTCTGCTCTTCATTATATGAAAAATGTACCTTTCTTATTTTAAAGCTATATTTTATGAAAAACCATGAAAACATAAAAGTACCTGCCTCCCTTCACTCTGACATGAGACATCTCTCCTGAACACATTTTATCTAGAAGTGTGTATACTCAGAATGTATGTAACACTGCTCATGTGAGACACTTATCCAAAAGCACTCCAAAGTTTATTCTAAACTATCTGAAAAAATACTAACTTCCTCCTTCAATCCCTCTTTTAACTAATTCTTAACACATCTTCTCGCCCTTTTATCGATCTCTCTCCCCGGCATAGTTCTATTCGTCTCATTAATGAGAAGCAGATTGATTTCTATCATTTCACCTTTGGTTGCCTTATTGATGCAGCAGCTGTCCAGAGGGAAGACGATCACCATTCGGTCTCAGCGGCATAGAAGCTCGGTTAGAGGACACCAACGTACACTGTAGTATTTCATGCCCAGCTGCAGTCTGAGTTGCAAGGAAGGGAGGCTATGCTGATTTACACGAGCTGAGTTTCTTTAGTCTTAAGAGGATTTTTTGAGAGCTAAAGCTAAACTCTAAACTTGGAGAGGGCTTCACAGAAACAGTACGTTTGGTCTTTAATTTGTTGCAAAATGAATGACTGCCTTTTCAAAATTAGAGATTATCTCCCAAGTGATTACATACCTTATATACATGGCAAAAGATTAGCACCTTCCATACATACCTTCTGTCCAGTGTTATTCTTATATGCCCAGTCACCTCTGCTGGTCCACTCTGAGACGTGAGCTGTGAGAAATGCAGCTTTTGAATTATAGGAAAAGTTAAGAAAGTGATTTGGAGGGCATGTCTTTTCAGCAGTTCAAAGAGTTCAAACAGTTCTAATACCTTTATATACATATATATATATGTACATATATGTATATATTGCAGTCTTCACTGTGTCTCTCTTTTCCCAGGAGTATAAAATAAAGGAAGAAGAGCCAGTCATCACCCTGCCTCCCACCTTCCACATTAGTACAGCCTTACTTGAAGAGATTATATATTTGACAAATTTTAGCTGGACTATCACTCTATATTTCCTCTTTTTCTCCACTTTGCGCTTACGATTTGTGATGTGCAAGTCTCAAAAGATTAGAAATTCGGCTCAGAAAAGCAACTGTGTGCTGGAAGTTTACTTCTCGGTTTTAAGAGATTAGGGTCACTGCAACAAGCATATGAATTCCACGCCTTGAATTCGTGGGATTTGAATGACCAAAGGCTTTGGCGTACTTCAGCAACAGGCACAGGTGACGACTGCCTCAGGTGCAATCAACACAGTTACGGTGCCCCAAAATTAAAGTAGCCAAGAGAATTAATTGATTTTTCAGTAGCAACAGTAGAAATAAGAGCTGAAGGCATCAGTGAGTGGATTGTTTGACTTGTGGAGCAGGACTCAAATGCTCTAGTCCCATGTAATGCCTCAAACGCTTTACCTTTTGGATGCTCTGGCCAGCCATGGGGAAGGGGGTAAAGATGAAGACTCTGAATGCTATAGGGATAGTGTTGGTATTGAATTGTAAATGTGTAAACTCCCTGAAGGGACTAGTAACTAGAAGGCATGTATATTGTCCTCTGGGCTGCAGAGTGCACTCTTAGCCTATCCTCCCTACGAGCCAGTGTTTTTCTATGCATGGAAACCTTAACTGTGATTCTTCATTGACATTTGGCACAAGTTTAAAATCAACTTCGCATAGAGATAGATCAATTCCAGAACTGGCTTTGACTGTATTCTCTCACTAAGAAAGCAGACAGAAAATGAAGATCAAAGTTTAATTCTGTAGCATGCTTTACAAATGAAAATACAATGCCTACCTGGGATGTAGCATCTCTTTTTAATTTGTCTATGGTATGCTTGTATGTAACTGTGACAAGTATATTCTTGCTCTGCTTCCAAATATAATAGCATTACAGAAAATAGTTTTGATGATGAAGAAAACAAACATATCTACTTTTCATGTAGCATTCAACATTAGCCAACAATATGGCTACAGACAGCAGAAAGACCACTGGCATTTTGACAAAGCTTTGCTTTGTTCAGCAGAATTCTCATCAGGAGCTCACGAAGGTTCCCGCGAGCTGTAAGCAGGAGATAAGCAGTTTACAAGATCTTCAGCTTTATGGGGGCACACCAGCAGAAGCCCAGGACTTAAACCGTTTGGGGCAGAGGTTGTACAGACCTTACCAATGCTGGGCATGGGTGGCTAAAGTGGAAACCTAGAAACTAACAGGTACTTCATGCAAACCAAGAAAGTTTTCTAATGTAGACAAAATGGATGCTGAACTCTTTGGAAGATTTGGCCTATAAAAGGAGTTCAATAAAAAGTTTCTTCCTCCAATAGGTGGTATGAGGCTTAGTGGATGAATATTTGTAGAGCACTCAGACCCTGGTATGAAAAGGTGCTGTAAAAGTTCAAAGTATTATTGTTATGGCATACTTACTCAGCGAGGCAGCGAAATATCAAAGGCTTTCTTCTCCCAGCTGGCTCAGTCTTATCTTGAGGAACTGTTGGTGGGTGGTGATTGCTCTCAGGGACTGGTGATGACAGAGAAGCGAAGGCACTAACCTCGCCTGCAGAGCTGCTCTGGGCACCCTCCTGGATCAGCCATGGCCTCAGTTCCTCCTCAGTGCTTTTCAGCCCGCACACACCCTGTTCCCAGCAAAAAGCCTGAAATGAAAACAGAGAGAGCTCTGACACCTGGCTAATGGAGGCACTCAGGCAAGGGCTTTCAATTGTGACTGGTACATTGGGAAATAATTGATACAAATTGCCTCAGACACTCAAGGCTTCTGGTCCTCCTTCCCACAGGCTATTTTTAGGCCCAATTAGGCAGATAAAATGACACAGGAATTAATTTTTGTACGTTCTAATGCTTGAGCTGTTGGATATTTTTTTTAAGGCTTCTACCTAGATATATGGTAAATGACTGAACTACAAAAAGCAGATAAAGAGATTTTTTTTTCTTCCTTTAATGAGATGTTCAAGCACTGAAAAGACTTGCTCACTGTAAAACCACTTATAGCTGATTGCAGGGGAATTTCCTCTCACCACCTTAAACTCAAAGCAAATAACAGAATATGAAATAACACATATTCTTGGCATCAGACTGCATGAGAGCTCCCCCAGGTTTGCTGTAATGCAAAGGCTAGCAACCCACCCATTAGAAGCAGATAAAATACAATTAACTAATTCATTATATAAATGTTTTGGGTGGGGAGATATGAATCGGCTTATCTTTATTATTGTTATCATTATTATTAGCTGCCGTTTGCTAAGGCTGAGTTTTTCAAAGCCGTCTTTCACATTAAGAAGTCCAAATCCCCTTGCTAAATCCACCCTAAATTTGATGTTGATTGCTTTTGCAAGCTACCGGAGAACGAAAGCAGGGAGAGCAGTACAACTGGCTAGATAGCATTATTCATGGCAGTTATTACGAGAATTTATGGATAAGCCATTCCCATGCTATTTGAATGTAATTCATGCATTTGGACTAAAGGGAGATACATTAATGCTCCCCAGAAAACCCCCAACCTGTGTAACGTTTTCGAGGAGAAGGAGCTATTGTGACTGCAGCGGAAAATCAAAGCCTGACTGCCGGCCTCTGTGCTTACTGCGCTGCCATGACGGCCTCCAAAATCTCAAAGCTCCCCATTCCTCTAGAGCAGGTGAGCTGTGAAAGCACCGTCCGCATCCTGGCCTTCCAGCTCCGAGGGCAGCGGCCAGAAGGGTGAGATGTTGGCTGTTGCAAAGCCAACCAGAGTTTTGCCACTGCCTTCAACGGGGGCAGCATTTTATCTTTCTAGTACAAGCTGATGAAAAGCTCTGCCTCAATCGAATTCCTGTGGCTTAACATGTCAGCGCATGTTGGCTGCGCGGTGGTGACTGCTCGTGTGCATGTTCTCAGCCTGCAGGACATGCCAGGAGTGCCACTTGCCCTACCCCACAAGGAAAGAAATGTAGAGAGGTCATGATTTTGCATTTGCCATGCTCAGGGCTTATGGGAGCTGCTACTGACGCACAGTAGCTCGAGTGTGAGCCCTCCGTAACCTGTGTCTGACACTTGACAGTAACGAAGTGGCACGCGTTTATGAGATGGGGAACTGATGGGCCTGGGCAAAAATGGGGTCATAGGCTGTGGGAAGCCCTGATACGGCCGAGCAGGAACATTACAGCCTGATACAGGGCCCTGACACAGGTACCCCAACCCTAGAGGAACAAGTGCTCCATTTTTTAATGTAAAGACACTGCCAGTTTGTAGCATTTCAAGTGGAAGTTAGCCATGAGCTCCCTGTGTTTTGATATCTTATGCTACAGGCCCAGCGTTTCACTGTCCATCTTCATGTTGAGTACAATAATTAGTCTAAGGAAAGTACCCTGCCATGTAAGCCAAGCTTTTAAGAGTCTGATACTTAGCAAAAACCTTTAAGTTCACAGGAATGAAAATCTTTTCTCACTTAGTAGTACTTTTTTTGTGGTACAACACACTGCTCCTCCCTTAGTTTCTTTGTGATGGCAGCACACGTATAACCTTCGGGTCCATGTTTCTTCACTTCATGTTTCTCTGTACCTCCTAAGCCTGTCTCAGTACTAGTGGAGTAATTAAGTTTTCCCAATAATGAACTACAAATCTGGGACACCAAAACCTCAAAATATCAGCAGGTGCTCAACATTAACTGCCTAAAACATTAAGTTGTTTTAGACAATCCATCGTGTAACCTTACCTCAACATAGTGTATTGAACTCTGCTTTGTGGTAAAGCTTACAATGCTACTTTTCCTCACCCCCTGATAATGCAAAGATCTTCTCTGAAAGAAGATTTTCTTCTCAAAGATCTCCTTGAAAGAAAAAACAGAAATATTTTGTAATAAGACATTTTTGAAGACTTGCAGGAAACAGCTGGTCTTCAGCAAGGACTCTACCAAGGTGATGAACTAGGAAGGAAAAGCTGAACTTCTAAAGCAGCAGAAAGGATGATCTCGAATGCACAGCACTGGGGCAGATCCATCTTCCACCCCTCTCTTCTGTAACAGGGATAATGGATTTTACCAAAACCCCAGATCTCAGCATCTCTATAGCAACACATCACTGCGAGGTCATTGCCTGAGCACTCAGCACCAAACCCATATGCCCTACCTCTGAGAAGTGACCTGAGATTGAGCGCAAGGACTGCTTGGCTGCACCCAGCCTCGGGTTTTGGTGCCTAGATTCAACACGAACAGCTGAATCCCATGGAGAAAATTCCTTTCCTGTCTGTAGTGTTTCAAGAAACCTTTGTAAGGAAGGACAACACAGAGGAGAAGAAAAAGGATAAACTGCTGTATACATCTAAAATGTTCAAAATAAAAGTTTGTTGGTATCTGTAATAGCAATGTTCTGACAATATGTTCACACATTCAAGCCTTCTTGACTTTTCAGATAGAAATTACTCCAAAAAAGCAAACATTTTGTTTCAGACTCATTTTTTAATGCCCATAAACATACCAGAGATGAAAGGTACCTGGCTGAATTTGGGTAAAAATAGATGGGATTTTGAAAAGCGGTAAGAAATGCCTGGGAAAAGTGACCTACATATGGTCTCAATCATGCCAATGGATAACCCCCACATTACCCTTTAAGAGGTCATCTGATAAACATCAACATTGGGCTTTTCTCACAAACCCAACACCTACAATTGCTTCAGGCTACTGTAATATGGCATGAGAAGTTAAATTAGAAGCATATATTTTGTAATAGCACCTCTGAGAGGGAGTCTTCAAAAGCCTGTGCCCCCATTAAAGGATTAGAAGACCAGCATACATATCAGCAACTATACTCCATCCAAAAAAGAAACAGAACAGGAGACAGAAATCAGCATTTTGTTCTGATTAGCTGCTTTGATTGATGTACATTTCTTTATTACTTTTATTTTTTTTTCCTTCTCCTAACTGCTGCAAACATACCATTGGGGAACACTATAAAAATACCACAGTGAAGTACCACTTTCAAACTTTCCCCTATCTCTCGTGGGTCCAGTGATGATCTTTCCAGAATACATGTTGGTAAGGCACAGCAAATAAAGAAATCTCCAAGGAGCTGATAGTCTGGGGTCCAATTGTTTTCAGGAGCGCCCAGAATACAAGATAGAGACTTAGAAATAAAACAATTCAATAAGAATGGGGTCATTAAATATTTCTGGAAATATGATAATTCTGTATGAAACAACTGAAAAGATTAAAAAAGAAGCAAGGATAATTAGAGTCAGTACTTTACATAAGCACTACTATTTAATTTCAGTATCTTCCCTCCTGGAAGCAAATACATCCAGTTTTCCTGAGAGCTAATATTTTGAGGTTATCTGCCCCAAAGGCAGACAAGAAATAGGTTGGATTGTCCAATAAGGATGAAGGCAAAGGGCACATCCTAAGGATTAATGACTGGCTGAGAATTTGGAGGGCTTAAGGTGAAAGAAATTCTCTGTACCAGGGTCACTGATGAGGTTAGGATATTTTTAAACTGGGGAGGAAACCCCTAACAACTGTTTTTGTACTTGTTCTGTTCTTGTGCCTGATTATAGTGGGACAAATTCAGTGAGCCTCTCCTTTCATCTACATACAGGGCTAGCACTTGTAGGCTTTAAGAGTGGCTAGGTGGAAATGGGAATTTGCTGCCATTTTGATAGCCTCCTGTAACTAGTCAGAAAATTGTCTGCATGCTGTTTTTTTATGGATTGTCCTATTTATTTCATTCCCACCTCATCTTTTCAGCTCACACATCAGGAGACTTCATTTCCCCTGCAAAATGTCCTCTCTGACTCTTGCCCAAGAAGAGAGGCTCAGGCTGTGTCCCTTCTCTTTCAGATTTCACTTCCACCATGGAGGATCTGTTGTGAGGGGCACAGATTTAATTCCCAAGTCTGTTCAAGGCAAGCAGGGCATGAAGAAAGGGGTCTTGCTCTTCCACAGACACCGTAGCTCTGAACTCCTAAATTATCTGGCTCTAAAGTCCTAAGTAATCCCAATGGGTTTTCTCCCTATTGGCCTTAGAGGGGTAGAGTATTTCAATTAAATTTTCTTTCCCAGCTCCTACTGAAGAGGAAGTATTTCTGAACCCATTTCTCCCAGTGTCGGTGTATTTAGCAGGTCCTGCCCTCACTGACTCCTATCTCAAGAGTGTACAAGCAGGAGTGGGCTGCTGCAGCAGGAATCCAGAAGCTGAAGCTGTCAAACTGAGTCTTACTAGATACCAAAGGAGCTAAGAAAAGAATGGGTGTTTGTTGTATTTCTGGCAGGGATGATTGCTGAAAAGCCTAGGGAGAAGGATCCCGAGACACCTCAGCTCCCAAGTTCCGATGGATATATTTCTGGTTGATCAATCTCTATGTCTTTGCGGCCGAACTAACTTCCCACTTCAGGCTTTTGACAGCTGGACAAAGCAGGGTTTGAGCCGTGCGTTGCTCTAAGTAAGTGTGGAGAGATGTTTTCAGTCTGACCTTGCCAAGTCAGTCCCTGGCTTGGGGCGTTTGCTGAAATCCAGGAAAGATTTTCCCACTGAATTCCAAGTGGGAAAACCTAACTCTATCCACAGCGATTTGATGGAGTATTGAAGTGACAAGCGTTTCGGGAGATATCAATCTGCCTTATGATCTGCAGAGCCTCTAGCTTCGTAAAGCAGAATATACATACACATGTTGATTTGGTGGTGGTGGTGGAGCTAGTTAAAAGCCGATTACAAAGTATAATTTTTGCAGAGACAGAAGGATTATTTTTAACCACACTGTGGCTGTGTACATGATTAACCTTCTATCTTAAAGAGATAAGATTTGGCATGAGCAAATGTGGGCTTTGGCTTTTTGTTCTTAAGTTCACATATTTTGTTAAAGTACATCAGATAATGAGATGTAAAAGCATACATACGGATATAAGAGAACAGCAAAATAGCATAAAAGCAATGAACAGAATGTAAATGCATAATCGCTGATAAAAAAGAAAACCTTGCATTTTAATATCTTCATGCCTTCCTCTCCCACCCCATTCATTTACTCTTGCTCTTAAGATGATTTAAAAAATTCAAATCGATAGCAAAATTGACATTCAGGATATTACCCTGGATCCCCACGCTATGTTGCAGCGGTTCCCCTTCCTCCCTTGCTGCCCTGCTCTGTTTCTTCCCCTCTAGTCAGACTCGTCACTGGGCTTTACAAGATCGCTTTTGAGACATGGGGCTGTTTTATTTCATATATTGCTTTAGGCATTTTTACTATCATCAGTGTAGTCCTGAGAAAATACTTTGTATGAGTCGAGTATGTCACATGTTTATCTTAACTGCACTAGCTGATACTTCTTAGAGACAATACTGAGCTTTTTAACATCCTGCAGAGTGTTTCTGCTCTGTTTTGAATTGTCAGCTCCTCCATGATGTCTCTCACTGACAGTGAGATGCTCAGGTCTCTACCAAGCGGCCCAACTTCTGCCAGAGCTGGACAGGTGCAGCACGGAGAGCTTGGACAATGCACTTGCTTGCTCCTGAACCCTCTTTTCACCTGGCAATAGCTAACATTTGTGACTAGAGTGGGGCAGTGGGTGAGCAGCCACACACCTCCCTGTAACCCCGCACTGCTCCGTACCAGCCGGCCCCGCGCCTCTGCCTGCTGGTAGCCGCCAGGCAGGCACGACTGCAAAGGCGAGCCTGGAACAAGCAACAGAAAAACAAGGCGGCTAACATTGCATTTAGAGAACTTAAAATGTGTAAATAAGTTATGGTATTTACATACTGACAGACTGCTCAGCTGGAAATGGATAAAAACCCTATTAATTTTTAAACATAGAACTGATTTTATCAAATTAATGCCCCCCTTACACTGAATGCGAGTTTGGTCCCCTAGCTAAATCCTCAGCTTGTATGTTCTGAAATTTCTTCACCTAAGCCCATCAAGCCCTTCTGCTTTACACCCAGGGAAGCCGTGACCCCTGATTTCAACAGCTACACTGTGTGTCAAAGGCCGGGAATCCTGGATTATCCCACAGAAGTCAGTTCCCAAACTCCCTCATGGCATATTAAACAACAACATGTTCAAACAAAACAGTGCAAGAGAAAAGCAAAACTAACTCTCGCTGGTTGAGCACACCCTTAAAATCACTTCTACCAGTTTCTGTGAGCAGCCTTTTCCAACACAAGCCCTCTTCGGATAACTAAGAATGTTTAAAAGCCAGAAATGTGGGCTCAGAAGATGCAGGTTCTGCACTGAGGGCTGCCATTGACCTCCTGCACAACACTGGGCAAGTCCCTTCATGTCTCCCTGCTAGCTTTTACAGCTGTAGAAAGGGAATAATGATACTGAGCTCCTTCGTGAGGTGCTTTGAGACCTACTGTAAGAAAAAGGCTGTAAAACCCCCAAATACTTTTTTCTTGGAAAAACAACTGCAATGATAGCACGTGAAATGTGTCACAAAACCATTTAAAAGCTCTCCGCATTTCAGGTTGTGAAACATCAGTGAATTGGTAGCTCAGCTCTTCCCGTTACCCCTCTTTTGTAATGATATTTTTTTTTTAAGATTACTTTTTGAAGTCAGTACAACTGAAAATGGGATTGCTAATTGTATCTCACTCATTTCTAGCTAGAAAGATTAATCACAAGAACCAGATGCTTCTTTCCATCCCTTGACAGACTGATTTTCTCACTGTGGTCAGAAAGGTTAATAAGATATATTAGAGGGAATAACCCAGCAATATCAGTTCTGTCTGAATGAAACAAGAAAAATTATCCCTCTGTTCTTTCTGGGCTTGATTCTTTTGATTACTACTTTCAAATATTGAGCAGCTTGATCTCGAATCCACCAAACCACTACCTGGTGACTCCAGGCTTGGGAATGGGGCTGTTCAGAGCATCACTGGATGGCTTTGCTTGGACATTAGGTGGGGGACAAGGTGAATTGTATGAGGGATTCTCCACAGCCTTGAGTCGTTCCAATAAACATGCAGACCTTGACTGTTCATCACCAATTTATACATAATTTGGCTATGCGGAGGGTGGTTTTCAGCATGCTTTTACATGTGGTTTGGCAGTGTTGAGTCTGTTTCACAGCTTGCTTTTACATGTGGTTTGGCTGCAGCGAGGCTGTTTTACTGTGAGTTTTTTTATGTGGAGCTTGGCTATGCTAATACTGGGGTCTGCATGTTTGCGATTTCACTACCCCTGTAGAAAGACAATGCAGGTCATAAGGCTGAAGAACAACTTAGATCAAGCGAGAAGTAAAACATCTTGGCGCTGTTCCCTACAATACCACAAGAAGATACTCGAACACTGTTACACCCCAGCTTCCTCCATCGTGACCAGAAAACTGCTGCCCCACGTCCTGATGTGAAGGCGTATGTTTTCTGTTTTGGACATGGGGGATTAGATATAAATCCTTACCTTAATTTCAGTGGTGGGATCCAAGCGGCTTCCAGCTATGTCAGCTCTTCTACCTTTGTGTGGGTTCAACGTACAGTAAATACTACAAACATATTACAAACAGAATGTGAACTATTAAGCCTTCTCTTCACCATCCCAAATCACCAAATATAGTTATCTACAGCCAATAATTTCTTTAGGCCTTTTCAGTTGCATAAATTTTAAAGTGACAAAACTCACATGAGAATTGCTGCTTTTCCCAGCTAGACTGTAACAGTCTTGAAGAAATCATTATCCCAACCCACGCAAAACATGCTGACAAACTGTAATGACTAACTCCGAAGCATAAACATGGAAGTATTATTTTGATGCAAAGATCTATGCATGTACTTTGTATAACATTAACTCATTTTGGTGCTTTTGTCTGTAGGTTGACCATGCTATAGCCTTTGTCTCTAGGACGTTAATGAAGTTAATGCCTTTCAAAGCAGCAAAAACATTCACTAACTTTTCTTTCTGGCTCTTCTCACCCCTAGAACAGAGCTGTACATCACTACTTTTCATTGCCTGTATCAAGATTCCCATCAACTGCAATTTTCTCGTGCTATGTACGAATGCAAGATGGAACAGAAACCTTCTCTATTTCCCATCACAGCTCCCAGTGCAGTTCTGATTTTGTTTTTCTTTCTTTTATATGCAGTAACTTAGATTTACATGTACACAGGTTTTATATCATTGTCTCATACCTTGTCTTTACTTTTCCCTGTCAGCTCTTGAAGGAAAGAAGATAAGAACGGAAAGGAAGGTAAAGGGGGAATTACAGTTAAATTCTCTTCCAAGAATTCACCTAAAGAGACAGATATCATTTCCAGATGCTATTGTAAGACTTAGCAACTTAACAGGGCACTAGGTGTCACTTAAAACTTTTAATCACTTGCCAGGGGCTGAGCTTGAAAAAAAAGACTAAGCAGAATATAGTAATAAAGTACAGTAAATGTTACTTGATGCACAAGTTTTATAGAAATAAACATGTTTAGCAGATGAATTAGAAAAAGCAGAACAAATTCTTTCACCTTGGCTCAGTTCTTGAAATGCTAATCTGAGTGAGTCACTGTAAGAAACAAATACTTTATCTGTGAAAACGTAAAGGAAACACTCCACCCATTGATGCTTTGATACAAAGAGAACACTTCATATTAGCAGTTTTTAAAAGGCTCATCTGTAAAAGCTCTTAATAACTTCTGCTCTTTGGTAAAAGTGTTCTGTATCGCATTAAATTGCTGTGATCTGGACAAGAGCTGCATCTTTCAAAGAAGATGTGTGACTGAGGGGAGTCTTCTGGATGATGCTATATTTTACCTTTTGTGTTTTCTTTTGGCACAGCAAACTTGCTAGTACCTCCCTTTCCTGAGTTCAGATTTGGTTTGCAGAATTTCCTCTTCCAGAACTGGGGAAGAGATGCTAAAAAAAAATATTCAGAGAAGGGTTTTTTCCTTTGTTAAGTTTTTTTTTTTTTTTTTTTTTTTTAATGTACATTAATTCTGAATTCCATGAAATAATTTTTTGGTTGTCTGAAACTAAAAGAGACAAACCATAAATATTAAATAGGACCATTTTTTTTCCAGTTAGCATGTATAGAATGTTTTGCAATTTTGATTCAGTTTTCATGAACAGATACAGTTCCATAAAAATGGACAATATTTCTTGAAATTATCACATGCCCTTATTAGAAGGGCATTAGATGCACTTCAGATTACTTTTCTTTACAACTTATTTTGTTCACTTCAGAACTTACTGTGCAATGAGCGAACACTGGAATTTAACAGCTTTAACCATCTCCCATTTATCTTCGTGGTTGCGCTGTAAACAGCCCATATGAAGACACAGAGGTCATCACATGCACTCATAAAACAAAGCAAGTTATGCTGGCAAGGGAACCTGCACAGTCTTCTCTTAAACCAAATTCTTGGTTAAGCCTCTGAAGATAACAGCCAAATTTCCTATGTTAAGAAATGGCACATGGCACCACTGGAAATAGAAAGCCCAAATATTAGCTGGGGGCTCAGACGACAAACTAATGCTTTGCAAACCATCCCACATGTTGGCTGAAATGAACCTGGGGTTTCTTTACTGGCATTACTCTATCTGGTTCATAACAGAGTTCAACATCAGAAGCGCAAGGATTTGTTTTCAAGTTAAGCTTATTTTTGCATATATTTAACCTGAAGTTTTACTGCCTCTCACCACCCCATGGCATTGAAGCTCTCAAGCCAGATCTGGAAGCTAGGAAGTTATAAGGTTTCAAAATTACTTTTGAAATTCTCTCCCAAAACTTCAGAGCTTAAAGCTCCCATATTCATGTTCCTCCCCCAAAATAAGGAAATCCAGAAGCCTTTTTAGTTTGTGCATAGACAGAAGTTAAGATTTGCCCTTCACAAGCACAATTCCCATCTACACTTGCAGGAGAATGCTTGTTGTCACAAGTTTGTGACAGACTGAAGAGTTGCCAAAAAGAGAGGTAAAGTTTCTTCAGCTTTGCATGTTATGCGACTTATGGTGCATTCCCTGTGCACTTTCAGAGATAAAGAAAATTGTGGATCCTTGTCCTCAAAGGCAACACAAGTTCAGCTATACTTATCAAAACACCCTATTTGTAGGCTTGCATGGGGCAGAGGATGTTTTTACCTTCAAAGCCAGTAGGGTGTGATCTTACCCACAGCATGTCTAAGTCAATATTTCTCTGTTACTAGTAGCACCAGACAGCAGGAGGATGCACTATGCACCGAGTAATTCTATATAAATGCCTCGCAGGTACGCAGCATGAACAACTTTTCCCTGGGGAAGTTAGTGCTGAGCTTTGCTATTCCGAGGCTGGTTCCCATACATCCAGATGAGCTGTGCTGGAGTGGCAGACTTCATGACGCAGCCAGCTAGGGCTGCCTGAATTATTTCTTTAAATTATTCCTTCTGCCACCCCACCCTATGCATTGTAGTATCACCTGTATACTCACATTGGCAGCCCCAGGGAAAATGTTAGCACGCATTGGCCAGCAACATTTCTGCTGAGGACAGATATAGGCAGGTATATAAAAAAGGCTCTGGCAGGTTATGCCCTGTATCTTCAGTGAGCAGACACTTCTGCAGAACTGCTTGAGCAGTACTGAAACAGAGGGAAGTTTCCAGATATCTCAATGGAAGGTAAGACGGAAGAAAGTAGAAACTTCTGCAAATACTTTATGGAGAATAATGTTATTTTCCTTTTACTAGTAATTCTCATTTTCCTCTTTCCTTTTTTTATTTTATTTTCCTGAAACCAGACAAAAAAGCAGCCACTGAGTGACTCCTGAAAAACAACCTCCCCATTTTGTGGCATCATGAAGGACCTTAGGCTGGTATCAGGGTTCTTCCATCCCCTGCCTTGACTAGCAAAGGAGGCAGGAAATGAGGGTACCACAAGCAACATCTCAAGAGAAAGAAAGGAAAAAGAAGAGGTTGAAGAGAATTCCATATAGGAACATGGAGCATATAGCAATCCTGTGAGAATGGATGCCGTCAACCCCTCAGCAGTAATATATGAAACTAATGCATTTTCCACCCACTGCTGCAATTAATAAAGGCTGCTGCTAGACACACAGGCTAAGCTCGCTGCTACAGCATTTCTCCAGGCATCCACCACTCTACAAATAACAAATCTTATCCAGTCAGGGTGAGCCAGTTATGGAAGTTTGCCAGAGGCATAAAGAGTAGGCTTTCCTCTCCTTCTACCCAAACAGCCCTTCTGCTGAACACAATGTCTCTACACATTCACACACAAATATATATTACCGCTAACATAATACATCATTGAATTTCAGTAACTTAACATCCACAGCACCAGAAAAATAGCTTGGTTGAGCATTAACTAGTGTTTTCTATCTACCACCCAGAATGCTGTGAAGATACCAAGTTCTATGAGCTTGATACAGAAGAAAACCATATCAGTAGATAAACCCAAACCATGAAAGTTTTTCATATTGTTTTTCTGCTTGTAGATACCTTTGGACTCAGTCTACATGGAAATGACATCCTATGTGCTAAACTCTGGACTGTGCTGGTAGGTGACTGAAGAAATCTGCCAATTCAAAACTCTTGCCTTCCCTCACTGTTCCTTTGCCTACAGATCCTGAATTTAGCCTCAATACTATTTCACCTGTTGAAATGAAGCTCTTCATGAATCTCAGAATGAAGGCATTGGAAGGGGGGAACCTCCGGTCTAGAGATGAGATCAGTCTAGTGCAAGTTTGTAGGTTACAACCAGGAGAAGAATGTTTGCCACCAAATAACGTAAAGTGCAGTTATTTGAATAGAGAAAGGAATTGAGGTAAGAGACCCAGTTTCTGGAGATTATAGAATAATAATTTGCTCATTGCTGAGGTAAGCTGCACTGAAGGTACTCACGCCTGTAAATTTTGACTGAAGCTTCTAAAACTCTCCAGAAAGAATCTGGGCATCATATTCATATGTATTATGTATACTGAAGAAATAGCAAGCAAGAGATGCAGTGTTACAAGGTCTGAGCAGGACCCAAGCCATGACTGACCCATACATGCCAAAAAATGGTACTGAGCTACAGGGACAGTAACAGACTCTACCCTTTCCCCTGCTACCTCCCGGCTAATGAGCACTATAAATTAGCAGTTAATGGGATTGTTACTCAAGACTGCAACACCTGGAGAACATTCAGGGTGCCACTGGTCAGAATTTCCAAATGAAACAAAGCACCCTGGCTTTATAACCAAAGAAATTTCACAGGCTCTCTTGCAATGTACAAGAAAATCCCACTTAACATCAAATTTGCTTGCAAACTAACTTGCATTTTAAGTTGAAATATTTACCCGAAAAGCAAAATTACCAAGTGATTTCAGTGCTCCTGAAATATAAATCAACCAGGAAAAAAAATATTTCCTCTATTTTTCCTCTTTCCCTAGATTTTTTTTTCCCTTTGATACTCAACAGTAGACATTATTCTATCATAAAAATTTTACATTAGCACTGCAGCCTGAACAGGTAACAAGCTACAGAGAAAACCCATACATGCAAAAATACTTGGTCCTGCCTAACACAACTGGAAAAATCCCGAGGCAAGGGAGAGAGGGAAAATAGATGAAAAGACTGTCTACAGCAGTACATCCCCTTGGAAAGTTCAGGTCTTGCATCTTGCCTTGGCTTCCCTCTCGGGAGGGCTTAAAATGACAACAGTTCAACAGTTTGCCATCTTCATGTCTCATCTGGTTTCTTATGTCAGAAATGTAGCAGCATGAACAAAAAGCCTATTTGACTGCTGAAGAAAACATCTTTCCCAGGACTTACGCTGGTGTACATTCAAATGAGAATGCTGAACACAGTCCATGTTTGAGGTGAAGAGAAAAATGTAAGTGCTTTAAATCAAAGCACAGAATGTTTGTGCTTTGATTTAAAATTCATATATAAATAGATTTTTAATTTGTGAAAACCCTAGACAAGACGCAACATGACCCACTGCAAAATTGTTCCTAGACTTCAGTGGCAAAGTCCTGACTGTGATGGTTCCCATGTTACATCCAATTTCAGTGCAATTTTGAGTGTGGTCTTCCAACAAAATCAGTATCTCAGCATGCTATCCTGGATAGCATAATAAATTGCAGTCAGGACTGAGATTGAGGAGGGGATAAAATGGAAAACTTCTCACCAAACTGTAATCAGTAGCCCTTGAAAACTACATACTCTTGCTAAAAATCCCACCATTTTTATTCCTGTGAGCATAATACATTGAGTCTTGTACATAACTGAGTTACTGCTTCAAACAGCCCAAATAGTTTCATAAAATTTTATTGAAATTCTAGAGGGCCAAACTAAACAGCTGGATTTTTGTTTGCTTGTAGTTTTTTATTATTCTTATTAGCCACGCAATAAAAGAATACATTCCTCATTTGGATTATCTACCTTCCTCACTCCTCAAGAATATAGGCATAATGTATCATTCCACTCTTACTAAGTAAGCTAAAATTTTCAGTCATTAATCAATTTAATCACTTCTCAGTTGTTAATCATGCACATAATCTCTATTTGTGGAAAGAGAACCAACTTCTTAAAATGCTTAGGCTTTACCATAGCCCTGAACTTTCCTTTTTTCTTCACAAGAAGCAGGGTAGTATCTGTAAGTAATTTTTTCTGTCATTGCAGAGAGGAAGTTAAATAAATGTACAAAAGTTTTAGAATACAGTCTTTTGGCTATGTTTAAGACAAAGTGAGCGTGGAGCTCTCTGTACATAGCCACATGCTATTCTCCAACCATTCCTCATTCCTGACCCATAGGTGGCTACAAAAATCAAGGGTTGAGCAGGAAACATAACAATGTACAGTAGGAGTACATATACATTTTTAAACATTGCTAAGACCTGGTGCCAAATCCTCTTCAAAACCCAAAAGACTCTTTCCTTTAGTTATGCCATGCTGGAAAACAGTTTTCTGTGTAGCCTCGTTACGGAAGACTTGGTATGTCTGACCAAAAATAGTGAAGTGTGGCAAATGGTCTGGATGAAAACGGTCCAGATGAGGGAGAAGAGTGAAAATATCCAAACGCGTGTTGCTAGCTCTCACCACAGGAAAAAAAAAAAAAATAATCACTTGAACATGGAGAGGAAGGGAGTGTAAACATAGAAAAAAGTCCTCACAATTAGCTGCTGAAGACAGAAGAATCCAAGCACTGCCAACTCACATATAGTCAGCCCAGATGAAGCTTATGATAATGACATTTGAAAACCTGAACATTTAACAACCAACAAGGCCTTTACTCTACAAGCTACTGAGATACCTCTGGTCTTGCTAACCCCCTGGAAGATGCTGAAAGCTCAGGTCTTTTCGGGACTTGACCTGAAGTGAGTGTTTCACATTGTCAAGAAGTGACCTAGATAGAAATAATTGCCTTAATACAGCAGGCACACATTTATATATATTCTCAGAATTCAAATATATTCCTTCCAGTGTCTTTTGACTTCAACTCTGGTGGAAGTCCCTAAATTTGGCTTCCAAATCTGGCCTTTTGATGAAGCAACTGCCCAGCCTCAGTGGATATTAGCTACCCCCGAGATGGCGTGTCCAATGTCAGAAAGGAAAAGAGAGTAAATATGTAAAGAAACCAAAAACCCACAAAGTCTTAACTGAACTTTCCCAAGGTTTGCTTACATAGAGATTGTTTCAAGTGCAGTAGCACACAGAAGCCAATCAACCAGTTTGTTTTTTAAGAGCTATGACCACGTACCTCTGTAAGCATCCCCCAGACCTGCACGACAGCCTGCAGTTGGCACATCTTGCTCTCGTGTGCATGTCAACTGCACAATTGCACATGAAACCACTGCCAGCAACATTATTTACAGCTATGGACATGGTCATACAGCGCATGGCAGAGCTTACAAGTGTTCCTCATCCGAGCTACCTTCCTGACACCCTAGTGTTCATCACATCAAAGGAGGAAACAAACCTTTGGATATCTTAAACTCTTTTTTAGCTTAACTCTCCCCACCACAATCTTTCTGTCGCTCAACTAGGAGGTCAATAAGTACATTAGCATGTAGTAGATCCTCAGCACAACCCTCCTATTTGTCCCGAAGCTATTTTGTTCCACTTAACTAAGGATAAACAAATAAGTAGAGCAAAGACAGAACTTTGTGATAGTCTTCTTGGTAGTTGTAAGGTATCCCAGGGTGGCAGGCAAACAGAGCTTGCTTCACAAACCAGCCTCCTTATGTTATGTATGTCTTGAAATAATAGCTTGCAATTCTAGGGCTCCATCAGCTGATTCTGCTGATTCACATTTTTTTTTTTTTTCAGAAATCTTCTCGGGTAAGGCAGAGTAGCAAGGAACCTACCTCTTTCAAATAAGTTTGAGGGTCTCTCAACAACTATAATGCTAGTTTTAATGTTCGATAGGCATAGAGCCTCCCCAAGGAGCAGTTACCAAAGCCTGAGATTAAATGCACCCCCAGAGCAATGGGGACAGGGTGCGTAGGTGGGGGCTCTCAGGTGTGGTTGGTGGCCCCAGGTAAGGCTGGTTAGGTCAGCCAAGGCCTGTTAATGCACTCAGGGTCACGACAAGTTGTTTCTATTCCTGCAGAGCCTTGTGAGGAGGAGGAGATGTGTTTGTTGTTTGTGGGGTTATGACACTGGGAGAGCAGTTGTGTTTGCCTCTCTTGGCAGCTGATTTACAGTTCACAGGACTTCCATAAACAGAGTTTGGTGTTGGGATCAGGAAACCAATGCTTACATAAATACGAGTTTGCTTCATATCTGCCTGACAATATACAACACTCCACACACCAATGGGGTAAAAGGACAGTGCAGAACCTATTCTTAGAAAAAGCCAAAGCCTGCATTCACAGAAAGGTGGAAATAATACCTCTCTCTCTCTCTCTCTCCCATTTGTCTTCCCTGTATATCCCTGACTAGAGTTATATACATAAATATAAGATAGGTATTGTTTTGTGTTGCCAAAATCTGTAAACAAAGGTCCATCATGTGAGTAAATATCATATATTTTATGATCTTTCATTCATAATTTCCTGAAGGAAATAAATTAGGAAAAGAAAAAGGGTGTTTTTCACGAGCACAGACTAGAAAACACAAAAGCTTAGCTTGCCAATGCTAAGCAGACTGGTGATCCCACACAATTCAGCAGGCCCAACAGTAGGAGTAGATCTCAGCTCTCACATTATATAGTTAAAAGGCTGCATCAATAAGCAACTTCAAACACATATAAGTTAGAGCATAAATGCCAAAAATAATCCCTGGAAGTTCCAGCCCTTGAATCACTAGAGCCCAACCTGTCGGAAAGATTCACTATACATCCCAGACTGCATATAACAGGCCCAAACTGGGTCTGTTAACTCGGATCTGGTGCCAACAGCAGAGGCCAGAATATGTAGGTGGCCTGTTTTGAAGGAAACCTGTTCCCCACTGCTGCCATGTTAACAATCTGTTGTTGAGTCAGACAGAAAGAAACCTCCTTACCTCCCTCCCTTCCTGCCCCATCCACTGTCCCTGCAGCCGCCTGTCCTGCCTTCCTAAAGGCCCTGCCACTTGTCCACATTACGGTTTTGAATTCTCAAGAACCACTCGAAATTTTGTCAAACACTGAATGGGAGATGATTTTGTCTGACTATAGGGAGCTTTATAACATCAGCAGCACAACTTAAGTTGGTGTTTTTTTCTTCCTTCCTCCCTGGACACATGAGCTGTTCCAGAACTTGTATCGGAATATTTGGTTCTCACGTATATTTATTTAGTGAGCAGTGGCATTCCTATTTTTATAGCTTTGAGTTTTTAACTTTCTTGTTAGCAACATTAACAAGGTTTACAGCATATAAAGTGAGCTGTGGCATTTAAAAAATGTTAGCCTAATGTAACACCGGCTTTTTTTTATATACATGTTCAATTGCAAACTCCTACTGACAGGCAGAATGCATTTCTATGTCTGGGCAAGTTTATAGATGGTGTTCCCACCTCTGGGCCACAAGGTCACAAATTTGTTTCTGATTCTATTAAAGAAACACTCAACAATGGTAAGTTTGTGTGCTTTATTTCTATTTATTTATTTATTTATTTTATGAGAGGGGACTGTTTTATGTGATCCAAGATCTTAAAGATACTCCAAGGAATCTCTGTTGAATGCTGGGCTTTTCACCCCCATGCCCTGACCAAATAACGCTGGCTGCAGATTTGAGAAGCTTTGTCTGGCAGTTAGATAAAACAGATTTCAGGGAAATCTGACATGACTGAAAAAAGAACAGGCAATGTCTCTCTAGCTTGCCCATGCATAGTTGCGCTGCCTTCTGTGGTATTTCAAAGCAGTGGGATTTGACTCTGCATCAAAACGATGTACAGGAGGTAAAGATTCACAAGACTTGTTCTCAGTTGCTATTTCTGCAGCAGATCCTTTGTATGACCCTGAGGACCTCACCCCAAGGCTTTGCCGCGGAGCCTTCCATGTCTGTGGGATGGAAGGAACAAGTTTCCTCCCTTGCCTGCCTTCATCCATTCTGCAAGATTTTAGAGACCAGTCACTGATAAATCAAGGTACCTATCTCAGCAAAGGCTTCGTGCTCTCTGTATTAATAGGAATATTTACTGATCTCATGGTAAGGACAGATAAAAAGATGAATACTTCAGAGATGGTTCCTATTGCCCTACAAAATACCAACCTTAGTCTTTTCTGGAATTAATTTAGCTGGGTATTTTTTCCTTTATCCTGTGTGATGGCTCCAGTTGCAGCTTCCTCACCGTAACTGTTTGTGGATGACACCAAGCCCCGTTTAACAAGGGGGGGCAGCACCCAGGCTGGCTGCAGCCATCACTGACCTGAAATGACTTTATAATGTGCTCTAGGACTTCACAGCTACAAACGTATGGACTGTGGGCTTGAGAAACGAGTGGGGACCAGCAGAAAGACTGAGCTGATGGGGTAGAATGAAGAGTACAGGAAAGAGAGAAACAGCACTTGATGGAGGGAAGAGGGGAGGATAAGCTTGTATCTCTGTTGAAAGGACTTCGGCATCACCTATAACTGCCCAGAAGGCAACCATGAAAATGCAGAAGGGCAAGAAGTGCACCCATTTTCTAGGATGCCTGGATTACTGTGGGTAGGAAGATCAAGGCTTGGTATCAAATGCCTCACTACTGAAGGGAGATCAGCTGGAATAAAGCAAGGAGCCAGAATTTGTAGGCTAGGAAAAAAAGCTGTTCATGTTGCAACAGAGCACAGGAAAGAGAAATTGGCTGCAGTGTCTGACTGGAGGCCTTTTAGCTACATGAGAGGACTCCAGGTCTATTCTTTTTCTAATTTCCTTCTGCCCCCAAGGAAGCTCCTGGTGGAAATTTGCTTCCATTTATGGGAGGACTGGAAGAATGAGGGCCAGACTGTGACTGAGCATCTGGCAATAAGAGGGTTCAAAGCAGAGGAAACTGCTCACGCAAGATTTGAATGTGCTATTCTGCACTGATAATTGACCTGTGCAAGGAGTATTATTGCTGCCACTGCCACTGTCGGACATTACAGGCAGATATTTTTGAAAAGTGCCAGTTCCAGAAACTCTCTCAGGCTCAGATCCTATATGATACCTTAGCTTGCTGAATATCATCACTGTCACAGAGATTCTTGTCACCAAATGAAGTATTAAGTCATCCTTTGTGTATTATCATCTGCTTCAGATTCTCCCCTCCCTGATACCTATGGGTTTGGCTATTAAAAGGCAGTATGACAACCACAAAACTATTACTAAACATCTTTGCTCAGAGGAGACATTTCTTCCTAACAGGTATTTCTGTTTTTCTGTGCTGTATTTGGTTACCTCATAGATAATGGTTTATGATCACCATGAGATACCTTCTCTAAAACAGGTTGTAGCTTGTCTTGCTCCTCCTAAGGATGGAAAGTTTTCTTTTGGCTTTGAAAAAAAGTCAGTGATTTTCTCAGTTAAAAAAAAAAAAAATCCATACAGAAATTGCCTTAAAATAACAACCTACAGGTGAAAACAAGGTATATATCCTCCTGCAACGAACAGGCAGTTCTGCACTAAGACAAAGACTCTACTCCACTTGGTGTCGTCTTTATTCAGTTGTTACTGTTATAAATCACTCAGGCAGTTTACAGCATCAATTCTATGGGAAAAAAATGTATTTTTAATGTGTTTGAATATTTATCAGAAAAGAATCCAAAGGGGTCAGGGTGGCTTATCCACGAGAGGCATGATTTATAGCCAAGGAATGATCAATTGCTTCACATCATGTTCAGGCTTTTGCTTCGTTAAAAAACAAAACAAGAAAAAAAAAAACCACAGATATTTTGATCCAGGAATGGTGAAATGTATTCAAGGCAATGGGGAGTCTTTGATTTTTTCACTGCTGGTTGGCATCATGATGGGGAAAAAAAAAAAAAAAAAAAGGTGGATCAGAATTATCTACACAAAAAAATAGCAGATATTTATCTTCCATGTTTACCCCCACCTACAAGACCTGTTTGTTCGATAGCTTTCCATAGCTCCTCTGTCCTAATAGGCATATAGAACAAAATACTTTAAAGCACTTTTACTCATACTTTTCCACTGAGGAGTTTTCCCTCCTGAAATACTATACAAATGTGAAATCACTGCTAAAACATAGTAGAGTGACAAATATTGACACTCATTTTGCTCAGCAGCATTCCCTACAAAGTGATATTTTAGTGACAGTGTTAGAAGACACGAGCTTGCTCCTTGGAGAGAAGGGCAAGTGCCCAGAGCTGCTGTGCACATCTGGTTTGGTTTGGGTGCACTAGCCTCAGCAGCACACACTGTGAACACCACACAAGTGGCTCTGTTCTTCTGTAGTACACTAAGAACTAGATCACCAATGGGTATAAATGAAGGTAATGACACTGAAATCAATCCAGCTTCTGCTCTGCTCATGCCATCTCTGATGTCAGTCTCCCCAGTACCACAATCACACTCCAATCTGTTGTAATACCCAGCCACCATCATGCCACACTTCTCCAGCCCTTCCTGTAGCTACCCCATGCCCTGTGCTTTCAGAGGCTCTCCCTTCCCTCTGTCCCTCCTTCCTTCCTCCAAGAACTGGCATCACTCAGCATTTTGGCTAGGAGACCAATTCTCCAAACTGAAAACATCAAAGCATATCTCTGGTTAGATCTCATCCCAACCCTCTAAGTTTGTTGACTTGGAAAGTGAATAACTAATAAGGCAGCATGCCATTGTTTTCTGTTTATTATAATGGAAATAAATTGTTGGCTCCAAGTCAGGCACTGATTGTTCCTTTGATATCACTGCCAGGAAGCAAAATAAAATGGCTTTTTAAAAATCACCTTTCACAGGGAGTGCCACAGGCATTTGAAAGATGAGCCTTTTTCCATGTCAAAGGACTTCCAGAAGTGCCAAACACACTAAAACAGAAATTCAAATCCTTCCCTATTAAAATAAAAAAGTGCAAGCAGGAACACAAGAGAAGGATCGCCAGGGCAGCAGGATGGCCCGCTTGGCATGCTGCATGTCATGCAAGCACTCGTCAGGCTGCAGCAGAGCTGGCCCTGCAGTGCAGAGCACTTCCTGAAGAATATGGAACGCATCCTTTGCATTTTTTTCACTCAAAAAAGTATAGGTGGGCTGAATGAACTACTCCCTGTGCCTGGCAGCTCTTACACTAATAATGAGAGATTTCAGAAGCCAAAAAGATGGAGGAGGTGCTTTGCCTCAGAACTTGAACAACCCATAAATCTTGCTTGTGTGGGTTTTTTTTTTCTTTTTTTTTTTTTTTTTTCTAAGCTACACAGAGTGGCAATTTCACTGTACCCCAAAGCCTTCTCAGCATTTTATCTCCTTCCCTATAGACTTTAAGGTGCAAACTTTCAGCTGCTTGAATTTCTCTCAGAGTGCTACCACCTAACGAGGGAATGTGTTGTACACCGGCACCACTGTTACATGCACAGAGAGAAGCTTCCTCATCAGAGGTTGTAGCTGGATCCAGATCTTAAGCGACCCGGAGCACAGCGGTGTTTGGATTTCATGACGTGCTGCAGTTTGATTTGGCTTGGAGCAGGGGATAAAGCAGAGTGCCAGATTCAGATCTCAGGCCAAACTTGGATTTTGTATTTCAGCTACCAAACTTCATCATGGTTTGGCAAAGTCATGCTCTCACCTGCTCACGCCATGTGGAGAACACCTGTGATTTGCTGGAAGGGCGGTTGGTCGTGCTGCGAGAAACTCCCTGTTCCAGAGCCAGCCTATGAGAGCCTGTTTCTGACTCGGGCTGCTGCAGATGGTTTTGTGTGCTGGGAACGCAGAACCACTGAAACATGCTTAAACTCTTCAACTGGAAAGAAAAAAAACATTTGAAAAGAAAAGCTGTCAGGAGCAGACTGCAGCTTTACACCTCCCTTTGTTGTCACGACTGTTGGAACCAGTGCAACCTTTTTGTTCATAAGGTTGAGACTCATGCACAGCAGCAGCACACCCTGAGAATAAACTGGGAGAACTACATAACCGCATCGCTTTCTACAACAGCCTGCTTTACAAAGCATCCATCACACTGCCTAGGGATACATTCTTCAGAATCATTTATTGTAAAACATGCTGGAAGATACTTTTTCCAAAAATCAGAACAATACCCATAGCTTAACTGGCAAAAGATCTGTGTGTGGCAAACAGCATGGTCTGCTAAATGTTAAGGTCCTGTTTGACACAGACTGTGTGCTTACACTTGGCTCTCAGTGCATCCTTATTCTGCAAAGTACTTGAGCATATTATTAACATCAAGGATGATTCAATGTCCACCAAAATGGGGCAGTATAACTGAGACCTCATAAAGTGCTTATGACATAGGTGCTTTTCTGAACTGAAAGGTTTGAAGGGCTCCCACCAAAATGCCCTGGGATTAAGTAGAAACTTTCCATTGCCTTCAACAAACATTCAGCCATAATAAATCCATACTTTTTATACTTGTTACTAGCTTAAAATGGGATATTTGGAAAGGAAAAGGAAGGACTTTTTTTTTTTTTTCCTCCAGATAATACCATCTCTTCTCAATTATTTCTGAGAATTAAGAGTGTGATTACTGACCTGTAAGCACCTGATGATCACACTTTGGTTTGAACTTTTTATGAGTGTATGTAGGTTTGCTAACTCTAGCACTGCCCAGTAATTTATTTCCCAAGTGGGTAATGAAAGTCATCTGGAAGAAGGAAAACAGTGTCTAAAGGCTTGCAGTGCAAACGGATGATTGTGCTAGTTGAATTTGTGCGTGTAGGTTTTTGGAAAAAAAATTCAGAGGAGAGGCAGAATTCACTTTCCTAATGAAATCAATTATTTGTCTTTAACCATGAAGTAGTGCTTCAAATTCTTGCTTACTTTATTAAAAGATCAGTGTTCACTGTCTCCTGATCTTAGATGTGGACAGAAATTGGGTTCAAAGAAAGCTATGCAAACCCCAAACGCTGCCATGACAGAAGTATGAGGATGGTTTGAATGACTCAGGAGGGTCTTTGCAACCATGTTGCCCCTTCCCTGGGTATCCCTCTACCCCCAGGATACAGCTGACCTCAGAGCTTTGCGCAAACCTTTATGCACTTCATAGCCCAATCCAGAGTCACGGCACTCCCAGAGGGCAGTACAAAGTCTACAGGGCCAAAGGCAGCCCCTTTGTACTCAATACGTTCCCACTTGCTGGTGAGCAAGGCTGTACCATGAAGCTCACCTGAGGAATAGGGTGGATGCTGTGGACTCAGCAGATCAATTCTTCTGGGCTGTTTGAATCCTGAAGCCCCAGTGTTCAGCTGAGAGTTTTGGTGCAGCTGTGAATTGCTCAACGCACATCGATCTGTCCTATCTGAAAAGACAAAAGTAAAGGTCAGACCTGAAAATCCCCAGCCACAGCATTGATATTCTGGCACATAAACTGTTACGTGATATTTACAGGACCTCCTTGGAGAGTGTGGAAACGTTATACTGTGGCATGAAAAACCGATATTAAACAAAATTTCTGCTTCTGCAGTCAATGCGACCTCTACTCATTCCCTCAGCAAGTTACTGAACACTGCAATGCAAAGAAAGGACTTCAGCGCTAAGTCTACTTCTGTTCTTTTCTGAAAACTATCTTTGGCAATATCTGTGAAACTTTAGGAAACTGATTCCCGAGGAATCACTTCCTGGACACAGCACAGTCAACATCGGCGCGACACTCACGCTAAAGTTATCTTGGTTTAACTTGAAAGCAGCATTTCCCCAAGGACCTCTCAATTCTGGAGCGAGCAATGTGTCTCTGCGTTCTGGGAGAGCCTGGATTATTTTTAATCTCCTGGCCATGTTACGAAGATCAATTTATAGTCTCACTGAGATGGTAAGGGCAGGCGAAAAGGGAGTCGACTGTTGTTGATTAGTGAATATTGTTGTTTCTGAAAAGAACAAACGTTTCAGGGCAACTTCTATTTTCTTGCACTGCTCACTTCATTTTGGAGAAAATAAAGTGTGAACTGGCCCAGGTACACAAACTGCAGTGGACTCATGTTCCCTTCAGCCAGCACAGGCTTTTTTGATCCCTACATCATGAGTTGTACAAGCCCTTACAGCTCTGTACAGGTGCTGTGCACTGAAATAATAGAGAAGATGATGAGAATAAAGCTTTCTCATTCCCTCTGTTACAAATTTATATTTTCTACAATGAATTATCCCAATGGCTTTGTTCCCAAATGATCTCAACCTGGAACAGCATCTTGACTGTAATTTTGAGAGACACAATTAGTTATTACTTTCAGTATTATGCCAGGGATATTTCAGGCTCCCACTGAAAATAACAGCAAAACTACAGTTTGAGCAAACCTATGGTATGTGCTTCCCAAAATATTCATGTATATAAATTTTAAATTTCTCTATTTGTTCAGGTTGCAAACATATCAGTTCACATATTTACCAGAAGTCACCACAAGAATATAGCTGAGATGCACACAGTCTGTATACATGTCAAAAGTCATAAAAATGAGAAAGCAGATTTTATTTCCAGTCCTACTTAAATCTTACTAGAGCCTTACTTAGGAAAGTGCAATTCCTAACACTTAACAAGGAATGCAGCACGATTGTTTCCTTCATTTTGCAGATGAAAAGTAAGAACCACAGAATTTTGTATTATTTCCAACCAAAAGAGTCAAATGGCCTAAGTTTACCCAAAGTTTCACAAACACTTTTGCAAGAAACCCTGTCAGAGCATTTTTACAAAATGCCAGTAATATCCAGAATTTCATACTCCTGAATTTAAAACTTTTCCAACTTTATTGTTTGTTTTACACAACCTCTGCTATGACTGTTTTCTTACCCCTGTAAGTACCGCCAGCATTTTTTAGACTGGAGCACTTTCCAGGAATTACAATGAAGAATTTTAACTCTTGGAGCAGAGAAGTGACTTTTGCTTTGAAAAATGTCTTTCCTGGAAGTGCCTTTCACTGAATTGCTCCTTCCTAGCGAGACCCAAGGGACCAGCCTCAGGAAGGGCTGAGCTGAGGCGATCCCAGGGCAGGTCCCTGGCTGCCATCTCATACCGTGTGGGTCCCCTCCAGTTCTTGAGAAGGCTTCGGTGACACAAAAGACTTTTACATTTTGGCACGTCACAAGGCTACATTCAACCTTCTGTGGGCATTTGCTCGAGTTCTCCAGCTCCACCTCATCCTGTCCCCATCCCTATGGAGGTGACCACTGCCTGGGGCTGTCCCCAGCTGCCCCCTGTCCTGCCCAGCTCCCTCAGTGGGGCGATGGGATGAGGCTCTGCCCTGCTCTGCCGCTGAACCCAGGCATGGTAAGCGGGGATGATGGGAGGTTCACTTCCAAAGCATGCTCCTGAGCTAACATATTCTGTGATCCATGAAAATGCTAGTGGAGATGTACCTTTAATGGGAAGATTTGCTACAAATGCAAAACAGATGCTAAAGGCTTGAGAGAGAAAGAAGAAAAGTGACATTTTCCAAAACATGAGCAGAGGCAGGAGCAGAAGCAGGATTTGCTTATTTCCTCGCTACTGTCTTATCTATACTGCTGCTTCTTGAATTTAGTCTTCAGTCTTGACAATTCATAGCCTCTTCCAGATATCTTTTCTCCTATGGTTAGTACTCTCTACTGCTAAAGATTTTAATATTAAAGTAAACATCTGAGATACAGACAGTTAGCTGACATCATTGAAATGGTGATGTTCCTATTCCCTCAACACCTGTAAAGCTTTCATTCTTCCTCTCCAACAAAACCAAGATGACCTTCTCTTCCCCTTCCCCTGGTACTTCTCTTCCTGGGGCCCATGTGGCTTTCTTGGCCTGCCTTAGCCAACTGCATTCAAATCAGAAGACAGATGAATTTTCAATATAAACTTTACAGTTAGTAGTACCCCCATCCCACTAAAATACTGCAGATTTCTGTGGTAATTCTACTCCCAGAGTTGTCAAAAGTATGCAAAAGCCAGGCTTGTTACATGTGGACACAATTTAAATGGATAACAATCCAGTAGGGAGTTATTTTTTATAAAGGCAGAGTTTTACTGAGATACGGTATGGTCCAGAATGGGAACCTCCTACAAACTTGTGGGTTTTCTTTTGTGGAGGTCATCATATTCATATATTCATAGGACACTGAAAGCAATAGCCCTTAATCTCTCACCCTACCTCTAACAGCTCAGTTATCTATCGTTAGTCACTTTAATTCCCTGACAGCTCTGACAGGAGCACTCAGTGGCTTTGCCTTCAGTCTGGCCCAGTAAGCTTTTTCTGAATGCTGTTTTTCACATTTCACAGGCCAGACACTCCGAGGATCTGTGTCTGGTGCAAACAAACAGGTGCAGGCTTGATGATACCTAATTACTGAGTGGAAAACCTTTCCTGAGCTGGCAGATCAGCTCAGAATTACTGTTCTCTGTCAGATGAATCACTTTTTCCCCAGAGCACCAGAAAAAGTTATCATCCCCTACTAGCATAGATGTGTGCAGACTCAAGATTCTCTACCTGCCCTCCAAGTTATCCAGCATGTAAACTGCACACATCCATCAGCTCAGTGATGCTTGCAGTGCTTAGTCACATATATTTTGGCACTATAACGTACACCACTTAGCTACGTGGCTCCCACTACAAAACCAGCATGCCACCATGGGAGCTGGCTGGGAGGAATCTATGCAAGCAGCATCTCCCAGCTGAGAATGTCTTCATCAAAGGAGCATGTCCGAGAGGCCAGAGATGATGGCTGGAGCCTACCTGAACTCACATCCACACTTTCCCCCAGCCCCATCTCCTGCTGGTCCTGTCTGGACCCCCTGGGAGGACCCCAGACCTATTTTATCTGCTTGCTGTGTTTGGAACTGCTGCGGGGTCCCCCTCGGGTCCCGTCTCAGCCCCCCTCTGGGAGCAGCTCTGCTCTTGTTGCTCCCTGGCAGCAAGGCTCAGGCAAGTCCCTGAGAAAGGATGCTTTGGATTCTGGTTAAAACAACAATCCTTTTGCCTTTAGTCCTGGCAGTGGAGTTGTTCTTCATCACTCTACATATATAAGCTGTAAGAATGACAGCCCTGTAATTTTCTTATAAAGCACACAAGCTTCATTTTAACTTTGACAGCAAGCAATCCAAGGCCAGTAAAAGACTGGCAAATGCCTTCTGTATTCATCTCTTCAAGTATTTTGGCTTTTCTTTATTTTAATTTGCCTGGAGGCAGACATTTGAGATAACAGCTGTTATGGTGATATTATCAGTCATCTGCATGTCAGAGAATGCCAGGAAAATGCCTGTGGAGTAGACCTCTTGGGTTTTTGGTTTTGTTTTAACTGCTCTGAGGCAAATTCTCTCCTTTGTCAAAGATCTGCTTAAAACATGAGAAGAGAATATAATGGAACTGGTTTCTACCCTCTGATTACAAAGAAATGTCTTTTCCTGCTGGTAGAAAGCACAAGTTTCCGTGCTTGCTTTTTGATGCCCTTCAAGTGTACATGTACCAGAGCAGCCCTTTGCCAGATGCTGGCACACTTTTATTTTTTGCTGGTAAGCAATGTCAGAGCACATCTACCACCAGGAAATATCCCTGTAACTCCCTGGAGAGAGATGTGATTTGCTCACTCTGGAGCAAATGAGAAGGCTGGTTGCTAACATATCCTGTTAAAACAGGTCTTTACTTTCCCGTGAAACACATCACTTAACTCTTTGGGTTTCATTTAAAAATGCTTACTGAGGAAGAAGGTTTCTTTGCTTATTAAGGTGGAGGGCCAAAATCAAGGTTCATGAATGAGGAGGTCCAGAATTTTACCTCAGAAAGCTGAACTCTTTGCAAGACGGCCAAGTAGATTTATTGGTTCTTTAGGGAAGATGCCACAGGGAAGGCCTTGGCTTGGTAATTATTACCTTACATTCATTTGATTTTCCAGAGAAATCCAAGATGGAAAAACAAAATATAGCATTAGAAATAAATTGGGACCTGCCCCTATATAGTACATTGATGATGACAGAACAGTTTGTCCAGTTAACTTAATCAAAGTTAACATTGTTTGTGTGAGAGAAGCTTATTCATTATACTTTGACTGAACATACTTTGCATCTGAGGATCTTGAATTATTTTACTGACATCAGGGGGAAGAAAAATAGTTTCACCTACAAAACAACCATTGTTCCAAAGGAGTAACATAAAGATGTTTTGTGTGTCTACACTCCTGATGGATATGAGCACAGAAAATAAAGGATTCTGAATGCATATTTACTGTTTTCCTACAATTCCCTGACATCTCTTTATCATATGAGAGCAGAGATTTCTCTCTTCCATTACCTTGACATTGCAGAAGGCTATTTTACTAGAAAGTGTACTAAAGAGATGAATTCTTGGTGGAACCACAGAATTCCTGACCAACCATGGACAAGGCATCCACAGTGCTGTGGTCTGTTTCCCCACCTGGTAAATGAGAATACTTCCTGAAAATACTGTCAGGCATTCAGATACCACAGACACAGAGCTCATGCCAATACCTGTGCAGCAGAAGAAATACATGTTAAAGAGAAAGTTGACATTGAAGGCAAGCCTTGAACAGAGATCACAAAGGTTAACCATCCAAGTAAACTGTTACCAGCTAGACTCTGTGGTTTGTTTCCTAAAGGTAGTATTTTCAGCTTTGATACACCTGCTTCTAAATATGGTCAATTTATATAAATGAGGCAAGCATTTCTGCAAGCTTTGAATACGCACAAATTGTTTCCTTTACCAGTGTAAACTGCATTTCCTTGTCCCTGTTTCCAGTAGGTACGTGAAACTTATTCTTACCTATGGCACTCAGGTGCAGCTGTTTGGAACAATGTTAAATGACTACACAGGAGAACAACCCTCATACTCCAAAAACATTTCACTGAGCTCAAAGAAAGTGTTAAAAGTGAAACAAAGAGCCTTTCTTTTTGGATCCTCCAAAGACAAGAATAATATGCTGCCTGCTTAAACAAAGCAAACAGTGGTTCCAAAAAAGGTAACCTCTACAGCATAATAATTCCCTAAGTGCAGCTTTGCCTACATGCTTTCATCACTGCTGATGTGGTAACATAAAGGATTTGTTCAGCATAGGTTAACTCCCTCTTCCAAATGTCTCCAGGCTTTTGAGCAATTTCAGTCTCAGGAATTGAAGTGTATCTGTCTCTCAATGAGTAAGCTCTGAGGGCTGGGACTGTAACTGGGTATTTTCTACAGTATTGTTGGATTATTATTGGGACGAAATAAACTCGTTGAAAAATGCTTTTCTTTGTCTGATTTCTGGGGAGTCTGGGCCAACAACAAAAACTGAAACATGTACTTTATTGAATCTGTGAAAGTTTCGATCTCCTGTGAAAATCTGTGTAGAGGGTTGGTCCATGAGTACTACGGTCTGATTTATAACTAAAGCAAATTCTGACTGAAGACTTTATTTAAAATAATAATAATAACAACAACAACAATAATAATAAACAAACAGAAAATGTGTTAAAACCAGTTTTTGTAAGAAGCAATATCTCAGGTAGAAAAGTTTGTCTCGGTGTCATCTCGTTTTAGAGCTAAGCAAAAAGAGAGGAAGAAACATCTTTCAGTTGTAATCCACTGCCATATAGAGAAAGATGTCTCTTGCCACTGCTGAGATTTGCAATATCATCTAGATAGATACTGCCAATATGGCAGGGATGTACTCTCCTGTAAAGCATCAGATACTGACCATTGCTGAGAAAAGAAGCCAGTATTAAAGAGTTGTTTGTCTCATAAAGACACCATATTCTTGGAACTAAGCTGCTAGAAACAAAGTTAAGAAGAAATTCAATATTTCATTACCTTAAAGCTACTGGTTATTATTTATATGTTCCTTTGGACAATTTCTCACTGATATAGTATTAACTATGCCCAAGGCAATCTTCTACTAAGATGTGGTTCGTCAGATAACAAATAATGCCTTTTTCTGGGCTTACCACCTGGAATTTAGAAAAAGAGCTATGCAAAACTGCAGTGAGGAAGAATAAAAGAGACAAACAAGGAAACATCAATTAAGATTAATAAGATAATACCTGGAGTGACTGGCTTGGCAGTCATGTGTTTCCTTTGACATTTTCTGTGTAATTCATTTCTGTGAGATGAATAGGGTGATGGAAGTTAAGGGAAGAGGAGAGCAACTGATGAAACAAATTTTCATAGGGACAGTTTCTTTCATGCTTTTGGTGACTTTTTAAATTAGCTGTAGCTTATTCCTTGTTAGTTGTAATAACAGATGAGTGTTTCACACACAGTAAAAGAGGTTGGGGTGAAAATTCAAGCACCCGAAAGGGTCCTTGCCTACATACAAGTAGTGTCTGGTGGTGGCACCTGGGATCTTCTTTATAAGGTTTCAAGGAGAGGGGAAGGGAATCCAGGAATGACTGTAGCTGCCTCTAGACCCTTCTCCAGAAAATGATTATGAATTTAAAGCATAATCATCCTCAGACCAAATATGTAAACGGTCTGAGAGAAGAAACCAAAACAAAGTGTCGCCAGTGCCTCCTTTCCCAGACAACATCCCTCATCACCCATGATTAATTTTCCTTTTTGGCTCTACTCACCTCTTCAGCACAGTGGCACAGCTCATGACGGAGCTGGGAAAAACAGCCATCCTCGCCTAGCCCACAGCCCGGCACAAGATATGGATTTAAACCCCCGAGGCAAGGAAGCCGCAGATCCGGGGCTCCCCGGTCTCGTGTTGACTAACCATGGGTTATTACATACAAAGGCAGCTCTTCATTTCACTTTTTTTTTTTTTTTTTTTTTCCGTTGAAAAAGCTACCTGCCAGAAGAGCTAGCTGGGAACCTTGCAGGATATATGATGGCAAATAGGCAGATGAAAGCTAGGTCCTAATGGCGCAAGACATTACGCCAAATGTGCGGGGAATTCAAGTGTCTAAATTCCCCTATGAAATGGGAAATGCATTTTCCTCTCTTATCTGATCTGTGATGTGTGTAGATTGTTTTCAGAGTGGGGGTAAAAAAATAAATATGATAGAACAAGCAGTGGCTATTGCCACTGTTATGCATGCTTACAAATAAAATGAGATTTCTTACCTGCTCCAAACTGTGCTAAGCTATGTGACAAAGTAGATGTAAACAGGATATTTCACTTTTTTTTTTTTTTTCTATTGTTGCTAATTTTTATTTAGACTGTGGCATTTTTTCCTAATGTGTTGGGGAACAACTGCTAACTGCAATACAGCTACAAATATTAAATAAATAAACCTGTGAGGGTCTAGGAGACTGGAAGGGAGATATTAGAAGGTCGACAGCATTAATTAAAGAGATCTTACTATTAGGATACTGAGAGGAGACATTGACCAAATTAAGTGAAAGGCTCAATGACTCAAGGGCTCAATAAGGCTGGCTGACACCTCAGATCTTTTATCTCAGACACTGCTTCAAGTATTTCCCTTGAAGAGGCTCGGGGTCTTGTTCAGGTCCCTTTGGAACTTGGCTGCTGTGCATAACGCTGGTGAAGGAGGCTAGTCAGAAAGAGCTTCAAGAGCTCATTGAGTTACTGGTGAACTCAACAAGCTCTTGAGATGTGGGGATCTTGTCAGTCTTGAGGACAAGGTCTGTCAGCAGAAGGGACAAGTAGTACCTGACATACTTTTTTTTTTCACATTTGAATTTAACCTGATTTTATTTTTTTCTTGCCCATAGAAAAGGTAGGGCTGAAGGGCCAGGTCAGAAGAAAAAGGAGATACATGCTGGAGCAGCTGTCAGCATGGAATGGGAACCTGCTACTTGCACCATGCTACAGGGAGGTCATCTGGCTGGCACACCAATCTGGGATGTTTCTTTGCTGTTTCTTTTAATGCCTGAAATTCTCGTAACCTGTGACCACTTGTCTTTATTGCCAGAAACAACGTCTTTCTGTCTTGCATCGTCTAAAACAGCCTATTATTTTTCAGTTCCTGTCTCTGGAGGCATTGTCTGTAGTGAATGACCCACTGCTTGTTTCTGCAGAGCACCACAGGGAAGAGGGCCAAGGATACCTCAGTGTTTACGTACCAAGACGTAATGGCCTCGTGTTGCCTGCAGATATATTCATATCAGTGCAAGTCCAAGGTCAGATCTTGTTGATGCGTGGTATTTGTGAGCTCTTGTTATGCCCACACACACTTCTAAACTCTGCTAGGCTTGCCACAAACTGTTTACAAGAGATTGAGCCCAAGGTGAACCAGCCCTGGCATGCAAGTCCTGCTCTGCTCCCCTTGTTCTGGCTGATGCTTCTTGGCTGCCTAGCCTGAGTGAGGCAGGAAGGTCACTGGACATGGGCAGTGCTTTGCCCATGTGGCCATATCAATCTGGGATCAGGTGGGATTCTGCAGCTCAGAGGAAAGGACAAAGGGAGGTCATTAGCTATACTTTTAATAAATCAATTTGTTAATTAGGGATCAGGTGGGATTTTCCACCATGAGAGAGAGGACAAAGAAAGCTCATTAGTCGTATTTTAAATAAATCAATGTTTTACTTGGTGTGGAATTCTCTTGGAAATATAGGGCAGGGCAAAATGGAACAGAGACTTGTAACTGTGACTTGAAAATATCTTTGATGTAGAAATAAAAAAAAGCTTAATACTTACTTACTGCTTCTATATTTTTCTAGGCATCAGTTAGCACAAAACCAGTGTGGCCAGGCTGGATCTCTTGGGAAGATTCAAGGAGACAAAGAGAGAAGACCTCTAACATGTTCAAGGAAATAAAGAAGAAAGGTTATTTCAGCCTTATGTGGTTCACCACACCTGGCAAATTAATTTCAAAACATTACAGCATCCAGAACTACTAGACATATCTGAAGACTTGGGTCCTAGTCGTTTACCTGAGCCTGCCATGGGAAAATGTCACCTACAAGGTTTGACAACTTCTGCCAGGTCTTTACTGAAACGACATTCATTGGGTGCTGAGCTCCTCACCTGTGGCATACCAGGACAGCATTTGCTTGTTGTGCAGGTCTCTCTGTCTGGAGCCCACCTGTCACTTGTGCAAGGTTGTGCAGCCCTGGTGATCACCACTGGCCCACAGCTGGTTCCTTGCAGGTCCTGCTGAGGCTGATGTGACTCTATAGCAAGCACCATCTTTCTGTGGACTTTTGCTGATACAGCATCTGAAAGCAAAACATTATCTGAGTAAGAAAGGGAGTTGGGCAGGTTAAACAGGATAATGTTCAAATGACCAAATCTGGCAATATTCAGCCTATTTACTCTGATGCTGAAATGGAGGACAGAATTCAAAGCCATCAATACATATTAAGGAATGCCAAGCAGTACAGGAAGCAAATGACTTTGCTATAATCAGTACCCATTTCTTCCCTGCTGTGCTGTGTATTAATAGAGGTTTTTGAGACAACTTGAATAACTAGCTGCTTTGCTCTTTGCCTTGTTTCTGTTTTGCCCTACCTGCAATCCACAGAGGGAGTCTCAGTTACTGCTGATGGACAATGACCCATCCTGCGTGGCTAACGTTTCCTGAGGGTGCATCTTCTCGTGTTGTGTGCCACCTGCACAATGAGAGGCGCATGATAATTACCGCCTAGGAAGGCAGCAGCTCATTTGTGTCACTGTCACATCTGCCCATGGCTAATAGGTGTGCAGTATTTGCTGTGAATTTAAAAAACTGCCCCCTTTTAAAGGTCAGAAGATCAAAAGTTCAGATCTCATTGGGAATTGCCAAAAGAGCCCACGTCGCCGCTCACTGCCCCAGCAGGTTCCTCCTGTGTGACAGCGAGGATCAGCAGCAGCAAACTTGCCGGTGCTGTTGTTTCAACAGACATACAAAACTGGAGACCCAGTCAGCTGTAGGAAGAAATAATAAAGATATTAAGTTTACAGTCTTCAAAAATTTCCTCAAAGGGTCTTCGGTTTATTTTCTCACCTCAGTGTGAGGCTCAGTTTTAACAACATGGCTGCCAAGAGGGTGATTTACCCTACAGCTTAGGCGGGCTGTTGTGATGGATAGTGGATACTATTTCAACAAAGAAATAATGCTTCAAGTATTAATCAGCTATATAAACTAATAGAACCTTGCTTGAAATATTTTTGGCTCTTCCTTTGGAAGTAGATTCTCGATAGCAAATAGAAAAACACATCGTATGTATGTATGGCTTACAATGCTACTCTTCTTGTAGGAGGAGAGTCATGTGGAGTCCAAGCACAGCAGCATCTTCAGGGGTCCAAAAGTCAGCAGCAAAATTTAGTCTATGCTGAAACGTGACCACAAGGTCTAAGACAAAGAGCAGTTTTATTTTCCAGATTCTTCAATAAAAACATTACAGTCATTTTAAGTTTCAAAATGCAAATAAAAAGGATGTTTAGCACCTTGAGATAGTTTTTTTTTTTTTTCTTGCAGCAGTAACTTAAAAAACATTTCATTTTTTCAACTGAGGATCCACAGTCCCTTGCCCAATCATAAAAGTTTTGATTTTTTTTTTTTTTAAGCACCTCACTGGCTTATTTAAAAATTATTTTCTGTTTTCTTTAAGAAAAGAAAAAAAGGTGCCATTGGACCCCATGAGAAGGTCTGTTTCTTGAAAATACCAAACAGGGTTTAATGAACATAAACAGTCCTGTAGATGCTACTCAGCCACATTAACATGCTCTCCTCCTCCAGGGGAAATGCAGCATCCCTGGAAATGGAAGACACTGCAATTGTAATTCAGAAGAACATTAGTCAGCAAAATGCTCAAGTACGTGCTTGAGAGCTATTAGCATAATTGGGACACAAGTGCATGATTGAAGTTAACTATCATTAAAGTTGTTTCTTGAGGAGAAATGGATTGATGCAGATGTTTAGGTAATTTTGAGAATCAAGGACAGAAAGTTTAAGCAATTTGTATAAATTTACTTGCAAGTTTTATAGGAAACCGCCATTTCTGAACTCGCAAGTCCCAATCTGATCCCCTCAAATGCCTTAAAATTTGTCGTTCGGCTTGCTCCACTATTGACACTCTGCCTATTTTCTGTATATACCCTTTTGGAAACCCAAGCAAGGGAACAATGGGGCCACATAGCCTCAGCTTGAGGACAGGACTGGGATGGACTGGCAAAAAATCTTCTTTCCTGAGAAGAGCTGGCCAAGGTGACTTCTGGGCACAGGTAAACTTAGACACCAGAGCTGTGGGGCTGGCTGATCACTACTACAAAGTGATACAAGAATCAGGAACTGAACTTTCATACCTCTTATTCTTCACACACAGTGCCTAACCCAGTGCTGACTGCAAACAGTAGGAAGCTCCCCCAACAACTAATCAACCCCCCCGAGAAGAGCCGAGACCAACACGGTCCTATTAATTAATTCACAATAATTTCCTCTTCTTTGCAGTCTGTGATTAGGATTTGAAAATCAAAGCCATTTGTCTTCAAAATGCTAAAATAACAGACAACTTATGAGCAAGCATCCAGATTCCCTTCCTCCTAAATCTGTAAGGGAGAGATAAACACACTCTGGGCCCCAGTCTAACCTTACCCTAGACTTCAACTTGATACGCACTGCAGTGATGCAAAGCTCTGCTGGAGGGCTTCAAATCTGCCCCCAGACTGCTGCTAATTGGAAGGACTGGAGGACTGTTTTTCTTTCTTCTTTGAGCAGCCTTAGCAGAGGCACACTGGCAGTGTGCTGGCAGTGGAAGCTGCCACTTTGGGAAGAGTTTTGATTAAAATATGTGTTGCTTTGATCAGTGGCTTCCCTGTAGTGTAAGATAAACACGATCAGCAGTTTTGGTAGGTGTTCATTCATAAGGCACCTGCTGTGAAGTTACTGCACTACATTAAGCAAAATATTAAAAGGAAATCATTGTAGTCAGCTGGGACTTGGATTTATCCTGAGACTAAAAATCTTAAAATCTTTTATAACAAAACCAGCGCTGCCTTTCCCCTTCATCAGTACGGTCCTCCACAGCCACAAGTCCTAGAGGTTAGGGTTGAGACCTTTTGCCACAAGGCATGTATGTCAGAGGAGGAGAGGCAGGAGAGCGTGTTCCACAGCTAATCTAATGCTTTGTGTATTTTCATTCAACACTAGAAATATCAAAGAAGTATATTTCCCTTCGGTTGGGGAAGCTTGTTTGACTCTCACAGCTGGGGCCTGGAAGAGTTGTCTGAAGTTTAGCCATGATCTTTATGTCAAGACATTTTAATGATACTTTTTCCGCTTTTATTTTCTTGTGAAGCCAAAATGGTGTCTATTACAGGAAACTCATATAGCCTTTAGTACAAATAGCATTCATGGAAATTGTTTGTTTTCTGTACTACAGCTTTGTATGCAAAATTAAACTTCAGGAATTTATTTTCAAATTTCTAATGCTCAAGGCTTTGTGTATCTAGGGAAGGGAAAGAAAAAAAAAAAGACAAAGATTTGCTCAGAGAATGGGATGTAGTTTAATGATGTTAGTTATAAGCTCATAAAAGAAGCACGGGCATAAGAGTTTATGAGAGGAAAAACTAGTGTTATGCTTTGCTTTTAAAGCTGGGCTTTTAATAGCATCTTATTATCTCCTAGGTAAATGGCAATTTCTCTGACTGAGGTAGGAACCAGCCTAACCTTCCTTTTGCTATCCCCAGCACCAGGCCAGATCCCGAGTACATATAGAAAGGCTGAGCACCACCAAAATCAATAAAGCTGCCCCAAATGAGATCCGACAGATCCTTCTCTGCCTTCAAGGGGGCAGGCCAGCAGGTCTGTGCTGCTTTCAAGAAGTGGCCCACTGGCACCGACAGCTCCCCGCATCACGTGCTGCTCCACTCAGTCTGTTCAGAGGCCTTTCCTGATAAAGTACTAAACATACCATAAAGCTGTTTTACAAGCCAGGTCTCATTCTGCTCTCCAGCTTTTTCTCATTAAGGGCATTGCTGCTTCAAGGAAGTTCAAGCTGCAGCGCATTTAACATCTGCATTCCTTTGACATGTTTTGAAATTATTTTAAAACAATTGGGAGAGGAGGACCGGGTTTGGGGGGGGGGGGCTGAGTGCTTCAAAGGGAAAGCAGAGCAACGTGTAAGCCCCAAATTACATAACTAGCCCCACCAAGGAAATAAATTAATTTGTTTCCCAATGGCTCATTTATATAACCCTTTAATTATAGCTAACCATATCACCAGTATTATACCATGGGAAAATGTAGAGCTGTTAAGCAACCTACCACTCCGCCCTCTCCAGACCAACAACACAATCATTAAGCAACAACTGCATGTTAGGACATCGCCTGCTCTTTTGTCTTTCAAAGGTATAGTTCAATAATGTGGGTATGAAAATGTGACCTCAACAGTAACTCTTTTTCTAGGCTTTTGTATGTTCCTAAACTCCATCTCCCCATAGGATCGTAAAAGCAGGACAGCATTTGACCTGCTTGCAACACAAAAAGGGATATTGTTTAAAAATTCCCTATTTTCTCAGTCTGCACATGAGTCATAATCAGCAGTTGAGCCCTGTTAACTGCAAGTGCTGCTCAGTCTATGCGGGGTTTTCAAATGTGGTGAATTTAGGTAGATCTGTTGACTTCAATTAAAGCATTTCTAATTGTTTCTAACTCAGTACACACCAGCTGAGACCCCAGCTTTTGGTTTACAAAAGGCACAGTGTGCTAAAGCAGCTTGCTGCAGCTCCTTGAGGTCTATGAATGGTACATATTAGCAGTTAGTAGACCAAACCGCTGTGATGAAGAGGATGGCAACGCTAACAGGAAAGCTTTTGCAGATGAGAAATATCAGAATTTTCTAAAACTAAAATAATCAAACTAGCTGTTTCAATTCATGTTCAATCCACTTCTGAAGACAATAAATGAAGTTTAATAAGAAAAATAATCTGATGTTATGAGATAAAATTGATTGTGACATGTGGAGAATCCTATAACCAACAATGGGGTTGCAAGAAGGGTTTCATTATAAGTCACTTAAATTATTCCTAATAATATGTTTTGATCAATTTTTAGTACTCAGGTTCTAGGAAACTTTCAGATACAAGAATTTTCTTCTCTGTTAAAGGGTGTTTTGGTAGCTTAGCAGCACTGTAATGTCAACAACTTTGTTTAGGTACAAAGATAATGCATCTTAATGCTAGACTAGCCAATTTAGCTGGATATCAACAGCCCCATATATGACCAAATTAGAGCAGATTATCAGGGATGCTGTGGAATTTCCCTCATTTGGACTCCATCCATCTAGCTGGCTGTCTTCCTTCCTGGCTGGCATCACGTCCACCACACGTTAGAGGGCTCAGTGCAGAAGCTGTATTAGATTTTTTTGGGGGCCTTGAGACAAGCACTACAGGTTAGAAGAGAGTCATTCCAGGCTCTGTATTCAAGAATCTACAATTCTCTGTCTGAAGTTCAAAAAGAGCTAAAGAGAAAGCACAGTATGCATAGGAATTGCCCAAAAGAAAAATCCTCAATTAGTTTGCCAAATAATCCATCCCTTGTATTTATTTTTAATTTAAAGACAACATAAAATGAGTTTTAGCAACCCATTCCCGCATAACTCAGTGCACAGGGAGCTGAAGCAATGCTATAATTTTATCTTCTACACCCTTTGAAGCAGTGTTTCTCATTGGTCATGTCTGTGATGCCTGAGGATGGCCTTTAGACCAAGTTCTGCACTCTTAAAAACAGATCAAAAGAAATTTGGTCATCTCCTTCAAAAGGCTGCCATTCTCCTCCCCCTTTTCACAAAGCCGCAATGCAAACCAGGACTTAGTGCCGAGGAACGTCTTCTGTAATTCAGTATTAATATTTTGGCTTGCAGTCTCAGGGTTTCTTTCAATAGGAATAGCAAGTTAACTGTCTTCAGGGGAGCTACAATAACTTAATCTTAGTTCTGAACCAAGGAGGGGGGATTGAAGTTTCACGAAAAAGTGGTAGTTTTGTATTAAGCAAAAGTTAAAATTTTAAACCTCTTTTTAGCTTCTAATATACCCAGGGCATTAGAACTTATGACTAAAGAGAGACACATAATTATGTAAGAATCTTAGCCATGATTGCAATAAATAAACACATTTCCAGCCCTCAAAATGGTAGAAAAATGCTGTCAAATGTGACCAGCGTCTATCTACCCCACAAGTTTGAAAACAAGAAACAATAACAAGAAAACAGTATTACTGAATAGTGCATTATATTGGCATTAAGATCCAATATTTAATTAAAAAATTAGGGCTTGCCATGGTGAGATCTATAAAGACCAATTCACCTCTTGCTCCCATTGCTGACATTTCAGATGTCATTCTGAGTTACACAAAACAGGGAATAATGGTGTTGAGATGTAGAGGATAAAGTTGGTCTAGAGAAAACAAGAACTGGTCATAATCCAAAAGCCATATTCCTCAATCTTTAAAAAGTTTAATTAATATATGTTTTATTTTGTTTTTCTCAGCAAAGTAATATTTCCTATATATATAAATATAAAACTTCTACGTGGTTTTGCCTGGAGATGGTGAGGTAGCTTGACAAATACTATTTCCATGCTGTGTTTAACTCAGCTGAAGCCAAGACCTACAAGAAATCTCTGGGTTAAACAGAACTATAAACTACCATTTTCCTCCTTTTACTGGCTGTTTGATTGTCAGTCTTCACCAGGATTCTCTGATCAGATGCAGCATGGAGCTAAAACACCGCATTAAATGATTCACTGCAGTTCAAAGCCTTTTTGAAAGAGAGGCAAGAACCACAAGCTGGTCCTTTGTGAAGCCTGGAGAGCAATGTATACAGTATTAACAACAAGAAGAAAAACTTCTTGAAATGAGTTTTTGCTGCAGAACCTCAGAGTACAATGGACCATAGCAGATGCTCTCCAACCACCACAGGTCAGCTCAGGGCCATCTGGACTCGGACACCTCAAGCTCTGCAGTGAGACCCTGGCTGCTGGGAGCTGGGCTCTAGTGGGGACAGCCCTCCAGTCAGCTCTGGCCCGTGTTAGCATTTCTTTCTGCACTGTGACTTGGTTGCTTCTTCACACTTTGCAGTATCCATAATTTGAGTGGGAGCTACAATAGGGTAATTGGCAGGCAGATGTGGCTTCTCTTCTTCTGGGAAAAGCAAGGAAATAACAGCCCCCCCAAAAGTCTGCTGGCTGGCCAGGATCTATCAAAACCTGGAGAGATACCATCACCTGAAAAACAGATAAAATCAGGCATGCGTTTCTATTCTTCCTAACTTTTGTGGGTAAAACAAAACATCTGGGAGCTGGATAGCTGCACACAGCTGGTTCTGGAGAAAGGCTGGAATTTACCCCACCAAGACATAACCTTCTCTAATGGGAATAATACCACCACAAACCTTCCTGGTGTCAGGGATGTGAAAGCTCATCAAACCTGAATGGTTCAGGAAATCAGTGTGCTGCACTGCTGTTGTAACCAATATAATTTTATCTCCACTCTGAGCAACATAGTTCCACTGCTGGCAAACTGCAGGGAAATGGGGATTTACTATCCATTGTGCTATGGCTAATGAAGTTAACAGGGAAAAACAAAAACAAATCCTGTATCAGTAACTGTTTAGTTATCCAGCAGCACAAACGTGGAAAAAAAAATGAATGTTTTAATTTCTGTTAACAAGAAAAAAATGGAAAAATGTTTTCATTGACTGAAAATTTTTAGTTAAATTTTGCCAGAAGGAGAACATTTTCAGCACAGAGATACCAAAATTAGATCCTTATGGGCAGAATTTACCATCAAATGGATTTTTTTTCAGTTTTCAGAGAAAACTTTTTGAGATTTTCAGCTATCTTATGAAAAGTTCCAAAACCAAGAAGTATTCAAGAGTTCAGTCTCTTTCCTGTGAACATCCTCGTTCAGCTGCAAACTTCATTTTCTGGCAATAGGAGTTTTGATGGGCCCAGGAAAGGTTGGCACTCTGTCTTTGTGCCACCGGTTGGTCCTATGCCATGTGTGACTTTATGTCAGCCAGCAAGCGGACGGCCATGAGACACGTACACACATCTGATGAGGCCATCCTCGGTGGAGCATTTGCTAAAATGCTGAAGCTTGCTTTTTCTCCTGAATCTTCCTCGGTCCGACGGTAGAAGTGTTTACACTGACAGCATGTTTCTACCAGCTGAGGATCTGGCCTTATTTTAGCCTTCTTGGCTTATTTTTTGGCGTGTTGCTGCAAGCGGGTTGGTATCCTGCCAGGGCGGGGGTGAAGAGAATGGCATTCCTGGGCTCTTAGTAGTGTTGACCATTGTATTGATGTGAATACATAAAAACCTTCAAAGGCAGAAAGGTGACTCCCTGTCATATGCAAGGCTCTTTCTAGTCCTTTCAAGCCGCAGATCATCAGCATAGTCTGTACTTGAACCCAGGACAAACTGCTTTCTCCAGTGAACAAGTGATGGAGATTATTGTAGTGAATAGTAACAGTAGATGAGGTGCTATCTTCCCCTTAAATTGAGCCATTCAATTTGTCATGAATGGCTGAGTATTTTCTGCTTGCATTTGGGACTTAGATTTCAGCACTGGGAACAGAGTGAATAGGATCAATGATGAAGCTGTAATACAAAAAGAAGGAGAGAAAAAGGGCAAAGGACTAAAATCAATAGAGACAAGCAATTACAAGGTGTATTAATGTACACTGGGCTAGGCTGGAAAGAGGGAAGAACTTATTGTTATTCCAGGGGATTTTTTTCCATGAAGGGTAAAGGGGAGGGAAGTGAATATTTGCTATTTGGGCAATTGCAAAGCTTTGCCTGCAAAGAATAAAGAGACCTTTTAGGACATGGCAGCTGCCTCTGGGCCTCAAGCGTGGTACTTGATACTACAATCTACCCTCCTCGTGCTTTCTGGCCAGCTTTTGAGAACAGCAAGGCAGGCATTCAGAAGGAAGACAATGACGAACGTCAAGAAACAGAGAGGAAATACGGAGTTTAAAAGACTATTGAGTGACAGGCAGGTTAGATCAAAGGAGGACATTGACCAGGTATTTGTAATTGCAGTGCTAATAGAGGTTAATCATAGAAAGCAGAGCTGAAGGGTGGATGTCTATTCAAACACAAAGTATATACATGTATATATATTTAATACACATATACATAAACACACACACATAAGCATGTGCATATTGTACTTCAAAAGCCAGCTGGTCATTCAGCCAGGCACCATCATCCATTCTGGTTTTCTCCGGGCTGTTAACGGCAAGGAGACTTTTTGCAGGCAGAGCACTTGGGCCACTTTGCTCTCAGAGCCAGAGCGATGTTTTGGAGGGAAAGCACAAGATGGGGCTTGTGTATAAATCTCTGGAAAAGCAGAGTCAGGGCAAACCCCAAAAATCAGTGCCCATCAAGCATTTGTTTTCATAACTTTTAACACAGAGAAAGGAGAATCCTTACCATAGAGTTCAAAAAAAAAATGAATTTAGGTTTCCATTTTACTGATTTTGAGGGCTTGGTTTTTCAGGACCTCAGTACCCAGCTACACGACTGAATGAGCATTGGCTTTTCTAAATGCTGCACAATTTTGCAAACGTGGACTCAACTTTGAGCACTTTTGCTTACCAGCCCTTTTCAATCTTATCTCTCTCACAGACATGCTCTCTCTTGTTATCATTCTTCCACCCATTCTTTTCCTATGCCACACACAGATTTAAAAAAAAAAAAAAAAAAAAAAAAAAGGCATTTCCTATGGGAGTCTTTCCATACTCATTTTAAGGAAAAGTCATTCTTGTTTGCCCTCTGTGACATGTAGCAGTCCCAGCTGTGCACTGCAGCAAGTACAACTGCAACAAGACTTAACTATGTCTAGAATAATTCCTAATACCACAGATATGTCTGATTTTACCAGCAAAACCATTCTCATGTAATGTACTCCCAGATCTTGAAAAAGAAATGTTACATATAACAAAATACCACACACAAACTATTAATGAAAGACTATGGCAACACAAAGTGAATAACTTTGTGTATATATCCAAATCTCTTCACCCAAAGACTGCCAATGAGGGTGTTTTTTTCTTCCATAAATCAACCACAGAAGGACTAGCTCTTATTACATGCCTGGACTAATTCCTGAAATTATAGGGTCTCTGTTAGAAGTTTTGAGAACATGTAATACAAATAACAGCAACTTTAAAAATGCATTATTTATCCAGAAGATGTCTAGCCTGTTACAGGAAGGTGCTCATAGGCAATAAACTGCCTAGTTAACTGCCATCAGAAAGCAGTTTTGTCCGTGTATTATAATTACATTTGCTCTTCAATAATCTGAAACTTTTGTCTCCTTTGTGCTAGGTGCTGTATGTGAGAAAGAAAAAAGATGGTAGGCATGAGAAAGGAGTATTAGTGTACAGCTCAGGTAGGCATGCATACATTCACACCAGGGACTAAGGATGCTTACGCTGACAGCCACCAGTCATGTTGATGCTTATATTGCAGCAGGAGAGATCCGGCCTGTGGCTCGCCATCCTCTTCGCAAGGGCTGCAGGGCAGGCTGCCAAACCTCTCTGCCAAGACAGCAGGATGGGTGACCTGGAAAGGAGCAAGAGAAGCATGGGGTGAGGGCACAGCCCTGGGCTCTGAGGCTTGTGGGGGGGACCGATGCCCCGGTGGCTGTGTGGGTAGGAGTGCGCCGTCACACACGTTTTGGGCAAGTCTGAACAGCCACTGAAGAAATGCTCATCTCGATACCACCTTTAGCAAAATTGGAAGGAAGAGGAATAATGGGGGAGAGGGTGGAGGGCACAGAAAAAAGCACACCCACACGCAAACCAAAATTAATTTCTGGCGTGTACTGTGAAATCACAACAAAGGTCCCGCGGACTGCTTTATTACCTCTAGCTGAGGAAAAACACCAGGTATCATTTTTTACCTTGCTGTCATCCTCCTACATTATTCTTTTTCACAGGTATTTCAGCATGTATGCAGATCAGAAAGCACAAATGCCAAAACCTGGATGTACAGATACACTTGAAAGTCTGCTGAATTAACGCAGCTAAGGCATGTTTCTAAGTGCCTTCGCTAAACGAAGACCTGTGGCACCATTACATTGAAAATTAAGCTAGATTTTAAAAGGTTTAAAATGGCTCAAAATCATGATATACCACTTTCTGTCTGGAATAGGATTAGGTCAAAACAGAGAGGTTCAGGTCTGAGGCTGGACCCAGGTTCGGGTTTGGGTCTGTCAGCATAAGCATCCCACAAACAACAGAGCCACCATTCAGCCCCAGCAGTGGAAATCTCCTAAGTTCATTTGGAGGCAGTCTGGTCTTGCAAAAGCTCTGCCATTTTGGACTGCATCCAAAAAGCAAGCAAAAAGAGGCCTCTGGATGTTTTTTTATTATTATTATTATTATGATTTGAATAAGCCCATTGTGGGTTCTAAACAAGCTCAAATCTGGGCAGACATGCCAAAACAAATCCACCCTTCATTCTGGGAGCTGGGAAGATACAAAACTCCAATTTGGTCCCATCTCTGCTTCAGAGATACCTATCCGAAAGTATGCTCCTTCTAAAAATGAATTAAGAATTACAACAGCACCTTGACAAGACTCCTCCCATGCAATAAACAACAATATTGCTTGAATTATTTTTCCATAGGCAAAAAGTTAATACCCCGTGTTAACAGTTTCCGTGACAACTCTCATCACTACTTTGCCATCCCATCCAAGGCTGGTAATCAGCTGACACACAGATCCTCGTACATACATCCTTACCCCTGGCTGGAAACCCTTCTCCCTCACTGCATCGCCCTTCACAAAGAAGCTGTTCCTGGGCTGAGGTTTCTGTCTGGGAGACATCAGCATCTTCCTGGAAAAGCAGTGTTCAGTGGGGGGCTTTGAATCTCACTGCAAATGCTTCTCCAGTCTTTTTTGTCTTCCAGTTAATTTGACTTGTATATGCCCTTTGGTCATTTTCAAGCATTTGTATTAACAAAAGAGTGAGAATGTGGTTTATTATCTCGTCCCTTTTATCTTATATCTCTTTTGGAAGGGAAAGAGGCTGCACAGTATAGGAAAAAAATGCGGAGCAAAGCAGATGTTGCAACTTTATTTCCCATCTCAACCACAAGGCAGGATATTTTTATACTCCCACCTCCCTTCACGTTCACATATTGAAAAGGGCTCGTGTCTTACTCTGGTAGAAGGTTGCCTAGCTTCCAAACAACATCTACACATTAGCCACTGCTCAGCTGTAGGGAGGTGAAGGGCTGCTGAAACCTCAAGCAATAATTGATATCAGCTCCCTTTTGTTTCCCTAACAGTTTTTATATGAAACAGTTATATCCACTGGGCAGAGAACCAAAGCTCCCTAATAAAGAGCAGGGCAGTGAAAGCCTATAGCAATGCTTCCCCCCAGTCCCTCCATCCCCCTGCAGGCACTGCGAGGACTAGAAAGAACATTTTCTCTGTGCTTGAAGGTGCTCTCACAGGTCAGTCCTCTAGAGAGCTGGCACTCTGCAAGGCCAGTGTAACAGGAACCAAGAGAGGGAAGGCAAGTCTGGGTGCTGCTCTTTTGCCCTGGTTCCCTCTGCCTTAGGGATTAACGTTACCGCTGGCCTTGCAGCGTCTCCTGAAATCACTGCAAAGCTGGTCAGGATCACATCCATCCCCTGTTCATGACCCCTCGTTCCCACACAGACAAGAAAATCTGTGTAAGTTCAACAATTTAGAATAAAAGAGCTGCGTTCCTAATTTCTATATGCTTTCAGTAATAATAATAATAAAAGGTTGAAAATTACATCTCCAGACAAATGCAGAACTACTATTTTCCCCTTATTGCTCTTATTCCCATACCCCCATATTTATCACTGCCTCAGTAGTTCATTCTTCATTGCAGAAACTGAAATGAGGTGGCCAAAGGGTAGGGCACTAATCAGCCTTTCTATTCAGATGTTGACTCGGTGAACTCTGCAGATCACTGCAACTCAAAGGCATGACTGCATATCAGACAGACATCCCTGATCCAGCTTGTTCAGAGGTGACCATGTCAGTGTGGATCTGTATGCATGGGTGAGTGGTATTTAGCCAAAAAGCTCTGCAGCTCCCAGTGAGCAACTCCCCAGACCTCGATTCCCCTGTCACCACACCCAGGCAAGGCAATTTAAAGCCAGAGCAGGTATGCTGATGCCTGCCAGCTGCCTGAATGCAGCACAGGCTTTGCCAGGGTCCATTTGCTTTGATATAAACAGAACTTTAACATTCGTGAGATCTGAGCATGAATGAGTAGTCTTTTAAGTGTTTTTTGACAAAACAGAAAATCCAGATAGTGAGGAAAGGGGAAATTACTTACATTAATTACATCTGAGGTATTTCAAATATAGAAGAAATTTCTGCTTTGTTTTAAGGTCTAGACCATTCCATTTTAAGAGCCAAGCAAGTTCTCCATTCCTGTGTTACAAAGGGGAGGGATATTTCATCAGCTACAGCTTATCTTGCTCTGCCTTCCTCATACCCATCATCACCACCACTATGGCCACAAGTTGTTTCAACAGGAACTGCAGGAGACAAGCGTAAGAACCTGAGGGATGAAAGATGGATGGACGGGGAAGTGGCAAGGAAGGAAAAGAAAAGGGAGGAGTGTAAATGTAGAGGAAATGGGAATCTGGAGAGCAAGAAGTGGAAATGGAGGTAGAGCTGTAGCTGTGAGACCAGAAACCCTCAGAGATTTCCATTTTCTGAACCAGTGGTAGACATCAACTGCCTGTATTAACTAATTTTTATATCATTAGTATGTATCAGCCAGGGAGAAGGAGTAATGCACACTCTGCTGTGTAGTAGGCTCCTGTTGTGCCCTTTGCTGCGTGGTATGCACAAACATAAAGCTGTTGCCTCTCTAAGAGGTAGGGCAGAAAAGTCCCATCATACCCACACAATTTTGAAAACTGGGAAAGGCAAATCCTATTTTTTTATTTGCTTTTTACTTTTTATTTATTTGCTTTTGCTTCTTTCCCAGGCACTTTCTTCCTTCTGGGTCAGCCAGTTTAAATTGGAGTCTGTAGCAAGAGATCCATTACTCACCAAACAAACTCCTCTACAGGAAAGCTCATGTCTTTAAATATTTTTTTGAGCAAATTTCCCCTCTCCTCCCCCTTTCTGAATTTGGTTGCTTTATTTGTCAGCTGATAATATGGACATAATAGTGCCTCTCCCCTACACGGGAAAGTCAGTAAAAGAGCTTCTCAGGAGTGGCTGGAGAAGCTTGGGAATTCATCTACCTTGGCAGGAAAGTTCCAATTCCTCTACTTTTCTAGGCTTAATAAATTCCTGCTCTCTTCAGCAATAATAATAAAACAAAATCAGTCTCCTGGGGAAAAAATGGCTCCAACACACTGTGCTATTTCAGTCATTCCAAACTTTCATTGGAGGGAGGTATAAAAAAAGGGATGATAAACTCTTCCAAAAAAAGATAAAAATAAACCCATCCTAAAAACGGACTTCATCATTCTCCCCAATCCTTGTATGGAGTTTCTTTAGTGGGTGCTTAGTGTACGGATGGAAAGCAGTGCCCAGTTAGGAGCACTTAGTGTCCTTTGTCTTCAAGGCTCTCCAAGGCTTCCCGCGTGCAGGAGGTGGATTATATGGGGGAATTATATATCCACTTTATAAAAGATAGGCATCTGATTTATACCTCCAATGCATCATTCAGATTACTTTCTAAACAGCCTGTAGTTCCACTGTCCTATCTGTTTTACATACATTTCTCGGGGAAAATCAGGCTGAGGTCTCTGCTTTTCCCATATCCCCCCACACAGGTGAGTTTGGGCAGGCAGCAGAAGGAAGGTACTATACTTGTGCAGAGACCAAGGACTATTTTATATCTAAAAGCCCATATTGTCCTCATTCGCGCTAGTGAAAAGTCTCCATTAGCTGGAAAAACTCAGCAGTTCTTTCATCATAGAATCGCTGGCACTTTGTAAAGGCCTCCACACTAATAACGTTATCGAAGTATTTTACAGAATAGGCAATTATTGTTGCTGGGCGAGTAACTGATTCTTTTCACTCACTGACAACTTACAAACTGCTTTGAGTTTGACTGCTTGAGTCTGAATTAGGAATCCAGACTTTTTTTTTTTTTTTTTAATTTGTGGGAAAGAAAGAAAATGGAAGGAAGAAAGTTAATTTCAGAGCAAATTCAGTGTTGCAGTGTTGCAATCCAAAGTGAAACACTACATTCAAGATGTCGTCATTTTACAAATAAATTTTAAAATCCAGCTGAAAGAACTGTGATGCAATTTTTCTAGAAAATAAGTTTTAGCTATATTAGCCAGGTTTAGTCATTCCTTATGTTTAAATGGAGAAAATATGGGAAAATACTTTTTCAGGTAAGAAGAAATACCCAACACTGGAAAGAGCCACTGTGGACATGAGCAATGCACCTCCAGTTCAGCTGCAGGGTCTTGCACACCCCTGTATTTACCAGGTGTGGAGGAACTGAGACACAGCCAATGTATTACAAATGTACTTTTGGAGCTACACTAAATATGAACCTTCATTTCAGAACTGGAAGTATAATTTCTACCTGTATGAGTAAGAAGTTTACAAGCCAGACAACTTCACTACTCATAAATTCAAGTATATGAATATATTTGAATCAAAATTTGAATACAAATTGATGTTTAAAAGAACCAAAGGATTTTCAAGATCTCAGTTGGCTGTTCAGCTTTCTAAATCTTGCATATTTGTGTATGAGCAGCTGGTATGCTTAAAAAATAATTGGATATACCTTAAGATGGAGGAATACAGCTGCCTTATTAGGTGAGGTCAGTATTATGAGTGTGTTAGTAATGAAAGACTGAAGCTAATGCTCTTAACAATTGTTTCAAATCCAGACAAAATCCTAAAATAATAAAGGAAGCAAAGATCTCCATCATAAACACATTTATTATTTCCACATGATGTTTGTGTGTGCATGCTTGTACAATATATGCAACTGAGTTTTCTTGTACAAATTGGAAATGTTTCACATTCCATACACACAATGATTGCTCGCACAAGAGGCCTCAATGTTTGTTTTCTGACACACTGGAGAAACCAGGAACCTTGGGAAAATCAGAGTAATCTGTTTAACAATCTCTTCTTGGAGCTGGGTGACTAGTGCAGTATGTTTTCCACAAACGTTCGTAAGCCTGAGCCAAAGACCACTGAAGGCAGCGAGGTCTGGCCCCTGCAAAAGTATAAATATGTCACTGTTCTCATCCAGTGTTGTCATCATTTTGTGGATGGATCTTACGAACATTTACAGAAGTTGAGAGTTTAAGCTGAACAGAAAACAGAGAAATCAAAGACTAAATGTTAACATTATTGGTCCATCTTGGCCAAGAAGGATACGCAAGCCCAGAAGCTGACTTATAATGCCATGAAAGGACCCAGGCCAAAATTTTATCTGCTTTTAGGCAATAATCCCTAAATAGTTTATTTCAGCTTCAGCTGCCTAAAACCCTTTAACAATCTAGACTCGCTACACGGAAAAAGCATGGATAACCCCTTTCCATTTACATGGAATAACTCTTAGCAAGCAATATTGCTTCTGGTGATGAAGAACCTAATTTTTATTTATAACAAGACATCTTAATGACAGTTAAGTGATGTAAAGTTTAACTCAATTTACTGTTATGGCCATGTGTATTGTAGCCCCTTGTGCTTTTGGATCTGCCTTAGCTGCATGGCTCTAAATGTATTACTCCTCAACATTTCCAACAGGTACAAGCAGAATAACAGTGCTAATCTAATTCGCTAAATGCTATGAGGTCAATTTACTTATAAAAATGGATACATAAGAGCAATAACGTTTTAAAACTAGATATTTCACCTCAGTTGTATAGAACCAGCAAACAGCAGTATGATGCCCCTCCTTTCTGACCCTTTCAACAGAGTGCGCCTTCATGATACTCTTCTTTGTATCTGTTCTGGAGCCCAAGAAAATATTTTTGAGGCTATTAAAATTTACTCAGATTACTTTCTACACTCTGCACCGTCCTGAATATTGTCTGATACACATGTTGTGCATGTGTGTGCAGAGTTGTGAATGCAAAGCAACCAACCTCCTTTTTGAATGTGTAAACAAGCAAAGTAGCTTTGGAGGACTTTCTTGTAACTCTTTTCTTCACTTGCCTCTGGATCCTTTCTCCTTTATTACTTGAACATCCCTCTAGGGCAGAACTTTTGCAATTGCCAGTTATTCTGGAGGAAGGAAGGTTTTAATGAATCAGGAAATGAACCATTTAACTCCAAGGCCTAACACATCATTTCTTTTACACACCTAGCCTTGTATTTTAATGATTTTGTTGGTTTGGTGGTGTTTTTTTTTTCAATAACTAATCTTACTGCTTCTTTTTCTTTTTGTTTTCTTCTACCAGTCACAGTGCTCACTTTAAAACACATAAAATTTAAAACTAAGCAGTAAGATCTTTTAGAATCTTTCAGGTTTCAAAAGATTTTTTTTAACCATTTCATCACTGCTCTTGTTCTGCACCTGCTGCTCTACCCTTGGTTTACTGCACTAAAACCAATGGAAACTTGGAAGATACCTGAAATGTTTTGCACCACAGCAGGCAATGGCACCTTTTTGAATACTGTAAAATCAAAATACAGTAAAATCAAAAATTTCCAGTAATGCATCCATAAGATACACACTTTGAAATCAAAAGCAAAGGTAGCACTCAAGAGCTACTGACCATGTTTGCAATCAGGGAGAAAAGTGTACAACTTCTCTGCCACCACTTTCCTATGTGACCCTGGAAAGCTCTGTAAACACTTTTCCAAAAGAATTCAGATGGAAAATTCACAGAAAATGACACTCCTGTTGACTTCTAAGATGCAACCTCTGTCTCAGCAATCCTCTTACCTGCTGAATGAAAAATCCCACCAGGATCTACCACAGAAGATTCATTCTGTATTTGTTGGCTATCACTGAAGGAAAAACTTCATGTAAGACTGGCCCACTGTGGCAGCTCTTCCAAACCTTGCAAGAGAGTAACGAATCTATTACTGTTTCTGAGGTTCCTCCAACCTACTGTGGTGGAGGTCATGCACACCAGAAATCTCTACTGAAATCAGTGCAGAGAAATCAGTTAAATTATTTTTCATAAAAGATTCTAGAGAAGGATGAACTTGAAGAAAAAGTACAGAACATGTCCAACTGAATTAAGCTGCCAATGTTACTTTTTGATCCCTCCAAACGTTTTGAGGGGGAGGAGTAAATACTACATTACATATTTTACTTTTCTACAATTAGAACCTGCTACCAGAAAAGTTATTCTAGTTATTGAACTAATATATTTTTTGAACTGCTTCTTTGGGCAAACAATAGCCCAAACAGTCTTGAAGTCAGTCCTTATCCTTCAGAGAGATCACTCAATTCTCTTGAAGATATAGGCAGAATCTTAATATTTTGACAATCCCTGTTCCCAGGGAACAGATTTTTCAGTTAAACAATGTTTACTTAGGCCAGGCACATACAATAATATGGCTGAAAGCTGGTTTCACACACCCTCTTTCCAGCCCAGAGGGTACCTACGCCTTTATCTTGCCCTGGGCTTTGATACAAGAAGCTGGGATTCATTTTCAAGAGCCTATGTAAGTAAGTAGGTAAGTAGTAGTATGTAAGTAAGGCACTCAATTTGCACCAAGTTGGAAATAATGGTGTATATCTCTTGGCATCCCTGAACACTTCAGCTGAAATATTTTCCTGGGTGTCATCTTGGTGATGAGGTTCATGAAAATCAGTGACATACTTTAAAATGTCTTTAAAAACAAACAAAAAATAAAACAACAAACAAAATTGTCAATCAAGTGCCATTGCCCAGAGACATACTCATGAGAAAGTCTGCTAGATGCTATCCCCATACAGTAAAGAAATAAAACTACACAGGTTCCTGGAACAAAGTTCCCCTGGTACTCTGGTACCCTGTGATAAAGCACATTGTAAGCAGAGAAGGAAATTTCATTTTGCGTTGGCTAGGGTTTTCAGGAAAAATATAAGCAATGATTCTAGAGGAAGAGGTGCCAGTTGTGTGAGGCAGAGTTGTCCTCAGAAGTAAAAATTAATGATCTTCTACCTTTGTTAATTTAATAAAGTGGATTTCTGCTCCAAGATGCATTTAACAGAAATTGCTGCTTAAGATAATTTGTGCACTGGGTGGGTGGATAAGTGCATGCAGAAGTTATAAACACTCAGCAAAGGGGTTGTGAAGAGGCACGAGCGTGGTCCTGGCTGGTTTGGCAAGTGAGTACAGGGGAATACGTACACACATTGCTGGATAGAGAACCAAGGGCTGGGAGAATTGCTACAATATGTTGTAAGCTACAAATATGTGTGAGGTTATACAACACTGACCTGAATGTCTTGGGTGATGGCTGTGATGTACACATGTACGGACTGTAGAAGTAGGTGCTTTTGAAGGGACAAGGACTAGTCAGGCTGTAAAGAACACGTAGCGAGGTGATGAGGTTACTGTTGGATGATCAGATTTCATTACCAACAGCTGCAGCACTTGGAAATTGCTATCTATAAAGGGGTGGTTGAAGAAGGGAATCAGTCATGTTTCCCATTTGGTGCAGTTTCGGCACAGTAGGTGTACATCATCTCTTGTGCCAATGGTATGAAGTTCAGAACAAAGTTAAGATGCATGCCTATCCCAGTTGTATAACAGATGTACACCCCCCTTTTATTTATTTATTTTTCTTTGCTTCTTGTGATTTTATTTCTTTGGTGTGAAATATGGAATAGTGGTATGGAAACATAGTATAGTTTTGTCTTTTAACTACAGGCAGTCAAAAGACAAAACAGAGCCTGCAATTCAAAAAGGAGAGGGATGTTTTGGCTAGCATCTGACACAAGTACTTGCAACTAATACTAGCTGGCTGCTCAGACACGTGTATCAGCATTGTGCAGGGCTGGTTCATCAGCTTCGCATCACTTGGTAAGACTGTTTGCCCAAATGATGACTGAATTAGTGCCTGAGTGACATCATGTCATCGGCTGCAAATCCCATGGTCCTTGGCCGGAAGCATCAAATGCAGAAGAATGAACGTGCCTGCTTAGTTCCAGGACAAAAGAAATATGAACTAATCATGACCCTTCCTTTTCTGTACTTCTGACCTAGGAAGAGCTACCCGATGTCTGCTGATAATTGCCTGCTTCTCACTCTGCTTTCTGGGCAACTCTGTGCTACATGCAGCACTAAGTAAAAATAAAAATTAAAAAACTTAGTCCCTGGCCCAGGATGCTCCTCTTGTGGCAATTTGGAAATGATCACTTGGCACTTTAAAACTCGTCACCCTCACATGGGGCGTTTCTTGGTCTGAAAGGTGACTCCCTGTAGATAACATGAGCAGAACTGGAGAGTGAAAGCACCAGGCTGAGATTTAAGACTCTCTGTCTTTATTATCAGAGTGAGTAAACAGCTGTACTGTGTGTGTACAGATGAGTAAACCTAACACAAGGGCACGGCTGTCACACGCCACTTGGGATTTGCAGAGCTCCTGAGGAACCTGATTCATCTCTAATGGTACAGATGTAGAACAGAGAAGATGTTACTTTCTCTTTTTCCTTACTTGAATTTAAAGATTAGATGGAAAAAAAATATCCATACCATCATCAAAACAAGAAATAGCAACAGCACTGATGTAATTGTCTAGGCCACAACTCAGACACTCAGAGACTCTTTGCCATCTTTATCGCACCCAGGAAGCATAACTCCAGCTCTCGCCAAAACCCCTATTAAAATTCCTATCTCTGCAATATTCCCAGAATATCAGCAAATACATACTTCTTTTGAGCAAGCACAGATACCAGATCCCAGCAGTAAAACTGCAGCCTTTGTGAGCATGGGTCAGCATTAAGTTTGTTCTCATACAGAAGCAGATTCTCACAGGAGATTATGGAGCACAAACTGCTGAGAAAGAAGGCGTGAAGACAAAACCACTGAAATAATAAGGTAGGCTCTTGTGAGCAGTCTGGACTTTAGGACCTATCCTCAGCAGTGGGACTGATTTAAGCCATGAATACTTTATGCTTATAATGGTAACATAGCCGAGACCTCGGCCAGTTTAAAACTTCCGTCCTTCAAGCTTTATGTTCATAAAAATTTAAGGACTTTAATGCTAAATTGGAATACATCGTGACTGCTTTACAAGCATAACTCCTCATGGGCTTGGTGGAGCCAGGGTCCCCTAATGCCCACTGCTCAGCTCTGGAGGGGTTGGGGGCTCCTCGGTGGGACCCCACCACTCTCACTGCCTCTGTGGGGCTCCCTGCCTTGCTGACATCCCCAGAGGACCGGTCCCTTCTGAAAACTGAGGATGAAGATTTCCAATAGGGAAATCTGTGCCTAAATAGCTATGCTGGTGCAGCAGATATGCCCCTGTTCCCAGGTTATTAGTTTGATAAAATTATTGCAGAGTTCACTGCCTTTGTGTAAACAGGATCTGTCTTTCCACGGCAGATTCTACACTTGAAATTTGGTCTGAAGTGGTGAAAAGTGCTAATACCTTTGTGGTTTAGGGTGGAAAAAAAGTCAGAGTTACTGTATGATTACGCATATCTATTTGTATGTGACTGCTGAAGTTCCCATTGAACTTCCTTTCTGAACAGTAAGGGTGCCAAAGAATCACAAAATACTACTTTTTCATGTAATAACTCTGTAATTTGAAACGTGGAGATGAGATTAGTTTGGAGAAAAACTCCAGATTTTTTTATTCTCCTACAGGGCAATTAGTTCAGAGAAAAATCTTACTGCTTTGAAAAAACCTGGAAGGTTGAAAGCTGAGTTTGGACTGAAGGGTTTGTGGACTCTGGACACATTATTGATGCTCCCATACTAGATTTTCTGAGCCAGCTGTGCTAGATGAATACACGATGCTGACTGCCAGCCTCCTGTCTTAACTTTATTATGCAGAGGGCTCACAGAGTGCTAACTAGGGCCTATTATTCAGTCCATTCAGCTCACACCTGGTTCTTAGTGAGATGTTGCACTGCTTTAACACCATGAACTATGGCTTTATTGCTCTCTGCTATTTCCTCCTCCCTCCAGCTTGAAAAACCACACTTCAATCAATGGCTAATGTCAGGGTGGGAGTAATAACCTTCATTTATAGCAGCAAGTAGGGACATCTGGACAGCCCATGGAGAGAGGCAGGGAATAAAGCCATCAGGATGTGCAGATTATACTGTTATCATATGAGCTCTTGGTCTCAGGAAAGCTTTTAGTGTGGAAACATCCCAAATGTTCTTTCCTTCGGCTGCAGGTTTTTCCTCTGAAGGACACAAAAAAAAGGTCAAGGGAACTGGGGCTGACAGCATAGCAGCAGGGGTACTTAGTGTTAATTAGTTGCATAAAAAGACATTACGAAACATGTTTTAGCTGTTCAGGCCAATTCTTGAGGAAGATGAACCGATGGTACTAGAAAATCCGGAGTCAAGTACAAGGAACCCAACTCAGAGACAGGCAGCCCCTTAGTAATCCAGGTCTTGTGGCCAGCTCTGCCTCCAGGACAAATCCATGAAGCTTTTGGCACTCCCCTTCCACCCACACACTGATAACAGGAATACTTTCCTCCTCCTGTTACTTGTCTGCCTTGTTAGTCTGCCAGGTTTTTAGGGAACAAGGACCATTTGTGTGTCATCTCCTACTATGGCATGACTTTTATCTCTTGAAGCCTTCAGAGCCAGCTGTAATGGTGTTAATAATTGGTAGATGAAGGGTACTGCAGGGTACATCCTCCTTCTCCGTAGCCCCGTGACGGATCCCAGCACGTCCTCATTGATAAGCCATTTGTTAGCCTATGGGATGAGCATGGCACCTATACCTGTTCAGCATTTGCCTTTCTTTTATGCTTTCAATAAAAATAAAATCCCTGAAGACTTCACGACACAGATTGATGTGAACAGGCACTCAAACCTTCCTTGAACCAGGAACTTGTTTTCATGTCAGGAACAACTGTCAGGTTTCCTCAGGGCACTGTTCAGCTTTCTGTAGTGAAGACATAGTGCCAAAAAGCTTTTCACATGGAAGGTGGTATAATTCCAGCCACTGGACAAAACTGTTATTTTTCTTTGCTAAATTACTTCTGAAAGGAAATTCCATTTTCACGGAGAAACTTAAGCATTTCCACAGCAAAGATGACATTTCCTGGCGAAAACAGTATTTTTTTTTCCTTACTGTGCCTGCTGTTCATTTAGAGGGAGAAAAATAATTTGATTCTTCCACAAGAATTAAAGAAAGAATGGAAGGAAGGAAGGAAGGAAGGAAGGAAGGAAGGAAGGAAGGAAGGAAGGAAGGAAGGAAGGAAGGAAGGAAGGAAGGAAGGAAGGAAGGAAGGAAGGAAGGAAGGAAGGAAGGAAGGAAGGAAGGAAGGAAGGAAGGAAGGAAGGAAGGAAGGAAGGAAGGAAGGAAGGAAGGAAGGAAGGAAGGAAGGAAGGAAGGAAGGGGACAGCAAATTGCTTTTGTGTTCAGTTAACTGAAATGAAAAATATTTTGCAGAATACTAGATTACTATTTGACTTCTCATGATCCAGGGATACTCGGCTTTTGGCTGTTATGAACCAGGTTTTACATCCACAAAAAATAAGCATTCCCTTGGTCAAATACCTGCCCCTTTAGGCACTTGGATCCTTTCTCTAATATGTCGGAAATCAATTATCTGGTTATCCTCTGATTTATTAAACCTCATGTCTGAGATTCTGAAAATATTTGGATGCTGCTGTAATGCATTTTGTCCTGGCAGAGCGATTTGAGCTAATACATTTTGCACCACTCAGCCGAGGCATCTTGGCATCCTGAATCAATCTGAACCGTATTGAATGCAGTTTAATTAATGTCCAATGTACCGTGCCTTGGTGGAGCGGACAGCTGGCGGCTTATCTTGCGTGACCTTGGGTGACAGACACAATCTAGGATAATGCTAATGTGTGTCTTTTGTCGGTTGATACTGGGGGAGCCAAAAAGCCAGGGCTTCAACAATCAAATGATTAGCACATATCCATGGGGATAAAGATGGGAGGGAAGATACGTCTACCATGAAAATGTCTTAGTACCTAGTGATTCACAGACAGGCTAACGCCAGATGCAGGCAAAAACTTTTCATTTTACAAAGTATCTTGCCATGCTTTCAGCAAAAGAATTAGTACAGAGAGGGAATGTAGGCTGGGACACAAAGGCTCGAAACAGAAAGGTTTTTAGGGAGTGAACAGATTGCTCATTAGTTTTAGGTGCTGTCACAGCTGGCTTACCCAGGCAGACTTTTCCCAAAGAGGTGCCAGCCAGGTGCCCAGAAGGAGTTGGGGCATTGAGCAGAAGTGGTGTGTGTCTCTCTGTACCTCTCTCTTTGAAGAAGAGACTAAGGGAAGAGCTGATACTTCTGGCCAAAACTCACTGAGACACAGAGTCAGCCTCATGGAGAAAAGGCTAGGAAGACAGGGAAGATTCATGAAGCCAAGAAGTAATAAGAGAAGCAAGAGAGGACCTTTGGGAAAAGCTCCTGATTGCTCACATTTGTATGTAGGGAACTGTAAATTGTTCATAAAAGTAGATTAACTTGTTGTGTAGAAATTCTAATAGAGAAACCCTAGAAGCATTAAAAAATTGTTCCAGTTGGACATGGAGGAGTTATGATAATTTTCCCAAAGGACAGGGAGAATTTGCTAAAAATCATTTTTTCCTTGTCCAAATACAGAACCCAAACTGGAAGCAAAAGCCAGATGACCAGATATGGAAAACAGTCAATGGATCACCACCCGCACTTATTTACACTGAGGAAGATAAAAAAAATAAAAAAAAAAAGTATACTTTCCCCATGTGTGTGTAACATACTGAACATGCAGAAGCCTTTCTGCACTTCAAAAACAATAATTGTCATTTCTATTATACAATAGTCAACATTTCTATTATAGGAATACACAAAATATTCTCTGAAATATGTCCACAGGTTATTATTCTCACTTCTAATCATCTTGCGAAGCCATTTCTGATGGCTCTGTAATCTGGAAGAGGCTAATAGGAAAAACAATGCTATATCTCATTTAACATAATTGCCAGCAATTGCTGATTCCCTAATTTTTCTGGATCAGAGAATTTTTCTCCCCCATCTTTCTAACCAGACTTACGCTGGAAGTGCACCATGGCCTGGGTAGACCAGCATCCACAAGAGGGCTCTGCTGGAGGCCCTGGTCCAGGTTTCTCGGTATACAAACAAATAATAATAAAACAACCGACCCTTTACACAAAAAATAAATCTAGGTTTGGTTTGCCAAATGCTTTCTCCTTGCAAATTATTTTCAAGTTTCTATTTTCCTTCCATTTTCTTCATATAGTTGTATTCTGGAATAACAGGACATTGATGCCAGTTGTTGCAAGCTTTGTAACATGGAAAAGTGCAGCATGATCATTTTTAATGGATGTAAGCTAATAAAAGCTGGTCAGAAAAGCTTAGAAGCATTTCCAGTAGGAGATGAAATTCAGTCTATTCTGAAACATTTCAAGTTAATGAAATGTTGTTCTGTAGTAAGAATTGCAGGGGATTCTGTTAATGTCCAAATATCTTATTTTTCATGCTGTGGTATGGAATATCTTAGGTTAATTTTCAAACAAAACCATTAAACCTTATTTTATGTACAAAGAAATAAATATTCATGCATGAAAAGAAATACAACTTCAAAGAACAAAGTGTAGATAGATGTTTGGGTTCCCTAAATGTGCCTCTTTAATTTTCAAAACCAGGAAGAAAAGCTTTTTTTTTTTTTTTTTTAATTTTATTGTTGGTTTGTGCCATTAAGATATTGACCTCCATTGCAAAAGACAACTTGAAACCTACATCCAAATCACTGAGTACACTCAAAATAACTAGACAGACCTTCCAAAGTCCTCTAAAAATCTCTGGCCAGAAATTGTCAAACCTGCAAATGCTGAGCACAGTATTCTGAAACAAACCTAGCTCGGATAAAGCAGTAATCTTCTCACACTCCTGACCATTCATGTAAAATGGAAACTTGTTTGAATAAGCATTTATCATTTTCTCACCTCTCCATTTCAGCTGAGGGTAAAGAGAAGTTTTGAAAATTTACACATTTCTTTTCTTTTTCCCTCCAAACAGATAAAATTTACAAACTCAGTGCTGATTTTCCACTTCCTCACTAGAGCTCCTCTGTCTGACCTTACTGCAGTCTGAAACCCCTCTCTGGAAAAGACTGAATCAAGTTCCTTAATAATATTACAGCTCAATTGTGCCTGAAAATAGGTGCATGCGGTTGTTTTCCATTTTCCCTGCTTATCAGATGTGCAACAAACCCTTGCATCAACTGGGACATCTAGCTCTGTTCCCATCTGGGTGCAGGTGTCTGCACCATCTCTCCAGACTTCAGCGTCTCCTATCTTATCACTGTATCCTTTTGATCAAGGAGCATCTTTGCGCAGGGCTGTTCTTCACTTCAAAGCGAGTGTAACCTGACTAATCTCTCCCCTCCTGCTCTCATACAGGATCTGGGAGATGCACTCAGGCGAGCAATTGGGGAAATCTGGATGACAGGCTCTGAAATCCTTTGTGGTGAGCTTTTTTTTCTTTTTCCCCTATACAACTAATGCAATGTAACAGCGGGGAAGGTAAATAGGGGCACCTTCCATATAGCCTCCTACAAGGATGAGAGAAGAAGAGTGATTTCATATCCAGCAACAGCTGTATCATAAGAAAGCCGACTGTTTCAGGAAGAAAATCTGTCACCCCCCCTTAGGTGTCACCATTCAGTAAGGTACTTAAGTCGCTGTTGATCTTTACGAACAGAAATAGCTCCACTGACTTCAGTGGGACAACTCAAGTGCGCTGAGCAAGGCGCACATACCTCTCCCAACAGAGGCTGCATCCGGCCCCCTTATCTGCACCCTCGTGTGAAGCTGCTCTGCAGGACAGCTGTGACAACTGTCAGTGGCCTGAGTTTCAGCCTGAGCAAAAACGCTTCGTTTTCGGTGCTGAAAAGAACTGCTTTGCCTCCCTTTTTTTTGAGCTACTCATACTGAGATGATAAACAAGCAAGGGTCAGACTTCAGCCTGCCAAGCTATTATCAGGCCACCATCCACAGTAACTCTTCAGGAAAATGCATAATTGCAGAACTAATGAGTCATCTGTGCACTGCACAATTACCACAACTGCCCATGTAATCAGGGTAATTGCAGACAGCAGAGCATGGCTGGGAGCACCAGCAGCACCGTGAGGCCAGGGAGGCAAGACACTTGCAGCTCAACACACGCATGCACACACTTGGGGTTTCCAACAGACAACTCAAAGAAATGCATGTGCAAAACTATCAACCGCTCTCTCGTGTACCCTGCATGCAGCTGACACTGGATTTAGCAGCTCTAAACTGAGGAAAATATCTGCAGGATGAAATATGGAGGGAAATACAGAATATATGCAGAAACGAAGCATGGGGGATGTAGGTCTGAGGGGAGGAAGGATGAAGCAACGAATGAGGGAATGCAAAGTGCTATATGGGTATGTATGACAAGGCACAGCAACATCAAAGGACACCATGTAGATAGCTGATTGGGCTCCCTCGGTTTGCCTTTTTCTCCTCCCAAAAGAAGGAGAAAAGAAACAAGAGAGCAAGCAAAGAACCAACAATTCCAAATGAAAGAAAAAAGGGATGAAGGCAGAGTGAGCTAGGACAGGGAGAAAAACCCTGAAAGGCAACAGGACTAGAGGAGAGGCCACTGCAAGCTTTGATGGCACTTCATTTCACTTAATACGTTTAAGCTTCTTTATTGCTGCATGCCTTTGGCAGACATCCTAAAGCCCTGCAAGTGTGAGAGACAGACGCATGGCAGCTATTTGGAACTCCTGGGGATCTCGCTGTTGTTGGCTACTTAGGGAGTTTGGTAATTAAGGGCAATTTAGAAAAGGTAGAAGGAGAACCTGCTGTTCACCAAAAGCCACAGTCTCTCCCAGAGCAAACCACCAACTCCATTGGAAAACAAATTATTGCTGGAGTCCTAGGCTCAAAGACCAAGAGGATTAACTCAAGATTTTTTAAGTTCATCTTCATAACTGAAGCTGAGGATTTCACCTGGTCATCCATATGCTGACCCGAATACTCTGCAGGCAAGCCACAGTAGGTGCTTGAAAAAGAGTTTGAAGGAGTGATTTGGGGATTCATGTGACGGCAGCCGCACGTGGGACACACACAAAAGCGTCAGCCCTTTCGCTCAGCCATGGCATACGGTGAGAGCCCAGCCCAGGCAGGGAACCTCCCCTACTGCGCTGCATGTGCTGAGAAAGATGTTCACACACGAAGGCTGCGTTTTTGGGGTCGAGGAGAAAGCCTGCTCCAGTCTCCCTGCAATCCCGAATAGCAAAATCGGCCTTCCTTTAACCTCAGCCACAATGTCTCTTCTTTTTTGGGCATGGGAAGAAAATCAACCCAAATTGTCAAATTCCTAGATTCGCATTTAAGCCCAATCACTGTTTAAATATTGCTTATGCCCTTCAACAGAATATGCCATTTGGCTACTAATATGGCCCGTGCTGGGAGAAAAATGAATAAAGGATTTAATTACAGCCAAGATGCCCCTGGTATAGCTTACAGTTACTCTGCAAATCCTCCTTCTAAACCTCTCCACAGCACAAAGAGGCAGCTTTTCTGCCTTGAGCTGGGGGATGCGGCGCGAGGCGATGCGCTGCAGCGCCTTGCGAGGATGCCTTTGTTGGCAGGGCTTTGTGTGGGAGCCCTGCCCCGTGAATGATAGCCTGGCCTGGGCATTAGCCTCGGCTTTTGTGAGCTCAGTTTCCCTTCTAAATTACCACGTTTCTGTAATTTCAGAAGGCAGGTATTTCCCTTGGTGGTGAACGGTGCAGTCTTTCGGGCCAGGAGGCGCGGGTCTGAATGCCAAGCGTGATTTACAGGTAACTGGCTGTTGTTTTACAGCCACCGCTAATGTCAGGCAACTTCAACTTTGCTCTGCACCACAGACACGTGGAACAACTCCCACTGACACCATCAACAGTTTTGCTGCTATTAGTACTGCAGAGTCAGGATTTTTTTTTATTATTATTTTTGAAATTTATTTCCCCCCTAGACATAGCTACTGTAAAGCTCTGGAGGTCTGTGCAACACAGATGATAATGCTTTCATCAAATCTAGGCCAAAGAGAAAGCCTCCAGGGTAGACTCATGAGTGCAATAAAGACCTTTTCCTGACTTCAATATTTACATAACATTATGCTCACTGTTATGCCCCAAGTTCTCAGCCAGGAGTGCAGCTTTCTGCACAAGGACATCCCTAGCCCCATGCATTACCCTAAACACATCACAGGCTAAAACAACAAGGCTGAAGAAATGCAGTTAGTTGTCATGCTAGGCATGAGGCACAAAAGTCCTTCAAGGGAGCTGTGGTGCAGCTGGTAGCTAGACCAGGCATCCCAATTCCTAATTTTGCCTCTTAAATTCAGGCTGGGGATGCCCCACATCCCTAAAATATGGGTTGGTCTAATCAGTTATTAGCACACACATTTCTGAGATTGTTCCTTGTAGTCACAGCAAGAAAACTCCCTCAACTTAGGGTTTTGCAAACCTGCACATGGGTCTAGCAGAGTGACCTGGCCACCCACCACCACGGGAGCTCGTGCAGCTTCAGGGCTGCCCACACACAAGACCCTGCCCCAACAGGGGACAAAACCTGGACATCCTGGCACAAAGTCACGACCAGCCTTGGGAGCCCACGTGTCTGCTCGAGGCCGGATGAGATGGACAGAGAACAGGTTCCTTGTTCAAGCAGGTCCCAGACCAGCAGGTCACAGGCACCTCGGGGAGTTCCTCGCATCCATTTCCATCACTCAAACACAAAGATACCCCGCTACCCAACTACACTTTCAGAAGGCCCTGCGGGGTTACAAGGCTATTTTCCTTGCTTTTAATGATTTCCTTATGCTTTTCCACTCCTGGACAACATCTAGCTTTTGACAGGGAAAAGAAATCAGCTCTGCCCATTATCAAAATGAAAAGTGTATCCCAAAACAAAATCAATTCTATTTATCTATAACTTTTAAAATACCAAAGCAAAACCAAAAGAAAAGCAAACACTTCAGACAGGAGAAAACACTGTTTGCCTCATGGCAATTTTTCTCAGTTTTACTGTAACAAGAAAAAAATTTTGTATTGTGTAAAAACGTGAAACTGTATTTCTGTTTTCTACTACAGTTTTCCAGCCCAGGTGATTTTCTGAGCCTGTTGTGATTTTTCAGTGTGGAAATCCTCAAAGGATCTGTTCTAAAAATACTTGTTCAATCTGAATTTATGTAAAGTTTTTGAATTTACAATAAACCCTGGCAAGGAATTCCCCAGACTGCTACCCCCTCCAAAAAGCCTGATTTCCAAGCTGAGGAACCCTGGCTTATTCAGTCCTTCCTTATATGAAAAACCACTCCAAAACTTTCATCATATATCGTGCTTTCCTCTAATCTTGTTTGTTCTGCTATATTCTTGTTGAGCTCCGAGTCCCAGACACGCAGGCTGTATTTTAGATGTAGCTAAACTGATGGCAAACTGATTTGTTTGGTTTTGTGCTCTGCTCCTTTCATTTGATTTGCTTTTCTCAAGGCAGCCAGGCGATGAGCTGGTGTGTTCCTGGAACTAGCTATCACAACCCTGGGGGCTTGCTTCAGAGAAGTAATGGTCAGCTCAGAGCCCACCATTTTGTATGGGAAAGTAGGACGGTGTCTCCCTGTATGCACCATTTCACATTTATCGGCACTGCGTTTTGTCTGCCAGTTTGCTGCACATGCTGCTGTGAGAACCTCCTCCAGTTCTACCCAGTCCTTCCTCTTCCTTACCAACTTGAATAACTTTATATCATCACCAAATTTGTCATCTCATTGCTCCAACACAGACCCCTCCACAACCCCACTATGGACTTTCTCTGCGAGAACACCTATTTACAGCCATTTACTGTTTCTTCTCTTTCAGCCAATTATATATCCATGCCAGCAGCATCCCTTTCATGCTTCATTTCTCTTAAAAACCTTCGTGAAGAACCTTATCAAAAGCAATCTGGGAATCCATCCGATATATATTCTTTGGACCCCTCGTACCCACATGCTTTTTAGCCTCTTCCAAAAATACCAAGAGCTCTAACTTCAAATCGAATCATTCTGCCAAATCAAAATAAATTCAGCTGGTTTTGAAAAGACAGAGGTGGATGTTTGTTGGAACAACTTAGTCAAAAAAAAAAAAAAAGCAATCCTCTTTTATTATTATCCATGATCAGACATTTACTAATCACTTTCTTTGAATAGGTGCATTACTCAACACTCTTAGCTGCACATTTTATGAAAGACACTTTCCTACACCATCTTCTGCTAAGAAACAAAGATCTGCCTGCACAACAGTGAGAAGCACTGAAGTGGCTCGGAGGATTTTGTTCATATTAGTGAACGAATTTCATATAGTTCCTGTTTGTGCTATTGGTAATACAGGTTAGATAACTAACAAAAGGGTTATGAGATCTGTAGCTCTATTTTCCCTTTATGATGTATTGTTGATATGTATACAGGTTCAGGGTGCATTTAGTAAGGAGGCTGACAATGCCAGACTTCTATAGCAAATGGTAAAGATACCTTCAAGTCCTGGAGCTGCTGGAAGCTCTGGCAAGAACTCAGAAACTTTACTGTGTCATCCTCTTCTCGTGAAACACATCTTATGGGTTCTCAACTAACTACCACTACTTATTCTTCCGTATTAATAAGCAGATACTCACAATTTAATGATGCACATTATGACTACACTGCCAAGCTCCAAATTACTTGAGTGAGACACAGTGTTGGGGTTTAGCTATTTGCCTACCAGGTGCAGTCAACCTATAGTGAGGGCAGGCAGTGCCGGTTTTACTTTCCACTCCTGTTTGAAGACAATTGTCAGTTTGTTAAAGTTCTTGAGGCAACACAGTGAACCAGCACAATTACCTGGTGCTCTGGCCATGACCCTGCCCTGACGTTACCAGCCTGAGAAGTCGCAGCCAGTTTCTGTTGCAGCAGTTCTTTCTGCCAGGCAGCCCTGTGTGCTGGCACAAACCGCCACAGAACTGGCCAGAATTTGATGCTCTGTGCATATGTGTGTGTGTATATGTTCAGATACATAAATGCATTGTTCCCATTTCATACACTCTTTGTAGAGGCCTGGGGGATAAGCTGAAACTGTCTGCATGTCACCGAAGACAGGAAAATTTGGTCCAATGGGCCACGACAGACAGGGAAATGTCAACAACTCTTGCACGCCATAAGGACAGTTACGGAGACAGTGCTGAAGACCAAATGATTAAAACATGAAACAACCTTAAAGAAATACTAATAACGGATTTATGTAACTCCCTTCATGAGCCACCATCTGCACTTGATTTGCTGTTTGCCTTACGACAAATCAAATATGTAGAGAACAGGAAAGACTTAATATCTTTCCTCCACATGAGATGAAGTTCAGCCAGATGAGTGGAAAAGCAACACCGTACCTGCTGACAGCCCTTACAGCATACCAGCAGAGACAGGTACATTATTTGTTAAAGCTAGAGCAGTTCCAAGAGTATAAATTTGTCACAGTGGAATTTGGCTTACATGCAACACCCAAAACCGCCAATGGAAATACACTGGTAGGAAGGCACCAGGAATTATTAGCTGAGCTCTTCATCCTCTGGGTCCTGTTGGTTACTTGTACCACAGCCAATACACATTTTTTTTCCTGCAATCTTTTCCCTCCTGTGTCCCCTACATTTCCCTTCTGCTTTTCTCCATTATCATTAGAGTGATGCCCAAGGGATTTTCCTACTTGCTTCCCAAACTTTTTGTGAAGCTCATAAAAGCTTCACTCTCCTGCCATCCCTGTACAGTCCCTGCACCCATCTCCTTCTCTCAGCTGACATCTTCCTGGGGGAAATGAACCATAATGTCAAGGTCTACATGACTTATAAGAGAGCTTTTCCACCCTCCTTCACAGGCAATACTTCTGCACAGTTCAGGGAATATATCAGAAAGGAAATGCCACTTACTCTATCAATAAAACTTCACCTGTGACACTCTTTGCTAGCATCTTTTCAAAGAACTGATCAGGTGAAAGATGAATCTTTTCTTCACAAGCCTGACCTGGTAATAATTTGCTACGAATTGTTCTATGGTAATAATTTGCTATGAATTGTTCTGGATGCTCTCCGAGGTTACACTGGCTTATGATATATTTCAGTAATGAGGTGCAACATCATCCTAAATCCCAAAACAGTGTGCTGCACAATTTCATTCCTTCATATAAAGCATGTAATTGTGAGGGAATTTATAAGTAATATTGCAAAACCTAAAGTATAGTACCTCAGATACTTGTGTTATTGTGGGGAGTACAAATAGATTCTTAACACAGAATTTCTTAAGCTGTATTTTCTTTAGTAGGTCAGTAGCAGTCATGTTTACGGATCAGAATAATCAGATGACAAAATTACAAGTTCTAGCAAGCAAGGCCACTAATAAGGTAGACGTGGTTCCCTTAAATTTTTGATATTTAAAACTGAATTTGATTTTTACTAAATTTATTTACATAAAAAAAGAGAGTCCAAATCCTTGCAGGGCTGCTGACCACTATTACTGGTTACATTTTACAGATAAGAAGACAACTTTTCTGTTTCAGAGGGAAATCCTACTAGCACTTCTTTCAATAACGCTTATATTACTTACGTATTTAAATGAGGTTACTCATCTAAGGAGAGCATAATTTAGTTTTAAATGAATTGCCCAAAGCTACCCAGCAGTAAATGCCATAGCTAGGATCACAATTCAGGAGCTGCTGAACAACCTGACACTACCCAATCGCTGAGACATCTATTTCCATATCTGTACTAACACTAAGGCCATAGGACTAGCCCAAATCCTTTCATGTAGGGAAATAAAATATAACACAAACAACGCATGACAATGCCAGCAAAGCCTATGTCAGGAAGAAATTCAGGCTTGGGCACTTGTATATTCACATTAGCTAAATTGCAATCAGTATATCACAATGCAAAGCTTTAGAAGACTTTAGTCAAAGCAGTAAGTTTAAAGATTAACATGCTGGCTTTTAAAACTTGAAAGATGATGCTTATTAAACTTACTGGCATGTAGAGGTTGAGAAGAGGTGACATTTTGTATCAGACGTGTTGCTCTGTATCACCAACGTTATGCAAAGTGCAAAGGTTTATCAGCTGGAATTCAGACCACAAAAATCCTCAGCGTTAACCCAGCCACATTAGATATTGCCTCTTTTTAATTAAAAAAGGCTTTTTATTTTGTGATATGGCATCTTTGCAAATCCTGTGATGTTATTGTGAAAGGCATGAAGATGTCCATGAAGCCAGAGAGCAATTTTTACAAGATCATCATATATATTTTGTAATTCAATTTTTCCAATGCAAAAAGAGTAGAATTTCAAAGTAGTCAGAACATTTGAAAGCAGAAATAAAGTGAAAGAATACACATCTATTTTGTAGAGTTGTGCAAGCTTTGCCATTTTTAAAAAAGAGATAGCAAAACCAGTCAGCTAAGCCCTCTTCATCTTAGCAACATTTCTCTTGCAGCAGTGTATTTATTACATTTTCCCCCTTTATTTCCCTCTTAACGATGTTCAGTATCTTCATCAGCTTCTCTAAGAAGCTGACCAGCACGAATCTCTGAAGAAGTGCAGCCTTACAGACATAAAAGCAAAGAAACCATGAAAGATTTTCACTTCCAGACTTCTTCACAAACATCTTCCTCAGACTGCTTCATATTATGTCCTTTCTCACATATAATAAATATAATAATGCACAAATTGAGCCAAAGGAAGAAAAAATAGAGGAAAAAATAATAGTGGGATAGTATTTTAAGTGGGATGATGTGAATCGATTTTTCAACGAAGTTGTTCCTTCTAAAACTTTGTCAAAATTTTACTTCATTGAGTCAAATCTCACTGACTTACTTAAACCAGACGATGATCTGGCCCATAGTGCATCACTGTACACACAGGCAGACATGAACAAAGCAAATAAAGAAGAAAAACTCCAAAAAACTGTGAAAAACTGGAAAAAATCACTGGCATCACCAAGCAATTTTCAAGGGGAAGACACAGTGAAGTTCATTCCCAAGACTTCAAGGTAAAATGAAGGCCTAATTAAGATGTTTGGCCAAGGTTTAGTAGCTATTATAAAAAAGAAGGCACATATCCATTCTCCTCCCCGAAGATAAATCAGCATGCAACTACAACAAGGCCGTCAGACTGGGAAATTAAGAGGAAAAATCCCCCTGTGTTACAGGCCCCAATTTGCCTTCTACCTTTATCCTTGCTGATAATCTACAGCATTGGTCTCTGCCAAAAATCAAGATGAAACTTCAGTGTAGTACAATTTCCTCGCTTTCAAGAACGAACATGTGGGAGCAGGATGATAACCCAGCCCCACTGCACCATCCATTTGTCCAGCCTCTGACTCCTAAGCAGTATTAGGAACCCCACAGAAAACGAAACACAATGGTCCTACCAGCCACTGCTCCCACTGATGAGGTGCAAAGATGGCAGAAGCTCACCATTTAGTAGTAATACTATAAATAAAAAAATATATATATTTGAAAATTATAAAGTATAAAACACCATTTTATAGCGGTACCATAAAATCAAGTACCGAATGCTATAAAACATCCTACCTGTGCTTTAGCCAATGTCTCCTAACCAGCTTAGGGAGTTCCTAAATTGAATTGTTACATGCCTCACTGGGAAATGAAGAGTTTTTTAAGGCATGGAATAAAAATTAACTAAAATTAATTTCACATAAACCTATTTTAAATGTCTTTATATCTGTGGGATTTGGGTTATGGCACTCCACTCTTGCATAAACCTTAACGGGTAATCAGTAAGCACAAGCTGAAAACCATAGATGTTTTATTCTCCTAATGCGCAACACGAGCAGTGTTTTTCCTAGGAAACACTTTCAGGTTTCTCTGAGTAACTGGCTTACAAAATCCTATGTGAGAGGAAGAGAACAAAGGACTGAACCTTATACACAGAGCTGAAAGTTTTACACCCCACTGTGTTATTTGGGGTCCAGGAGAAACATTTCACGTACACTGACATGAATTTTGAAATGCTTGCTGCTTTTCTTTTTGAATAGCCCATTTTCTGATTCAAATCATTCACATCATTCTCATCGGAGAATATAAACCTGGCTGCTTAGATTTTAATTTCTGGCTCGGGATGTATCCATAATTGCTATTGTTGTTGTTGTTTCTCATCAACATGAGTCACCATCTGGCAACAAAGTGCGGTCCAGGAAACTTCTATAACTTCCCCTTAATTTAATTCTTCAGGATTCTCACCCTCGTTTAGCATGATATTACCAGAAACCGATCCAGATGTTACAGGGAGAGGCAGGAGATAAGTAGCTACTAACTGGCTTAGACAATTCTCTGTAAGGTTTGGATTCACAACAGTTACTTTCAGACACAACTGCAAGCAATCACAGAAAACTTGGAGTTCTTCTAACTAGAGAATAATTAAATGAATAATTTATACAGGTCATGATTCAGCCAAGCATTTAACTACACAGTTAACTTTGAGCATATATTGAAATCCACTGCAACTGGATATTAGCACATACATTAAACTGAGCCACGGTTCTGAACTTTGCAGAACTGGAACCTACCATGAGAGGAGGGAACACATGCAAGATGTGTAGGTAGCTGCTGGACTCAAAGTCTCTGTCCGTGTTTGAGATGGGATTTAAATTAAGTTTGAATAAACTGCACCAATACTAACCTGAAGTTAGTAGAGACTACTTGAAGAAAGGATTTCTATTAAATATGGTTAAAGGATGTCATTTTTTTTTCATACAGGAAAATAGAAAATCAAGTAAAAGAAAAAAAAAGAAGAAAGAGGGAAAAAAGAAAAAAAAAAAGGACTCGTTTAAAATTAGACATCAGCTTCACATGTTTTTTTTCCAAGCATCTCCACTCTCCAGTCTGAGAAGCAAGTACTTTTGAAAAGCCCCAAATTCTTTGAATTCTGGCAACTGAGGTTCAGAGGTGATCTCATCAGTGGAACAGAAGGCTCTCAGGTACCATTCTATCTTGGAAAACATTTTGCACCTCTACAAATTATTAAAAATTTCTATGACTGATTGATTCTGGCCTTCTGTAGTGGCTGAAAGCAGCTTCTTGCTTTTCTCAATGCATCCTGCTAGGGCCATGCTGAAGCAAGAAAACGATGGCAGCGTTTCCAAACTTCTTAAGGCTCCTTGGGCTTAGGGCACTTCCTCTATAATCCAAAGGGCTTTTCTGATGAATGCCAGATATCCCAAATCCCCTCTCCAACAGTGATTCGTACATACTAGCTCCTAAACCAGCCAGCACACCTCAGGGAGGTGCTTCTAATACAGCTTCGAGAAATGCATTAGGGTCTTGGGCCTTACACTACCATGAGGTCACCCAGGGCTCAAAGGCACACTGTCGCCTGGTTTTGTCAGATTACTCCAAGCCACTGCTATCACTAGAAAAGTCTTAGGCATAAAATAATATGCCTTTAGAAAGTGTGGATTTTCAATGACAGGACCAAGTTAGAGAAGAACCCAACACATTATTTAGATATTTAATGATAATGATCCTTTTTTTGCTGTTCCTCCTGCTCAGCTTGTGGGACTAATTGCCCCCTCCTAGTCACCCAGGGCTGCCTTTCCCTGGGGCACTCATAGCAGGATGTGTTTCTTAGTCCTATGTACATGACCAATGGGAGCTCATCTTGCTGCAAAGAGATGTGTTTTAAACCTGTTCAGAGCTGCTAGCTTCACCCTAAGCAGAAGAACCTCTTTCTTTCTTTTTTTTTTTTTTTTTTCCTGCTTCCCTGTCTCTCTTTTTCTGTGAATGGGCACAGGGTTATCACATGATAACATGGGGCACTGAGCTTTCCCCTCCCCTCTCTCTCCTTTAGAGTGTTTTAATTAACATTTCTAATATATGCACTCATTACCACATTCCTGGCTTCAGCTTTAAACTGGTCATTCTTGTTACAAGCCCTCTAGGACATAGTGGTAAAACTTTACACATCTTATATTATAGCAATTATTAATCACAGGTACATTTCAGTGATTGAACTACAGCAATTGCTACCAGTCTAAACATAATACTTAAACAGAAACAAATGACAAAACTGGGAATGGGGGTACCTGCATAGGGCGACACTCTCTTTACCCCATTAGTTTTATGGGACCCTTTGGGGGCTTTATCACAACTGCAAAGACTCCACAGCCCCACTGTGTCTAGGCAAGTAAAGTATTTCTGCAGTAGAGCAGGTGTGTTGGATGCACTTATTAAAGAGATCCACTAAATCAGCTGATGACCAAAGTCTACGATGTGGATGGCAGTTAGGAAATGCTCCCCTAAAAAGCAGGAAGCCAATTGGAAAATATTGTTGGAGATGGAGATGACCAGCACAATTTCTCTTGAATATACAAGGCAAACAGCTGCCATAGATTTTGGACACAGAAAAGAAGAGCTGAACTTGGGCAAATCCTTGTGGTGGGGCTCCAGTGATGCTTTTAGCCTAGAGAAGAGAAAACAGCCTCTAAAAGGTTGGATTATATTTTCCAGCTGGACTATGGCTTTCCTGCCCATCTCTTGCACCAACCTTTTTCAACCTGTTTTGGTTTTCTGACTAAAAAATATTTTTGTTGGTATTACTGTGTTAGCTTTCATCTGGATCCATTCCCTCTCCAGGCATTTTGGGTGGGTGTAAGAGAGGCCTTTTCTGTACTTGTACCAGCTTAAAGTGACCATAGGAACATATCACTCGTCTATAGGTAACTATATGTGTTTTTTTTGTTGTTGTTTTTTTTTCTGATAGCACTTCAACCTTTTGTGTTTGCCTGAGCTTAGAGGGTGATTAGTAGGTGTTTTATAAGAATGTGGAACAACAAAAATAGGAAGCTGAAAGAGAGGCTTTACACGGAGGCTTAGCCTAGTGGGAATAAGTTCTTTCTTAGATCCCTCTAATTGCTTTAATAATTAAGAAACAATTTTGTTAAGCTATATTATACTTGATTTTAATAAAATCACTTATGTAGAGCCAAGAATTTTAGCAGCAATTCATGTGCATACAAAGAAAAACACATCCCTCTTCTGTTATGCCTTCAGGAGAAATTAATAAAATGTGTGTGAATATCTAAACTGAGTTTTAAAAATCTTCTTTATATTTATAAACTCCTTTTATGCTGACAAAATGGATGACGTTGGTCAGTAAGTGCCCTAACCGCGCTGCTTTAGGCTCTTATGGCTCTGATACAGAAAAACACTTGACCATGTACTTCACTTTAAACAGTTAAGTGATTACATTAAACTTCATGGAAGTGCATTTAGACCTAAAATAAAGCATGTTCTCAAGCGTTTTCTTCTGGGGGCCTCTACTTTCCATTGTTTATATAAGTCAATAAATTTTCACTCTAAGTTAAAATTAGCCAGGATTTTCAAATTCAAGACAATAGGAGATCTCTGATTTGCAAGGGGTGGAGGCTTGGCAGCTTCATATCACAGACTTGACATTCTAGAAATAAGGCTTGCAAACCACCCATATGTATATCTTGAAATGAAAGGGAAAAAATCTGATCTCAGTCTGGCTGCCATGAAAACCCAGGCTGGCTCCACTTAAAAAAACACCACCAACAAAAACAAACAACAACAAACCAACACAACTCTGATGCCTTGACCGAATTTTCTGTGCTTTGGGCCATTTCTTTATATTTCTTTCCTCCACGCATTCCCATGTTCAGTCACACCCACCACCAAGCTCCAGACCTGGTTCAGTCAGGAACTTCTTACAGAATATTAAAAGTTTGCATGGTACAAGCAAGTAACTCCACAAAACAAAATCTGGTAAGGCCAAAATGAAGTGTTATTTCTCTAAACAGGTAAGTTACAGAGAGGTACCCATGCCAAAATACATGGGTATCCCAGTCATTACTGAGGAAAAAAATATATATTTGATATATATTTTGATATATTCATATATATATTATACATTAAAAGCATGTCTTTTAATTGCCCTCTAAAAAATGTTATGCTTAAAAAGTATTTAGAAAGCACAAAGCTTTTAAAGGACAAGTAAAAGACACTTTCCTTATCAAGCTAGATTTGGCACGACTTCCTTTTAGCTGCTTATTAGCTTAAACCATAAACTCGTTCTTTATGTCTAGCTGTCCAGTTTCCAGGGGCAAAGCATCATTAGAAATAATTTGGGGGAAAAAAAGAAATTTCATCAAATGCTGCCACAAATGGCACCTGGAATAAAACATGCCTTCTGCACCACTGTAAGGTAAGGCAGTGAAGCTAGTCCCCACACTTGCAGCCAGCTGCTAGAAGGTTAAAAATTATCATGGCAAGGTAGAAATTTCAGTGCCTTTGAAAAAAAAATACATTGGTGTCAGGGAACCGCCAAAGGCAAGCACATCTGTCCTGGAGCTGTACCTACAGCTGTTTAGGTGACAGTCCTGGGCAAAAAGTCCTACAGCTTTTCCTTTTTATTTTCTTTGTCACTAGATGTCACTGTACACACAAGTGTGTGCCTGGGACTCCAGGCAATCTGGGCACTGATGGCCAGGGGACATGGCAAGAGGTAACCTCGGGTTTGAGAACTGCTGTTTGGCTTTCACTTTTGTCTTCTGGACTTGCATCCATTTCAGTTTTCACTTCATTCTGGAGCAGAAGCAGGGTGATTCACTTTCATGGCAAACTTTGCAGTCAATTTTATCTGAAGAACCATTTCATTTTTTTCCTATTAACATTGAAAGTTCCTTAATCAGGCACTGCAGTATATGCCAGCTCCAGATAGACAAGCAGAGGACCTGTCATTTGAGCTGCTGCAGAAGTGCAGCTCCCACTTACGCCCCACATGGGCCAACCAGGCTAAGTGTAAAGGATTACCTTCCAGTGTGCAGACAAGGAGTAAAACCGAAATTACAGCTTGAGTTAACAATCCTAACTGAACAGTGCAGTGAAGCAGCCTCCTGAGCTCAGAAGCTCACATAGGTGACCCCATTCCCTCCATGTGCGGACAGCCAGCGACTGGGATTCACCCTGCTAAAAGACATGAAACTGCTGTTCGGGGCCCTTAGCCCGCTTCCTACAAGGCTAAGCTCAAACCATACAGAAAGCCAGCTGAAGGCCATCTATCACAGTGCATCATCAAAGCCCTTTACCCTTTAGAAATTATTCAGCAACAGGTAGGTTCATATCTATTGTCCCTACACACATTGGAAAGCAGTTGACAAAGTTTGGGCCATAAATGTGTTCAAAAAGCAATTTTTCTGTGAACATCTTGTTAGATTTGACTAGTCCGTAGTTCATGTGCTCTACGATTGGAGACTGAAGCAACATGGACAAGAAAGTGAAAATCAAAGTGATTTCAAGACAGCTGCACCAACTCCCTATTAAAAGATACTTGAAAATAGCTGTGTGATTTTTATGCTTTGGCAAGCTTCCTTTTGGACAAAATTCATTTACTTAAACATTCACAGATATTAAATTACACGAGTCACACAAGGAATTAAAGTGAATGCACAGGGATAGATATTAGCTGTTGTAAAACAGCACTACTCCAGAGACTGCTGATTTGCATCAGCTAGGAATTTGGCGAGCGGGTTTTATTTGGTTCTATGTTCATAGATGATTTCCCATTCATCCAGATTTACTAGAGCTTGTTAAAATTCTCTTAACAATATTAGATAGGAAGCTCTATAAACCACAAGACTTTTCTTTTTTTTCTCTTTTTTTTTTTGTTTTATTTTGTTTTGTTTAAGATATGATACCTTTGCAAAGAATTTTCTATTATTTCAAGATAGGCTGAAGTGTGGGAAATACGCTGAATGGAGATGTAAATTAAAATATCCTGATCTTTGGAGTACACTGAATGTGAGAGGGATAAAGGGCAGTTACCATTTTGTAGGTCCACATCCTCTATTCTAAAAGATACATGGGGTTTCATATTGGATATGGTAAATAATTAGAATCAGGGTGTACAACAGGTAGAAAGATGGCAGAAGAAGGAAAATTTTCCACTGAAGAGGAAAATTTTCAACGACAAAATTTGAATTTGTAGTTTGTAGACCACTAAGAAAAAAATGGGCAATATTTCTTTCCTATGACTGGAGAGGCATCTGAACATTTCCAGCTTCCAACAAATGCATGTAAAATTACAATGTGGCCTACAAAAACACTGCACTTGATTTTGATATTTGCTTTCAAGAAATACTTGTACACAGTAAATCTGAAATACTGAATATTTGGAGACTACATGAAAGAGAAGCAGTCATGACAAAAAGGCATTAATGTAGAAATTCCAATGTAATACTGATACTTGGGCATCACTTGCCTGGCTAGAGTGTACCAGGTTTCTATCTAGGATGAATCATCGTCATCCTATCGGTTATGTGAGAAGGCACATGACAGCACCTCCACTTCTTCTCTATCCATCTCCACATATTTCATAGTTTTTGATTTTGAAAATAAATATATCTCTATAAACTTTTGCTTGAGAGAGGAAAGCCCACAGCGGCCACTAAGGCTTACCCAGACCCCGCAGACAAACTTTCACACATTTTGCACATTTCTTTTTCAGTGCAATTCACTAATGACTTTTTGCAATATTCATCCTGTTTTACATCCTAAACACAATGACCTTTGTTCTTAGCAGTCATTTTTAATAATCCATTTAATTCTATGACCAACAAAATCAGCATCTGACATATTTTGTTCTCTTCCTTACCAATGTCACTCTGCCTCAGTTTAGTTCAGAAAGCAATTAAGTTTCCAATAGCAGCCAGTCATCTCAATTCAGCAATAAAATCGGTTCAATTTCAGCAGTGTGTAAAATGAATGAGAACAGTAGAACAGAGTAAATTCTTTAGTATATCAAATCCTGTCTATTACTAAAAATGTTTCAGAAGTACTCCCCAACAGCTTCAGCATCGCTGCAGGGTATAAATTCTGATCAGCTCCAAAATGATATGGTAACTGTCGTATTTTTCTAGCTACATACTTACTAACAGAAATAACACAATGGAAATAAATAAACCTTGCAAGCCACTTGCAAAAACATCAGAGTTCTCCTAGAAATATAAATATTCTTCAAAACTTTTCTCATATGAAAATATTGTATTATAACATATTTGGTGATTTCTCAAAAGGGCTTTGAAAATCATTTGTGAAGGACTGAAAAAACACAAAATGGGGAGGAAGCTGCCTGTGACCACTTTGCTCTGGGCTCTGCTACCACTCTCTTCCTGGTGATCTCCACAGTTCAAACCTGTCTCACAGCAGGTACCCCCCCACAAATGACATCCAGCCCCTCAGCAGATCAGCCCACAACACATCCACAGCCTTTGAAAGCTGTCTTTTGGCTGGCCAGGTGGTTTAACAATAATTGGGCTTTGGAAGCTGACTGCGTCCCTCCCTTGGCGTCTTATAACCAAAGAGCATGCGGTTCCATGGAAAAATGGTTCCACTGGGAATCCTTATGAGACTTTCAACAATTAGAAAACATCCACATGCAATATATCCCCTCACATCCATCTGCAAATGGATGGATATGAAAGGACAAATCCTAAACTATCATTTTCCTCTAGGGCACTGCAAAGCCCTCAACAAAGGTGTAAGCTTTGGAGTCCCACCATCAGAAGGCAGGCTTTGAAGAGGTACATGTAAAGGACTTTGTGTCCCTATGGACATTAGACACTATGGAGCAATCGGCTCTAGAGGTGTGAGTAAGACTGGCAAGGTGGGGGGATTTTGTGACAAATTGCAGACAGGATGGCTTCAGCTGGTGGGAATTAGTCTCGGATCCAGAAATAGAAGAGAGAAGTGGTCTTCTTTTGTAGCTCTGAGCAGCAGCAATTTCAGTGAGGTCAAAATTTTGTTCTACAACTTTATAATTGTTAGAAAATACCACGATGCAGGGATCCCATGCATTTTGTATAGTTGCTGAGTGCACATAAACAGGCAGGAGCCGCTCACTTGTCCAGTGAATCAGCAGAAAGATTTCTCAGCTGGTCTGGATAAGCCTTTGCCAGGCCAGAGGCCAGCTCATGCAAGACCCAACTCAGTTCCTTTGGATTTCCTTGGATTTTGTCGTTGACATTACTGGGACCCTGCTGAAGCTCTTTGCCATGACTAATACTCTGATGACTTTTCTGGGAAAGGGAAAAAGCTAACATTATCTTTAAAACAGGTGCCAGGAAAACCTATTTTTCATGACTGTTTTTCCCATCCAGGCATACCGTAGGCTAGGTGACGGTTCACCTGCCATCAACACATCAGGAACTCATTCGGCTCTTACACTGCTTTCTTTTATTGTACCCTAACTGCCCTGTTGCACATATAACCATCTCCAAGCAGTTTGCCTGAGGCAATTAGTGGAATCCCTGCCCCTCAGGTAGGGAATAAATAAAGGATCTGTCACCACCAAATAAGCTGTGAAACAAAGCTCCAAGGACGTTTGCTGAAGCAGGTGACCGAGAAACCAAAGTTGCTGAGCCACTAACGTACTGAGATGGAAATAAATGTATGATACAACTTGGCTGCCAACATCCTTAATTACAGGACATGGCATCATTTGATTCACAATGGAATAAATGGATATATTTATACATTTGGAGGTTTGAATGAGGATTTCCTGATTTCCTGATGAAGTCATTCCTTTATTACAGCAGCACCTTTCGTGGCACTCTGCAACTAAGGTCAAGTCAGCATTTCCATTAAAAATATCAAACCTATTTTCAGGGCTTTATTCTTACTCATTTATAGAAAAACTCTGTACCGGATGAGACTTGGCACACAGGGCTTCAGCCCAAGACAGAGAAAGACGGAGGTTGAGATTTTTCTCCCTTCTTCTCTCCAAGTACACAAATAAATACACAAATGCTAAGTAGTAGCAAATGATGTCTTTTAAAGACTAATAAATCCTGCATAAGCTTTTGCCTATAAATCCTAAACAAAGACTTCTGCTCTGGAGTATATGAGGGGAGAATATTAAAAACTATTAAGTGTTTTTGTCTGGGTAAGTAACTGCTTCCCATGTGCAGTGACTTCTTTTCCAAGAGTAATTTTACAATGCATTTTATTAACTGAAGACTCTGCACAATTAATGCAACAGACTGCAGACCAGGGCTCAGCATAGTAAACAGACTGAGAGTTTTGTTCCAGCCTTACTCTTGTATTGATGTACACACAGATAACTCTCCCAGAAGCAGCAGACCTGCATGGGTGTAAAATCTCTGCCAGGAAGAGGAGTCAGGCCCTGTGCTCTCTGCCCTGGTAGGCCTCAAACAGGAGGCTGCAATGACTTCAGAGGAGCTGTTACGCTCATTCATGGGAATAATCCACCTACCATGCAATCCTGCTTATCCAAAGGGCTCAAGAGACACTTAGGATCTCCTGAAAAAACGTGATGGGGATGAAGGAGGGAAGGATCCAGCTGAGCATGACAAGATGATGCTCCAGGGATCCAGAATCACCTCTCCCTGCTGAAAATCAGGACAAGTCCCCGAAGAGCTCTGGCCAGTCCCTTCTCTGGCTTAAAAGATAGCTCCCATCACAGCTTGCAGCAGCCACTCAGAGACAGCATCACAACAGGGGGAGGGTTACTCCTGACACACGCAGTGGCCATACAGTGACAACACTTGTCCAGGGCTTCTGTGACATGACACTGATCCTGCCATGTCCTGGTGTGCCCAGCTGCACTGATTCATATATTTGAGTTCTTCCATTATGTGGCAGAAGGCTGCAGAAGGAGCCTCTCTGCACTCTGCCACACCCTCAGCCTTGCTCAAAATGCCATGGTTTGAGATTCAGAGTCCTGTTCTTTCAGTATCCAGGAAGGGTGGAGGAACTTGAGCTGTCAGGAGGTTGCTGCTTGATTATTTTCCTTCTTTCTGCACTTTGTGGTTTCCTTTGTCTGCCACACTTGGGATCAGAGCCCTGGGCCACAGTCAAGCTTGACTATGCTAGTGCTCTGCAAACACCTCCTGAGAGCTTCATCCCCAAAAGCAGAGCACCTGAAAAGAGGCCTATGTGGCTAAAATTGCAGGTCCACACACTGGAATTTTAGATTTCCTAATGGCTCACCTATTGCCTGACCGTACTGCACACACTGCTGGTAATGCCCAGGCCCCGTGTTTGGTGTATCCCTTCTGGCACCTTCGCATGGCTCTTCTGATATCTTCATCAATTCAAATTGCAGGGGAAATCCTGAGCAATACATTGTTCCTAGGAGATGACAGATGGGGTGGAGTTTGGACATCAGTGGAGCTGTACAAATGGGGAATGAAGAGCAGGGATTACAAAGGATTGATTTATGGAAAGGCTAAGTGTAGCTTTGCCACTTACACTTTGAAAATTGACGCTGCTCTGTTTTTATATTTTGAGGAGCCCATGAGCATGGAAGATGCTGCAGCAGCAACTGGGTCTTCAGTCTTGTGGTGACACAGAAGTCACAGCAATGTGAGAATATGCACTCGGGTGCTTTCCTTTGTAGAGAGAGGCTTCTGAGATAGGAGAGGAAAAAACACAAACAGTAAAGCATATGATGTTTTTCTCTTCTTATTTAGGGATATGAAGGTGGTAGGGTGTTTGGCAATAAGGAGTCACTGACGAGGATGAGCTCACAGGCATTTCGCTCACAAAAGGAGGAGCTTTCCTATATGACTCTCCCCTTGGCATGACGGCTGCATCCACTGGATCTAACATACTCCTGGGGCATGATGAGCTCAGACTTACTGAAAACTGGTCTAATGGAAATGGTGGTTTCAAACCCTGCACATCAATGGGGACCATTTCAGAATGTCTTCAGGACATGTAGTACAGATGTGCCAGATGAAACTACACGATGATTAACCTCCAAAGCATTTCTAATGCAGGCAGAGCCTAGGGTAATTCCTTTCCTTGTAGCATATTCGGTACTGCCTGGCTAGGGATACTGTCTTTTCATCCAGAGCGGCCCCATATGGCACAGCAAAACATGAGAAACAAGAATGGGTAAAACAGCTGTTACCTTCCCTAAATTCTACAAAAGTCTCAAATATCTCTCTGCTGCTTATTCAGCATCCCATGTTCAACAAAAGAAACCCAAGCCCAACCATCTGAAAACCAGAATTGCCACCAAATAGGTCTGCATAGTTGTATCAGGCTCACAGTGAAGCAGGAATACATCCCTGACTGCTCAGGTGTGAGGCAAGGCTCTGTGCTGATGGAGTCACATCCACGGCCACCAGCAGAAGATGCTGGTGATCGTCCTCCCTCAGACTCTGACATATTTTGTGCTGAAAGTCTCACACACAGAAATTCTTGATGCTTTTTGCTCAAGTCTGCTTGTCTAAGTGGAGTAGAAGACTGCAAAACATTCTGCAACTGTCTACAACAAATGTTTCCTGCTCACTAACGTGGACCAGAAGCCAACAGCTCTTGTAGCCAGTAATATCCTTACATAGCACTAACTACTTATCAATGCAAACTGATTACTGCAGCCCATTCTACCTTTAATGTGCACACACGGCTGAGCACCTAACCTGTCCAAAAATAAAAAAATAAAAAAATGTATTCTAGGAACATGGGGACAACAATACTGGGGCAGGATTCCCCAGTATTCCCTGGTGACCAGTAGCAGAGACCTGGAAACAGTATACAAATAGGGCAATAACCAGAGCATGCTCTAGCAATAAGAATTTCTGCTTGACACGTGCAGACTTTAGGTAGACAGAGAAGACTGAAGACACTGGTTGCTATTTGCACTTCGGAAACTTTATGTGCTCTTGGTGCGGTGACCTACAGAGTAAGGAATCCCTAAGAACTCATTAATAGGTGGTGTCTCAGATAGCTCCACTGAGACAGAAAATGAGAAATAAAACACAGACTATTTGGGAGAGTTGCCTGTGTATTTCACTGAAACATTTTAGATTTCCAAATGTTTCCTATTATTTATCATTTTATATATTTTCTCTTTTGAATTCCAAGGTAATGGGCCAAGTCTAGGAAGACTAGAACGGGATCCAACCAAACCAGAAAAGAAAATTAAATCGTCACTTTGCTAAACAAAACTCAAGCCCACAAAAGCAAGAAAAATCAGCATAGAGGGTCAAATGCCATCCTTGTCTGTGTCTGCTGCCTTTCAGGGAGCCTCCAAAGCAGGGGTGATTTCACAGGTCACACGCGATGCCCAGGCACCACGAGATGGGTTAAGGAGGGAGTCCCAGCCTTAACTCTGCATGTCGTTCCTTCTGTGGTTTCAAGTCAGACTCTCAGTGTTAGTACAACCTATTTTTTGTGGTTTAATAAATCACATACTTTAGCTTATGTAATGACTCAGAGTGAGTGATTGTATTCTCTTCTGGCCCAGAGGTGGTGTGATCATGTCCCAGCTCTGCAAAGCAATGGAAATCAATGGTTGCTGCTGGATTCGGTTCAGGCAGGCTGGGGTGTGTGGAGGTGGTGAGGGGCTGGCTCAAACTTTGAAAGTTTACTAGTTCCAGATGGAGTTGTTTACAAAAAATAAAACATTTTTGAATCAGCCTGTGGTTCAAATCTCCTTCCTGACCTTCCCTTACCAAAACAGACTAAAGAGACATGGCCGAGTCCTGCTGACTGACAGTCCGTTCTACATGCTCTAGCTTTCTCAGTGTTTTTAAAATATTTTGCAAGTCCAACTACCTGCTGAAGTTTAAACATCCTTAAGAGCTGCATGGGGATGTGAAGTCACATGCTGCTCTGTGCCAAGGCTTGTTCTCCTGCACTTCTAGCAGTGAAACCTGAAGCTGCTCGCTGCTGCACACATCCCCCTCATTAAAAGGCTTTCCCATTACACACAACTCACTTGCATGAAGTCCTTTGGCAACCCAGTTGATTAAATCCCTTTGAAATCATCTCTGTTATAACACATCTACGCTGCTGAGAGCAAGGGGGAGGAGTAGAAGACTTGCCTGCATTATAAACTTTTGGGCTGCCCTGCAAAGCAGCAGAAGCAGCAGAGAATTAGTGAAGGGCAGGCATGGATGGGGCCTGACTCTGCGGGTACAATCCGATGGTGGAGTTGGATTCAGCCCCAAGACTGAGCCAAGCTTTTGCTCGTCTCCACCTTGCCCATCCAGAGGGCAATGCCAGCCGGAGTACCTGCTGACAGAGCCAGGCTGTCCTCAGGAAGAAAGCCCAACCAGAGCAGTGGCATCCCATATTTTTGTTTCTCCAACCACCCCCTACAATCAGCTCTGCTGTCTTCAAGTCCGGGGGCAAGGACTGAGAAAGAAACCTGCTCTGACAGATGTGTGGCAGATTTCCTTCATGATTAATTGGTGTAAGGGACAACCCATCGCCACAGCAACTTCGTTGAAAGCTTTCTCCCAGCAAACCTCGAGGACTTGGGACTCAGCCATGCACATTTACAGAAGTCACTAGTTTCTCATAAAAAAGACTGAAGAGAATTTGTTGCAGGAACCGTGTCTGAAAAATGTAACCTAGTTTACAATTTGAAGGTCTTTTATGACTTTTTTTTTTTTTAATGAATCAAATCCATACATCATGTGTCTGGCATTGTTTGTACTCTGTGGGCAGCTTATAAGAAGCCAGTGAGAATGGCTGGTTTTCCACATACAGTTGCCCTGCTGTGATCCACAGAACCCCCCCTGCCCTCTTCAGAAGGCATCCCCCCCTTTGAAAATGTGGCACACAGTTTCCTCTCACGTAACGCAATCAAACAAACCCTCATCATGTCCCTTTGCAGGAATTTGTATCCAGAACACATGCAAAGATGCTGGAGAGAAAGCTGTAAAAAAGTAAAAACTGTAAAAAAAAGTAAAGAAGGAAGATACCTTCCTATAAGCTTTCTGGGGGGCTGAGGCAAATGTAATGTGCCATGTGGCATATGACAACACAGGAAGGGAAAAAAACAAACACAAACACTTGGAAGAGTCTTCTGAAGAGAGGAGAAAATTAATGTATTTGCCCCATGTAGTGTGTGTCAATTTTCCCACTTGTAAACATGTGACTTTTGTGCCTGAAGACAGAGGGAAATACAGGGTGAAAGCAATTTCCTTATCCAAACTCACGTCTCATGAGTCCAAGAAAGAAAGGCTCCAAGAAATAAAGTTTTAAAGTGGAAATCATTCTCTTCAACTTCACAGCACACAAAAATGCGCCTCTATGCGCTCAGAGACTCTGCATGAAACAAAAATGAGAGTTCATCCTTCGGGAGCATAATGGAAAGAGAAAAAAAGAAAACTTCTAAGCTGCCTTTTCTCCAGCATCCTTTAACCAGCACTTCACATATATCTTTTAGCTCCAGTGCTTCGCACATCTGATTTTGAAGAGCATTTTCACATTTCCCTTTGAATTATTATGTTTTTCTTGGTTCTCATTACAGCAGTGGGGGGACCCAACACCCCTCATAATGAAAGGCAGAGCAAGGATAAACAATAAGATTTGGAACTTCCCACAAAAGTCTGTGAAAAAAACAATTATGCTTCTATCTGAGAAACTGGAGCGCGGCACGGGGGGGGCTGCAGCTTACGGGGCTTGTGCCCACCCTGCAAGCTGGTTCCCAGCACCAAGCACAGCCTGCAGCATCCTGGCCATGACAAACCAGCTGCTGGTGGGGCCGTGCTGCAAGGCGCACCACGGAGCAGATCTGAGTTTGGAAGGAAACCTGGAAAATAATAAACTCGGGTCAATTCACTGATCTGGTTTGAATGAGGCCACGTGAATGGCTGTCAGCACAGCATCATGGTGCTCAGCAGGGTGACAGTGGCACCTGAAAGGGAAGCTCCTTAACCCACTACTACTGCCACAGTCACCATGTCTGAAGCTACAGCCTGGCCACCTGGGTTTGGGGTGACATCTGGGGTAGGGAGCAAAGGACCTACAGTGCAAAACCTACCAAATTCCTTCAGTGGAAGCAGCAAGAGAAATGTTCAAGCTTCATCCAGCTGTAACAATTATCTTGCCTCTCCAGATCAGTAATTTGATTGAAGCTCTCTGTACACAGCAAGGACCAGCCGTTACTCCCTCTGTCCTGGGCTGAGGCTCCGCTTCCCTACTTGCGTCAATTATTCTCCAGCTTTCCTCCCTGCCCCCCGGACTCCTCTGTATTTCAACATTCTCTCTCTTAATCTTCTTTTGGATTTAAAATAAACCTTTTGAAGAGATATTTCCTTTCCAGTGTCATACTACAATGTAGACCAGGTCTGCATTTGATTAGTAAATTCATCCCATGCTGATGTTTTTGTATCCTCAGTGTCATGTACATTTAATAAATGTTATTCCCTTCTCTGTCCCCACTTTTTTTTTTTTTTAAAAGGGAAGTTGTGTATTAAAGGAATATTCTTGACCCAGAAATAAGGAGGAATTCAGAAGTGGTTAAAGTTAATAACCAGAAGTTTCCAAAAGAGACAGTGGAAGCAGCCAGCAGGAAGCACACAGAGTGCTTCCACATCTCCCAGCCATGGCTGAAGGCAGCGAGCACCTTTGCAAATGGGAGTTTCTAGGCTTTAGCTAATGAACCTGCCTTTAGGAGTTGTGGAAGGAAGAGAGGGGATGGAGGGTCACTTCTGACGTAACAGACTCCCTTTGGCAGCTACTGTTTAGAATAAAAAAAATCTCTGTGAAAAAGCCCAGGATGGTACTGAGCACTGAAGCATCTTACACCTCGTGTGAATTGCAGCTCGGTAGTCCCTCCATTCAGATTGGTCTGCATCCATCCCTCCGCAGTTGTGCCCTTCTGGCAGAGATCAAGCTCAAGTCCAGGCCTTTATGGGACCCCACAAGCATGATCCAGTACAAATTCAGAAATACCCAGACCCTACTTAGAGGCAAAATGTTTCTCAGTTGTGCTCGGGGATGGGGTACACTAGGGCAGATGGGCACAAGAGCTGATCTTGCAACTACAATGTGGTCCAAAGGATAAAAACACGGGGGGGGGGGGGGGGGTGCGATCCTTGGTTCAATCAAATTAGATATTCTATCAGAACCTGTCAGCATCCTTTCCCCATGTTTCCCTTAGCTCCCAGAATCAGCCCAGCACGCAGACCTGAACAATGAAATGTTAATCTGATCCACTGCAGCCAGCAATTCAAAAAAAACCAAAAAAACAACAAAAAAAAAAACAACCACATCCCAGAAGTCACCTCTTCTACAAACACACCCACCTAAAAGGGATATTAGTTGATGCTTTTGCAAAGAAATGCTAAGACAAGGCTGCTTTTGTTATAAGAAAGATCTCCAAGTGACAGACAGCTGCTGTGCCATGCCGCGCACAAGGCTGCAGATACGAATTACCTTGCAGCGAAACATCTCGGGCACCAGTATTTTGAATATTTATCATCGGCTGGTGAAATGAAAGAGGTCTCAGGCATTTCAGAGAGGACAGGCAGTAATAATTGCTGACACAACATCTTAGCTGGCGCTTTCTGGAAGATAGGCTCATTAAAAGTAGAAGAAAGAAGAGGAAAGCTTGCTAGAGTGCTTGCAGAGACGGCTTACGTGAAGGAACTGAAAATGAGCAGAAGGGCTGATAAAAGGCATAGAGGTTTTACACAATAGCATATTCTCCTATAAACCACCTAATTCTTCTACTTGGTATTCATCACTGTCAGAAGCCTTTATAGCATTGAATGAAGGCTTTATGTTTAGCCTCATTATCAGCTCAATGATAGAGGGCAAGGCATGCACATGAAGTTCAGTACCAGAGATATGTTGTTAAAATGCTGCAATTTGTCAGCATTTAGATAAACAAATGAGGGGCAGATCGAGTGTGTGAAGTGACCTCTGTGGCATTCATGGGATATTTTGCCACTTGTTCTGAAAAACGTATTCAGGTCGCTCTAGCTTTGCTTGGGTGGAATGAGAAAACACTGATTTAAAAACCATCTCTTTGAGCAAGACAGAAGTTTGTTCTCATTTTCTTTAAGTTGCTTCTCTCTCTGTAACCCCATTCTTTGTTTCCTATTGTGCTTCTTAGAGACCCCGACATTCCAGTAAGGCTTCTTGGGCTTGATCCTGAGCAACTGGACTCAACAGCACATTCCTGGTGGCTTATTCCCCAGCCAGCTCAGTGGCCTGTCTCTGTTGTGAAGAGTTCAGAGACAGCTAATAACCCACGTGAAATGATAACGTATCACAGAAATATTAGCTGAAGGAATGCATTCTTCCCCACTTCGGCTAATATATAGAAAACCAAAGCATAAAAGGAAAACAGAGGGAAAAATCTTTTTAAAGATTTGACACCCTCATTCTTTCCCTTTAGGAAAGCTGATCTTTAGTTTTTATTTTCAGTGATATTTACTCCAAGGCTTACGCTTGCCTGTTTCCTGTCAATTCTTTCTCCCAGCACTCAAGTGAAGCACGCCTGAAGAGCAGACAATGCTTCTTTGCAGAAGACTCCATTTTTCAGTTTCTTACAGAGTTTTTAATGATGCCGTGAAAGCCAGGCACCCGAGAAATCAAATCAAATGAATTGTAACACTTTCTGAAAAGCGAGATTATGCTACAATGGGGTTTCAATCACCTCCGGCAGAACGTTTGTCTGAAATCAGGCCTTCCTCAGATTATACACAGCTGTTGAGCTGCTTAATGCTTTCACAGTTTTCCTATGTTGAAGGAAAACCTTGGTGGCATGGGATCACCATCAATCTCAATACCTCATACAAAGTGGAGTCACTAAAGTCTCATTTGCAGCCCCTTTTCTTTTGGGCCTATACACAAACTTTTCTGCTCGTTTGAAGAGAATTATGTGGGCTTAATTAAGTGTAGTAACTTATTGGTAGCACAGTGCCCAATCAATGAAATGTGCAGATGTGATGTGAAATGATGGGGCAATGCTGTTGTGAAGAATACAAATCAGGGTGACGGCTATTATTTGTACCCAAAAGAAGTTATTTTGGACTCAATTATCCCATTCATAGTAATTGTGGTGCACCAGATGGTTACAATGCATAAGAGTCTTCCACGACCATAACATTTCTTCTGAGCACCTTTTCTTCTTCTCTAATTCACCATACGACGATTAGTTTCTTATTGGGTGTTTATTGAAATGAGGGGGGCTAAGGAACAGATTTAGTGCATCAAGGAACAAAAGGGAGGGGAGATCCATGAATCAAAATAAGAGACTGCAGCTTGCCTCTGTTGTTTTTTAGAGGCCTTGGAATAGTCGCCTTGCAGCTTATCTGCAATGACCTTCCCTCCCCTTCTTTCTCTTGCCCCCTTCTCTCCCCAGGTCCAGGAGATGTAAAGTTTTTCAAACCTGACCGGCTGCTGTGCCGTCTGTCAAAGCCTTTCCAGCCAAGTGAGCAGTTTTTCATTTAATTCATTGAGTTGCCCTCAATAAAATTAATTTCTTCTCATCGGCACCACTGAAGCAGCGAATAGGAACAAAACCAAACGAGGTTGTGAATATAGTGCTGGTCATTAACTTGGGATCTGACTCTATCATCTGTTCATCCCTTCGTCTCATTGAGGTGTTTGCAACATAAAAGGGAAAGCAAAGAAGGTAGGGAGAAAGTGAGGACTGAAAAGCCTGAGCAGCTAGGTTCTCAGCCAGACCAAAGCAGCTTATTTCCATCCACCACAACCAATGAAGCAACAGACATTTATATCAGGAGGACCTGGCACTTGAGTTGGCACAATCCTAAAGCTTTTGCCCATCACCAATGTGAATCAGATTCACAAGTTAGATAAAGGTATCTCATATGCATCCTTTGCACATGCAGAAAAAAGGGAGCGACTGAGCACGTTGTGGCCATATGTCACTCATTTTTATGTTTCAGCCATCCTCTTTGGGAAAATAAACTTTCTGCATGAGCTCAGGTGAACATCCTCCAGACAGCAGCAGCCCTGGGTTTGTACTCGATGACTGGCATCACTGTGCAGAGTTCTTTGCTCATGGAAGAATGGGAAGCATGCTGAAAATGACTTAGCCTTTTCCTTTGGCAATCACCACTTTCCAACGTCTTTTATCTCCTGAGCCAAGCAGTATCATGGCACTCGACTGTCCTGCTGCAGAAGGAGCACATAGGCTTTGGTTTTAGCATACCTGTTGTTATGGTTACATTTGTTTGTTAAACATAATTATGGTGTTGGGAGTAACATATTCATGACTTTCCTGATTAAGACAACGGCCTAGCTCTGGTGGCGTCTGCTTGAAACCTGATCATGTGGCTGCAGAGGCTGGCAACCACATCCTACTGAGGGGTTAGCCAAATAAAACTACATTTTGGTTTAGTACTGCTAGCTTTGAGGAAAAGATGGTTATGATATTTGGGCCAGAGTTTATGTTTACTTAAACTACGTCTGCCACGAGACAGAGTCCATCTTTCCTAACTTAACAAAGGAAAGCAGCATATGACATATGCCTTTTCAATAACATTTTTCAAAGGTGCTTTCTGACTTACAGACACAGATACTACAGTGCCACTTGTGTTCTGAAGCCCTTATTAAAATGACACTAAGATGCAAGCCATGAGCTCAAGTCATGCATTGCAAACTGTTTATTATTTGCAAATACGTGAAGCTTGATGACATGTATCACATAGATCTAATTTCAACCATGTCTTTTCTTCAATAAACAAAACATGCTGCACCAGCAGAGCTACAACCAAGTGATGATAACATCTGGTTTTCAGACCATGTACAGATCAGAAAGATAACTTTTTCTTCCCCAAAGAATGAGAAAGTAGGAAAAAAAGTGGATTTTTGACCACTACTGAATAAAAAAGGGCAGATTTTCAAAGACAAGTAAGGGTTTAACCATTCCTATCTAATATTGTTTCAGGCAGTATTCATAATACTCATCCAGGAACTGAGTTTTTCTCTAAAATCTCTAGGTTCAAATGGACCATACATGCACTATTTCACATGAAAGATGGGGAAACAGAAGGCGGATATGAATGGTTTCAAATTCCATTGTTTCCTTTTCTCAGTACAGGCCAGCTCTGGTGACTGCGGGTCCCCATAATCCTGTTTTCTATCTCAGTTACATTCTTTACCAAATAAGATAGGCCTCTGCTCTGTAGTATTGTAGCCTTGTGTTTCCTATTTTTTTCTAGCTCAGGAATAATACTTTGCACAGTCAGACTGTCTCAAAAGCCTGTTACGAAGAGACCGGAGCCAGAGACCTCCTTCAGTAAGTCCCTGCTCTGGACAGTCGGAGAACCAGGATTATGGCAAATCTACCTCACGGTTTCTATACAGATCTGCTTTACCACCAGCAGAACCAAGAATTGAACCCAGAAGCCCTGATTCAAGTCTTCTCTGTGCTACCTTCCTCCCACTACCAGATCAAACAGCCATAAGGTCTCTAATGTGCTTTTTGAGCAGAGCCTTTCAAGGTGTGAAGACACAGCATTACTGCTTTCGAGAAATGGAGCTGAACTTTTCTCTAGGGGTGAATGGATTAGAAATTATATAATCTGTTCTGTTAGGTGAAGAATAAAACTCTGGCCTCACTTCGGTTGATTGCAGATCTGATTGCATTGACCTCAGTGTGGACAGGACTTCGCACAGTGCTGTCTATTCCATAGCTTAATATCCCTGCAATCCAGGGGCGTAATACTGGGAGTTCAGACTCTTCTTCAAACCAGGCTGCAGCTGAACTTTGGGACAACTTTCCTGACCATTTTACAGTTCTTAAAAAGGGAATCATGTTAGTGAAAGTGAATTACAATCTGCACCCCCTTTGCTAAACTCTAGGATAATTCCACATTTTGGCTCATAGACTTGAAAAACCCCAACCAGATCTCATCTCACTGCAACTGGGAGACAAAACACTTATACAATACAGCTAAAACTGTAAAAGTTTGTTCCCACAGTGTTTTTAGATCAGGCTTTAACCATGATCCAAATGTTGTTTGCACAACTGAGGAATAGAGCTAAGGTCTGTTACAATTTCCTGAATAATTTTGCTCACTAATTCTGTACTAATTCTTCACCCTAGTTGCCTGCAGGTGTGAAGGGAGCTTCAAGGCTATGGAGAAATCATATGGAGAGATATGGTTCCTACCTAGGGCACTACCCATAACAAATCCTCAAAAATTTGTCTTCTCCTACAGTTATTTTATTGACTCACATTTCCCTGTACCAGAGGCCTCAGTTAACACATGGTACTACTGGGCTATGCCTTTTCTATCACTTTACAAAAGTGATTCTCTGTCATCAGGGCTTCAGGGAGACATAGGCTGATTTCCCTGGAGATGCTTAAGAACCTCTGAAGAGACCTCTTCCAGACTAAGAGGAAAAATGAAGCAAACAGAGGACACCAAGAGGGCCAAAGGCCAGGGCCACAGAAGTCACTGGACCTCTCTGCGCAGGACTCCCAGTGGGTGCATCCCCACATGCCTCCACCAGCTTTGGCTTCACCAGTGACACCAGTAAGATAGCTGGGCTCAGGTGTGGACAACATCAGTATCAGACACTGTCACAGATCCACAACTGCTCATCTTATGCTTCAGTTCCCTTCTTGTTTTAACCGACAATAACTTTTTTCAGAAAATGGTCTCTGGCTTTTTAGTTTCAGATTTCCACTCAGACTGCCCTTATTACATACACAGAAAAATACAAAGAAACAATATTTATGATGTTGTTTTGTCTCCCAAGTTTTTCCCACACATTTTGTTTTGATCTTATCTATTAAGGGCTACAGACCCTTTGTTTTATTCAGGTCTCTTATTTTTGATCTTTAGTATGAACATAAGCAGATAAAAATATCTGTGATAGAGCCTGAAACCCCTTGAGACCTATTCAGTGTGGAACTTTGCTATGAACTTGAATGTACAAGGGAATGTGTCTCATTAATGGACATTTATATATTATCTGCATAATGACTTTTTTTCTGTTCCAGCCTCCATTTTTATGCCTTTTATCATATGATTTGGCTATCCATTGGTTGTCAGAGGTCAGTTACAAGACCAAGATATGGATGAGAATGTTATAGCTCACTCTAAGGATAATCTAAAATATACAGTTGCCATTGACTCTGTCAAAAGCCTTTTTCCATATTTAAGGAAATAGTTGAAAATAGGATTAGATTTATGTTTATCAGGGTTAAGGTCAAAAGCAGTCATTTTTTTAATAACTACTGAATTAATTATAAATACTATTTAGTTAGACTGAATTATTTCAGTTAAAGTGTACCCTTACAAATCTATTTTCACAATATCTGGAAATAATTTTGCACGGACTTATACATGAGATTGTGCGTATCTGTGTGTGTGCTTTTTTTTCTTTTTCCACAAAGAAAGAAAGAGCATAACTACTGTGAAAGTTGACTTCAGAAAAAGGCAAGTATATTTTTGTTCCATGTCACATTTTCTTCAAACTAGCAAAGAAACGACTATTACTTTATAATACTACCTTTCCTGAAACAAATGGTTTCAGTCCAGACACCCAAACCTGGATTCTTTTTTTATTTTATTTTATCCACTGTTAGGAATAGAGTTTGCAAACAAAACACCAACCTCAGCTCCGCTGGAAATGTATAGATCCAAACAAAATTTGTCATTCATTTAGAACCATAGTGCATCTGCAAAGCTAATTAAATGTAACGTTTAGGTAGGAAATTAAAAAAAAAAAAGTAGCACTTGAACTTTGTAGACCAAAGTAAACATCCTGCATGTTGTGTGTTTTCACTACAGTCACATAAATATTTGTGAGGCCAGATATTTTCCTAGGATAGGTTTTTTGACTCCAAGGCATGACACTGATTCGCACCCACTGGTCTTAAATAAAACGCCCAGATTGCTGCAACTTTCACTTAACCACGCAGGAGCAAAACAGACCTCCGAGGAGACTTGGGCAGAAGTTCCCACAACAGCAGAAGCAATGTGAACTGGCTAGGAAATATCACCAAATCAGCCCTGATTGCCTCCCTCAACAGAGTTCTACAAAAACTTCTTAAGACAGAAGTCTTGAAAATGTTGAAACATATTATGACTTTACTGAGCAGAAAACTTGATATTTCCTTTTTAAAAATAATTTTCAAAACACACAGAACTTTTCAACCACGACAAACAGATTAACAGTCATAGCCACGGCATGCCTGCAGACACGCAGACTCGCAGTGCCCTGATGCGAAAAGAGAGGGACGAGCTCCATCACCGCATAATTGGAAGTCCCAGTTTGTCACAATAGGACATATGCATAAGCAACCCTGACATAGTGCACCGTGGGCTTCTCCTAGTATGGCCACTAGTCTACAGAGGGAGCAGTTATGCAGGTATGGGATGGGGCAGCCCTCCTGAGCTCAGTCCCACAGCCCAGTGTTTGAAAAGGGACTTTGTATGTCTTCTTCCACTCCTCCAGGGGTGGGCAAAGCAGGCTACAGTCTGAACTGATCTTCTCCCCTCTTTTAATTAAATTCATTTGGCTAGCTTCAGCTGGGGCCCTTGGAGCAAGGCAGAGTTTCCTTGAAGACTGCCTGGAGCCCCCAAATTTCCCAAAGTTACAAGCTTTCATACAACAGGAGAATTTCCTCGGTGCCTGATAAAGTTTGTTTGTTGAGATTGGAAGCACCTAACTTCTCCGCTCCTCTGAGCTTCCCTTCCTTCCCTCTCCTTTTCCTTCACCCCCAGCTCTCCCAGCCCCTTTTCAGCATCCTCTGCTCCCAGACTCCAGCTACTGCCCCCATGCCACCAATGTTTCTGCAGAGCTGGGGGGCACTTCTTGATGCACTGCAGATGTGGGCCGTCAGTGGTGCTTTCACATGGAACTCAAATTGCTTGAAAAGGTTTAACCCTGTGACTACATTCTCAAACCTGCAAACTGTAAGCAAAGCTTGTGCTCCCATCTAGTCTGAAAAGGGCAAGTTAATGAAAGAATCCCCCACCCTAGCAATTCACAGGATGCATGAAAAGAAACCTAAACCCCCCACATTCTCAATGCTAATTAAGCAATAATGATCAAGGCACAGAGTATTTCCTGGGGATTAATAACTAACTGGGAGGAGATGATGACCCCAGACAGTCATTAATCCTCAGGAAATGCCCTGCATCGAAGTTGTTATTGCTAGTTCAGACTAAATATGTGAGAAAAGAGATTTTTAAGAGTCTATCTTGCTGGAGCTTTTTCAGCATGTTTTCTCTTTGGTTGTGATTATGAGCCCCCTGGAGTAGGACTTTGCTGGTCCATCAGTCAGCCAGATTGCACAAAATATTTCTCCAGACTCCACTATGTTCAGAAATAAAAATCAAATCAGATAATTAGACAGACTCTTCTGCAGATGTATTTCGCTTTTCTCTAGACATGCAAAGCCTGATCCTGAACAGTATTAAGATGTGTCAGCTCCCACTGAACTCCATGATGGCCGTTTCAGAGCTGAGCCTCCGTACCCCAAATTTTGGAGTAAGCTCTGCCACTCTCCTTGTCTGAGCAGCACGCAGCCCCAGGAGCTCATCACTTCTGACTACAGGCCTGTATTAAGTACATACTTAACATCAGGCAAACATGCATGCTCAACTGCCTTGAACAACTTAATATATGACGACTAGTGATCAGAATTTGTTTGCACTTGATATCTCATCCTTAGATATTTGACTCCCAACAACTCACAGCCAATAACAGGACAAGTGTCAAAATTCAAGCATACATAACATTTCCAGAAACTGAAATTGCATTTAATGGCAACAGCCACAACCAGACAGGCATTGCTGTCCTGTACAGTTCACAGAGGTGCAGTGTAGGACCCAGGCCGTGCCATCACATTGAGGCAGTCTTTACATCTCTCTCATCTTGTGTTAGTGCACACTGGGGTCTTCAAAGCAATAATTTCTAACCCAGTTTTATAAAAGAGAAATGACCAGATCATCTTAATAGTATGACTAGCTATTGCAAGCTGTTGCTTGTAATGAAGACCCCAAGACACATACACATGAATACATATTCAAAAGAAAAGGAAAGCTTCTGCTGTCACATCAGAAGTCCCCCATATACTGACATTTTCAGGACTGCTTAAAGAATTTAGCATCCGCAAAAAAAAAATGGAAGTTCAGGCTAAATATGTGAAACATAGACTTTATCATTATCATTTGTAGTCTTTAATTTCTACTGAAAACTGAGCTATTAATTTTTTTTTTTTTTTATATACCATTAAATATGCCCTTTAGCTTAGGAAGAGAAACTAAGCATAGAGGGGAAAAAAAGTGTCATCTACATTAGTCTTCCCAGCTAGGTTTAAAATAAAAAATAAAAAATACAGGCAGCAGCTTAAATAACAAAAGATGAGCTATCTTTTCTAAAATCTTTACTGCTTAATATTAAAAAGGTTAATAATGGCACAGGGATACAAGTATGTGGCACATATTAAGAACTGTTTCAGTTCTAAGCATCATTCTTTCAGTTTTTGTCACTTCTGTGAGTTTTTTGTTTTGTTTTGTTGTTGGTGATGGGTTTAGGTTCTTTTTGTGTGTTTTTGTTTTCTTTTCTTTTCTAAAAGGATGAAAAAGAAAGATCTGATAACAATAAGCCCTGCCTGGGTCTGGCTCCTAAATTAGTTCGAGACCAAGGAAACGATACAGTATCTAACAGATTTAAGTTAAAGGAAAATACTTAGAAGAAGATAGCTAAAATTCAGATCTGGGGAAAAAATGAAAGTGAATTTTTTTTCCCAGTTTCAGTCATCCTCCTCACTGTTGCCTCTCTAATCAGAAGAAGAAAAAACAATTCATAAATCAATGCAATATTCGTAAGAGAAAGCTCATAACCTAACATACAGCTACATGAATTAGTAAACTCCACTTTGTATGGAGTTCTCCCTAGATGCTTTCACAGGATCCCTGTTTTATCATCCACATAAATCTCACCACTTTGTAGCAATACCAGCCTGAGTGTTAATAACACTGTGTCAGCATTTTGGTAAGATTTATATCAGAAAACTACACTGAAAATTGTCTGGTCATTATACATTCCTTCAGAATCAATGAAAGACTATAAATCTTCTTGAAATACATTCGCGCTCATATGACTCAAACATACTCCCTAAATGCATCCCAACATTCATTAGAGGATATTTAAGGATGGTGTTGCAGAGAAAAAAAAAAGTCACTGTATTAAAATTGTTGGAAATTTTTGTTTGTTTTTAAAGGTGTACATACAAAGTATATTCCAAGAGCTGGGTTGGAAGATCTATTTGCCAGATGAAAATTAATAACTGTCCTAAAGCAGGACCAACCCTACTTGCTCCTCCACACCATGAGAGCAGTCACTTGGTCTAAAGTTTCACGCTGGCCTATTTCTTATTAGCTGGAGTAAGCTGGCATCAAGGGGCTATCGTCTGTCAAAATATCAGTAGGAGAAACAATTGACAAAGCCACCACTTGAGAATGTTGAGTAAACTGGGTAAAAAGCAGTGAAAGAAGTTAATGTGCAACCTGGCACACAGTACCAGCCCAAGCCGTGAGAACCACTTACGTGATAATTGGTCCCTCACAATATCTTCTGCTCTGTAAAACATTGTCTTGGGCTTGTCTTTCAGCACAGGAACTGATCTCTTTGAGACGCAATGAAACAAACACCCACCTGAAAGCCCCCTCCAGCTGACAGGGGAGGAATTCAGGTGGGAAAGCTTGCAGTTTCTGAACGGGTACAAACAGTTTCAGGTAACTCCAGACTCACCCAGGGTCAGTAGAAAAAAGCAAACCGTTTTTTGAAAGAAGAAGCACATTTATATGCAGCCATTTATTCAGTTCAGACAGAAATGAGTAGCCTCTGGGATTCAAAGCATCTTCCTCTCCATTTTTATCCTCCTTGTTGTCCAGCCTTAAAAAATCCCTATTGTTCTGACTGAGAATTACCAGGGGATGAAATGTAAAACCAGGAATCAGAACAGGAACAGAGAAAATTAACAAAGCTGGCCTATCTACAATGCAGGAACCCAGGCAGCAGAAGTATTAGAATAAATGCATATGAAATATCCTGTAATGCAGGTGTTTCATGGTGTCCAAGTTTCTCTCAGCTTTTTCTGATATACATACATGCATGGTTATATCTATAGGTATGTATATATAGGTTATTAAGGTTAGGAGAGTGAGGGGCAGAGCGACCAAAACCAAAGGCAGTAAAGTACAGCCATGCATGTTTGTATGTGTGTGCTCGTGCACCAATACACACACATGCACCAGGAAGGACATCATTTTGAAAGAGCACTGCTGTGCAGCAGTGAGAGCGCAAGTCATCATCACAAACCTATCCTTAAAGAACAGATGATGTAAAGGCTTCAAGTGGAAGGTTGAATTTCACCCTATAAGGCAAATTATTTTACTTTCTAAAGTTGGTTCACTTTGCGCTTATAAAGTGACCTAGGAGACTGTTCTAAAATGGGATCTTCTTGAGAGAAAGGGTCTGATTTGTAGCTACTGGAAAATATGAAATCTGTGTATGTTTTGGCACATCTTGAGATTCTCAAGAATCGAGAAACAGGCCTCTTTGTTTTTTAATGATTCAGAGAGTGGCAGCCAGTCCTTAAAAAGTGGGAGAACTCAATGTTTGTAGAGCAAATATAATTTCCTTTATGACAGAAAAGTTCCCATAGCAGTATCTGTTATTTCTTGTGTTGTTTTAAAAAATAGTGATCCATGTTCAGACTTGTTGCTAGAGCAACAAACGTGGGCAAACGCTGTTCTCAAGACAGATGCTCAACAGCAGGCCAGGTGTTCTTTTGTATGGATCTGGATCTTGTCATATTAAAAACCGTGGATGAATCATGACAAATTTCCTTCAGATTTCACTAAAGCTTATGATAGCCATAGTTTCCTACTCAGCTTGTACTAAATCAATTCCTTTTCCATCAAAAACACCATCCTTAAGTAGTCAAATACTGACAGGACTCTGGATGTCAACGGAAAAGTAAAAGCACAATGTGAATGTTTGGTATCCAAGATTAATAATAACCAGTGCGGGATTTCCTTTGATGAGATCACCCAGTGTCTCAAAAAAAAAAAAAAAAACAGCAATGAGACTAAAACTAGCTCCCTCGTGAATAAGGCTAGTATATCCTGCTCAATCCAAGCTAGAGCTGCGCAGAGAACATCATGCAGTCCCTTATAGCTGGACTCTGCTGTCACTGGAGGGATGAGAAGACTTCTGTCTGGGGATCCGGGTCTACGTGCGGATAGAAATGGCTCCCTGGGGAGAGCGTGCTGAAGCTCAGCACAGATTCCAGGTCTGGAAACTCCCTTCTACACCATCTTTAGGCATGCATTTCTGTAGATGAATAAAAGGTGCCTTAGAAGTTAGGAAGGAAAAAAAAAGAAAAAAAAAAGCAAAAAAAAAAGCAACCCTGGGAATATATAATACTTAACTGACAGTACAGTCCCTGATAATTTCTGGACTTCTCCAGTACCACATCCAGGCATGTGCTAGCAAAAATTCTCTTCAGGGACTGCTCCCAAAAGTAGCAGATACCAGACTTGGTTTGGTCACCTGAACAGTTCTGCAACAATATCCTAACAGGCCTGGAAAAAAACACTCAGAGTTAATTCTGTTGCCAGACCCCTGAGCACTCCACAGGGCTGAGATTAATTCCAGTCCAAAATGCTGTAAGGTATGAACATAACCAGCCTGATCAGACATAGAGCTAGTGTGAACCTTTTGGCCTTGGGCACAGTGAGAGGGCTGATTTTGCTGCTGTTTGTCCTTGGCTGCCACATTGGGGATTTCCCTTGTTCTGCCTTTCATCCACTTTACCCCCTTTAACTGACCCGAGAAAGGCTCACAGGAAAGTCAGGCAACTTTCAACTTAAAGGATGTCAACTCTGCAGGGCAGAACATTGCTACAGCAGAACCATGCTGGTCCTCATGGCCTGACTGATCTCACCCCACTGCTTCCTGGACAGCACAACTCCACTGACTTACTCCTGACTTACCATGGCCTAAGAGAAAAAATGAACCCTCTTTTCCTTGCCGGAGGAATACTGTTAATAAACCGAACCCAGAGGAATTCAACACTGCATTAGGCTTTGCCTGTAGGTCAAAGGAGGCCGAGACGGTCTAAAGGTGCAAGTCCATAATCATCAATAAGGAAACCATAACTTTCTGCACTCTTTCCTAAGCTGCTAGGAGCAGATGGCGTGCTCAGCAGATGGAGTGGTGCAGAGATGCACATCTGGAATGCAGGTGCTCCACCAGATACTTGGTGGCATTCCAGCAGCTGGATTGCTCTGTAGGCATCCTCCTCTGTTTATTGCCTAGAAAGAGGTTTGTCTCTAATTGGCATTAACAATAACAACAATATCTCCTCCTCCCTAACAAGCCAAAGGCTGGAGTCAGTCATACATGTCCCTCTGCTTCCCTTTACTTTAATTTTCTTGTGATTAGACCACCCTCTTCTTCATCTGCTTGGCAGACTGCTACACTGAGGTGGATGTCAGGGCCACCACCAGCTGCAAGCCTTTTATTGCTTTTCAGTTCTTCAGCTGAGCATTTATTATTATTATTATTCCTCAGCAGCTGGGGGAGAAAAGAGGCCATCAGCAGCAACTTCTTGAACCTTCAGGTTATTCAGTTTTACTTGCAGCTTCCAGGGACTGACCATCTTGCCTTGTGCTAACGAAAGGTCATGTTTCCACAAAGGAGGAGGGGATTTAGGAGAAGACTTCACACAGGATAACTCTAAATACAGCCCCACTGAATGAACGCATCTCTTTGGAGGTAGGCCCAATTCCTTCATGAAGCCATACACTTAGCTTGTCTGAGCTGTGCTAAGCCGCCCTAGTACCCTGCCAGCAAAGATATACAAGCTTCTTTTCTGCAGGGCATAAGAGTGTGCATGCTCTGCTGGCCACACCAGCCACTGCCTAAACACATTTTTCCCTGAAAGCATGCCACAGTACTGAAAACAAAGAACAAGAGAAAAGGGAATTGAATAGTTTAACAGGAAGGGTCTTAGATGAGTTTAGCTGATTGCTAATACATACCCTAGCACATATTTTTTCCCCACACCGTTAAATTTTCATCCCCTAAGGTATTAGAAACTTTAGAAATTTAAAACTCTGTTTCCTATTTTAACACCATAAACAAGCTACAAAAAGACACTGTCTCAGTCATGAAGGAAAGGTAGTTAGGGTGCCCAAGTTCTGCATCATAACAGAGAAAGATCATACTCAATTTGTCTTTCTTCCAAAACATAATTGTTGCTATAGCAGTAAATGCTTTGAATGAGAAAACAAACAAACAAACAAAAAAACAGCCTGTGAATACAACATGTATAAAGAGCCAGAAAGCAGGGCCCAAACTATTCCTTTTAAAGTTAGAAACCTAAACTTAAGCTTCTCAGTCAGCATTTAGCTTCTCAAATACCCAGGCAATTTCACTTTTAAGCACATCGCTCATCCAGCAGCAGCTAGTACTGACATCAACAAGAGGTTTGCCACTCCTTAACTCTCTTACCAGGATGGAGGTTGTGGTGAGATGGCAGAGAGGAAAAAGGAAGTTAATTCATCTTTTGCTAGTTCAAAATGATCATTTGGGGAAATTACAATCGGATCTGTGTTGCTAGATCATAATTGATCACCTCCATCTATCCCAGGTGACCTCAATAACTGCACTGTCATCACACCCAATGGAAAAAAAAAAGTAAAAAAAAAAAGTGACAGAAGCAAACAATTTGCTCAGAGATATGAACAAAAGAACTGTCTGTCTCCTGTGACTAATAGTACTGAGGGTCAAAAGCAGTTTATTTCACCACATAGCATTAACGATGGGATGCTTTGACTACACTATCCCTTGACCCATTCTATTAGTGGAAAGCTTAAGACTTTCGTATTCTCCAAGGCCTCTCTTTTCCTTGACCTGGACTGAAACCACATACCATACCACAAACGTATGCTATTTCAGGCACTTAGATAGAGTTTTACAATTCCAGACTGTGATCAATTACTGACTATTTGAGATTTATAACAAGTGCTTTTTCCACAGAACTGAAATCTGATGGTGACTTCTACTAGAAACTCAGCTAAACTTGAAGAACTGATGTTTAGAGAAGAGGCCCAAACAGATCCATATTTCAATACTTAGTGAACCCAGAACTGGCAAATTTGTGACAGATTTGATCAAACAAACACTATTAAGGACTGAAACAATTAGAAAGGTACTTGCGCATGTGAAAAAGTTACACAAATATAAAGGTAGGATGTGAATCTCTGGTTACACTAGTTTAAATGCTAACATGTAAACATTCATTCCAGCCTCTTCAGATTTTTTTTTTATTTTTTATTTTTTTGCCACTGTGAATATAGTTTAAATTAATCCAATTGGATTAATTTAAGGAAGAAGAAACATGGATCAATGACTAGCGCATTAATTTAGAATGTTCGTTGTCTATGCAGTCAAGAGAACACAGTAATGATTTCCTTAGCATACATCTATTCGCATAAGACCACTTGACCTATGCAATTATCTTCCTAGCTTCATCACAACAGTTAAGTGCCTGAAGTTGGATTGGATGAACGTGGACCTAGAGTCATAAATGTACAACTACAGTTCTCCAGCTTCTTTACACACTGCTGAAAGGGACTTAATGTAGAAGTAAAATCTATTCTACTTCAGGTCCATGCAAAGGACCATATAGCTAAGCCTGTAATGTGCAACACAACATCACATGGAAGTGTTCAAGCTAGCTTGAAAAAATGTCAATGGAGCCAAAAGTTGTATATATTTATATCAGGTGATATTTATAACACAGTAAATAGTCTTGATGAGACACAGATCCAAAGCATCATGTTAATGTGAATTTTATTCTTCTAAAAGACATACATATGCAGGGTATTTGCACTGAACTGTGAAGGTAACACCAGCTCACTGGGAACTTGTCTCTAACGGCATAAGGATGTAGCCATGCTCTTAGCAAGGATCCCAAAGCTTTCATTACTCAACCAAGTCATATTTCAATGTAGCTCACAATGAGAGTGGCACGAAGAAAATAGTTAATATAGTAAGCCAGACTCAAAAGTTAGGCCTGCAATCCACCTAGCAAAACTGCAGAAAGATGGAGGAAGGATTATTTCCATTTTAGAACAAATATATCTCATACATTTTGTAGAAATGAACAAGAAAGAGTGGCTACAGCTCTTCCAATGAGAAGGGAGAACCTGCATTCTAGAATGGTCCATTAACATTCTTCAGTTATCCATTTCAGAAACACAGGATTCCAATCAAAGATTCCTGTAATCAATAAGTATTTTTAGCATCAAGAGATCTCGTATTGAGAATTTCAATAAACACTTTTTTAAATTTAATAATGAATTAAACGTCAAGTGACCACAATGAAATGAAGTACTCTTTTTCCCAGTTAAAAAGCATAAAAAGACACAAAGAGATCATTTGGGGTTGAGATGCAGCCCAGGACATGAGTTTTCATATTCTGTGTTTCCATTGTGTAGGTAAACATGAGTCTAAACAGAGGTTCATAATCACATGGAAAGTCTGTCTCAAAGCAGCAATCGAACCCAAATATTTCGGCTTCCTGCTCTGTATTTTTCTTACCCAGTTACCTTAGTGATTAAATAGAAGTCACTCCAAATGAATAAGCTCAGGAATATTTTCAGGAATAATGTATGTTTTCTTCTCATATCCAACCCCATCTTTTTAAAGCATCATAAAGAATTCAAGAGAATGCTCTGCAAAAGAGCAAGTGAATTGCTCATTTTTTCTGATTGACATCTGTAACTCCTCTTGCTAGTTCTAAACACAAACAATTCTCCGCACGAAGATACTGAAACATCCTTTTTCTGTGACTGCAATGGTTTTACATGCCTCCGCTATTATATCTCAGCAGTTCTAGGACCAAACCCATCAAACTGCAAATATGGCACAACTTGACAGGCAATGCAGATGTATTCCAAGTGTTTGGGATACGACTCTCAAAGTCACACGCAGCTGACTTTCTTGGCTAACTCTCACTCTCTTGGAGTTTTAGTTTCAATGTTTGCAATGGTCTTCAGCACATGTAGGTAATGGACCATGTAAATATCAAGCATTTTTGTAAGAACAGATCTGGATGTCCTCAATTATAATGCTTTCATCCATGCATTCCTGGTGATTTCCTTGAAACCAAATATATTGTTTTTCACAGGTATTTCCAAATCTGGTCCATAATGGGGAATGAATAGTAGAGGCAGTAAAAGTTTTCAGCTGGAAAAATTTCCCATAAAAAGTAAAGGCTTCCTTGAAAATGAAATTTTTCATAGTACTCAAGAGTTACATTTATCAGAGTTGAAGGTCCAGAATTTTCTATTAACTTCGCAAACACTCACTTCAGTGTGATTCTATCCAGGCTTTTAAAAATGTCACAAACACAGTGTGGACATTCATAGTAAGAATTAAAACTGACGGGAAAGGCTATATTTTCTATCCCATTAATAATGTAAGAATTTCCTTTTCTTTTTTTTTTTTCCTGCCTTAGTATGATCACATTTTCTAACCCACTACAGAGTAAGACAGCATTCAGTATATTTAAAGGATGATAATTACTGCCTTTACTATACTTATCAGAAATGAAGCAGATAGAGATTCTGAACAGGTCCAAGACTTCGTATCTGAAAAACTTTCTGATCCCAAAATATGGTTGCAGAAAGGCCTGAGCTGTGGTAGAGGAGGGAGGAGAGGGATGGAAAGGGTCTGTCTCAAGAGGCTTCCAGACAGCTTAGAGAAGGAGTATTTTGATGGTAAACTCTCTTGCCAAACTTTAAATTGGCTTTTTTTTTTTTTTTTTAATATATAGTTGACAAAACTTGGGGCTCTTTTTTTTTTCCCTGAAATTTCTTAGTACAATATTATTCAGTAAGTACATATTTTTCCTCTCTGCCCAGAGATGGTGGGTTTTCAATTTTTTCTCCCATACAAGTGGAGATCAAGGATATTTAGGTATTTCAATGCAGGCCTCGAACAAAGATTTCTTCAGTGCTTCATTTACAACTTCCTAACGTTCAGCTCTTGTCAGTTTGCAGGTGGATGGGTTGCCCAGCTGTCATTCTGTACAGTGGTTTTGTACAACAACTGGAGTCAGGTTTTTCTTGCCTTATATTCCCCATGAATTTTCACGGATGGCATTTGCCAAGGTTTAAGACACAGCAATTCATTGAATAAAGTCCTAGTGTGTCTATCCATCAGCAACTGTGCGGATGAAGCCAAGCCTTCTCTGGGTGCATTCCCAAAACTTAATCAGGCTAGATACAAATGTGCACCATTTTACTGCTTGGCTTATGAATTCTAAAATATCCAGGTTCTTTACCTCATTCTGGCAGCAGAAAGCTGGGAGGAGGGATTTTAACTGAACATATATTACAAAAACACTACATTTAAGCCTCCTTTATATTGGAATGGAGAACTGATCTGAAATTCATCAGAGCCGTAACGAATAAAAGGTTCACTACAGGACTCATTGCACCATATCTCTACATTTGGTTGGGAGCTTCAACTTTATTACGTTATAATATCTTTAGAGTGCACACTCCACTCCAGGATCAAATCTGACTTGCTGCTCTTTCTTTGCTTTCTTTTTTAATACTGAAATGAATGTTATGCACTTCTGCTGTCCTTGTTTTGGTTTGGCTTTGTTTGATCAGTTTGCCCAGCTGTTCTAGTAATAAGGTAAACATCAATTCTCATTTTCAAAAAAACAAAACAAAACAAAAACTTTATTTTAATAATGTTTCTGTTTAATAGTATGATCTCAGAGTAGAGTTTATTGCTGCCTTTTTCCTTTTTTGCAAGACTTCTCTTTGTAAATGTAAATCATTGTTCTTCAATTTGATATTTGCTAATCCTGAACAAGTAAGAACCATATACTTCATGGTACTTGTCAGGACACAGAAGTATTAATAAACATAACTTTTCACATTCAGCATTCTGTGCTGTGTTCTAGTTTACTCTAAAAGGTTTAACACTAGGTAATTCAAAGTTTCTAAGGCCAGAAAGGCCAACCATAATTATTAACAGGTACTCAGGAGACTACTAGGAATTACAAGTTAATTCCTCTTATGTGTCTTGAATTCTAGAGAGGATTCCATGCTTTAAGATGAAGCTGAGCTCTTCTTTAATAAGTTTCACAAATTGATGATATGTCTTGAGTTTCACAGTTGTATTCAAACCACGTGCTCCCAAAGCTTCATCCTACTGGCCTCTTGCCTCTTCCTTCCTATTTTCCATCCTGCACTTTGTACGCACATTCCCATACAGCACATATTACTAACTATCCTAGGCCCCTGGTCAGCTGGAACCCATGTAGGATCCTGGCTATAGTTCAATTTTAGATGCCAACTTCTAAGAAATAAAATGAACAAAGTTAAAGGCTTGAAGCCATACAATTCTGAGCTTGCCACATCTTTCTGGTCAGATCCCCTGCACAGACTCTGCAAATTTACTTTTGACACATCTCTCTGTAGATTGTGATTGAGCAGCTGCTGGATCACACCTATTTGCAAGCTCTCTGGAAGACTTCCAGCAGTGATCATGCTACCGGCTTCGTGGGAAGAACCTAGCAGTATGCAATTGCAAGAGACTCAATGGTTGATGCAAACTTCTTCCCAAATCTATTTACCATTTTCCATTTAAGTTTAGAATTAGCCATTACTGTTGTGCCAGAGGCCCTCATCAGCTTGAAGATGTACACTGTACTTGGTGCCATACAGAATCATATAAAAATATGATCCCTATTCAGTCTAAATTACTTCTGTGTGTCCAGCATAACTAAGAGATACCAATATCAGGTACAATATCTAAAAGTGCGCTCATGAATCTGGATTCATTTCCACATGCTTTTTTGGCACTGCTGAATTTGGAAGTAGAATTCAGCTGATCAGTCTATGTAGATTAAATTGCCTTCCTTCCTAGTCAGTAGGAAAAGTTATGCAGCTGTTTCAAGGGCAGCTGTATAAATTCAACTAAATCACAGGAAAAGCTTTTTATTCATTATAATATGGCTTGAGGCAAAATAAGGCTGAAGTTATTAAACTGTAAGTAAAACTAGCTACAGTAAAATATACTGAAGTCAAGATTAAAAGCACATACAGAGTATGAGCTCTTAGTGTGGATGGTTAAGAGAGAAAATTATTCCTTGGTGAAAAATTGAAATTCCTGAAATCTCTATTCTTGTGACCAAACTGGGTTCTGGGATTTGAAAACTGATGCTGAATGCTTGTCAGCATCATTCGAAAGGAGAGAGAATCAATCCAGAAATTTTCACCTATAAAAACAAAAACAATAATGTGTTCTTTCAACCATGACCTTGATAACTTTTGTAAAAGCTTCAGACTGCGCTCTATGTCAAACTGTAGTTTTTTCATCGCAGGGCTGAACTGTTTGGAAAATGCAACATGGCCAGGATAAACCTTTATCTTCATTTGCCCATTGTTACTTGTATTTTTGTAGCCTTTTGGTAGCAAGAGGTCACATTTCCATGAAGATAAATTCCTTATTAGACCCAACTGTGGTCTGAGGTCATTGCATATCTGTGCCAGGACAGACTTAAAAGTGATGGTGAATAGGAAGTTTTTGTGTTGTATTGTCCTGGTTTACTGCAGCTGGAGCCAGACGGTGTTAGGACCAATATCAGCATGAGCTAAAGCAAGCATATCTTTCTAGCTGCTCATCACACAACAAAGAGTAAATAAACACTGTCCTCCATCCAGACTGAGCTGTCAGCCCAATTAGGCATGAGAATGTCCTATCACACCACATTTCCTATATCTTCACCTTCAGTTTCTGCTGCTCATATGCCTGGGGTGATTTCAGATAGACGTGGCTGTATTTAAACACAGCTACGCTGCTGGCAGGGGTCAGGTCTGCTGTGTCAACACTAATCCTTCCTGTCTACTATCAGCTAGTTTGACATTTGATTTGTGTCAAGTTTCTGTGTCCACTGGAAGCCTAATATCACAGTTCTGAGATAACACTTTGCCCCACTTTCCTCTAACCATTGAAAAATTTTGTATTTTCTCTACTCAAACTCTGAATCAAGGGGATCTGAAGTTACCAAGGCAAAATTGCATATGCCTGGGAAATTATACTAGAACAGACATCCTTTCACTTCATAAATCCATGCCACTCAGCTGTAGCTATAAAAGAATTAAACAGAATGCCCTTTTGTTCAAAATCCAAACTACAAGAATTAGAAGCCTGATATTTTGAGCATCTCACTGAAATGTGCTCTTTGCTCCATCCAGTGCAACAGAGTAGGTCTAATATAACACCACGTTTTATATACATCTTAAAATTCGACACAAAAAAAGGCCAGCCACTCAAAGCACAGAATATCTTAATGTTCACATCAGACTTGTTCTAAACGAAGCCAAAGGCTTCTCTCACCCCCTCCAACTCTGCTGAATAGTTTGTTATGACTGTGATAAAGATCAGTATCTACTGAAAGATAAGCCAGGACCACCACCAATTTGGGTCTTCAAAGCATGCTGAACTGCATTATACCACAGTGTGAAAGGATATGCCTGTCATGAAGGTGCCAGCTCTTGTCACAAGGCTGTTCCTCCTATTTTAGCACTAGTTGAGGGTTTTCCCATGAGCCCCAATAGCCGTAGGTTGAGTTTCTAGCTGTATGCTGTACTGTATGTGATGTATATGGTCCACAGTTCTGGCATGCACAGTGATGAGCTACATCACTTATGTGAGATCAAACACATCTAGATAATTCTGAGCTGCTACCTCTCTGCATACTGACTTTTCACATCAAGATTTAAGTTTTCTTGTGCATAAACATTTCATTCTTCGGGTTCACAGACACAGGTAAGCAGAGGGAAAACTTGCCTAACACAAACAGCCCCTAAATGGGGGCTCTTTGCTTGTCTCATTGGCATGTTTACTGTACACATTGAGTCTGTGGGAGAAAACATAGCATAACATCCCTGAAAATTAAGCCATTTCTTTAAAAAAAAAAAAAGGTACATTTAATCCCAGATATTTATACCAGCTTAGGCTGTCATCTAAGCTAAGAGTATTTTCACAATAGAATAACCCTCTTCTGTTTTGGCATTTACGCCGTTTGACACTTCCAAAATCAAAATCAAAACCTTTACCTCCAGGAAAAGACTTTTAAAAGTTCATATTCATGTTAAAAAATAAATAAAACCCCTCCCATCTGCATTATCACAGGTATTTTAGTCTTAGCTCCAGAAAATGAGCAAAAATAACACTGCAAAATATGTGTGTATGCGATAATAGTCACTATGGATAATTATACACTATATGCAATTCAAAGTTTAAATACATTTTAACATTTAGTATTTTGCTTTTTTTTTTCCTTAAATAAGCACCTGTAAAAGGAAGCTTTCCTTTGAATAATAATATCAACACCTCTTTTTCTAAATTTTCATTTCTCACTCTTCCTTGTTATGTGGAAAATTATTACTACTCGTATCTGCTGACAAATAGGTGGATAAGGACAGTAAAAATGTCCACATCTCTATCTAGGATACGGAATCAAAAGTCAATAGCTGAGGGCAGGCAAGAGGCTCAATCTTCTGCGAGTGGCTGGAAGAGAGGGAGGACTAGAGAGAACCTCAAGTCTGCCATACATCCCTGATGCAGAAGAGATCTGTGTCACATAAGGGACAGGAACATTCTTCTTCTCCCTCCTCTTGAAAGCAAGAAGGGAAAGGAGGAGATGAAGCAGGGCTTTGCCTGTTTCCTGGATTTCCCCTGGGGCAGGATGACTATACATTACTTACTGCTTGCAGCATGGGCACAGGCTACTCACTGCTGTTCTTACACCAAACACAGACTTTGGGGCAGACTATGAATGCAGCAATATAAGGCATAAACTTTCATTGAAAATATTTTGTCTGCTTGATTTTCAACTACTAATGTCCTTCATTACAGCTGTTAACACACAACGGGGAACACAATAACATGACCAGAATGGACTTGTCCCTAATCTGAGTGGTTTACAGACAGCGCTCCTTAACTCTTTTATAAGCAATTCAGAATTTCTTGGGGTTTTCCAGCTGATTTTAGATCACTAGTTCAACTAAGTCACAACATGGCCTAGCCAGCATCTTTTCCCAGACAGGAACTAGAACACATGGCTTGTGGTTGCGGTAAATTAATAAGGGGGTGAAAAAAAATAAACAGAAGGGACTTTTCCCATGTGTTTTACATGCAAATCTGTCCACCATCCAGTTCATCTGTAGCACACCATTCTCTTGCCAGCCATTCCTGTGTTCACTTGCTATATAACTCTATGCTTCCCTCCACCACAAGCTGTATTTTTTAATGAATTCTCTGAATTTCAGAAGGCCAGATACTGATGATGTATGCTGGTGTCATTCTGCCGTAGATTTTTAAATCAGTTCCAGAGCTGCTTCTATATGTATTTAAATGTATGATGAATTCCTTACATGTACTTTATATAGCCTTAAGCCATAATTATTGCATCTATTTGTATAGAAATATTTCTACATTCTTCTGTTATCAATTTTTACACAGCTATGTAATAAAAATGGTCAGGGAAATATCTTTACAGCAGAAAAAATGACAATTTCATTACTTTACTTCAGCACATCACAAGCTAGACCCAAAAATTCTAACCTTGTGAAAATACAGCACTATAAATTCTTAAAATGCATCATTTTTCAAAGAAGAAAGATTCCCAATTCCCACTAAAATCCAGGATTTCCTGAAACAAGCTTTGCAAAACAAAAAAAAAGTGTGTTGTATTTTTAAACTATTTTTAAACTACATCCTCATCACCATCATTCATTTGTTAGTACAAATAGTTTTTTTTTTTTTTTTTCATGGTGCGGCTGTGAGTTTCTTCATAATTATCTGTGGACTATCCCTGGAAACCACTTTCAGTTCATTTCCTCAGGCCTGAGGAGTGCAAGCAGAACTGACAAATGTTAGAAACACACTTAGAAGAAGTGCAGCTCCTCTTCCTTGTTGTTTAGCAATGCTTGGGTCAGTTTGTGGTTCACGTAGTCCGAGAAATCATTCAAAATTACAGTGATCAAGAGTCGCATTGCAGCAGAGGAAACCTACAAGGCTGACTAGTTTTCCCACAGTCCATGAATCCAAAACTCAACACTTGCTGCAGTCTTTGCTTCAGAGTTTCTACAGCTGAGCAACATGTGTACCCAGCCAAACTCTTGCGTACGGAAGGAGGTGGCCCTACCTCTTCCTCAGTCTGATTTTAAGGGAAGCTAACCACTGACTGCCCAAAGTTCACCAGAATACACTAGAGAAGTTATTTAACTTGTAAATAAAGGGTCTTGCAGTGGCCCTTTACAATAGCTCCAGCGATTGCTAATCTCTTGGATGTTCAGGTCTGCTTGTTCTCAGATATCTCTAAGAAAAGTATCAGGTCAGACACTGGGACTCAGTCCAAAAACCCACTGAATCCTATGGAAACAATCCCACTCAGTCACCGCAGTTAGCATTGGAAACCAAATCTTCTTCCGTAGGCACCTGAAGTATATCCACAGTCAAGTAGTTAATCTCCATCTCTATACCTTAAAACCATAGGTGTCCACTTATTCATATTCCAAGCATTTACCGTAACATCACAAGATCCACTCTTCATCCAAGACGTGACTTAAGCAGATAATAATTGTTGGCAGTAAAAACATATATTATGGTCATGCCCCTAATTCATGTTTGTTGTGCCAAGTGGTACATATAATTAATTTGTGATGTGTAATTTGTCCCATATCCATTATCATTCCTCCTTCTCCAATGTTCTTCAATGCTAGCCACTACACCATGGCTAAAAATAATATTTGTTGACAGGTTTATAATGCACAAAGGCTGGTCCAAATCTACACCAGCCATTTACTCTACAGACTGTACCCAGACTTCTCCAATTACTAGAAAATGATTAACGAACTACAAAATATCATTTGAAGGGAAACTAATGAAAGAACTTGCTATTGATAAACTTTAACTTAAGCAATTGCTGCATACCTTTACTGTGCTCCACCAGGTTTTCACGTACAACCTTTTCCTTGTATTTTATCAGCAACCTACCCTGTGCAGCCATTTAGTAGTCATATTTGAGACCAAATGTTGTCCCTGCACACCAACACACACTTACTATGGGCACTAAAGGAAAAAAATGATAAAACAATAGCTTAAAAAAAATGGAGGGGAGGGGTCTTGAGCATATCTGAAGCCTGCCTTATGTATGTGGTATCACAGTGACCAGGTGAATTGGATCTCCTTATCTATAAATGCGCTGCTTGACCTCTGTGAAACACATGTATGAATAACTTACTAAAATATATTAAAAAAAAAAAAAAGGAGGGAAGGGAGTTTCCTTTAAGGAAAGATCATTTATTTTGTATATTTCAACACTGGATTTTATTCCAATTCACACATGCACTTTAAATGTCCTCTTTTTAGTTTCATACTTTTCGTAGTAGCAGGAAGCAAAAAGCTGAGCAAGAAAATATCCACATGCTCAGTTAAATAAATGATCTGAGAAGGTTATTACCTTAAATTTCAAACTGAGATATTTTTAAAAACTTTCATTGAGAGGCTGTTCTGATTTTCCTCTTTTGCCTTCCCAAATTTTAACTAAAGGCAGCAATAAAGTTGTGCTAACGAATAATGAGATACGAATCTTCCACATGGGCACAAAATAAAGTACTTACAGGTGCATGCATACCTTCAGTTGTCTCATGAAAGAGGTTGTTAAATTGCCACAGGCTCCAAATTCACTAATTTATAGTAATGGGAAGCTATACAATATGCTCTTGAAGTGCAGTTTGCAGTGATAGATAAAGCTTTAGTCTGGCTGAACACATACAGTAGATAGATTAAGTGTCTGGCTTATCTGTCTGGTCCTGAGTGTTCATCAGTCAACCTAGCTAACAAGCTAAAACTCAGGATCGTGGTCAGCAAGTTAATGCTCATCTGAAAATATGGGGTCTGCAGTGAGCTCTTTCACGTACAGAGAGCACGCTGAATCTGTTTAATGCTTGCTTACCCCTCGTAAAGCTCTCCAGCTAGGAAAGAAAAGAACTGTGGACTTGAGAAGCAAACTCTCCCCCTTGCCTTTACTTCCCCATTCATTACTTTTTAGCATCACCTTAAGTAACAACTGCTGAAGACCATTATCAAAACCCTTTTATGGTGCCAGAAATCTCAATAGCTCATAAAGTTGTATTATGAACCACGCTAAATTTTGCATAAATCAAAAGTGATTTAATGTTTTTTAATCAAAAGACTGGTGTTTTCTGTGTGGCTTGTTGCCTTCCAGCTTGGTATACAAAAACAGCTTCAAAGTAAAGACCCAGCTCATAAAGGTGAAGTGAGGTAAAACAAGGGTGTAGGAAATCTAGGTACCAATCCTAGCTAGGTGTAAAGCAGTACAATGCCACAGCTCTCACCTGAAATCCCAGCTACCATAACCAAGGAGGGAGGGAGTAGAATCAGTGGCTTCACCACTAATAACACTGATGCAATTTCACTAATTTAAAGGATATGACTATTAATATTTTCATAAGTCAAAGAAGTGATTAAAGTTGGATTCCAGAATAAAGAAAATGTAGAGAATGCACTATGGACCACATGAAGAGTTCAGCACAAGATGATCCCATTCTGAAAGATCAGCTCCTGCCCCGCCCCCCCCCCCCTTACTATTCACAACTGGAAGAAAAAAAAAGTGGGGGGGGGAAGGGGGGGAGAATCAGTGAACTCCAAACCCCTTTGCTGTTAATCCGTGCTGAGTTTCAAAAAGCCTGTGGAAGGACAAGACCTGAAAAGGTATTCACAATAAAAGAGGCAATGGACACAAAAGTATATGCTGCTAATTAAAAACTTAAAATTATATCACAATGACTTTAAATGAGAATGATCTCAGTCTAATCACATAATACTTTCTTTTGTGCTCTAGGTCATGCCGTCACTCAGATGCAGCATTCAGGAAGCACATTTCATTAGACTAAATAAAGCTTCAATCATGTGTAAAATTTCCAACTTGAATAGGCAGCCATCATATCATTCATCAGTCTAGATGTATTTAATGGGTGTAATTTCTTCCTCATATTTCTGCGTGTTGATTGTTTCATTTTCATAATAGAAATCTATCAAGATTGCTTCTTTTGCTATGCTTCTGGTCAAGATAAACAACACATTCTAAGATGTACCCCAAATGCAATCTTTTTTGCTTGTAAAAAATTGGGTGATTGAGATAAATTTAAACTGAGACAAACGACAACACAAAACAAAACACACACCCTCCCAGGAATCAGATGATAATCCCCATACTTGCATGTCTTGCAATAAATTAATTATGCTTAACCAAAACCAAATTGAGTAGCCTTGTTCAAGCACAACAGCCCCCTGTGGATTCTGACACTGTTTCCACAGTTGAATGCAAAAAGATTATTTTAAACGTGAGACTTTAATGCTAAATACAACACTTAAGAGCCCATCCCCATCTCTCCCTTCCTTCTTCTCCCCATTTTGAGTAGATATCTATACATAGCAAAGTACTATGACAAAACTTTCTATCTTCTTTTTTTTTTAAAATACGAATAAGATGAATCATTAATTTGAAGAAGATTTGCAAAGTCATCAGGAAAAGACTGTAACATACAGAGTAGCTTTCCAGCATTATGTGTCTTCCAGCTTAGTTTTAAAACACAAAATACTCTTAGTTTTATGATTTGCATGCAGAATTACCCAGCTTATCAGAGACAAAATTATCACATCTTACGCACAGTTCTAGGCTATGCACATATTCAGAGTTAGGACCAACTTAGCAGAGTTTTCTGTCTAGGATAATTTCTGCACACCTCCGTCTTTATTCCTTTGTCTGCCTCCACAGAGGACAGAAATACAAAACATCCCATTGGAACCAGACTAGATAGCCACTAAGCCCTCACTCCTTTGACTAGCCTAAACTTTTCCCAGTTCTACTCCTTTTATCTTCCCTTCTCTTTATGTGCGTTTCATCCATCTGTTGTTTTCTCTTGTGACCTGGGCCCCAAACCTGTAATGAGATCTGTTCTGGTGCACCAGGCTCAGCAGCATCAAACAACAACATCCATTTCAGATACCCACGAGTCTAACTGGGCCCCCAAACCTTGCAGACTCATTCTTATTAGCAGCACAGCCGAGTTAAAAGCCAGATGAAAATACAAAGAACCTTACGCTTACCTTTTCTGATCATTTGCATTTCAGAATCCTGGATTAAGCAAGCAGATGGGATAAGGGATTTATCCATCAAATATTGCAGCTGAAATCATAGTAGTCTCCCTGCTAGCCGTAGAGACCTGAAATATAAAACAATAAAAATACCAATTTAATATTTATTTTTACTAACAATTTCCAGCACAGATTAACTATTTTGGATATCTTCATTATTTTTGAGGGTTGGGACAGCATAGGAGGAGAATGACTTTCAAAGCCACTGATGACAGCCTAAAGGGGCCTTGATTCTTTTCTTGTGATGGAGATAAAAAGCTGACACATCTAGTGGGGAAAATAAGTGCACCTCAGGCAGTTAGTTTGGTTGCAACAGAAAGCAAAAGAAATTCCACCAAGAACACTTACAACCTGAAAGATAAAAACTTACTAAAACTAGCTCTACAGGGCCACCTTTATGGCTAGGATAAGTAGCTACAGTTCAGATAGCTTTCGTGATAATACAGCTACTCATACACAAGACTTTTTTTTTTTTTTTTCAAGCCAATGGCTAGACTCTGGTGGCTTCAGTCGCTGCTGAATTGGAGAACTTTGTGCAACACCCACAAGAGAAAGCGAAGGAAGAAAAGCCAGAATCCTTCTCCAGGGACCATAGGGAGCCTGGAACCAATTTTCAGCTCTACCAAAAGGTTCCTGTGTGACCTCCTGCCAATTGTTAATTTTCTCTGGCCAAGAAGCTCAAATATATTTTAAACACCTAATGAACTTTATAGACCAGTGCCTCTGAGCCTTAATTCCCATAAATAAAATGCAATAGTACCTGGGAATCTTTTCAGCAGAAGAATTTTTAAATGGTCATAGTAACTACTTTTCCTCTCTTGCAACAAAGTGAGAGTAGGTATGAAATTTTCCTCATCCATAGCATATGGCATCAATGTAGAAAAGAGTAAGAACTCTTGTCAGATCAGTACAACATTTGGAGAGGATTCACTGAAAATCAACGTGAAACAAAATATCTCAAAGTTTCATAGCACAGATGTTTTATGTTGCATATCAAGAAAAACAGATAAAAACGCACCCTTTAAAGGGAAGTCCTCATCTATCTCTGTAATAGGACCACTCCTCAGATTCATACGTATATGATGGAGCACTGAAAATAAAGATCAGCTATAGCCTGGCAGGTGCATAGGATTTTTTGGACATGGTATCTAGGCAGGATACTCCCTTTATATTCTAAATTATCACGCAGTGTTTGCACATCTTTAGAATCCATAAAAGCACCAGAAAATTCTCACCCAAAGAGCCCTGCTCTGTAATAAAGCCATGGCAGAGGATTTAGGAGTCAGGACTGGGACACAATCTTGGCATAACATGGACATCCAAGAAGCAGCATGCAGGACTAGAGAACTTCGCTCTCAAGAATTGCTCAAATAGAGCTGCTTTCCTCCTTAACATGTATTCATATTTTTAATCATATTACAGTTTTGGTTAGATATCATCGTACAGGCCGCAATCATCTCTGAGGTCTTGCTGTCTTTGGACAGGCAGATTTAGGAACTGGATATTGTGCTATAGATATCCAGTTTGGACCTATCAAATGGATACTAATGTATTTTTGGGACAATCTTTGCAAAGTATAGCCATTTCCCAAAGGCTAACAAGAATGCTGTCATTTACTTCAGCGGGCACAAGATCAAATCCAGCATCACCGCAGATGCATTTCCCAACATGTTCTACTTGATAAAAATATTTCAGCTCTCAAAGGGAGTCAGCAATGAGAATTTTAGTGGAGTTCATAAACAGTCCCAACACGAGAGAGCTCAGCTTCAGACCCTGCCTTAAATTCTCAGCTCATCTGTTTCTCTCATTATGTCCAGCAGCTACAAAACAGTCTTGCTTGTCATGAGTGAAAAGGGTTAATACAAGCTGGAAGTTATTTACTGGTTAATAGCAGTGGAAAAATTGCAGAGCAGCTTGGTCCAGTATCTAATAATAAAAAATAGTTTCTTGTAAAGAGATTTAAGGGCAGAGACTCTCCAAGTGCTTCACGTTTTTTACATTTTTTCTTCAAGAAATAGAACAAAATGCCAGTAATCTCGGCATTTGGGGATAAAGTTTTCCATGGCTTTCTGGTGACCTTGTCAATAAAGAAACCAATGATTAGTAATCACAAGCAAAATCATAAGCTGGCTCTACCTGTCCCCAGTTCATCAGTGCTGTGGTATTTCAGGTGTCTGACTAGCATATTTAGCGAGAAATAATTTGGTCTATTTTAGCTGTGCAAAGACATTGCTGAGAGTAGTGGCATACTGTTAGATTGACTTCATTGCTATGAGATCCTGATGGTCATCTCCAAAAATAAGTCAAAAAATTGTGATGAGATGCCTATAAGACTCTGATACAGGGAAAAAAAAATCACTCAGAATTCAACCAAGTCAATAGCTGCAAGAAGTGTCACTGAACTCACTGATACTACTTTTAAGCATCTGAGAAAATCTTACATATTTTTTTGGTTTGGTTGTAAAAAGTGAGCACCTTCAATTCTCTTGAGTTCAAGAGCGCTAAGACACCACTGAAAATCAGGTGACATTGCTTAGGAAGTCTATTTTAGAAACCCATTTCTGCTTCAGCTACTACTTTCGTATAAAAAAATCCAAGCCTACGCTCAGCAGTTCAGAGAGAGCCATTAAATTCAGTGCACATTAGATGCAGTATTAAATCAAATCTTTAAATTTTTTTTGTATCCCATTTCCCATTAATATCAAATGCTTGGGACTTTAACTTTTACAGCAATTACGGTCTAGGTCAAAGAAAGATGTAAGGGTGGGAAAAAGGCCCAGATCAGAAGGCCTCATTTCTAGAAGTACTATTACCTAGCAGCCAATTGCACCACTGCTTGAGATCACTGATCTTTATTTTTGTCTGATTAAAATGTCTATAGCTTGACCCAGGGGGCAGCAAGCTAAGCTAAGGGCAGGCATCCCGTAACTCCATTGCTCAGGTGTTCCTGGACAGTAGGAGAAACAGAAAAAGCTGTTTGACATGACAGGTACAGCACTACTGCTGAGAAAATCACATGGAAGTAATGACTGAATTGATTTCTCCAGCTGAAATTCCTGTTTCTTGATGTACATTTGCATGGTGCCTTTGTTTCACCCAAGACCTCAGAACACAATTGCCATGACAATGGATGATGAGGCTACAAGTCTTTGACAAAACACAGTTCAGGTCCAAGTGGCAGTACGGTTCTCACTGCCTACAAACTTCATCCTGCTCTTAAAATTTCATGACAGAGACAACATGTCTGCAACCATTTATACTCAAATATTTGACAAAAATGGTGTGGAGCTGCCAGAGTTTGACATTTCCAAAACATCAGACTACATAATTAACAAATGGTAGGTTTGTCTTTTTTCCCTCTTGTTTTGAGTGTTTTTATTTCTCTTGCTATCAGATAGTTTGGAGGAAGCTAGCTTACGAAAAAGATCTAGGGTAGGCCCTTCTCTGAAAAATTCCCACTGGTCTGACTTCAAGGCTAATAAAAATGCTTTATTGTTTCTTCTGTTGATCCTCCTAACTGGTCAGCAAACCCCCAGGGCACAGTTAGTGCAACAAATTCAAGTTTGAGTGCCTGGTGTCTCATACACAGCTCTGGTTAGGAAAAAGTTTCCTGTTACAAAAGAACAGTCCCACTGAATAGCTGTATATTTGTTTTAATTATTATTACTTTTTAATTCCTTACCTGTTCTTGTCTGTTTTTGCAGGGAAAGCTCACAATGGTGATACAGATTTTCCACAGTACAATTTCTACACAAGTGTCCAAAATAAAAATTCTACAATATATGGAAAAAAATACAGAGCTGGATCCCACCCCTGCCTGCACTTTGAACATCACCTCTCTGCACAGCTCAGACATATCTCTAAGCTTGACTATAATCTACATAGGCTGTATGGAATTATTAATCTAAAATCCCCACAATGCAGTAAATGAAGACTAAAGCATAAAATGTTAAAAAAAAAAATCCTTGAATGTATTTGGGCTTTTAACAATTTCTTCTAATTTACAAACAGCTGAAAAATATGTATTTGTGTGACATTAGTGCAAACATTAAGATTCTGAGGGCACAAGCATATCCTAAAGCACAAGCAGGCAGTGCACCATTAAATCCTCATAAAGCAGGCGTTCCCACAAACAGGACAATAAGAAGCACAGAACAAAGGGAGGATTCACTGTCTCTTGCAATGAGAAGCATTTTAATCCACAGGTAACCTTTCTAACTTCCCTCTGACTTCAGAGTATGGAAACACTAGTGTTTTTGATACAAGTTCACCAAGTCCAGTCGAAATGCTTCCACTAGCTTCAAAGGGGTTCAGAACGCATTCAGCATCCACAAGGATGGCAGAATGGCACAAAACACGCAAAGGTACTATTCAAACCTAAGGAAAAATTCATTTAGATTCATTCCATCAAAAATAAATAAATAAATAAATAGTCAAACACGTCATTCTAAAACACGATAAAAGAAATATTACCTGTTCCGATTTTTAAGTATCTATACAGACTACAAAAATATTATGGAGATGTGGGAACACAAGCAGTAACAATCTTTCTTTCAGGACTCTGAACAAAATCCTGGCCCGACTGAAGGTAATAGAAGCTTTTTATTGATTTCTATGAAGTCAGAACTTCAACCCCTGAGAAGAAACTGCAACCCCAATTTAAAAGCAAAATCTGTCAAGAAAACTGGCACAAAACCATAAATAAACAAAGTACACAAGGGATTTCAAATGAGATTAGAAGCATTGTTTTGACCTTGTGGCTTTCAGAGGGGTGTGAGAAAAACACAGCAACATAGCACAAGAAGCCTTTGCAAACCAGGCAGCTGAGACAGACAGTTTAAAGGAATTGGAAAAGAAAGTCTAAACGGAAACTGAGTGAAAGGAAAATACAGCTCCATCTAGGGTGAAAGGAATGAGGACCAATAATCATTAGGATTCAGCTTTGTTTCTGTGGTAGGTGCTCTAAAACCCATGTTGGAGGAGCAGACAGAAAGGTCATGGAAGTCAGAATTATTATATGAGAAAGGAAGTGAGGAACAATGGGCTTAGAGAAGTCATGACAACTGAAGGATTGGTGGTCTTCAGTGCGAAAGAATGGGTGGCCTTTATTGATGGGCTCTTTCTATAGAGATGAATTACTGTGTGCAATATCTGTACAGACCAGAAGTGCACTGGTGACAGACTTGCTGAATTATTTGCTGTGGATAAATTATCTAAGGATTCTTTCCTGATTTTGATTTCGAGCAAGTCTAATTACTGCTGTAATATGTATTACAAACCCCTGCCCAACAAAGCACATGCATATGGTTCTTAACTACAGCCACATGAGAAGGCTCTCCAGCCCCAGTGGGACTACATACGTACTTAGGCTGAGCAGAATGTTATGTTTTGCAGAGAACAAGATCCACTTGACTAAACACATGAGTAAAGAAGGCATGTGAAAAACAAGCAGAGGCAGCAGAGTTTCACAAACACTACCTGGATGTCTACTGTCAGTTCTTCTGTAGCGCTGGTCACTGCCCTGTGACTTTGTTTCCCTTCCCACTCCGTCCTTTTTCTATTTCATTTCCAGCTCTTTAGCGCAATACAGTCTCCCTCCTGCATCTGTATTTCACCAACCACAAAGGAGCCTTGATGTGCCATAATAATTAATTAACTGGCGGTTCCCAAATTGCGCATTACTCTTTGTGGTTTATAACTGATCACTGAATACCTGCTCCCTTTACGACTGATTATTTTGAATCAGGAAAAGTAAACCAAAACAAGTAGCAAGCAGTGAGTAAAGAAGAGGGAATAGGTGTTAGGGGATTTTTTTTTCCTTTTACTAATCATGTGGTTCATGTGAAGACACTCCTCCCGTAGGAGTGGGAGCAAATCCTCCTGCGCCCATTTTCACAAGAACAGCTGAGGCATGCAGGCAAAAAAAAAAAGGCTGAAACATTTCTGAGAAATTCAGAAGTGCAGTTGCAGTAAATGTTAGCATGCATGTGAAAGCTGGTCATAGGTGGGAAAACACACTGAGTTCAAGCTTCTCTGCAGAACAAAGCCATTCATTGCAACGTGAAAAAAAGAAAGCACATGAGAACTGGGAGATTTCTGTTAAAGGAGACATTTTGTAGGACAAAACTGTGGGAATCTGTGGGTGTGGAGTATGCTGAGGTTTGAACTTAGGAACTGTGAATGTAATCTCAACATCCAAAACTAGTAATGTGCAGAAGGAGCCAACACCACAGACCACCTAATCTCTGAAAAGTCCGAGTTGGAGCTATGGGCTGCAGCAGCTATAATCCTCCACATGCCACGAAATCTCACAGTTCTCAGTCTGGCTTGGGTGCAGCCTTGTGATTGTCTCTCCCATTATCCACAGGGACTGATTCTGTTAATTTCTATACCTACTGTGACTCTGAATACATGATTAGCAATAAGAAGTAGACAAGTGCTTTTTTCCCTCCCTGGCCCCCCTTCTTTCTTTTTTCTTTTTTTTTTTTTTTTTGGTCAGGAAATGCCAGCCCTTGTGAGTCTCTCAGAGAAAATGAATGGGAAATTTGCAAATTCCTGTAAACACCCACAAACTTTCTCATGATCTCTTGTTACTTTCCAATGGACAGTCCTTTGCAACTCCAAGAAGCCTGGGCTGCTGAATACTGCAACCATTGTGCCAGCCTCAGAAACGGGTGCTTGTTTCACAAGGCACATGCCCACACCACCTGGAGCTGGGCAAGCACACAACACTTCAGCCTAACAGAGAAATTCTGACTCAAAAAAAAAAATCACACACAAGGACTGACTTGTTGAGCATTAGCTTTTACAGGATAATCCTTGCAATCACAATAAAGCACAGACTGCTCCAGGCTTGTACTGCTAGTCACTGAGGGGGTCCTGCTGGAGGTTTTCTGGAGTATCGAGCTTAGACTTCTTTAATAGTCAAGTCTCCAGCAGCTCCTAAAAATAGCTTCACCAAGCCCTCTCATACTTGGCACCAAAGGAACCTAAATCATACTGCTGTGGAAGAGCATCATGACAGAGTTTCACCCAGTGACTCAAGCTGCAGTCCCACAGCTCCCAGCTCAGCCAAGTGTCCTTTTGAGAAAGGCACCACATCTTGACCAGAATACAGAAGAATGGGTGAAACCACAGTGGGGAACCTAGCTGTGGATTTCATTTGTGAGTCTCCAAGAGTTATTGGAAAGGAGCATCTGACAGATTATCGTGCCTGGAACTGTTCAAGGGAAACAGGTATAAAAAAACAACACCAATGCAATGAAATTGGTCCTTCTGGGCTATATGAACAGTCCAAGCTCCCACAACCCCTCAGCCAGATGACCCCAAGATGCCCTTACAGACTCATCTACAGTGCAGCAGCAGCCAGAACAAGGAGGAAATCGGGGGCCTTATTAGAGACCAGCCAAAGCAAAACAAACCAAAGACTTGGTTGCCACTGCCAAAAGCTGCTTTCACGAGTCAGGAATCCTGGCCATGCAGCTGCCTCACTTGCCCCTCATTTGCCCACATCCGCTGAGTTTACAAATGAACCTATTAGAGGGCATAATCTTCTATTTTATTTGCCAGGGCAAAAGATGGTAACAAAAGGAGGCTGTAAGTGAATGAATATACCGATACTCCTTTTGGTTTTTTACTGGCATGTCATTGTATTTAAAAATAGAACTTGAA